>NC_084641.1:20833813-21490480 GCF_019802595.1 Syngnathoides biaculeatus
TTTGATTCTAAATTTTACAGGAACCCAGAGTGGTGAGCCTTCTTTTGTGTTTGCACCAAACACACATTTGGGGAAATAGTTTAACTTTACTTTCATTAACCAGAAAAAAAAAGCTCCTAAACATAAGTGGGAAATGTGCTATTCAAAGTTACGCCGCTTACATGCATGTCTTGCACTAACAACATTGCCAACAATAAATAGACAACATGAAAGGAAGCGATTTCACATTGTTTTAAGTATGACAAAAAAAAAGGGGCCCAGTGGAAGCCAATCACAGTCACTCTTGCTCAACATTATCAGACTGTTGTCTGTCTGCATGTGCCCTGCGATTGGTCAGCAACAAGTTCAGGGTGTACCCCGCCTCCTGCTAGATAGCTGGTCTAGGCTTCAGTGCTCCTGGGACCATTGTGAGGATAAGCGGCTCAGAAAATGGGTGGATAGATGGATGGATGAATTGACAGACGAATGGATGGATGATACCATATTGTTGCAGTTCTGTTTATGATGAGGCAGTCTAGAGAAATTTAAGAGTGATGACCCAAATAAAAAAAAGCAAAGTCAGATTGGGTTTCTCTGTCTTTCTTTTCGACTGTACCAACTTCCCGAGGCTGCATGTCATTAACACAAATGTGGATTCCCGCTGTGGAGTGGAAGGAAAACAATGGATCTTCACTCAGCTCCAATTGGGCTGACATAAAAGATGGTTCTTTAGATGTTTTCTTTTTCATGATGCTGCTTCCATGGCACGCTACTGTTGTCATTTCCAACTCCTTTTCATTTGTCTGTGAGCTTTTCTTCCCCTTTCAAACCATTATACTGTCTGGCATCTCCAAGTATTTTTGGGGCAAAAAATAATTGCTAGCCTGCTAGTGGAGGGAGACTACAGCGTCCTATGACTTTCACTGTAAAAAAAAAAAAAAACAAAAAAACGTCTGTGGCTTTAATCAGACAAACAGAAAACTCCATTATTCAGCCTGTCCTTCAATGAGCATGCATGGAATGTTAAATGAAACTCTAGACTGTCGTGAATGTGAGTGTGAATGTTTTTATGTTTACGATGCATGTTCCCTGTAATTAGCTTGGCACCAGCACACCTGGGACTCTAGTGATGATAATAAGAATATTACAGAGTGCTAATTTTTATTATTACATACACAAACAAACAAAAAAAAAAAACTGAGGGGGGAGGCTTGACCACATTAATGGAATTTCCATTCATTTCAATGAGGGAAGAAGATAAGCGATACAAATGTTTAGAGTTACAAGTTTGGTCACAGAATGCACCAAATCTGTATCCCAAGGCACTATTGGATTGTGTAACATCGTGGTGAAATGTCCAACTGTGCAGGATTAGTTTCCGAGAAGCCCAGAAGTGTTCTTCTCGACCATATCATATCCCTCCCAGTAGATGAGGTACTTGAAATTCCCAACATGACAGCCAAGATCTTCCTCACTGTGAAGGCATTGTGACCATTGCTGATAAATGAGGGTGGAGGGGGTTCAACTGGAGGAGTGAAATCACTGGGTGACACGTTGAACGAGGTGTATACCACAGTGGGGTTAATGACATTCTCAATCTCAAAAGGTCCAATAAAAAGGTTGATCTTAACTGACCCAGTTTGAAGGGAAAGGTCATGGGAGAAGAGCCAAACTCTGTTGCCCAGGGCGATATTAGAAGATGGGAAGCAAGGGATGTCACTCTTTCTAGATGAGTGTAACTAGCCCTGTCTGTGGCGAAAATAAGAAGTTCTTTTCTATCTTCTCTGTTCAAGGAGGCTCTTCACTAATAAGTCATCCAACTGCACTTGTCAATTTATCCTTGTTCAGACTGCAGGAAATCCATGTTTATTTTTTTTTAATCAAATCACATGTGTTCTTGAAGCTCACGTTTCCTCACATTGATAATTTGGCCAAATATTTAAGTATGTCACCTATCAGAAAACATATATATATGTATATATATATGTATATCCATCCATTTTCTTAGCCACTTATCCTCACACGGGTTCCGGGGAGTGCTGGAGCCTTTCCCAGCTGTCGATGGGCAGGAGACAGGGGCACGCACTGAACTGGTTGCCAGCCAATCGCAGGGCACATCAAGACAAACAGCTGCACTCGCAATCACACCTAAGTGTAATTTAGAGTGTCCAATTAATGTTGCATGTTCTTGGGATGTGGGAGGAAACTGGAGTGCCCAGAGAAAACCCACGCAGACACGGGGAGAACATGCAAACTCCACACAGGCGGGTACGGGATTGAACCCGGGACCTCAGAACTGCGAGGCCATTTTTTCAGCTGATCCACCATTCTGCCTATATATGCTCTATGATAATAATGCAGCGCTGCTTACCCTTTAGTTTTGACGTTAAAGCGCTTCCATTTTGTCACTTGAAAATGGTGGTGAGCCAACAAAATAATCGACTTGATTGTTTAATTTCACACTTGAATGGAAAGCCAATCCAGACACAACTGTTTGTATACACAACAAGTCTCAGTCACTTTTTGGTAGTATTTCCCATTTACTGGTAAGTAAAATTTTCATTCATTCCATTTGATTCATTTCTTAAATGTCTCTTCACTGGAAAGTTAATTAGATGCAGACTGGCCCATCACGGCACAGTACTAATTAGAGCTCTGTCGAGTTCTAGGATCCAATGACATAGACGAATGTTGTTTTTTCTGGGCACTGTTCCGTCTGTTTCCATCTGTGGTCGTGGTGTGTTACAAGAAAGGTTGTTTCATCTCCTCGCATGGCCACTTTTCTGCACCCCAACGGCATGCCAGCATGCAATACTAATGGACGGCCTTCGAGGGATACGTTTCAGTGTTTCTGAAGTGAGGGGAAAGCAGAGCTCATGTGAAGGAGCAACAGAGGCAGCTCATCTTATACTTTGAAAGGTCATTTGCAGAAAAACGGCCTGAAGTAGAACCTGAATGAACAGCGGCTCTTTACGAGCACAATGTCATGTAAATTACTGCAGGATCTTGAATTTCACTCCAAGCAATGGGCCAACTTATATCAGGGTGGGCAGTTTGATTTTAAAAACAGCACGCCGGGGAGAAAAACTGAAATTGTACATGTAAAGTAAAATGTAGTGGGAAAACCCAAAATTATATTAACAATGGATATCAGAAAATAAGCATTCATTTCTTCATTTGATTAAATGAAGTGTGAAACTGCTTGACCACAATGCATATCTCCGGCTCAGTTGCGCAAGTGCTGATGGTTCCTCCAAGCATCATTTGTCTTTGAGCCTTCATAGACTGCTACGGTAGTATACTTTATAGCCCAATTCATCAAATTTAAAACTGGAGGTGAGCCCAACAGTAGATGAGGATCATTCCAATCGGAGACTTTGAAAAATAAAAAGCTCATCCTGCACATTTAGTTGCTTGACAAAGTATCTGAACCTTTTGGAATGCCCCGGATTTCTGCATAAATTTGTTTTAGAATTGTCTTAGTCACAACAATAGACAAACAGCTTCTGGTTAAACCAATATCCCCAAACAAAGTCAGTTTTCATGGTTTTGTTTTGTAAACATTCAGATTCCAGAGTAGTTGCTGTGAACCAAGCTTATGCCCCGCAGGAGTCCACACCAACCATGATATACCAATTCACCAAATGTAGACACACACATATAGTACACTAAATTTTACCATGTGGTATTAGATAATTCACCTGCATGTCAGACACTCTTTTCCCACCCTTCAACTAAAAATAAGATGCAACTGTGGTTTTGCAGTTTTAAAAATCCCTAAAACTATTCATGGTACCCCACCCCCCATAAAAAAAGAAATACATGAAGAAAGTAACAAACAAAACACAGAAAGAAAGAAAGAAGCACACGCTAAACGAGTGGCCGAGACCCTTCCAGCTCCAGCCCAGCTCTGCTCTCAGCAAGAGTCTACATGGGGAAGTGCCAGTCCAGGACTGGAAGCACCGACTTATGACACTGCAGTCGCTCGATCTCTGGTCCGGGTCGCGGTGCGCCTGGGCCGAGTGGCCGACGGCAGGGCAGATGCTTGACTCAGACTAGGGAAGAACTTCTTCGATCCTCACTACCGCTCGCAATATAACTGGAACATCTACCTACGCCTCCGTTTTCACCACTGGCAGCCCTAACTGCCAAGGAATGTCGCCATTGCAGCATCTTTATTGTCCATGCAAACAAACCATCCTGGTAGTAAATCGCCGTGGCGCCTTTCAGCTTTGCTCTACAGGCATTGTCCTCAGTCTTTACCTAACACTTGATTGTTCGCCTGCCCGATCACCTGTAGGCCCTCTCCCCGAGACACTAATGAAACTCACTATACCTTACTGGTTACTGGGAGACCCCAGGGCAACCACCCCAATTAAGAATTGTTTACTGCCATGAAATTAGTAAGGGTCACAATGATATCGCAAAGCCTGGATGTTTATCAGTGTTTGCATGGGATTAAATAAGAAAACTGCTTTCTATTGTGACTTCAGCGGAGATCAGATCTCATTTCATGAGCAATTTATGCAGAAATCAAGTCAATTAGAAGGGGATTCACATACTTTTTTCCTGCAGGGGTATAGCTCCTATTTTAATCATCAGTGGAAAAACAAGCTCTTTCGCTTACAAAGGTGGCACTTAAATCCTAGTCTTCTTCCTCTGGGAAAGGAATGATTGGAGTCATTTCCATTTATCCATCCTCCATCTGTTTCTTTCCACTGTTTTGATGATGTGACTTTTGCACAAGGCTTAAGAGTGAACAGTGTTGTGATGTAGAAGATGTTGCTTGGTTCCAGGGATATCGATTCATTTTTGTCATGGGGCAGATTGTTGTAATTTCCCTTAGCGGATCGGTGGGACTGTGAGATCATATAAATGTTTCATTGCCTCATCATACAAATTGATGGAAATCAAAAGTTAGGATCGTAGTTTGGTCAACTATTGTTCAAGTCACTTTAAAGAGGGCTGTGGAAAAAATAAAATGCTTTTGATGTCCTCACAATATTTTTTACATTTAACATTTTGAAATTTGGGGACACATTTGAGCAATAATCATCCATTCATCCATTTTATTTGCTGCTTATCCTCACAAGGGTCACAGGCTGTGCTGGAGCCTATCCCAGCTGTCAACGGGCAGGAAGTGGGGTACACTCTAAACTGGTTGCCAGTCAATCACAAAGCACATAGAGACAAACTGCTGTGCTCACAATCACACCTAGGGGAAATTTGGAGTGTCCAATTAATGTTGCATGTTTTTGGGATGTGGGAGGAAACCGGAGTGCCCAGAGAAAACCTATGCAGGCACGGGGAAACATGCAGACTCCACACAGGCGGGACCCGGGAACTGTGAGGCCAATGCTTTCCAGCTGAGGCACCGTGCCACCCGCAATAATAATAAAAAATTGATTCAAATGATTTACTTTTGCAAGCCACATTAAAAAAAAACAACAACAAAAAAAATAGCCCAAGGCCCTGACTTTCACACCACTAGATTCACTTTATGTACTGTGACTCTATTTTGTTGGAGTTACCATGCAGGGCAAAAATTAAAAAGTGGGTAAGACTCAAATGTGCATAATGGCTTTTATTTCAATGCAGTATGCATACAATACAGGAATGCTGGAAAAAAGTCCATCAAACTGTTTAGAAAAGAAAAATAAGAAACTGATTATAAAAATAGAAAAATAATACAGTCAAATATTAAATGGACTAACTCGGGGACACAAACCATGAGCCTCCAGTTCTGAAGCCCGTCATGAATGGTAAGCTACTGCTGCCCCACTCTCAGTTCAAGATCTTTAATTATCCCAAAATGTCAGAAAGCAATATCCCAACTCCATGAAAAACTATTCCAATCGAAATACGCATAGTGCAGTGCCTCACACAAATCATGTGAGAGGTATATATAATATTTTCAGAAAAAACAAGTACAGTGTTCTGAAATTCTTGTTCCCTGCAGTATTTTGGATAAAATCTAAAGAAACCTGCGAACTGTTAAGGTCAATAGTGGAGAAAAAAAAAGTGTAGTGTCTCCTTTAAAAATGTCACTTCATTCAACAATGGATCATTGACGATATTGTTTGTTGCTGGGGAGGCCAAGGTAACCACAGGCAATGACGTCATAGTTGTGGAACTCAGATGAGCATCCAATGTGCAACCTTCCGATTCAGAGGCCACTACATGACCACCTGAGCCAGGCTGCTCCCCGCTGATGCATTCTGGGTATTAAAAAAAAAACGGACAATGTTCAGTCATCCGTGCTTAAGCCAAGCTGTGTTTAAATAGTGCTCGTGCATCCAGGTTATGTATCCTGTGCCAACATTTACGGATTTCAATGTGCAATTAAAAATCTTTGTTCCACTGTGGGGTCCCATTTGGCTCGCCACAGCTGTGCTTGGCTCGGCTCGCCTCAAGTCGCAGGGGACTGCTTTGTCATCACAAAGTCGCATTTAAAAATCAAATGAGCCTATCTCAGCTCGCTTTGGGTGAAAGGCAGACTACACCCTGAACTGGTCGCCAGTCAGTCACAGGGCAGATATCGGCACCATCACTGAGCGGGAATCGATCCCACACTGCCCGCACCACAGTCAAGGGTGTGTAATTGTATTTTATTATTTGACAATTACAATATTTTGCTTGATTTCATATAATACTTGTGTGAACATTCAAGTTGGAAAAACACTTTTTTCCTGTTCCTGTTTTTCCTGTTCACTTTTGAGTATGGATCTTTGTAACCTTTTGGTGTATCCTACTACTCTACAGACATTCCATTCATATCAGTGAAACAGGTGTCCAGAGCCGATTTTACATCTCTCAAAATTTCTGGAAACCCTCTAAATGATCATCAAACTTGAACGGCAGGTTCTGCCTGTACTAAATAGTATAGAGAAAAAAAAAACAACTTTCCAATTCATTGTCACTCATCTGTCTAGTATGACATTGAGCGCTGAAAATTTTCTTCACTCAGACAGAGTAAATTACTTGGGCTCCACTTAACATATTTGTCATGTGGAAAAAGATTAATACTTTTTTCCATCTTGGATTAGACTCTGAAGCTGTGTTGGATTCAGTTAATTAATTAGTTAACCACAGCGTGCTTAAGGAGAACAAACCGTCCAAAACAATATCAACAGTACTTGGTGTTCTCCTGTCTTTTTGTACCACAGGGGCCAACCAAGTAAGAACCTCCGTGGGACAAACCATAATACATAATGGATGGCCTGGACTGCCAACTACAAAGAGGACGTGCTCTTAATGGAAAACTTTTTAAGAACACTGCAGGGTAGATAACTTGGCAAAGAGCAGGGAAAGAAGAACAGAAGGAATCTCTGTGGAGAGGTTGGTTTAAGACATTTCATTTCTTGTTATCCACTCTGCTACTATTCACAATCTTTCAGTTCAGTCTCTGCCAAAATCTCCTTTTCCAGGTTACAAACATTTGCATTACATCATATGTACCAGTTAATAATTTTCCTACCGGATACTCGTCACTTTTAAATGGATTCTCTGAGACAGTAAAACACTCCTTTTTCTTTTTTTCAGTCCATCCTTCATTTCTTTGTGAGGAAAGGAACTTGTGCTTTACTTGAATGCCATAAATTTGCTAAGATCGCTCTCTTACTCCCCATTGTATCTGCTTCTTATGCCGCAGACAGCAACATTGCATAACGAGGGGAAACAAACAAACTGGATCAAAGCATGAGGCTCTCAAAAGAAAGTTTCCTTATGAGAAGAAAAAAATGCAGAAGAAATGTAACAAAGACTGAGCTGATCAAAAACAAAAGCGAGACACGCAGGGACTGTGGGCTGGTTTACTTTCATGTTGAAGTTACTTTTAATTCTTACTCTATGTAGTTATACATAGTTCTCTGTACCGTAAGATTTTCTGTCTTTGTCATTTCTGCCACTTTGATTTCCGCTCCTGTACGCGGAGCTATGGATCAAAATCACCTCTCAGAGTTATATTAAGCTCAAAAACACATTTTCCTCCATTGCACATGGCCCCTAGCAGGGGTTCTTAAATTCTTCCAAGGACCCCTTCATAATCCTAACACTAATAAAATGCCAAACTACCATGTGTACCATGTTAAAAGAATAATAAAAAAAAATACTTTCCTACATTCTTCCATTGACACTCTCAGTAACCCTACTTTTCCCAATCTTGGTGGAATACCTCAGTAAAATGACAGATTCACATACGAGTGCTATTTCTGGAAGCCTGCATTCAAATGCAACTTCTCGGTGGAATGCACTTGCTGACATGAATAATAAACACGCCCTCAAGTCGCCCTCACGATAGTCTCTTGTACTGTAGACATGGTGGCCGTGATATCGGCTATTGGATTGCAGCTCGTGTTCCTCAAATCAATATCTGACAAACCAGCATCCAGCATTTAGTACAGGAAACAGACACACCAAAATGATATCATAATCAAATAAAGACTACACTCCAGGCAAATGTAGTGTCTGAGTTGTACTGCTATAACATTGCCGAGCATATGGAACTTTCAGTCGGTACACACAAATACTTTTGCTTTCAAGAGATTTCATGTAAAAAGGACTTTTTAATCTCCTGTATACAAAGAGTTGTGTGTCTGGAGTGCTTGCTTACCAATCAATATATATAATCATATATCATATAACAATGGGTTTCTATGTTGTATAATCCATCCATCCATTTTCTTTGCCGCTCATCCTCACGAGAGTCGCGGGGAGTGCTGGAGCCTATCCCAGCTGTCAACGGGCAGGAGGCGGAGTGCACCCTGAACTGGTTGCCACTTGATCGCAGGGCAGATAGAGACAAACAGCCACACTCACAATCACACGTAGGGGCAATTCAGAATGTCCAATTATTGTTGCATGTTTTTGGGATGTGGGAGGAAACCGGAGTGCCCAGAGGAAACCCACTCAGACACGGGGAGAACATGCAAACTCCACACAGGCGGGTCCGGGAATTAACCCGGCCAGGACCTCAAAACTGTGAGGCCAACGCTGAGCCAACTGGGCCACCGTGCCCCCATTTTGTATAATCTATATTTTTGTTTCCAGCATTTAACTATTTTTCTGAGTGAGCTCTTCTCAATTTTGTCATATTGTGACGTAAAATTGTGACAAATTTACATAATACTAACCCCACATCAAGTTTCGGTACCAAAAACCTGGCAAATTGGCTGAGTAAACATCTTGTGCTTATGTGTTAAACACCCTTGAATACAAGAGAAATTAAATTTCTTCCATTACTTCAGGCAACAAAGCAGTGGATAAGAGAATATTAGGTTTATAATGGTGAAAAAATGTAACTTTCACTGTGAGACACTTATTAAATTATAGAATAGAATAGAATAGAATAGAATAGAAGTGGTGTGACAAAGGTACTAAATACGATAAGTCATTTGAATAGCTGAACGTGTGATCATTCAGTTATTAATCATTAAGGAAAATCTAAATATGTGAAAGAACCCTTTTCATTGTATGTGTTGATTGAACCTACTTGCAAACCCGAGGACTAATTACTGAAATGAATTACACGTCCATTGTTTGTTTGTCAAAGCCCACAATATCAGCACCCTGGATCAGCCTGATGCAATTAGTATCTGCTCCAGAGTAGACAAAAGCCAACTGCTTGCTGGCAGATACAATCGACCCTCCTGCTCAAAAAGTGATGAAACGAATATTTTCAGACACTTCACTGCCACTCACCCTTCAAGGAAATTTCACATTCCAAATGTCAGCAATTCTTCCCCGTGGGCTCACTTTTTCACAACCTCAATCGCACAAGCACTTTGTAAACATTGGGGAGGCTTCACGGGGTCTTAGGGAGGCAGAATAAACTAGAATCCTCTTGGTGATTTGGTGTACGCTTTCCAAGAAGCACCACAGCTAAATTGCAAGCGGCTAATTGTCTGAATAGGATGAAGTAAAGATAGCATCCAATTTACTCACACATTATCAGAAATAAGGGCTTTGAAAGTCAGCTTGGCGAGCAGTCAAACCAAACTTGAGTTTGAAACTGATATAAGAGTTGCAGGATACATCCTGGCAGATGATTTGGCTGATCTGCAGGGTCTGTTTGAGATCACATGACTAAAAAGATCTGGTCAAAACGTTTGGAGTAATACAGCAGAACTTCACTATTTATCTACGTATTTCTTTCTCCTTATTGTTTTGTCTGCTAGCCAGGGAACCCTTTCTCTGATTGGCTGATTAATTCTTGTTAACATTATCTATCAATAAGCGGCTATTGGCTGAAATTACAAAAACTATTACATGTTATTTGACCATTGAATTAATAATTTTCTTTTTGCGATTTAATACGGGAAGTCTGCCATCCTAACACTGGCGTTTGAATGTTGTATGTGTTGGGCAAAAAGCAAAATAATGTTACCTGAGGTATAAACTGTATGAAATGGAGATTCAACGGTCTCTGTAATTGACAATTCAGTATGTTACAGTACGTTGATGTACAAATAGATGGGGTAAAAATTCACAGCTAGATGACATGATTATTGAGAAAAATTGTTGGATAATAATGTCACTAATTTGATCCATTAATGTTTGTCTCACCACTATAAAATACATTTCATTGTAAGATCTTATCATTTGCAGCACATTTACAATTTCTAATGTCAAAAAGTAAATAGTTTGGCTGATTCTATACTTTTTGAATTATTCATATCATTTCAATGCTACATTGAAATTGTTGTTTTGATATGTGCCCTGCAACTGACTGGCAACCAGTTCAGGGTGTAGTCTGGCTTTCGGTCGATGTTAGCTGGGATTGGCTATGGCGATCCCATGACCTTTGTGAGGATAAGTGGATATGGCCATGGATTTTGCAAAAGTAATCTACTATTATCCATCAGTATGCGCAGAAGCACGATCATGACATACTGCCCTTGGTTCGTGGCCAAAACGCACCCAAGGCTCTTTTAAAGCTAATTTATAACCCTGACCTTGGCTTACATTATTCATGAATGTTTACAAGAGCACTTTTCCTCAAAGTCCCAATACACAATATTTGAATACAGGATTAATATGCAGTGGGTCTATCTTTGCTCACGTTGGCGGGTCTCAACTTGGTTTAATCCTCTTTCTCTCTCTGTATGATAAAGGAGACACATTCATGGGTGTTCACAGATGTCTCTTCACATATACTCTCACTCCTCTCTCTCGAGAAGACTCACGAACAAGAGGAAGTATAGTGTATTGTACAAATAAATAATGTGATTTACATTGCAATAAGTGAAAAGAATATATATTTTTTTGCCTTAACTCACATATCTGTATTACAAAGGAGACACATTCACAGGTGTTCACAGATTTCTCTTCACCTATACTTTCACTCTTCTGCAACACCAAAACCACGGTACCAACGCGGTCTCTGCCGACACTAATTCCCACCGTATAAACCACATTGTCACCCAACTACGCATGCAGACCTCGATAACCTCTCCACTTCTCCACCTAGTATAAATGTCATTACATTAAAAGTCATTAATGAATCCAAAAAATGCTAATAGATTTGTTATAACTAAAATTGGTGTGTCACTTATGAGGGATATTAAATGAGGCAATTTAAGTTCCCAATTGTCTAGGTAACATCTTTGACACGATTTGTACAAATAGCACAATCTTAAAAAAAACTTTATTCAACCGAAGTTGAACCCCAACATACAGGTGATGACCCGGGGGACAATACGGATACCCACACCTGCTCGGCTCCACAGTGGAAGAGAGTCCAACCTCTCCCAAGAGGATTAGTACTACAGTCCAAGCCCTGTGTGGAGACTCCAGAGGGAGTCCCGGTGACCTACTTCCATGTAAGCGAAAGTGTCCTCCTGACTTCTTTACATCATAGGGGTTTTGGAGCTGTGGGTTGCCTTGTCCCTCACCTAGGACCTTTTGTCACCATGGGTAACTCTGTCAGGGGCTTAAACATACAACTTAACTCCTAGGATCATTGGGACAAACAGAACTGCCTGGACTAAATCACCGTGTGGTTGGGGACTGCTGATTTACAGTGACATTTTGCATTGTCTTATTGAAAGGCCCTATCTTACTGAGCCAGAGGTTAGTTGGCAACTTGATACTCTGCTGGTTGCAATGGCATCTAGTGAAAACTAGTCAAATTGCCAAGGGATGATGGTAAATTCCAACATGTTTGATTTGTTATTTTCTTGAGACTTTACAACTCTCCAGCTGGTCTCACTACTCCGTGAGGTCTCCACTTTGTCTACAAGACCTGCTAAGATGAGACCACAAAGACCGATGAGCTGTCACATTCTATATATTTAGGTATATATATATATATATAATATATATATATATATATATATATATACCAATACTTAGGTCTCCTGAGTGACCACAATTGAGCAGCTGCAGCAGTTACGGAGATGTCTGAGCCAGTGAAATAGGTTCTTAAGCAATCTGAATTAATCTATAAAATTGGACATGTAAATTGATCTTTCAATATAATATAATATTTGTGTTTTGAATGCCTACCCAACCATCAAGTGTGACATTAAACAACTAAATAAATGTTTTGCTGGGTGTGTATTAAAAACCAAGGTCATCAGAGAGAGAGTCAGGAGAGTGGTCTTCTGGTACAAAAGTGGGGAAGGAGACTTGGTGCAGGAAGCATAGAAGAGGCAAGTGTGGTGTACCAGGAACACCACCAGGAAAAAGGAAGTTGGAAAGGGACTTAAGAGGAAGAAACATGGAAAGGAAGTTGGTCCTGATTACATTCCTGTGGTGGTGTGGAAGGATCTAGGAGAGGTGGCTGTGGAGTTCTTGACCAGCTTTTTTAACAGAATTCTAGCAGGTGAAAAGCAAGAGTACCCAGAGAGGAACTATGGTACTGCATGCAGAAGTATGGACTGAGAGAGTACCATAGTACCATATGTTCGAATAGTGCAAGACATGTATAAGGGCAGCAGAACATTGGTGAGGTGTGCTGTAGGTGTGACAGAGGAATTTAAGGTAGAAATGGGAGTGCATCAGGCATCAGTTATGAGCCCCTTTCTGTTTCTTTGCAGTGGTGATGGATAGAATGGCAGATGAGGTTAGACTGGAATCCCCTTGGACCATGATGTTCACAGATGATATTGTAATCTGTAACAAAAGCAGGGAGCTGGTGGGGAAACAGTTGGGAAGGTGGAGGCATGCCCCGGGAAAGAGAGGATGATGAGGATGGAGGATGGATGATGGATGGTGTGAAGACACGAGGGCAGTTGGTGTGAGAGAGGAAGATGCAGGAGATAGGTGGACATGGAAAAAGAGGACACGCTCTGTCGATCGCTGAGGGAGCAAGCTGAAAGGAAAAGAGGTAGAGTGTCTCTTAAGATAATTTACATAATCATGACAAAAACACCATTTGTACTCCGCTATCCAGGTGAGAGAGTTGGAAATCTTCTCCAACTACCATGACATTGAAACGTGTCTCACAAAAGTACAAAGGGTCATTTTCTGCCCATAAACCTGGTATATAATGTTCAATAACTTTGCCTCACAAGGAAACACAAAGTCAGGTGTGATGGCTCTGTTGTGTCGGGTGGAATTAATTCATCCACATGAATATGCTAACAGAGTTCGATGCCGCTAGCTTTTTCTTGTATCACATCAGCTTTCAGAACAGCGAACCAAACAAGCAGTATTGACACTGATTGGCATTGAGCCTAAGTGTGTCCTGGGTGTGTTGCAGCCCAACTTTTTGGGGGGAGGCTGATATGGCCGTGAATGGCTAATGAGGCATGACTAATACAATTGCCAGAGAAAAATAGAATAAAAAGCTGACATGCATCATCATGCTTCATCACAAATGTCATGCATTCATTTTTGAAACTTCCAATTTCTTCTTTGACTGGATTTTAGCGACATATATAAGTGCTACATTCCCATTTAGTGCTCACATGATGTGAAAAATGGACCCTGATGTAACAAATATTTGCTAAAAGACACCATCTGGACTGCACAATTGCAAAGCATTTGGATAAAATGTAAAACTTTCAAACATTAATTTTTTTGAAAAATACTTGTTTACAATAACTGGAGGTTATTAGGCCACAAAAAGGCTCCAAAACAATAATTTTGTACTGTACACTATAATAATATAGGTACATATGCCACATAAAAAAGCTCCAATTAAATGAAAATCAGCTATACTGGAAAAAGTCGGCCATGATTGTTGTCACTGTGTTTACAGGTACTGTACATGAGCTCAAAAAGTATGTAAACTACAGTACAAGTGTCAACATTGACTTTATATAATTTTTTCTCCAATATCTTAGTCAGGAAATTGTGAAATGAGTCCATCCAATAAAAGTATTTTTGTAAGTCACTAAACATTGCTGATCTGAGTTTTTACCACTGAGATTTTTTTTTTTTGTATCATATTAACATAGTGGCGGCACGGTGGTTCAGCTGGTAAAGTGTTGGCCTCACAGTTCTGAGGTCCCTGGTTCGATCCCGGACCTGCCTGTGTGGAGTTTGCATGTTCTTTCCGTGCCTGCGTGGGTTTTGTCCGGGCACTCCGGTTTCCTCCCACATCCCCAAAACATGCAACATTAATTGAACACTTTAAATTGCCCCTAAGTGTGATTGTGAGTGTGGCTGTTTGTCTCGATGTGCCTTGCGATTGGCTGGCAACCAGTTCAGGGTGTTCCCTGCATCCTGCCCGTTGACAGCTGGGATAAGCTCCAGCACTCCCCGTGACCCTCGTGAGGATAAGCGGCAAAGAAAATGGATGGATGGATGGATTAACATAGTTCCCACCTTGATGTCTGTTGCCATAGAAATCTGGATTTTCAAGTGTCATGTGGTAGACGATGAACCCTGGGGAATGTATCGCAAAACATTTCATCAATATTACCAGGCGGACACTAAGTACTATGTGAGCTTAGGAACTAATTTAGATACATTTCTCAACAACATGCAAAGCCATGAAGGATCCTGGACAATAAACCTAATAGTATATGCAGATGTACCTAATATTGTGACAAGGATGTGTGCCCATTTTGTTTGATACTCTGTATTGTCACCTTAATAAGATGGTGTCGCATGATGCTTAGGAACAAACTGCAATAAGTGAACATCAGGATGCTTGATGATTCCTTTTCTATTGAATTATTAACAAAAACTAAATTATAAATGGGTTCTATTCAAATGCCAACCAAGATCAAAGTCCTTCAGTCAGTCGGGATGGCCCGCAGAGATCCTACTCCACAGTTTTGACCCATTTTACCTGAATACTTTCAATAGTTTTCCATCTGCTACAGAATCAATTTGGAATATTAATAGCATTCAAGGTGCTGATCACCATTGCGTTCTTATTGATAACACAATGAAAGTAGGACACGCTTCATCCTCACATGTCAGCAATGCAATCACTCCATCCTCTCTTAGGCTCTCACGTCCTCGTTTTATTTTCTCCACCTCGCTCTTGGCCTTCTTTGCAATCAGATTTGTCAAGAGTGATTCTAGACATGCTCCATAAAAAGACCACTGTTGGGAATTGCCCTTGTATAAATCAAAGTGGATTGAATGCTCTTTGCCAAAAAGCCACCTGCATGGTTAGTAAAGTAACACATCAGCAAACAGGTCATGATTATTACCCTATTTAAAAAACAAAACAAAAAAAAAAAATCACGCTTGTCTCAGCAAGATTTGTTACACATCTCTTTCTCCATTCTCTCTCATGAGTGTTACTCATACAGACAGAGCCATATTTCACCAGAATGTGCTGAGTATTGGGATTTACAAGCATTATAGATGGTGTAATTATCTCATCCCCTGAAATGAAAAGTGTCTGAAACAATTTTATGCTTATTATTGCATAAAGCTGAATATTATGGTATGCGGTCCTAGCACAGTCTCTGTCACTGCTGGAAGTATGTGTACATGCAATTAAAATACAGCATCAAGACACAGTGGTTGTCAGGTTAATTTTTCATAATATAGCACTAGTTACAGCCCGCAATTATTAAACTACTTGTACTATACAACCAAAAAATGTACACTTCAATCACACCTCCCATCACTTATAGGTTACTATTCCTCAGGCACTGTGGTTTGCTGCATATCAAATTAAAGCCACAAGATGGGGATAGCTATTTTATAAATTTATTACTGTCAAGTCATAAAGATTCGGTTAATGAAATAACAAAAAGTGTCTGAAAAAAAACTTGGAAGAGAAATAAAATTTTATATTTTCTTTTGACAGGAGAATGTCAGAGAGCTTTTATTACGACACCTCAGTTTAAATAGAGATAAAAAAATATGCAATGTGACTTTAAGGGTCGGCCAGATCTGATCATCAGGCATTGTGTTTGAAATTGCCTACTTCCACATCAATTGTCTGATAATGAAAAAAAAAAAAATTCTTATAGATAAAGTGTCTTTGTTCATCTATCTATGCCAATAATTCTCAATTGTTTTCTGTCACCCCCCCCTGCAGCCCTTCGAGGGCTCCCTATTACATTGAACTTAACGGACAAGGTAATCTAATTCATATAAGCATAGAAGAAAGTACAAAAAAAGTGATAAATCAACTAACAATACAGAATCAATTCATTAATGGTGTTAACCATGTTCTTCGGGGTCTCACACGCCTTCCCCTGGCATTGCAACGCAACCCCCACCCCCAGGGCGTCACCGATCTATGCCATTGTGACATGCAGAAGATTTAAATTCTCCTCCACAAGATTGCAGAAGATAAATCCATCCATTTTCCATACTGCCTATCCTCACTAGGGTTGTGGGAATGCTGGAGCCTACCGCAGCTACCTCCGGGCGAGAGCCAGGGTACACCCTGAAGTGGTTGCCACCCAATTGCAGGGCACAGAGAAACAAATAACCATTCACATGGGAATTTAGAGACTTCAGTTAACCTACTGTGCATGTTTTTGTGATGTCAAAGGAAACCGGAGTAGCAGGAGAAAACCCGCACAGGCACAGGGAAAACATGCAAGCTCGACACAGGTCAGGCTGGGATTTGAACCCCAGTCTTCAGAATTGTGAGGCAGATGCGCTAACCAGTGCATCACTGTGTTGCCACAAAAGGTAAAAGAAGGGACCCACTGTATGTATCCACCGACCATCCAACAGAAAAACTGTTATGTTCGATAAACAGGCCCTGATTTCACACTGTGTAAGTACATTGGTGAGCAAATTGGCTATGAACATATTCGAGTAAAAATGCTTTTGTGACTTTTTTTTTTTTTGCGGTGTGTGATGATATTGTTCCAAAAAAAAAAATCTGTCTTGCCTCAATAAAGGATGGGAAACACTGGACAGCTGTGGTTTGTTGTTTTAATTTCGACAATCCCTGCCCATCTCCAATGACAAACTATCTTCCTCACCTGTGTTTTGTCTTTGGAGTC
This sequence comes from Syngnathoides biaculeatus, assembly GCF_019802595.1. NCBI lineage: Eukaryota > Metazoa > Chordata > Actinopteri > Syngnathiformes > Syngnathidae > Syngnathoides > Syngnathoides biaculeatus. The sequence goes on from NC_084641.1 coordinate 20,851,171, forward strand.
ACTTCAACTAAAACAACACTCTGTCATTTGAAAACCAGGCCCGTCTATGAACTTTGTTGCCGGTCTCTGAGGAAATCTGGGACAGACACCAGACATGTTTATTAGATCCGACAAGGACCAACCCAAAGAGAAACTGTTTAGCCATTTCAAACGAGACCAGAGGCTGTCGAGAAAAAGAATTGCCGCGTTATCATCAGGGACACGAGGCAAATAGAAGCAACAGGAGATGAATAGCCTCATCGCTCTACACACACAACATGGAGATGTCTCTTGTTGTCGGCCACTTGAGCAATTTCCCAGCACACGGGTCCAGTCGAGCAATTCCGAGTGAGGACACAATAATTTTACAGAAAAATAATTAAAAAAAAAAAAAAACGCCTACCATAAGGTCATGAGTGGTTGGTTAGCACATCTGCCTGAAAGTCAGCCTGTTGTGGGTTTGAAGCTCAACCAGGCAATTGTGTAAACATAATGATGTGACGAGGTGATTATACGTTCATGTGATTTTACACAGTCATCACGACACTTTGAGGGAAACCATCACTTCTTAGTGAACCGCAATGAAAGTGAGTTTGACGCGACCTGACTTAGCACATCCATGACAGGGCTGTCATTTGTAAGCAGGAAATCCTCATGCTGACTTGAAGTCTTGGGAAAAATAAATTGTTTATTTCAAAACGGGAGGAAACCGACTTGTGGTTAGCATTGTCAGCAAATAACACCTCGCCTGATCATGTCCCCCACACTATACACACCGCACACAAAGCAAGCTCAGACAAAAGGTCAGCGGGAAGGTCAAAGGATGCTCTGATAGCCTATGCAGACCACCTCGCATTTGTTTGCATCAGTGGTTATGTAGGCAGTTCACACCGCAAAAAGCACTTTGGATAGTCTGTTCCACAACTTCTGGTAGCATGGTGGATCAGCTGTAAAGCGTTGACCTCCCAGTTCTGAGGTCTCAGGTTCAATCCCCGACCCACCTGTGCGGGGTTTGCATGTTCTCCCCGTGCCTGCGTGGGTTTTCTCCAGGCACTCTGCTTTCCTCCCACATTCCAAAAACATGCAACATTAATTGGACGCTCTAAATTGCCCCTAGGTGTGATTGTGAGTGTGGCTGTTGTCTGTCTCGATGTGCCCTGTGATTGGCTGGCAACCAGTTCTGGGTGTACCCTGCCTCCTGCCCGTTGACACCTTGCATAGGCTCCAGCACTCCCCGCGACCCTTGTGAGGATAAGCGGCTAAGGAATTGGATAGATGGATGGACGGATGTCCAATTTCTCAATCAGCATATGGACATGGACTTTGGGCGGGGTGGTCTCATTAGAGCTGCTCGTTATCGGAATGTGGAAAAACCCCCATGATGATCCGGTCCAATATATTCAAAGTTACTGAAGGTATTCAGGGTATATATTCTCACGGCTCAAACATGTACTGTAGTTAAGTGTTGGCATAAGAAAAATGATAGATGAAGCAGCACCCATTTTTCCAGGTCATAGTAGTTGGGGTGTGGTTCAGCAAGCACGCCTACAGTGTTTGAACGCAGAACAGATTTGTCATCATTTTGAAACCTCAGTTCATATATGGAATTTTACAGGGGTTGTTAACAACATCCATTTGTGCGGTGTGTCCAATTTGTAAGGTTTTTTTTCACTTTACAGGGATTTTCAAACATCCAGGAGGTAAAATACTGCCATTTACAGTATACTGTAATGTATTATAGTGTTGAATAATTAGGATGTTGTAGATCAGGGATGGACCAACTTTTGCGCACGCTGGCCATGTTTGATTTTGACAGACAGATGGGCCAGCTCGTTCCTATATGAGGCAAAAAAAGTAATAATAATAATAATATTAGACGTCCATCTATTTTCTTTGCCGCTTATCCTCACGAGGGTTGCATGGAGTGCTGGAGCCTATCCCAGCTGTCAGTGCGCAGGAGCCGGGGTACACCCTGAACTGGTTGCCAGCCAATCGCAGGGCACATAGAGACAAACAGCCGCACTCACAATCACACCTAGGGGCAATTTAGAGTGAGCAATTAATGTCGGGAGTCCCGGAGAAAAGCCACCCAGGCACGGGGAGAACCTGCTAACTCCACACAGGCGGAGCTGGGATCGAACCCGGGTCCTCAGAACTCTGAGGCCAATGCTTTACCACCAGAGCAACCGTACTGCCCATTATTATTGTTATTGTTATTATTATTATGTATTTAGACACTACCACCCACTAGTTTAGACACTAGTCTGAAGCGGATTCTTCCCAGCAGACGTTAAGCGTAATTTAATTCTTTATCCTTTCACAACCTAATGCAACTTTATTGAGAGAGATCTGCTGAGTATGAGCACAGAATATAAGGGACCGTTTATAAAGACACCTTGCTTTTGATTTGTGGAAAAATAGCAAATATATCACCTCTCAAATTTGGCCAGGCTATTAATTATTTGGGTCTCAACTATATATCAGGTTTAACTCTTTCGTTGGCTCATTTACCATAAAATAAACTGCATGTTGTATAGAGGAACGAATACAGGAAGTGGAATTGCAGTGTGAGACATGCTGGCATCTTTTGGAGGGTATTTTTCAAAAGGTGATTCCCCAGAGTGGCTCTTGGTGTAGTCCACTTCAGGATGAATAACAGAGCTAAACCGCAGACTCCGTCATGCAGCTGCGCCCACGTCATCCAACAGCAGCAACAAGGAGATGACTTTGCAGAAAAGCCCAAGCCCCTGAAATGTTCCGCTGCAATTTCCTGCATCAGTGCATCCATAAAAATGAAAATGACAGCAGTGAGTTTTACTCAGGTATGTAATTCACGGTAACAACACGCACACTGACGGTGACTTGCGCAGATGTTTTAACAGGAAACAGCTTGCACACGTCTGCTATTAGGCCCAGACGCTGAAAATGTGTCAGTGAAAATGTAAAATTCACGCCTGAGAGTTGGAATGCTGGAGGTTTTTGCTATTCTTACATTCAGCATCTGTGTACACAGTAGACACACTGTATATACGGTACAATATGTACACACACAGTCTGCTTCCTCACAGTTCAGACGTTTAGAGTTCAAATCTTTGCTCCGGCCTTCCTCTGTGTAATTTTATGTTCTCCCAGTGTTTGTGTGAGTTTTTGGGCAGCCAATGTCAAGGCACATAGAGACAGACAGGCTGCTCACCAATAGGGCACATATAGAGCTCGTGCACCTACGTCATAAAGTCATGTGACTTTTGTTTACCTCGCCATATTGCCGGTCAAGCTAAGCACTGCTCAATGCTAAGTTGGTTGGAGACGACACGGAAATATGTCTTGTACCACCACGCCCAGAGTCTTGTCCGATACCGTCAGACATTTAGAAGGTGAAAATAAACGACGGTACATGGAAAAATTAGACAAACTCGGCATAGAGGACCTGTATTTAATACCAAAATTGATGTTTTCGCCGATAAGAAATTGGACTGTTAATTCACTTCCACTTGTTTTGGACAGCTGGATATATACATGGATCTGGTGAGTAAGTCGTCGAGCTTTACACGGAAAAGTTTGAAACCATATAAAAGTCTGGACGCATACAAAGACTTTGTTGCTGGATCTGTTCTCATCAGGAATAAATCCCACATAGTGATGGTTTTGACGGCTTGTGAACACGGAAGTGTGTTTGAGGACACGTTAACCTTTGCCGGAATCCATCGATCTTTTCAGCTGGTATTCAATACAAATACTAATATTTAAATAAAAGACCCCTGGTTTTACACAAACTTGCATTCATTAACTATGTTTGAAAAAAAAAAAAGAGGACAGAGTCGTCACCATGGAACGTACATGGAAGCAATGGCGGTCACACTTAACCTCCATAAACATCTGCGACAGACAGTTTTTTTTTTTTTTAACACGCATTGTTCTCAAATGAGCTAACTTGGCATTATAAATAGTTTTTGGTAATTTGAGACAAAAAAGAGTAATTCCTACCTGAAATGAATCGATCGTTACACAGGTATGTGTGTGTATTTTGGTTGGGCACCATCCATCATGTTTAATTGCCGAAATTCATCGATATTTTCTGGTCTTTTCAGCTGGTATTCCATAGATTGATCTCTTTGAATATCTGTATTGTCTGTTGTGACAACCAACAGCACAACAAGTCTCGGGTATTGTAAGTATTCTCCTCTGGTTCAATCTCTCCCACAATGTCGAACAGCTCTGTTTGAGGGGAAATATGGCGCTGTGAAAATGGTGACGTTACGTGCACGAGCTCTATAGACAAAAAAGTATTCTTACTCCATTCAGGTATATGGACGATTTAGATTCTTTAATGAAACTAAAATGCCAACAAAAAAAAAAAAAACATACAAGCACTAGGAGATCATGCAAACTGCACACAGGGGTCTTAAAACCCTTGTTTGAACCCTAAACCTCATAACGGTGAGGCACACAGTATCCACTTAACCACCTTGTTGCCCAAAGAGTAACTACTAATATAATGTGTAACTTCGACCTTGAAGTAGTTTCTTGGGTCATGGTCTGCATCCCTGAGCTAGCTGGTGTCCCAGTGCCGGTGCGAAGACCATATGGCTTCATCCTTCCTTCACTAGGGCACTTTGGCTTGACCTCTGTGCCACATGCTGAGAACTCACGTGGTCACGCATATGGGCTGTCTTCAGAAAGCGTGTCGTCCTATCACAATATGGCCACAGTACTGGTTGTGAAGTTGGAGGCTGGGTATTGAATCAATTGTTGCATGCTGACTGCAGTCTTGGTATTTCCCTGTTCAGCAAAGATCTGTAGTAGCTTGTTCAGTGCTGTATTTACCAGAGGTGAGAATGTGGCTTAAACTCTGTGCTCAAGCAAAACTAAAGACCAAAAAAAAAGAAAAAAGAAAACAGTCATAAATGTAACAATATTTGTTGAATTTCATTGCTCAATGGTCTCATGTTTTGACTATTTAGACCTCCATAGTAACAGTCCAATCCATTTTTTAGATCACATATCCTCACAAGGGTTACAGGAGCAAAAGATAGACTACCCCAATAACAGGTCACCAGCCAGTCACAGGGTACATAGCAACACCATCACTGAGCCGGAATTCATCCCACACTGACTACAGTAAATGTGACAAGTGTACGACTACACCAGAAGTGAAAGTGTACCACTACAACATCAGTGAAACTCTCTAGTTTAATGGTAGCTTTGTCATAAGAGAAAAGGCCCATTTGAGAGATAATTCTGTTTGAGCCAGGTTGAGACCCTCTTGGTCTATGTTTGGCTATGATTCGTTCTCTCCGTCTAGAAGACCCACTTCTTAGGGTGCACGGCACAGTGTTGGATCGGGAGCGGAGAGGTGACTAGTGACTTAGGTTTGAGAAAGTCAAAAGAACCGATTTCAGCCCTCTCGGCAGCACAATGTCTGGAACTCAAGAACGAGATTTTGATTCATATTTACTGAGGCACACTAAACACAATAATACATTTCAAATACTAGTAAAAGCTGATTTTGCAAAATATGTTCCCTTTAAGACACTAAAATAGTGCAGTCTTAAGTACAATGGTCCGTTTTGACAACTTAACATATTGGCAGTGGGGGTGATACTCAATAATGGTGGCTCTCCCTCAGCTCAATGAACAGGTCCAAAGTTTTTTTTAGCCAGTTGCTTCAATTTATTTGCAACTTGGCACCGCTAGACACAGTTTGCAGTCATCCAACAATATGAAAACTAAGAAAAAATGAACAGTTGTGTTCCAATGACGCATACACATTGCTTCACATCCATTATTTAAGGTCTCATAAGATTTAAGAGCTTAGCTTTGTTTTCTATTTCTGTAACTCATGAACTTCGTCTTTGTGTTTCCTTGCTTTATATCCCGAAGTTCTTCTTTCCAAAGTCTCAGAACTAGTTTTCTCCCTCTCTTAGCCAAATTTTATGTGACATCACTTTAAAAGAGGTTTGCTAAAAAAAAAAATGTTTGAAAAAAAGTTACGATCTTGACTTAACAATACATTATTTCTTAATGTCCATGGAATCAAAGTAATAATTACAATGTATATCTGCCAATGCATTTAGCCGCATCAAGAAAACAAAAAAAGTACTACAACTATATAATCATCCATACATCCATTTCCAAACTGTTTAACCTCACAAGGGTCGTGGGGGCCTATTCACTATCCATATAAAAATGTAACTTTTACCTTTTTAAATTTTGGCACATTGGCCATTTGAAACCCATGCAAAGGAAATATACAGTATATTTCAATGTGCTTGTTAAATACTGGTTAAAATCAAACAATTCAGGAAAAAATAGTGTAGACTCTTCAACAGCTTACTTTTTTCTACTGGAGTACATCATTTACAAAGATTTGGACAATTTCAGACAATTTCATGTAGTATTCATGTTTCCAAAAGAATGTTTGGTGGTTTACTGTGCGGTGATGAAGCCAAAAACATATTGGCACAATACCAAACGTTTTATTTATTCTGTTGCTTGTATTCCAAGTTCTGTCACTTATCGGCCTTTCGGTATCTTGTGCTTTTCAGACCGTTGCAAATGCTGCTTTTGCCTTCGCTTTCACTCTGATAAATGTGATCCCTCTGCATGTCGCGGCTCGATAATACATAAGTGAACACCCCCTGGAACCTGCTTGTACACGCCTGGCGGTCACGCCTGCCTTTAGGAGGTCGTGTAGTATGATGGTAGAGTAAGGTAATGACCCTGTCTGTCATAGTTGCGGCTCCCAACCTTGGATCCAATTGAACTTTGAACCGCAGTACGTCAACACAAGACGCGTGTGTACCTCCGACCCTGGCAGTTCACGGTTCATAATGTGTTCTTCTAGATGTGACACAATAGCCCAGCCGGGTGTGTCAGTGAAAGGCCAAAGGTCGAAATCAGAAGTATAAAAAGTAACTCCTCCCCTCAAATGCGATCGTTGAAGATGTTGCTTGAAAGCCTCAAATGTAGAAGTGCTGGATTTGGAAAAAATGCAGGAAGAATGGGGAAAAAGACAAATAAAAGCAAGGGAGGGTGACATTTGAAGTTTTAATTTCTCTAGGCTCTCTGCTGGTAATCGGTGTCTGCAACTGAAATTTATGAGCACTGTATTACATTTTATTTTCTGGATTGAATCATACAATTTCAGTTAATTCACGAATTAACACTTGAAAATTATTTTTTTTCTACTAGATGACGTCTTAGTTTCTGAATTTGGCATTTTTTTATGGCTTACTGAAGCAGCCACAACATTACATTTGAATTAAGGACGTGAAAGTTTCGGCAAGGCTCCAAATGCTCATCAAACTTTGATGCCAAGATCCACCTACATTGATGTTGGCGGCATTGGTGAAAAGGCTTGACAATTTAGCATCTCACATCTGTCTCATACACTTGCTTCTTATTGGGGTGGATTCCTTTCAAGTTCGCCAAAGCACAAGTCCTGGACGCCGCCCACAGAGGCTGCTATGAATCCAAATTGCTCACTTGTTCCATGTCAGTGAATATCGGATGGACCGGTGAAGCTGTTGCGAGCTCCTTTTTGAAAATTTTTGAAAGTTATACATTTTTTGTTAACTCTCCAGAGGTACTATTGACTGAAATTTGTTTTTGAGGTTGGTGGTGAGGACCCCTAAAAGACATGAACATTCACCAGCATCGTGCTTATTGGTATAATATAAAAGTTAATGATAAATACCGTTTCCAAGTGGGCATGACAGTAAGTTTACATTTTTGAATTGCATATTGTTAATGCAGGTGCGCCTTCAGCTGAGTTATTTGTGGTCCTCCCATCTAATCAACGGCGTTAGCAAGAGTCCAAGGTCCAAGTCAGTGCACTTGCAGTTGGGACGGTCCTGTCCCAGGAAGGACGCTGCTTGGCTCCAATTGCGCTGACAAATTGTGTGTTATGTTGTCTTATGTCTGCAATATATTTGGGGTAAGGACATTTAGAAAAATAGAAATTGCTGAAATGATACCTTGATTATGAGTTTAATTCATTTCATGACCTAGCTTGCAACTCATTGTACTTGTATGGACATTCCAATTGATATTACCTAGTGATGCGACTTGAAATGATATTAATCTGATCTAGTTCCACCTGTGTTTGAGGTTTTCTGCCACCATAGCTATCATATAACTCAATTCATTGCTCATAACACATGGCAAAAAGTAATAAGGTGCATAACTCTTAAAAGGGGTATTTGCAATTAAAAAAACGCCATATGGACTCTGTCAAGAAACATGATAAACTCTCCCTCCCACTGCACCTGCAAAAATTCACATTGCCTTTTCTCTAAAACATTAAAGATTACCCATTTATTTATTATTGTCTGGGTGGCTGTTACATTAATTTCTCATGCATAATGCACTCTTGAATACAAAACCCCCCAAAATTGTACTTTCACAGGTGAATTTTCCTTTTAGCTGTATATAGTATATAACCTATAAATGCTGTTATCCATGCATCCATCCATCTATTTTCTTAGCCGCTCATCCTCACAAGGGTCACGGGGAATGCTCGAGCCTATCCCAGCTGTCAACGGGCAGGAAGCGGGGTACACCCTGAACTGGTGAACATTGAGACAAACATCTGCACTTACAATCGGACCTAGGGGCAATTTAGAGTGTCCAATTAATGTTGCATGTTTTTGGGATGTGGGAGGAAACCAGAGTTCCCGGAGAAACTCCACACAGGCAGGTCTGGGATATGACCCAGGACTTCAGAACTGTGAGGACAGCGCTTTCCAGCTGAGCCACTATGGCTGCTGTTATCCATTCTCAAAAAGAATGAAATTTCAACTTTCTCTGTAATTATCCGCAAATATCTACCTTTCCGCCTGGGACGAAGAAAACAGTCAGAGAAATTGCTCTCCCGGATTGTACACGCGCGCTGACGACGCTGATACTTCCGTCTACATTTGCCATTTACTAAATGCTGATGCAGCGTTACTTCAAATGACATGGGTACCAATATACATCTAGACAAAGTAAAATCACAAAGCGGTAGTTGCTGGGAAATTTGTTGTGTTGATTTTCACCAGGGAAGCTAATTTTTCTTCCACCCTCAATTTTAATGACTTTTTTAATTTAAAAAAAAATCTGTATTATATATGTAAAATCCTGGTAATACATATATCTTTGAGAAGATCTGTAGTTCAGAGTTTAATTGAAACAATTATAATGATGATATTCTTGGCTCAGGCCAAAATTAAACATACTGTATGTGTGAGGTGAACAGTAAGCATTAAAATTGAGAAGAAAGGAAAATGACCACATTTTCATTTTGATGATGGACAATGTACACATTTAAATCAATAGTTTTTTTCCAGGATGTCAACGTGAAAAGGTTACTAGTTTAAAGAAAACTGCACAAAAGCCGAGAGGACGGTAAAGGAACTGTGGTGCGAGCAATTGGTGTATTTGCTTAAAGCTCCTCTTTTGTTCACTTTGGAGCCCCGTGTTCCCCCCCCCCCCACCCCTCTCGCCACCACAGCCTCCTCCTCTCCCTCTTGCCCCACGCGCATGCACAGAGGAAAGGATGCTCCTCTCCTCCTCTTTCCTCCTCACGCAGGAGATGCAGCCAAGTGGAAGCTTCGCGCATCCGCGCCATGGACGCGCGAACCTCCGCGCCAGCTCCTGGACCAGCTGAACAAAAAACGCGCGCGTACGTGTGAAACTCAAAAGGGCTCTTTTTGTTCTTTCTTAGCTTGTTTCCTCCACCCCCGACGACCGCCTCTTCAAGGATGCCCGGAGCACTGCTGTCCACCCGGTCCCTCTACATCGGCATGGAGGTGGCGATCGCCGTGGCATCCGTGGTGGGCAACGTGATGGTGGTGTGGGCGGTGAGGATCAACAAATCCCTGAGGGACACCACCTTTTGTTTCATTGTGTCGCTGGCGTTGGCCGATATCACGGTGGGGGCGCTGGTCATCCCGTTGGCCATCACCATCAGCATCGGGCTGCAGACGCACTTCTACAGCTGCCTCCTGGTTGCCTGCATGGTTCTGGTCCTGACACAAAGTTCAATCCTGGCGCTGCTCGCCATTGCCATCGACCGATACCTGAGAGTCAAGATCCCCACCAGGTAAAAAACAGGCATGCGCACGGATATTTTTGGAGGCAGTGCCCAAGACAAAAAAAGTGCACCTATCACCAAAATGAAAAGAAACCAGTAGTACGTGGATATTATATAACAGGATGTATTTATTTTTGTTAACACAATCAAAAGTCAATAATACAACTATTAACAAAGGATGTGAATGCAAGCGACAGTGAATATAAGTAAGTCTGCACACACCTGGCAGGTATTTGTAAAAAAAAAAAAAAAAAAAAAATCCAACTAAGATAAATCACTTTAAAAACAGTTTTTACACTTTTAATTAATTGAAAAAATACAAAATTGAAGAGAGTGAAAGTAAAAATAAACAATTTAGATAACGTGGTTGCATGTGTACACACCCCATTATAAATGGTAATGTGGCTGCTGTTCATAAATTAGCAATAAAGTCCAAACTAAAACTGCCACAATTTAAAATGCACCTGATTGACCCCAAATAAATTACTGCTGTTCTAGTAGGTTTTCATTTTTGCAGTCACATATCAAAAAAGGAGTCTCACTGTTCAAAGGTATTAGTCAGAAGAAGCTTAAAAAAAATCCAATCCATGACTACCTCACCTATGATTTTCCCGAGGATTCAAATAAATGCCTGTCAGATATCAAAACAATCATGGTTCAACATGATGACAGAGATGGACATTTTAAATTGTCTTAATATTGATGAATGAAAAGTAGTGCTGCACCAAAAAAAAAAAAAAAAGCCCAATTTCTCATCAAGGCCAAAATAGCAAATGCTTGCCCACCACTTCAATTCTATGTGTGCACATGTCTGATAATCCCACAGGATCATTAATATTTTTGCTTAATTTGCTACACTAGGAATTTTATTAAACTGTGGTGGGCTATAATGCTGCAAAATAATGCATACAGTAAACCAAGTGTGGAAGGCAAACCTCTGTGCTCAAGGACGTTGTCATTCCGAATTGGAGGACAATTTAGGCACCAACATTTTTGAAAACATCTGATTATTTTTATTTTATTTATTCTTGTGTTTTCAAGAAGAACTGTTTAGAAATAAATCCAATGATTTTATTAATGCAGCACAATCTTAAACATTGCACATATACTGAGATACTATTATGTCATGTCACTCCAGTGGTAGTATTTTTAAGGATATGATTTTTTTTTTTTTTGCATTGACTGCAAATGCAAACTTGATATACAATCACTCTATTCAGGCAGCAAACAACTAAAATAACTTTACGATAAGCAGCACTTTGGCAAACAGTGACCAATCCTGCAAAAATCAAAAGTCTTCAAGCTGTTTAATGCCAATCCCATCTGACGTTAACCATTAAACTACACAGAAAACAAAAAGAACTACTCACTGTGAAGGTAAAACAACCAAATAACTTTGGCTTAGAAATGCACCTGCTAGCTTGATGCTAACACATAATATAAAACATCATTGATGAGCTAATTGAAGAGCATTGATAGTCGCACTGTTTTAACTTTTATCCAATGGATATTTGCACACAATAATATAAAACTCACAGGCAGATACATTATTTATCCTCTGTGAAAAATGATCAATATTATTGTAACTTACTAAGTCACTGAGCATAATGGTGACTATGATTTGTATGGTTGGGTATATATATTTTTAGATAATTTTGTTTCGATATAAAATTACGAAAAAAGTTTTCCTAAATACCTAATCTCTGTTAGGCTCTATCACACCAACAACCTTAGTGAGGATCGGCGAGATGGATGCCTGGATGGATGGATGGATGGATTGGTCTATGCATGGTTGGAGCAGTTAGCTTGATGTCATTTCTGCTGAATCATGTAGCTCACTTCCGTCTGTTCTTCTACATGACTAATTATAGTAACGGTCATGTACAGTGAGACACCAGAGTATAATTACTATTTATAGTACCTCTGTGGCAAAACTTTTTTGTTTTTTTTACAACTGACATTAACAAACTTGAATCAAAAAATACTCCTTTAACCATTTTGGTTGTGATATCTGATATGTAAATTGGTCAGCAAGAGGGTGGAATGAGAGAAAGGAAGCCATTTTTGGAGGCGTTCAAGTCCCATTTAATGTTTTAAATAATACTTGGGAATTACGTTAACTGCAGTGACATTTTGTTTCAGGACAACTAATTAATAAGTGGATGTTGCTATGTTCTGCGAATTAATTTTTTTCAAGGGGGGCAGAAAATATTGTCTTCTGGAATGATGTTGCTCATAACAGATGAGGTGAATAAAATGGTAAAAATGTGCACGTACAGTATATTTGTCAAATAGTTTATTGTAATATTAAATGAATTAATTCCATTTTTGTGTCGATATTGATTGTAGTGCGATTACAATTAATTAAACATTTATAACATTGGACAAACAAATAAATGTTAAATCTATTCTTTCGCACGGAACAAGGACATAGAAAAAAAAAGCCAACTGGTCACACAGGCCAAGTGTGTAAAATATTCGCCTTTTGGTCCGTTTAGAGACGTGGTCGTTCCAGCACACATCTCTAATCAATACTAATCCAACGCATGAAAGCCGAACCTAATTGCAGCATTTTCTTTTGCCTCAGGCAAGATGTGTGTAAATGTCGGAATGTCAGAGTCCAAGTCTGGATTTACACTGCAGGGCTAAGTGCACACTTCCCATTTCAGTCGCTCATCCCATTTTTTTTCTACTCTCTTTTTCCATGTACATTTATTGTTATACACTTCCCATATTTTTACCTTCTTGGAATATAAACTAGATGCAAGCGAAAAGTCCAAAATTGTAACAGGAAGTTGACAATAACATAAATAATAAAAATTATTAAACGCTTCATTGTTAGGTTGGCCTGTGCACACTCTTTCCACCACTGATTTAAATGAAAAAAATTCCCATACTTTATTTTATTTCTTTAAATAAACCACACACATGAAATTGTATTTAGTATGTTCACATGCTATTTACATATTCATACACATATACATCATATACATATTTATTTACATGGTAGTCATTTTTTATGTGCCTCTAATGTAGCATATTTACATCAAATTTGATGTGCATATTATGTCATGTTCTCTTCTAATGGGGCATATTAACAACTTGTATGTGTATAACTTACATCATATTCAATCTCTGCATACCTGTAGTGTCACATATTTAACATACATCATTTATTTCATATCTAGCATATTTAATGCAGTGTTTCCTTTCCCACTCTAAGCAAATTTTTACCATATTTAACGAGTATCTTTGATGTAGTATATTTGCGTTATATTATTAGATTCTAGATATCACTAATGTAACATATTAATAATTATTTATAATTAGTGTTCTATACATCTCAAATGTAGCATATTTTAAGTACAGTACATCATATGTAATATTCTATACAACTTTAATGTAACACATTTAATGTTCTCCTCAAGTGTAGCATATATATATATATATATATATATATATATATATATATATATATATAATATATATATATATATATATATATAAAATGTTTATTGTTCTATACACTTCAAATATGCAGTGATAGATCTACTTACGAACATGTCTAGTAATAAGAAATTCATGTTACGAAACGGCACCTCGGAAAAATATTGTCTCTAGGTATGAAGGAAAATTCAGGATACGAAAGGAAAAAAAAATCTGTGCTGGATGCGCAGCCCTCAAATTCCAATGAACATAAACATCTTGTATCTTGGTTTGTGTGGCATGATAGAGATCCTCTCCGATTGGCTATTGCTGCAGCATCTTCCTGAAATCCCATTGGCTGTGAGGGACGTCAATCTTTACCCATGTTGCACATCGTGTTTCTTGTTTTAGAGTGGATTCGGCGACTTACATGTAAAAAAAAACAATTCTACACCCATACTTTCCCGCATTTTATTTTGGGTTGCTTCTCCGTAACCCCCCAGGTACAAGCGGGTGGTGACGCCCCGGCGAGCAGGCGCGGCTGTGGTGGTGTGCTGGACGGTGGCTTTCGTGGTCGGCCTCACGCCCATGTTGGGTTGGAACAACCTCAGACGTCTCCAGCAGAACGGCTCCATCGGCTCCGACCTGCTCATCACCTGCCAGTTTGAGAATGTCATCAGCATGGACTACATGGTCTACTTCAACTTTTTCGGCTGGGTGCTGCCACCCCTTGTGCTCATGCTGCTCATCTATGCCGAGATCTTCTACATGATCCACAAGCAACTCAACAGCAAAAAGTTGACCGGCAGCCACAGTGACCCCAACAAATACTACGACAAGGAGCTGAATCTGGCCAAATCCTTGGCGTTGGTCCTTTTTCTCTTTGCCGTCAGCTGGCTGCCCCTACACATCATCAACTGCGTGACGCTCTTCTGCCCCGAGTGCCAGAAACCCATTGTTCTCCTCTACATCGCCATCTTGCTCACCCACGGCAACTCAGCCGTCAACCCCATCGTCTACGCCTTCCGCATCAAGAAGTTCCGCATGGCCTTCCGCAAGATCTGGCAGCAGTACTTTTGCTGCAAGGACACTCCAGCTCTAGAAATGCAGCCCAGTGACAGGAAGTGGGAAAATATCAATCCCGAGCCGGGGCAAGTGTCGCCCCCAAAGCCTCCGGGGGAGGGCAGCTAGATGCCCCTCGCCCCGCAGCACAACATGAGGAGCGAACTCCTACAATGCAACGAACACCTGACCTTACTGGAGCTGAATGCCATTTAGCACAAGGAGTTAAACCCATTGTGAAATAACCTTCAAAGCACAAGAACCATGGTTCTGAATGTGGTCTGATGAGGGGCACCGCTTCCTCTTACTTGATTGTGGGAGGTGACCCAGACGGTCCTTCCAAAACAGCAAAAGGATTGGTCTTCACTCAGGAGGAACACACTGAACGTGACCTTTTCACCTTGACATCACAGGTACTCCGAGATGCCAAAACTCAAGCCATCGCACTGATGGCACCCCTTGTAAGCAAACCCTTACATCTTTTGACCAAGGCAGAGCAGCTGAGAGTTGTGATTTCAGCCTTCTTTGTTACCTCCATAATTTAAATGTGTGAAATGTTATTCTGGAAGATGAAGTTACATGAGGTAAAATACTTTAAAAGGAAAGCCTGTGCTGATGTAATTTATATTTCAACTGTAAAATTGACTCCAAGGTGCCACGGTTTTGCAACTGGTTAAAGCGTTGGACTCCCAGTTCTGAGGACCCGGGTTTGATCCGGTCCTCCCTGTGTGGAGTTTGCATGTTCTCCCCGTGCTTGAGTGGGTTTTCTCCGGGGATTCCGGTTTCCCCCTACATCCCAAAAACATGCATTAATTGGTGACTCTAAATTGTCCCAAGGTGTAATTGTGAGTGGGGCTGTTTGTCTCTATGTGCCCTGCGATTGGCTGGCAAACAGTTCAGGGTGTACCCCGCCTCCTGCCAGATGAAAGCCGGGATAGTCTCCAGCACTCCCGTGACCCTTCTGGGGGTAAGCGGCTCAGAAAATGGATGGATAGATGGAAATAGACTCAGACAAAGTTAATGTGATCATTGAGGGACTAGTTCATGAATTGACTTTCCTGCTGCTGCGATCAGTGGCCCAGATGAGCTCGTTTGACGCTGAAATTGATAGTTGTTGTCGTGTACTCTCAGGCTAGCCATTAATTTTCCCTAAATTACTCCAGGACAACTCAATCCAACATATTATAGATGATGATGATGTTTGTTTTTTCACCTATCCTTACTACGCCACCAGAGAGTCTTGCCATTGTCTCTTTATTACCGACCTCCACTCCACCTTCAAGGTTTCTACTCTATTAATCCTGCTCTGTTTTTGAAGGACATCAAAAAATACGCAAACCTTTTGGGGTGCATCCGGCGGTGCAATCAGCATTTTTCCTCATTTTCAGTTGAAGTCAGCGGTGTTGCTTTTCTGCCACCCGGATTTACCCCGGTGCCTACGTTTGGGAAGATTAAGAAAAGGTCTCTAAACCTGCAATAATTTCGTAACGTTATGATGATGATGATGACCTGGTGTCAGGTGGAGTGCATAAGGCAGAGGTTCTCAAATTTTT
Source organism: Syngnathoides biaculeatus (assembly GCF_019802595.1). Classification (NCBI taxonomy): domain Eukaryota; kingdom Metazoa; phylum Chordata; class Actinopteri; order Syngnathiformes; family Syngnathidae; genus Syngnathoides; species Syngnathoides biaculeatus. The sequence continues at coordinate 20,867,266 of NC_084641.1, forward strand.
GGGGTCTGGCGACCCCTTACAAGTTAGACATTTGGAGGCCATTTGGGGATGCAATTTTTTCGGTTGAGATGTGTCTTACAGCAGCTTTTCACTATTACGTGATTATTTTCTCTCCCTGCTGATTTTCATCAACACCCTACACCAAGTGACGTCTCCTATCTGGTAGTGAGTGCTATTATACATGGTAAAGCCTCAAACTGCTCTGTTATGGGAGGGGGAACATATTCTTTTAATCTTTCTTAATCTAGGAACCAGTCAGTGTGTGGGTGCTTGAGTCTTATTTCCTCTTCCACATTTAAAATTATTTAAAAAAGAAAGATGCCCTAAAATTAATTGAGGGGGTGCTCTAAGTGTGGCCATGTGGCCTGCAAACCCCCAGTTGTCCCTCCCTGCTTTAAATAATATAAGAATTCAAAAGTCACCTCTTTTCAGAAAAAAAAAATGAATGGAACTGTAAAAAATTTGGGGAGAAAAAAATGTAATATTATCAGAATAAAGTCATGTTTTTCAAGAACAAAAAGATGTAATGTAATAAAATATTTCACGCATTATTGAAAGAACAAAAAAAGGCACCTCCAAAAAAGGACCACAGTGAAAAAAATAAGTATTTGAACACCCTGCTATATGGCAAATTCTCCCACTTAGAAATCATGAAGGGGTCTGAAATTTTCATCGTAGGTGCATGTGAGAGAGATCATCTAAAAAGAAAAATCCAGAAATCACAATGTCTGATTTTTTTAACGATTTATTTGTGTGATACACCTGCAAATAATAACGGTGGTCCCAGATCTTTTCAGGTCATTAACCAAGTCCTGTCCTGTAGTCCTGGGCCGATTCCTCACCTTTCTAAGAATCATTGAGACCCCACAAGGTGATATCTCGCATGGGCTCCACTCCGATTGAGATTGACTGTCATGTTTAGCTTCTTCCATTTTCTAATGATTGCTCCAACAGTGGACCTTTTTTCACCAAGCTGCTTGGCAATTTCTCCGTAGCCCTTACCAGCCGTGTGGAGTTGTACAATTTTGTCTCTGGTGTCTTTGGCCTTGGCCGTGATACAAGTTCGAGTCTTACTGATTATATGGGGTGGACAGGTGTCTTCATGCAGCTATCGACCTCACACAGTTGCATCTGATTCAAGATAATAGATGGAGTGGAGACTAACAGGTCTTTGAGGGTCAGAATTCTAGCAGATAGGTGTTCAAATACTTATTTGCAGCTGTATCACACAAATAAATCATTAAAAAAATCATACATTGAGATTTCTGGATTTTTCTTTTTCGATTATCTCTCTCACAGTGGACATACACCTAGGATGAAAATTTCAGACCCCTCCATGATTTCTAAGTGGGAGCACTTCCAATATAGGCTAGTTTTCTTCGCTGTAGATTCTGGACAAAAATTTGCCTTTTGTTCTCAAAAAGAATAGGGCTTTATTCCTACAATAATACACCAATAAACTTGGTTTTACAAATAATTTGTCACAATCCCACCAGAATATCATCATCATACCAGTTTTAATAGGTCGTCAGCAAACGATAAGTATTTATTATCTTTGTTTTCCCCATCGCTTAATGATACAAGATAAAGTTATTGCAAATCATTTTGCAGACCCCATTTTGGGAACCACTGATCCAAGCGACGCAACGCTTGATTTTTAGTTTTCAGTTTTAGTTTACTTGATTTTTTTGTTACACTGCTTGATGTAAAATGTGCAAGTTGATGTGAAAGAAGAACACAATCAATGGGGGAAGGTTCTTCTTCTTCTGTTTTAGGCTGGATTTGCACCGTGGCACAATTCAGCTATGCATCATGCAAATGGGATATCCTCAGGGTTGAAGGGACACATATTCCATATCATGGTGTTTATTTTAAACGAACACCCGAAACGTTGTATCCGTGGGCGATGTTGGTTTTGCAACACCCAAGCTTTCCCCCGAGGGCGTCACGCCCATGGGGGATGTGGGTGTGGTTGTGTGGCAGTTCACAAACTAAGCGCCAAGTAAAATGAAATATATATATTATTTCAATTTTTAAGTTTGAACAATTGACAAAAAATTGGGTGGGCAAGTCTCTCTTGATAGGACGCTAAATAAAAATCTCAAGGACCCAAGTCTGATTATGAAATGGAAATCTGTCATGAAGCCAAATGCAATACAGAAGCAGGCATACTAGAAGATGGCCAACACTAAATTGCTAAGATAACATCCATCAATTAACCAAGCCACTTATCCTCACAAGGGTCATGGGAGAGCTGAAGGCTATCCCAGATAGCTTTAGGTGAAAGGCAGTCTAAACCATGAACTGGTCCTCAGTCAACACCCTCACTGAGGCAGAATCGATCCCATGCTGCCTGCACCAAAGTCAGGCGTGTGTACCACTACACCATCAGGGACTCGCTATAACATCAACATTTGATAATTATTTGGAGGATTGGTTTTGAAAAAGGATGAGGGAGGGGCTCCCTGAATTGCTTCCAGCTCTAAATTTGTTAATGGCGAATATGTGATTCTACACTGGCGGCACAGTGGCGCGGCTGTAAACCTCTGGGACCCGGTTCAATCCCGGCCCTCCCTGTGTGTAGTTTGCATGTTCTCCCTATGCCCATGTGGGTTTTTTTTTCCGGACACTCCAGTTTCCTCCCACATCCCAAAAAATCCAACATTAATTGGTCACTCTAAATTGCCCACATATGTGTGATTGTGAGTGTGACTGTTGTCTTTCTCTATGTGCCCTGTGATTGGCTGGCAACCAGTTCAGGGTGTACCCTGCCTCCTGCCCGATGACATCTGGGATAGACTCCACCACTCCCCATGACCCTTGTGAGGATAAGCGGCAAAGAAAATGGATGGATAGATGATTATACATTATTAAACTTTATTGTTACTATTATCTGGGTCACTGATTGTTTAGTGGGACACACGCCTGACTTTGATGCAGGCAGTGTAGGATCAATTCCATCTCAGTGTTGGCGTCTCTATGTCCCCGACAACTGAATGGCGACATATTCTGGGTGCAGTCCGCCTTTCTCCCAATGTTAGCTGGAATAGGCTCCGGCACTGGAACCATTCAAACCTTCCAAATATTATATAAAGGACGATTGTTCACCAAAAGTCAAACTTTTTCCACCTTCAAATTCTCACAATTAAGACATTCTACATAATCCCAATTTTAAATGTTTCAAAAGTTCCCACATTTCCAACAATGCAATAGCATTCGATATCATTCCACATTTAATTCCATAGCATTTCAATTTAGCATCAACATTTTAGCATTCACAGACAATTTGTACACACATTGCACCATCTAGTTATATTGTACTCTCTATATTATTATACTTCTGCATTCTCGCTGCCTCAAATTGACACTTGACAAAAGTGTACGACTTGAAAATACACTGACCCACCGTGTAAATCCAGCCTTTAACGCTGCTTGGATGTGTTGTTATATGAATGTATTATTAATGTAAATAGATCTCGCGACGTCTTCAGGGTCTTCAACGCACAACAGTGATGCACAAGTGGCACAACGGGACAATATTTTGCACAAAGGTGTGTGTGTGTGTCTATGTGGATACAAATTCCCATCCCCTCATCACCCTCGTTGATTAAGTCGAGATGAACATCCGGGGAGGACCCCCTACAACACTGGGATGGCACATTTCCCTCTCGGCGCCCCCACAGTGCCCACACCCTCCTAAACCAACCGTGCATTCACACGCTTTCTAATTTACTGACGGCAACGAAACATCAACGTTCCTTGGGATTTAACCCTCCTGTTACGTTTCTGGATCCAACTGAAAACGGAAATTTCTGCTTCACTCAATAACTGTAATTAGTGAATATAATTCACTTCATTTCAAGTGGACTTAATGAGATGTAAATGATGTTTATCAGGATTTTTTCAGTCAGTCCTTTTCATGTTTTTAATGGGGACAAGTTGGAAAACAAAATGAAAGTGGTTATTATTTTGGATTTGACTGCAGGCTGTATTATCTGACAACTAAGGCAAAAATTATATCAGTAGTCAATATTTTAACATACCTGTTAGGTTATAAGTCAAATTGATCTGATTTATTTTGTTTTGTTTTTTCACAAGGAAGTATATGTAATCCCCTAATACTGTAGAATGAAAATTCTCTTGAAACGTGCTATTTAAATCTAACATATTATTGATTATTGTATTTGTAATGTGTTTTATCATTTTATTTATTTATTTACAATTGAAGAAAGCCACACATAAGATTGACTTTATAACACACATAACAGGAAGGTTAAACAAAGGACAAAGGCCCATTTGAAGTATGTTGTAAAATAAGACTGACAGGAGCTGTCATTGATGTATTGCCTCCTTAATTTTTGGAGGCATATACTCATGTTTAACTTTTTTACTTTGTGAATGTGTAAAATTCACAGTTTGGGAAACCTTGACCACAAAGAAGCAAAAGAATGCAGTTTGAAGCCAGCGGTGTTCCCAGTGCTTCTCGAAGCCTTGCTACGAGATTTTGGACTGCGGTTGTATGTGTAGTGGTGCCTTGAGATATGAGTGAACTGAAGTTTTTGCTTTGACTTCAGAGCAAATTTGAACAAGCAGTATGTGCGCTGCAGTAGCAATGAATGCAACTGAACTTACCTCACATCAAGCATCAATTTGACATGGTGAATAGTAAACAAAAGGCTTCAAGTTTTTTAATGTAACTCCCAGCTGACATTTATTGTCAAACTAAATATCAAACAAAGCTCATTGCACATTGAGTAATATTTAATACTACCAAATAGCTTTGGTTTCAGTCCACCTCACGTAATCCTAACGATGCAATACGCAATAAAGCTGTTTCTGATTCTGATGGGCTAAGAAATAGTGCTTATAAGTGGTGTTGTAACACTTTAACTTTTTTCACTTTAAAGAAATGATATTTGAAAACAAACCATACAGCAACACCTTTACAGACCTTAGAACATCAATCACAATAAATATGGTTCACAACAACAATAATAATAATATTTGTAGTTATTATATAATTGGGAATAATAGTGTAGAATGATAGTGCACCTTGGAGAAGACCAAAGAATGCCTGTGAAAAAAAAAAAAGAATTTTGCTGCAGCTTACTGTGTCATTTACAGGTGCTGTGAAAGTCTTCTTCATTTTCGTCTGCATGACTGCATTATATTACCCCCAAGTCGCCAATGTCACATACCTAAACAAACCATAGTGAATTAATCATAATGCGCCAAACCGCGTAACCCTTTATATTCGATTTCCTTATGTAATTACTGTTTTATCCAGTACAATATGGACCGTCCTATTTTCTTTATTCAAAAACAATTTTAAAAAATAGTTGGTGTGTAGGGTGGGATGGATGAATGACATTTCCATTCATGTCAATGGGGGAAAGATGATTTGAGGTGCCAGTGTTTTAAATTACAAAAATGGTGACAGAACAAATTAAACTTGTATCTCAAGGTAACACTGTATTTAAAAAAAATAATCTCCACAAAACCACTGCATATTCAGGATTTGCTATCCAGAAACTCACCCATTGATGTTTTTATCTTTTTTTTTTTTATCTGTATGCCCTTTCTCTATAACCCTTAGGTGGGCAAAAATGCCGCCAAAGTCCTAGCGAATAATATTTTAATATTCGACATGGCTTTGAAGGATATCCCCCTTAAATTCTGCAAATGGGTGACTTTGCGAATGGCGAAATATGCGGGGGTTCACTGTAATATGTTAGAAGGCTGAAACTCCCAATGACACCTTTTAGCACCACTGACCATTTGACTCACTGGTTGTGACTAGTAGCCATTTCCAGTTCCGACCACACCTAAGAAAATACCTCCAACTCACTCAAGTTCCGGCGCTGACCTCATCAGGGATTGCAGCACACCTGGGAGCAATGATTTGACCTTCTTCCTCAAAAGCTTCCCAAAAAGATGGAATTGTACAATTATCCAAAATGACTTGCCGAAACATTAAGAGTCAGGTCTTACTAAGGAGGACAAGGTGTGTGTATCTCTGTGATTTTTGTGCTCAAGTTGTCACTGGATGATTGTGTGTGTCTTAACTACTCTGTTATCTTAATATTTTGCATCACGACACATTAAATATGTTCCATTCCACTGGGGGAAAAAAACAGCATGTGAGAATTTTGTCATTTATCTGTGTGGGCCTTGGTAGAGATGGAAACGTTTATTCAGAGTATTTTTTTTTGGAACTTGAAGATTTATAACACAATATAAAGACACAATACAACATAATATACAGCAATATAAACACTATTTATCTCATTCATGACATATCTGGAAGTATTTTTCCCTTTTCCATTATTTTTTATTTATTTTTATTTTTTTGGGGGGGGGGGAGGATCCATATCCTCCATACCAAAATGACCAAATTCATGGATAACCATTTTGAAAATAATTAGAATAATTAATTATTAAGATTTTATCAGCATTATATTCAGAAGGATTGTTTATTTATTTAATGGCACATGTATTTAATTCAATATCAGCTTTTCAGCATTCACATGCAACTTGAATCAAAATTTATTTGTACGTATGCATTGTATTAGACCAAATTGACAGGGTTAATATCGTGAGTTATTCCCATTCTCAGCTGTCCTGCAGCTGAAAATGCATTGCAGCAATCGATGCACTTTCTCGCTCCATAATATGTTTATTTTTGCCATCCTATCATGCCGGTGTGCTTTCCCGCACAGATGCAGATTCTGGATATCAAGTTCATATGCAAAAGTAGACATTGGAAGGGCGGAGGTTTTTGTTTGTAGCCTTTCCTTGCAGTACGTCTTTGTTCTTTGGGCTTGTGTGTACCATCATTGTAATATGTCATTTAAAATGGAGCCAGTGAAGGAAAAAACTCACAGCACTTGTTTGTAAATACAATTAGATTATTCTGTCAGTCAATACAAAATGGCCATGGGTCCCTTTGAAAGGTGCCCTTTAGGTTCATCCATCCATCGTCTACATTGCTTTTCTTTCCCTCTTGGTATACAGAACACAAGGGTAGTAATTTGGTAGCTTTATTTTGTACAACCGCCATCAACCTTATAGCATGATAGAAATAATAATGAAATTGCCTTTTTATTGCCAGGGTGGGTGTGAAGTTCCTGGGTGTGGAAGTGACTGTGTGACTTCAGTGAATGCTGTGACATTTTTGTAGCACAGAAGGGCTTTCCACATTCAAAATGGATGAGCACTTTGATCCACCCGCAGGACTCGCTGATCAGGCGACCTGAATATGTGTGAGAGTTGTGTGTCCACGGTGGCACCACACACAACAGGAAACCGGAGCCCTTGTTCCCCGCTGTGTAGTGTTAAGACATCATGCTAATGGATGTCATAGCAAGATTGTCAAATCACTTTAATTGATAATGGACCTTTCCGATCGTGACCTTAACCTCCGCCCCCTGAGCCATGTCCCACAAGCGTTCAAAGTGGCGAATGAACATAACATGTTTGAAGTCGATTCTCTATCGCATATTCCAGATAATACTGGGGTATGTTTTTTTACCAAATGTGTCAGACTTGTCCAAGAGAGTTCTACAGAGAGGTCTCAACAATTTCACGCAAGGATATGTACACGGAATTAAGATTTTGGACGGAACTGGACGCAATGTCAGCGTTACAGCGAAATGTTGGCGATTGGTGCAAAAACGTTTGATGCCTCACAAACTTCATATTGAAATCCAACAAGATAAAATAGTGGAATTGTACTGTATATGTAAAGCAGGGTGAGTACTTTTTACTTGGAAAGCTCACGAGTAATATCATTGTAGTCTTTATAAATGAGTGGGTGTATTTATTTGATTTGGCTCGTAATCGAACCCAGTGCTCTGTGTTAAAAGTCCGATGAGATACAAATAGGCAAAAAGACCTTTCTCTTGCATGATATCGTACATTTAGTATCACTAACCTGACTATTCAACGTAAAAGATGACACACTTCATTCAGCAGGTCAGTGATACATTAGTATTCATGCTTTTATAATGGGCTGAAATGTATCATTGCAACCAGAATTACTGTCAGTGGAAAATGCTGTCAGTGAAAGCGGGCCCCGGCATCTGCGCATGGACGTCAGCTCTTTGGAGGCCGTTAATCCCGGATTGACTGACTGGCATTGTTTTTGCATGTCATTCTGCTGAGAGGCAATCAATGATTAAAAAGTAAAAAAATGAAAAAAAAAAAGAGGCCACCGAAGATGACGGCCGTGTGTCATACCGCGGTGACGTTTTTTTACGGTGTGAGATCAAAGAGGGATACAAGCAAGAGTGCCCATCCTTGCTTGCTGCCATTTCTGCTAAATGCTTATAAGCCAGTGCCACCTGCTGGTCAGAAATATCTAACACACACACACACACACACACACACACAAAGGGACTTTACGATACTATCATCTTAGATTAAAGAAATTACAGCTAACAACTAACTAAAAAAGACTGTGCCTCATTATGTAAGATGTTGTAAATTAAAAAAATTCGGCATGGTGGAACACCTGGTTCAACCATCTGCTTAACAGTTCTGAGGTCTAGGGTTCAATCCCGGCCCCCCTGTGTGGAATGACTTGGAGTCTAACGAGCGATCGCCGGCGGCCGGTCACCAGAGCTCGCTCGCGGCCCCGAGATCCCCGCCGGAGATCGCTCGTCAGAGTCCGCGTCATTCCTGTCTGAAGAACCACCCGAATATTCAACATTATTTACAGCCACAGGTTCAAATCTGTATGGACGTATTCCTCCATCTTCCCGATCAACTAATACTGCTGTTTCTTCATCAGATTAGGATAAATAAATCAGCGCTGGCAGCAATTGTTTCCCAACCTAAGCGAGCCTTTGTTGCCGTGCCAATTACGGCACATCTGCACATGTAGGTCATGTGACTCGCCAAAATGGCGGTGCCCAGGAAAATTCGTAGTTGCCGATAAAAATCTTCTCAAAACACCATTAAATTGGAGAGGATTAACAATCACATTGTCAAGGTACAGTACATATGACATGACCTATTGGATACATTGTTAATCCAAACCACCGGAATTTCCCTTTAACAGTGACACATAGACAATGTTTATTGGGATTTTTTTTTTGGTTTATGACATTAAGTTCATTTCTTTCAACCAACCAACCATTTTCTTAGCTGCCTATCCTCACAAGGGTCACGGGAGTGCTGGAGCCTATCCCAGTTGTCAACGGGCAGGAGGCAGGGTACACCCTGAACTGGTTGCCAGCCAATCGCAGGGTACGTCAAGAGAAACAGCTGCACTCACAATCACAGCTAGGGGCAATTTAGAGTGTCCAATTAATGTTGCATGTTTTTGGGACGTGGGAGGAAACCGGAGTGCCCAGAGAAAACCCATGCAGGCACGAGGAGAACATGCAAACTCTACACAGGCGGGTCTGGGATTGAACCCGGGACTTTAGAACTGTGAGGCCAACACTTTCCAGCTGCGCCACAATGCCGTCCTATTTATTTTTAAAAAATGTATGGCTATTTTGAAGAAGCAAACTCCCCCAGGGTCAAATTGACACTGGGTCAGTCCACAATTGCTGTCCATTTTCCCCCCATCCATCCATTTTGTAAGCTGTTTATCCTTACAGGGTTCACGGGGGTCGCGGACCCTATCCCAGCTAACTTTGGCCGAAAGGTGGACTACACCCTCAATTGGTCAACAGTCAGTCACAGTGCACGTTTATTGAGCCAATAAACAGAGGTTCACTGTAACTGTGTGCAAACACGTTCAAAAGACACTTTTCCAATATGTCCTTCTTAAGTCAGCTCTTAACTATCTCGTAAATGTTGAGCAAATACAATTATGCCGCTTTTACAAGCCATGTATTGCTGTGCACCGCTGCGACATGCCGCAGGAGTCATCAACAGATGCATGACCGCAAAAGCGCTAATGTCAGGGTTCCCGCAGGAAAATGACATACGCTGTGTACAGAGCGGTACATCTACCAGAGTTATTTTGTTGTCGTTTTTTTTTTTTTTTTTTGCCAGTCAGGGAGATTTTGGAATTTTCTCTGGTTCAAAACCCCTAGCAAGGTCCACAAATTATCCAACAGAGTGGTCAAACACACATCAGTGGGAGGCAAACAGTAAGTGCCTGCCTCAACAAGTGCTGCCAATGACTCACTTCCCCTCTGCTATCAGCTGTTTGTCCTTGATCAACACGGGAAATTCCCATGCCTTATTCTATTTTGTCAAGGCATTGAAAAAAGCATGCTGAAGTGATTCACCCCATACGAGGTCACCACTATTGGAGCTGTTCCTGAACTGCCGAGACGGTTTCAGACGGGTGCCTCACTTTATTTTGGACCATCAGGCGCCTTTTGCAGTCATCAAAGCATGTGAAAAATATGTATGAATGAACACAACGTCCGTTGTAAAATTAGGACAAAATAGCCCGGAGGTGCAAATTAAAACAACTCGTGAAACACTTTTACATTTGGGAAAACAAAGTCATGAAAGAGTAATTGATGTGTGTAGTGGCACACTTGGCTGAAAGGTGCAGGCACTGTGGGTTCCGTGACTGGTGACCAGTTCGGCATGCACTCTGACTTTTGCCCGACGTTGGCTGGGTTCAGCTCCCGCGCCCCTAACCAGGACAAGTTGTGTTGAAAATGTACGGACGGATGTCGACAAAAGCCAAAACATGTACAATTCAGAAAATAAATGAACAAAAACACTTTTACCTTCCAGGCAAGGCATGTAAAAAACCCAAACCCTTTTAGATTTGATTAACAAAAGCACAAACTGTCACGTACAAGCCTGGATCACCGCCAAGAAGGACGTGGCCTGGCCACTGCTCTGAGCGGTTTCATATATGACACTTGTTGTCAGTCACAGTTCTTTCACATGAGGCACTATGATTAGACCATGTATTTAAGTTGGAGTTTTGTCACTGGCATTTGCCAGTTCATTGAGTATGCTTTACCGCATCCAGGGTTACTCTGCCACTGCGCCATTATAGCCCAGTCACGCTTTTGTTCTGCTCTTTAGTTGTCTCGTAGTTATTGGACATTGTTTCTTGTTTTTTGGATCCTGCCTTCTTGGACTGTATTATCATGGACAACTTTAGTTTCTAATAAAACCCACTGAACATCATGCCTTTGTCCCAGAGTCCTGTGTTTGACCCCCCCCCCCCCCCCCCAGCTGGTTCATGACAGAAACACATTTAAAAAAGATGTAATAAATTAGAACTGAGACAACCGGGAAAGGCAAGGACCCGTTTCACAAACATTCTTAGAAATCTCACAGCCTTTCGATGGAAGACCAAAAATCCCAAATAGCGACTGTATTTTGGGACCCCATGAAGAGAGAAACTGTAAAGCCTTTTAATGGTGTGTATACAATATATTGGACTTGATCACGTTTCTTAAATCATAAAATATAGATCAAGAGAGGTTGCTGGTGCAAATTAAAGGGAAAGTGGGCATATTTGCAAGGAAACTGCCGGCTCCGTTCATTTCTGAACATACTCAGTGAGTGAGCTACATTACGTACAATCTGGTCACAAGCATCATATATTATGAACATATTTTAGCATTGGTGTTAAACAGCATTTGATGCTTTACACACCATTTTAAGTGAGGTGGGTATTGCCAAGAAAAAGCGTACGATTTCTAAAAATGTCTGTGAAATGGGACCTTCTCGTTCCGTGTAGTCTCACCTGTAATTTAATTGAATAATTTATTTTGTTTTTTGTAAAAGTGTTTCTGCTTTTGTTCATGTGTTTTTTGACATTTACAAGGGTTTGGGGTTTTGGTTCATGTGTTTTCTGGAATGTAAAACTGGTTCACAATCTGTTATATTGTTTTGCACTTTCAGGGCACCATACAACTGTCTCTTTAAAAATATTGATATAAAAAAATGACCTTGTTACGATGTTATTACCTTGTTGTTACAATTCCCTTATAATAGTAATAAATAGTAACAATGACCTTGTTATGATGGTAAGGATTTAAAAAATGAGCCCCAACACCAGTTTGACTGAAACAAAATAAATTCTCCCAGACCAAAGGCCAAAATTAAACAGAACGTTGGACATTTTGTGAGGAAGCTGTAAATTTGGCAGAATTCCATCAGTTGTGCCTCCTGAAAAGATTTTTACCCATCGACACTAAATTGATTTGAAATGTCGAAATAGGACAAACCAAAAAGTCACAAGGACCCATCTCTGAAAGTTCACAATTTAGGTTTAAAGCAACTGCTTGGGGCAAATGCTATCAGTAGTGCCTTGTGGAAACTTGAATAATAGTAAATATAATAATAAGAGCAATGATGATATCAGCCTTGGGCACCAGTTTCACCAATCTACACAAAATCGGATGAACATGTCAATCATGACACGACACATGGAAACGTCTCACAGACCCATCAGCGAAAATGAACAGGAAAACAGCTGCTTAAGTTTGAACTTGCCATTTTGGGTGAATTCCGGGGCTTGTACTTTGGCAAACATCTCCTTGGGAATTTGTCCAAACAAGCCAAGAACAAGTACACTCAAGATGTGGCTGATGCCACTTTACGTTTCAAAGGGCGTCACAGTGGCTCAGATGGTAAAGCGTTGGCCTCACAGTTCTGAGATCCCGGTCAATCCCAGACCCCCCCGTGTGTAGTACGCATGTTCTCTCCATGTCCGTGCGGGTTTTTTTCCGGGCACTCCAGTTTTCTCCCACATCCCAAAAACGTCCAACATTAATTGGTCACTCTAATGCAGCCCTATGGGGTCACAAAGCAGTGCAATCTGTAGGCCGGTCCCAAGCCCGGATAAATGCAGAGGGTTGCGTCAGGAAGGGCATCCGGCGTAAAAACTGTGGCAAACAAATATGAGCGTTCATCTAAAGAATCCCATACAGGATCGGTCGTGGCCCGGGTTAACAACGCCCGCCCCCGGCACTGCTAATCTGCAGGGCGTCGGTGGAAATTCAGCTACTGTGGGTCGAAGACAAAGAAGAGGAGGAAACCGGATCCATCGTCAGAAGAAAAAGAGGAATGCACAGAGCCTACAACTGAGTGTAGGGACTTTGAATGTTGGGACTATGACAGGAAAAGCTCAGGAGTTGGTTGACATGATGATTAGGAGAAAGGTTGATATTCGGTGCATTCAAGAGAGCAGGTGGAAAGGTAGTAAGGCTAGAATTTTAGGAGCAGGGTTTAAATTATTCTACCACGGAGTAGATGGGAAGAGAAATGGAGTAGGGGTTATTTTAAAGGAAGAGCTGGCTAAGAATGTCTTGGAGGTGAAAAGAGTATCAGATCGAGTGATGAGACTAAAATTTGAAATTGAGGGTGTTATGTATAATGTGGTTAGCGGCTATGCCCCACAGGTAGGATGTGACCTAGAGTTGAAAGAGAAATTCTGGAAGGAACTAGATAAAGTAGTTCTGAGCATCCCAGACAGCAAAAAGGATGGAGATGGCTGTAGTGAACACTTTTTTCCAGAAGAGGGAGGAACATATAGTGACCTACAAGAGCGGAGGTAAAAGCACGCAGGTGGATTATATTTTGTGCAAACGATGTAATCTGAAGGAGGTTACTGACTGTAAAGTAGTGGTAGGGGAGAGTGTAGCTCGACAGCATAGGATGGTAGTGTGTAGGATGACTCTGGTGGTGGGTAGGAAGATTAAGAAGACAAAGGTAGAGCAGAGAACCATGTGGTGGAAGCTGAGAAAGGAAGAATGTTGTGCGGCCTTTCGAAAAGAGGTAAAACAGGCTCTCAATGGACAGCAGAAGCTCCCGGAAGACTGGACAACGACAACCAAGGTAATCAGAGAGACAGGCAGGAGAGTACTTGGTGTGTCATTTGGTAGGAAAGGGGAGAAGGAGACTTGGTGGTGGAACCCCAAAATACAGGGAGTCATACAAGGAAAGAGACTAGCGAAGAAGAAGTGGGATACTGAGAGGACTGAGGAGAGGCGAAAGGAGTACATCGAGATGCGACGTAGGGCAAAGGTAGAGGTGGCAAAGGCTGAACAAGAGGCATATGAAGACATGTACACTAAGTTGGACACGAAAGAAGGAGAAAAGGATCTCTACAGGTTGGCCAGACAGAGGGATAGAGATGGGAAGGATGTGCAGCAGGTAAGGGTGGTCAAGGATAGAGATGGAAATGTGTTGACTTGTGCCAGTAATGTGCTAAATATATGGAAAGAATACTTTGAGAAGTTGATGAATGAAGAAAATGAGAGAGAAGGAAGAGTTGAAGATGCAAGTGTGAAGGACCAGGAAGTCACAATGATTACTAAGGGGGAAGTCAGATAGGCACTACAAAGGATGAAAAATGGAAAGGCAGTTGGTCCTGATGACATACCGGTAGAGGTATAGAAGCAATTTGGAGAGATGGCTGTGGAGTTTTTGATCAACTTATTCAACAGAATACCAGCAGGCGAAAAGATGCCTGAAGAATGGAGGAAAAGTGTTCTAGTTCCCATTTTTAAGAACAAAGGGGATGTTCAGAGCTGTGGGAACTATAGAGGAATAAAGTTGATGAGCCACACAATGAAGTTATGGGAAAGAGTAGTGGAGGCTAGACTCAGGACAGAAGTAAGTATCTGCGAGCAACAGTATGGTTTCATGCCTAGAGAGAGTACCACATATGCATTATTTGCCTTGAGGATGCTAGTGGAAAAGTACAGAGAAGGTCAGAAGGAGTTACATTGTGTCTTTGTGGATCTAGAGACAGAGTACCAAGAGAGGAACTGTGGTACTGCATGCGTAAGTCTGGTGTGGCAGAGAAGTATGTTAAAATAGTACAGGACATGTATGATGGCAGCAGAACAATGGTGAGGTGTGCCTTAGGTGTGACAGAGGAATTTAAGGTGGAGGTGGGACTGCATCAGGGATCAGCTCTGAGTCCCTTCCTGTTTGCAGTGGTAATGGATACGCTGACAGATGAGGTTAGACTGGAATCCCCTTGGACCATGATGTTCGCAGATGATATTGTCATATGCAGTGAAAGCAGGGAGCATGCAGAGGAACAATTAGAAAGATGGAGACATGGACTGGAAAGGAGAGGAATGAAGATTAGCCGAAGTAAAACAGAATATATGTGCGTGAATGAGAGGGGCGGAGGAGGAAGAGTGAAGCTCCAGGGAGAAGAGATAGCGAGGGTGGAGGACTTCAAATATTTAGGGTCAACATTCCAGAGCAATGGTGAGTGTGGTAAGGAAGCGAAGAAACGGGTCCAAGCAGGTTGAAACAGCTGGCGAAAGGTGTCTGGTGTGTTATGTGACAGAAGAGTCTCTGCTAGGATGAAGGGCAAAGTTTACAAAACAGTGGCGAGGCCGGCCATGATGCACGGATGGGAGACGGTGGCACTGAAGAAACAACAGGAAGCAGAACTGGAGGTGGCA
The DNA here is from genome assembly GCF_019802595.1 of Syngnathoides biaculeatus. Classification (NCBI taxonomy): domain Eukaryota; kingdom Metazoa; phylum Chordata; class Actinopteri; order Syngnathiformes; family Syngnathidae; genus Syngnathoides; species Syngnathoides biaculeatus. The sequence goes on from NC_084641.1 coordinate 20,882,631, forward strand.
GAAATGTAGATGTTGAGGCTCTCGCTTGGAGTGAGCAGGTTGGATAGGATTAGAAATGAGCTCATAAGAGGGACAGCCAAAGTTGGATGTTTTGGGGACAAGATTCGAGAGAGCAGACTTCAATTGTTTGGACATGTTCAGAGGCGAGAGAGTGAGTATATTGGTAGAAGGATGCTGAGGATGGAGCTCCCAGGCAAAAGAGCGAGAGGAAGACCAGAGAAGGTTTATGGATGTGGTGAGGGAAGACATGAGGGCAGTTGGGGTTAGAGAGGAAGATGCAGGAGATAGGCTGAGATGGGAAAAGATGACATGCTGTGGCGACCCCTAACGGGACAAGCCGAAAGGAAAAGAAGAAGAAGAAGATTAATTGGTCATTCTAAATTGCCCCTATATGTGTGATTGTGAGTGTTGTCTTTCTCTATGTGCCCTCCGATTGGCTCGCAACGAGTTCAGGGTGTACCCCGCCTCATGCCCGTTGACAGCTGGGATAGGCTCCAGCACTCCCCGCGACCCTCGTGAAGATAAGCGGTGAAGAAAATAGATGGATGGATGGGCAGTTCAAATTTTGGCATACACAGACTCATAAATATGCTCAGTCTGTGAAGAAAAAAATTGTTCCCAATCAAAATAACATTTACTAAGAATCTACGGCATTCCATTATTGTATTGTCTGTTGTGATATAAAAAAATGCTTTTTTGTAGTAAAAAAAAAACAAACACTTTTAGATGACCCTCACACTTTGAAATGTAGTGTCTGTGGACAAGAGTACGTTTTCATGGAAAATCAGAATTTGTCTGAGTAAACCCACATTTTGACAGGCAGTTTATCTTTTGGTTCCTTGTGGTAGAATTTTTCTTTTTCAAAAAAAGGCAGAGGAGTTGTTCTGTTCGAAAAAACAAAATGATTTAGTAGAAGGAGTGCACTGCTTGCGGTTGTCCTTTGGATGTGCGGGGGTGACGCGCCCATTAAGACTCCCCCTCATGACCGGCAGCAATTGGCCTCGAAGCGTGGCCGTGAACCAACAAGCTGAGGTCGTCCATAAAGTCAAGACGTCTGCCTGGATTTGACGTGAACAGTGGCCCACGCCACAGCAGACGCACTCGGCGCACGTGGCCGCCAGCCAGCTATGCTCTGCTTGCCGCTGCTATTTATAGCAATGTGTACATTTGGGAAAATAAGAGGCAACTACCGTATGAACCAGACCTCAACAAAGTTAACATGCTGACTATGCAGCAGCCTTATTAGATGCTTTTCAAGCCACAGTCAATGTTGATCTTAAAAAGATAATAAAAACAGAGGCCAGCTGTTGGAATAGGATTCTGAAGATATTACTTAAAATCATTTATTGAGCAGTATTTATTGTTTATTAGCTCACATTGATCAGGTGACACTTTGCAAAAGCAGCAATGGTCTTCTGCTTCATTGAGCTTTCCCCCATAGAAACGTACTATGACCACCATCACCACGTACACAGCATATCCATGTCCGTGTCCATTGTCCAAGTCGTTTATACTCATACAGTAAAATACTGTGATTAGATTTGAATTAAATCTACCTTCCACTACATCACGGGAAATTGGTTGATGTTGTGTACTTTAAGGAGAAATTTACCCTATATTTTTAAATTAATGTATTTATTCGTTGCGGTGCTTTTGAGTCACACAAGTAAAACGGAAGCTGTTGTGAGTTGCAGAAGAAGTAGGCCGAATTGAGCAATCACACGGAATTACACACTTGGGTCTAATGCAGATGAGAAGTCACCAGGTAGCGCTTCATGGTTCAGGTCCATTTAGGATACAGCAGAACGGACCAGTTCGACGTTAATTCTAAAGTGGAGCATACAGTCAATGTAACGCAAGACTTAAAATAATACACAAATACACCGAAATACAGGTGACATAAAGAAACATGATCAATGTTGCATTAATTGTTATCGTCAATGAAGATTAAGGATGAATGCTTTTATCATGCCAACTGTTCGACATTGTATTGCGCAAGGCATGCTGGGAAACACAAGGCTTCAAAATTCTGCTACTTTCAAACTTTGCGGAGCATTTTGCACTTCTACCAATTTATTGTGTTATTGTAGAAAATTGTCTGATACAATATTCCATGCATTCATCCATTTTCTTTGCCGCTTATCCTCGTGAGGGTCCCAGGGATTGCTGCAGCCTATCCCTGCTGTCAACGGGCAGGAGGTAGGGTACACCCTGATCTGGTTGCCAGCCAATTGCATGGCACATAGAGACAAACAGCTCCACTCACAATCCCACCTTGGGGCAATTTAGAGAGTCCAATTTATGTTGCATGTTTTGGGAATGTGGGAGGAAACTGGAGTGCCCAGAGAAAACCCACACAGGCACAGGGAGAACAAGCAAACTCCACACAGGCGGGTTCGGGATTGAACCAGGGACCTCAGAACTGTGTTACCAGCTGCTCCACCATGCCGTCTTGACACAATATTTGTTTATGAAATAGCACAGTTAAGATGGCGATTGCATAATAAAATTCTCAACATAGTACTTTACTAGGGTTCTCCAGGTCTGCTTTATATCATGCTTGAGTGGAATTCCAAATTGATTTATAATATATTATCGTATTTTTGTGCCTCCAATGTTTTACAATAATTAAGATTCATTTATGAAAGTACACTAATTGTGTGATGTCAACTAAATTCCCATAGTGCAGTGGAAACTTTAATTCCTGATTGTATAGCCGCTTTGAAGTATTTTGCTGGATGCTATGTCATAAATGACTGTAAAATTTCCAAAATGTCTCACAAGTACAGTCTATTGTTTGTCTTTATGCGCCATGCAATTGGCTGGCGACCAGTCCGTGGTGTGCTTTAGAGTGGCAATGAATGGCTTTCTATGCGCACAGCACACTTTGATTCTTGGGCTCAATCCAAGCAGAGCAGAGTAATCCAAGCCTCCAGGCTTTGGCTCAGCGTGCTGAGTAAATGCAAACACATGCACACCCGTGCACTCACTTTCTCGTCATACTGCCACAACTCCGTGTATAATGTTGTAGCTGGTGGGTGTTTTTATGTGTGAAATGAGGAGTTTCCCAACCTTCTCAAAATAAAGTGGAACCTCCAAGTTGGACCACAATTTGTTCCGTGATGCTGGTCAAACTTTAATATGGTTCACTTTCATAACAAAATTTCCCGCTAAAATCAACTCCATTTGTAATAATTCATTCCTGGGCCCAACTTTCACTATCATAAAGCCTTTATTAACTTCACATACAATGTTTTAAGCAAAGCAAAGCAAATTTATTTATACACTGCATTTCATACACAGGGTAACAACAATTGATTGGATATGACAGATTTGAATTGTTTTATTTGCAGTGTGTATCCATCACCAAGAACCTTTTTTACATTATTTATTGTCTACAATGTGATTAAAAAGTATCCCCACATTTTAACAGCCATTCCCTGTACCGCTTATTGTTTCAATGGTCACGGGTGTGCAGGACTTTGGACGGGAGGTGGGGTAAACCATGAACTGGTTACCAGCCAATCGTAGGGGTCATAGACCATCAACCATTCACCCCTATGGACAATTAAAGTGTTCATTTAAATTAAAGTTTTTGGAATGTGAATTTGAATGGAATTGGAAGGACAAAATTTGGGAATGTGGAAAAAAAACAGTCATCAGAAAAAAAAACTTGTGGAAGCACACGTGCAAACTCCACACAGGAAACTGGTGCCCGTATTTAAACCCAGGACTTCTCTCCTGTGAGGGAGATTTGCTAAACAGACCGTCACCTGTTAATGCATATGTTTTTCTTCATAAATTCACAAAATACTGTACTGTATTTTTTTTTTCTAAATTCTTCCGAATTAACTATTACCACAAATGGGTATTAGAGGAAAGTATTTTGTTGTTGTTGTTTGTTTAAAAATTCATTAGAATTCGCTTTAACCTTCTGGACACGCCCAGGAATCATGTTCAAAATTCCACCAGGGACTCTCTTGGGATGAAAGACGTTTCAGTACTCATATCCTGTTTGAACTACATTATCCCTGTAAAATACCTTGGGAAGAGCTAAGCAACCTTCGATGCTGAAAGTCAAATGCCAATAAATTTCGTATTAATACCATCAGGTGATACAAAAGCAATACTGTACATTTCTGTTTTGATCGGCAGTGTTTAACGGCAGGAGAACGTGAGTCATGACTGTGCTGCCACGGTACCAGATGACAGCCGTCTCACTCACAAATGTATTCTTGTCAAACTGGAGGATTTATGACTCATGACACAAAGGCGGCCGTAAGAACGATACTAACTTTGAAGTGGTTTACGCCCATTTTATGGCCGCTTACCCTCGGCCAGAATAATGTCATGTTTTCATTTCTGTTTTTGTCTGTGAGTAAAAAACCTTTGCTAGAGTAAACAAAAAAAACACAGCTACAGCTCGCTTTCAGAGTTTTGGTCATTTTCGCACCTACGTCAGTGGTGTACACCCCACGGGGTCATCTTTTTCTTGTGGCTCTCTGTGACTTTGAAAAATAATTTAATGTGATGTAATTCTGAATTTCAATATTATGGCGCTCTTGTAACATTAGAAAAAATTTTGGAAATAATTTTTTATCACTCAAAATGTCCATTAAAGAGGCCCATGTGCCACACCTGCCGTGCGCAAGGAAAAATGAAAACATAGCTCACAGAGGACACCTTGCCATCGTGTAAAGATGAAGGGGACATCTACAGCCTTGATGTATTGACTGTATGCTGAAGTTCAAGAGCAAAAATGTACACGAAGCAAGTAAAATAATATTGTTTTGATTGGTTATTTTTATGAATATACTGTATATTTTATATACTTAAGTGAAATTGTCCTTTTTAATTCAAACTGACAGTTGACTGCACACTCCCCATGCCATAAAAAATAATGACAGAACACAGAAGCATCTTTGGTTTATATTTTTGTTTGGCTGCAGGTGGATAATTTTAAGTATGTTTTTCATTTTATAAATATGAGAACTCACCTCAAGTTTCATTTGAATGTAAGTTTCAACCAATCATCTATTTTAGGACTTTGAATTTTTTTCTTAATTGATAAAAAAATTGTTGTGTCTTCTTTTTTTTCTGGTCTTGTTCGGCTGTTAGATCAAGCAAAATGGAAAATCGGAACAATTTTACTGTCTCACAGTCAAGCTTCTAAGTTTTCTCTGTAGTTTCTTTGTATTATAATTGAAGTTTATTCAAAATCAGAATTTCTAGAAGGGGAGAAAGACAAAGATAAAGGGCTACTCTTAAACAGGATGAGAAAAGTGAGTCATCACATATCTACAACAAGGAAACATGAAATAAGATTGTTGCGTGAGACAGTAGAGAAGATAGACAAGGACAAAGACAGGAGTAGAAAAGACAAGGACAGGAGTAGAAGCATACAGGGCATACAGGCGTCATGATCCTGGCTATAAGAGAGAGGTCACCCACCCAGAAACTCATGTCAAGGCCTTGTAGCTCAGTGGTTAGAGCACTGGTCTAGTAAACCAGGGGTTGTGAGTTCAATTCTCACTGAGGCCTGTCTACTCGTTTCACAGTTACAACCGTGGTTGCTCTCCAGTTTTCTATGTAGTATGTCAAAATATCTTACATCTTTGAGCAGGTGTTCGCTTTCATAAACAGTTTCTTTTGTTGTTGTTTTTTATTGCAAATACGGGTAAAGTAAAATCAGATTAGAGTCCTATGTTCATTTCACATGCTGAAAGGGTATAGTGGCTCCCAGTGTTTGTTGTTTTCTCCTGCGGAAGATAGTCACAATGGCCCTTTGCCAAGCCCTCGCCTCCGCCTTCGTTATGGGAGTAAAAAAGCCAGGAGATGCTGTGGCATGACCTCAAGAGTGTGATTCAAACCAGACATCGCAGTTATGACATCTGAGGATTCACCTTACTTTTTCCTCTGTCGGCTGTGAATGTTCATGTTAAACTTTATAAAAATATGAAAACATTTCATTGATTTTGTGGGACCTGTGCTCATTGTAACTGACCTAGTTACAATCCCCATACTTGATATACTATGTGTATGTATGCGTATGTCCTCGATTTTATGACCATAATTCTTCGCCTATGACACCTAAAAGAGTAAAGATCCGCAATAAATTATCTTGTGATCAACATCAGTGTACAAATTTAGGACCAAACAGTGACTCAGAGTTCGTAACTACGAAGCCCGTGGAAAGACCCAGATTCTTCTCAGCAGACGTTAAGTGTATTTTAATTCTTTATCCTTTCTCAACCTAATGCAACTTTATTTAGAGAGATCTGAGTATAGTATATATAGTCTATATTTTGAGTATACAGAATATAAGGTACCGTTTATAAAGGCACCTTGGTTTTGATTTGTGGAAAAATAGCAAATATATCACCTCTCACATTTGGCCAGGCAATTAATTATTTGGGTCTCAACTATATATCAGGTTTAACTCTTTCATTGGCTCATTTACCATAAAACTGCCGCACTCACAATCACACCTAGGGGCAATTTAGAGGGTCCAATTAATGTTGCATGTTTTTGGGATGAGGGAGGAAACCGGAGTGCCCAGAAAAAAGCTATGCAGGCATGGGGAGAACATGCAAATTCCACACAGGCGGGTCCGGGATTGAACCAGGGACCTCAGAACTGTGAGGCCCACGCTTTCCAGCTTATCCACCGTCCCGGCCCCCTTTCTTTCATAGCTAAAAAAAAAATTAATAAATACATAAATACGTGAATATATATATTTTTATATATAATAGTGCGTTATTCAAGTTTCTGAAGAAAAAAGTTAACTGAACAATTAATGGTCGCGTATTGATTGCACAATGCAAAATTTAATTTACAGATCACATCTTATGTCACTTTTGCACTGCACTTGTGTATAGTGACAATAAAGAAAGCAGTTTTATTTTTATGTGACATATGTTTATGATATTAGTAACACAGTTTTTCCTACTTTAACCACATTTCATTTGAATAAAAAGGTATTCTATTATATGACTAGTTTTGTTCAAAATACCAATATATAGAATACAGTATACATAAGTCGGGGACCCTTTCTCCAGCTTTCCATCCATTTGCTGTTCTTTGGCCTGGAAATTGTCGAAGGCCCTTCATATAAACCATAAAAAATATCAGTAGGAGAAGCAGCACGCAATCAGTTTTCGGTATCGATTAAAAAAACCATAAACATTTTTCGTGCATCTCTACTGGGAACTCTTTGAACGAAATGCTTACTATTTCACCTTTATTGTAAAAAGGTTTACCTTTGGAAATATGATCTACTGTGGAAATTGTCATTATGAAATCAAAACAGATGGCAAAACCCAAATATTGTACCAGGCAGGGACACAACATACCGGAAAGTTGCAAGAAAAGAAACATTTCCCACACTGCAAAGGAGGTTGTGAAATAGCAAATGGGCTAATATTGTCTCCACATCAAACACAGTCACACTTGTGTGTGTGTGCGTGTGTGCCTTTGTGCATGCATGCATGCATGAGTGTTGTCACTGACTTACCACAAATTCAACATGATTTACAAAAGCAGTGCTGAGGTCCATTCTCAGCAGTGCTTTGGTAGACAGGAAGTGACTTTGGCCATTTTTTTCATGCTTAATAGAAAACATAAGAGAACACTTTTTAGCAATAGAATAAGTGACACTAAATTTAACACTGAAGTGTGAACACAGAATTGAGGACAAACACCGTTGCCATTAATTTTGGTGGTGAGAGTGTACTGTAGTAGGTATACTACTGTATCTACAGTACAGTACAGTGTGCATGTGTGGCCAGAGTAAAACTGGTTTTGAATAACCTCATCGTCATTTGCTTTTTGAATAAGAAGAGGGGGAAAAAAACGAGTTGTGAAATCCGATTTTTATTAAATCAATTGCAGACCTGATTTTAAAATGGACATGACCGGCAAAGACGTCACAATTGTCTTCAACGGCAACCCGATGTCATGCTCCTGGATTCCAGCCCGGGCTGGGCGTGGCCAGCTAATCAGAAGGTGCACACCTGCGCCTCATGAACACTGATTAGACCCAGTACATATAGGACCCGGGGGACGACAAATACTCCGCTAGATCGTTGCTCTTGATGCCTCGTTCCCGCACTCCTGCTTTCCTGACTTCTGATCTCCGTACACCGACCCACGCCTGTCCACTGACCACCCTCGTAAGCCCATCCGTACTGGTACTTCGGATTGTTTGGACTGTCTACCTGATCTCAGACTTCGGACCGAATAAAGGTTTCTTCTGTACTGTCTGCTGTCTCTGGAGTCGTGCATTTCGGTCCACCCTTGAGCCCCGTATCGTGACACCCGACTCCTCTCTCCACTCTGAAAATCCACAAAAAGGGATCCACGCGGAATGTTCAGATGGCTGAACCCCAACAAAGCCTCTGGACCCAAAAATGTCCACTCCTACACACTGAGACATTGTGCGGATGAGCTGGCTGCCTTCTTCACCGATATTTTCAACACCTCCTTGGAGTGATACCTGGTTCAAGTCCTCCGCTATTGTCCTCGTCTCCAAGAATTCAGGGTTTGTTGTCCTTAATGAGAACAGACCTGTGGTACTGATGTCTGTGGTCATGTAGTCTTCGGCGCGTCTAATCCTGCCCCACCTCAAGTCAATCACCTGCTGCAGATCCTGGACCCGCTGCATTTTGCCTGGAGAGCCTGTAGATATAGCAGTCAACCTGGCCCTTCACTCAATTCTGCAGGATCTGCCTACGCCAGGATCCTGTTTGTGGACTTCAGCTCTGCTTTGCACTCCATCATCTACCCAAGCACACGTTCTTCCACCTCAATATTCCCGACTCCTCATGAAAGTGTATCACCCACTTCCTGAAGCAGCATGTGCGGCTGGGGCAGACTGTTACTTGGACTATCAGCACCGGATCCCGTCACGGCTGTTTACCTTCCCCCTAGCTCTTCTCCCTGCACACCAGCTACTGCATCTCCACTCATCACTCAGCTAAACTGATCATGTTTGGGGGCAAGACCATTCTCATTGGGCTTATCTAGGATGGTGATGAGTCTCCCTACAAGGTGGAGCGTCTGGTGTCCTGGTTCAACCGCAGCAGCCTGGAGCTTGACATCCAGAAGACAAAAGAAGATGATCGTGGACTTGAAGACAGTCACAGCCTCACGGTAAAACCTCAGTCTCACAAACGTCTCCATCTCTGTCATGGAGTCTTTCCACTTCCTGGGCACCACCATCACCTGCGACCTGAAGAGAGACCCAACGATCAGCACCCTGGTCAAATAGGCCCACCAGAGAACGTTCACACTACAGGAGCTGAGGGAACACAAATTTCCAACCAAGATATTTGTTGAGTTCTCAACGGCCATCATCGAGCCCATCCTCACCTCCACACACCAGGATGTTAAAACTTTTGTATTTTCCAAGTGCATAACATATTTATCGGCTGTTGTTTATAGAATGTCTTATGTCTTTGTCTTTGTCTATGACGTATTCAAATACTGCATTTACTCGCTTATGGAAGCTGCCATTTTTAGATCTTCTTATTCCTGCAAAAGTGCAAACTTGGGAGAGTTGATGAATTTGTAATTCATGTTCATCATTTTCATCTTATTATGCAGCTTTTTTTTTAACTAAGAAAAATGTACAAAGTTGGTAAATATTCAGCAGCAACAAGTTATATGTCATCACAGTCGGGCATATTCACAGCTGGCTTGCATATCAAGTTGGCATTGTATATAATATTATCATCAGATGGGTACTATTGCAAACTTACAACGCTACACCACCCCAAAATCATGTTAAACTGAAAATTTAACACACTAAAAAAAACATCACTGATCAATTACGGGCTCATTGATTAAAATTGTATAATACGGTGCCAGCTTGACCCCATTAACAGCTAGCTGCTCACTCCAGTTGAGTGGGTCGCGTGGCGGGTCGCCTGGTTGACCTTTTCACAGGTCTTAGAGCCATGTGTGATGCATTCAAGATAAATAATGAGAAGTTTCAAAGGCGAACAAGTATCCCCTTTGAGGTTACAACAGCCTTACAGCCATCAATTTGCTCAAATGCATCTGACATAACTACCTTCGGTAGTTATTGTAAAACAAACAAAAAAATAAATCCAGACTTCCATTCATGAGGAACAATGCCTGACAGCAGAGTACAGGGAGAGCCAGAGATTTACATCACTTCTCAGACACTGGCTCATAAACAGTAATGGAGTTTTGTTCTCAAGATGTTTTCACCACTTTGAATTGCTTAATAATGCATAAAAAAACCAGATGACCTGGGGACAGACCAATAGTATAATGCAAATATGAATTCCAGTCAAATACCAGGGTGGCAGGCCCCCCCAGTAGCCCCTTCATCATTGGTACACATCATGCTGATGACAAATTCACCAAACATGGCGACCCGCTCTCATGTGGATTAATTAACGTTTGAACCTTATTTCGGCGGTACGGTGGATCAGCTGGTAAAGTGTTCGCCTCACACTTCTGAGGTCCTGGGTTCAATCCCGGACCTGACTGAGTGGAGGTTGTATGTTCTCCCCGTGCCTGCGTGAGTTTCGGGCACTCCGGTTACCTCCCACATCCCAAAAACATGCAACATTATTTGGACGCCCTAAATTGTCCCTAGGTGTGATTGTGTGTGCAGCTGTTTGTCTTGATGTGCCCTACAATTGGCTGGCAACCAATTCGTGGTGTACCCTGCCTCCTGCCCATTGACAACTGAGCCTCCCCGAGACCCTCGTGAGGATAAGTGGCAAAGAAAATGGATGGATGGATGGATTCTTATTCCACAACACAATATTGATCACGGTACTGTGTTTGGACTCAATACAATGTATTGTTAAAAAAAAAAAAGGGAGTTGACTTCCCCTTGAAGGCAATATCACCGAGCCCTATTTCACATTGTAACTTCATCACATGGTTTCTGCCCACAAGCATTTTGAGGAACTTACCTCTCTGCCATGACACTATCCAGCTCTGTTATGACATTGTTGGCCGTGTACTAGTGTGTGTGCGTGTGTGTGTGTGCGTATGTGTGTGCGTGCACCCATGTTATGACTGAAGCTAATTTTGGGAAGAATGCCTCTGAAAATAAAACAATCTTTTTCAAGGTTCCAGGCCTGTTTTGGGGAGCTAAAAAAATCAAAATCCAGATGACTTTGTTGACATGGAGTCGCGTTCACTTGGGCTTTTTGACGCCGCGTCAAATTAGAGGCAGATGTTTTTAAAGCAGGCCTGCCATGCATGGACGCGGCACAGGAACTCAAATAGTCAAATTGTCTCTGCGGAAGCAGAATCCAGCCCATCCTGTTTGGAGTTTGCATGTTGTCCCGTTGCCTGTGTAGGTTTTCCCCACGTATTCCAGTTTCCGCACAGATTCACAAAACATTTATTCAATAGTATCTTGACCACTGTATTGTTTGTCTACACATTGACAATACAAGACAGCAATTTTTTTGTATATATGTGAGGGACAAACAATTGATTCCTGTTAGCCTAATAATTTTTTTAATATTTGAAAACATTTTCAGAAAACAAGAAAAAACACAACAAAATTCAACAAACAAGAAGCATAAAATTGCCTTGATTAAACCTTTGGTAGATGATGCCTCAAAATCTACACAGACATACAGTAAAGAAGAAAAACAACCATTAGCAAGGACATTGGAAATTTTTTTTTAATTGATTTTGTAAAATAAAAACAATTTGGACAATTACGCAGTTCAACTGATAATATGTACCGTGACTGGCAACCACTGGCTGGCAGACAATCCATTGCTCATTTGTGTGTCCTGACATTGACTGGTGACCAGTCATTTGTCTGTTTTTGCCCTGTGATTGGACACACAGACATACAGACAGATTGTTCAATACATTTTCCATCCATCAGTCCATTTTCTTAGCCACTTATCCTCACAAGGGTCGCAGGGAGTGCTGCAGGCTATCCCAGTCGTCAACGGGCAGGAGGCGGGGTACACCCTGAACTGGTAGCCAGCCAATCGCAGGGCACACAGAGACAGACAACAGTCACACTCACAATCACACTTAGGTGCAATTTAGAGTCTCCAATCAATGCATGTTTTTGAGATGTGGGAGAAAAACCGAAGTGCCTGGAGAAAACCCAGCCAGCCACGAGGAGAACATGCAAACTCCACACTGCCGGGGAGAGGTGGGGATTGAAACAGGCTCCTCAGAACTGTGAAGGGAACAGCTGCTCCACCGTGCCACCCTTTTTCGTGCGGAGGGTTTTAGCGGTGGCGCTCGGGGCGCGCACCCCGGGCCGCCCGCCAGATGCCCGATATATTGTGTCTCCTTAAATTTGTCAGGTGTAGATACATTTGTTTTCCAGATGTAAAAAAAAAAATGTGAAAATGCTGAATATATTTCTTAGAATGTTTTGCCACTTCATTGTGTCATTTTGAGTCAGACACAACATATAAAAACATCACTTCAACTCAAACTTTGAAATGGGAATGAATCATTATGTACTTAACTGCACATTAGATCACAAGATAAATATTCCGTCACCGTAATGGTGCTTTTCAGGTGAGCAATCACGATGGAGAAGTACTGCACAAGTAAAGATGACAACATTTCTCAGAGGTGCAAATAATCATTTAGCAGACAGGCTGATGAATGAGGCTCGATGCCATGTGTCAAAATGAGTGATGCATCAACCATGTCAGGAACTTGAAATATAAGGAAGGATGCAGTATCTCACTCATCCAACCACATTCACAACACTCCTCTCTCACAGGACATTGCAGAAACACTTGCTCATAATTCTTACCATATAAGGTTACAAGTATAGCAACTTGATGCTCAAGAACAATGAACACCAAAGTGATAGTGAGTGTTCACCGTTAGTATTTTTCTTCCCCAAATCAAACATTGTACATTGACTACATCTCAACTAATCGAACAGAATTTGAGTCCTCTGTGAAATATTCACCATTCAGTTCTGTAGTTACAAACCCGGTTGATGTCATTGGTTTGCGTGGGGCAGAATGACGGGCAGATGATCAACGACGTCAGTGCACTCAATGAGAAAATCTCCCTATGCAGCTTTGGTAAGTCATACTTTTGTGCACACGCTTACATATGAGCGCAACACCAGTTTGACTGTGAAAACGGGCGGATGAAGAAGTCAATCCCAGGGAACATACAAACAATGCACATTTCACAGGGTACATATCAATAAACAAGAAATCCAACCAATGAACGATTTCTTCATCAACATGTTTTTTTGGATTGTGACAGTAAAAACCCAAGCAACCACGGCAGAAGATGTAAACGGCACACAGAGGAGGCTGTGAGCAAAGTTCAAAACCTCATGTTTGAGGTAGATGTACACGCCATGTGGCCCCGTTGCATAGAAAGAGTGTTGACATGTTTCAAAAAGTCGTCTGAATTGCCTTGACCAAATGAGGCAAGGGTGTTGTGGCGACTCGTTTCATTTTGCTGATGGAGTCAGAGGACTTTGCATCAATGTGATGATGAAACCTGTAATGACAAATGAATTGCAAAGCAAGAGGAAGGAATATTACATGAGTTACACGATGTGGGAGACTATTAAAATCAAAATATTAGCTCATGAGAACAAGTTTCAGGGAATAATTTGTCATTTTATTTTCATTTGTCCTACTTTTTATTTGTATCTCTTCCATATACAACTTTAGATCTGCAGGAGTTTTTTTTCTATTTGTGGAAAAAGTTAAGTAAATAAAAAAAAATAAACATCAGAACTTGTGATTTGGTTGTGCAACGTGAAGTGTCTCCTGCAGCAATCAGACACACACACACACACACACACACACACAAAATGTCTTCTAACACGATATTGTGTGTATACCAGGGAGCTGGTCAGACTTTTGTGGTCAGGGGCAAAATTTGAAGTTTAAAATGAGGATGGGGTCTAGCTCATTTGTAGAAGAGATAAAGAGACAGCATTTTTGAGAAAGTATCTAAAGTAAAATGCAAAGTAAAAACCTAAAATAGTTTATTTTCATTCATTCATTCATTTTTCATACTGCTTCTCCTCACTTTTGCTAGACCCTATTGCAGCAGCATCTGGGTAGAGGCGAGGTACACCCTAAACTGGTCGCCAGCCAATCGCCGGGTATGTATAAAGAACCCCCCCCCCCCCAAAAAAAAAAAAAAAACAAGCAAACAAAACAACGACAAACAAAAAAACATTCACACTCACATTCACACCTACGGCCAATTTGGAGTCTTCAATTAACCTATCGTGCATTTTTTTTAGGATTTAGGAAATCCATTTTCTGAAGAGGTTAACCTTATTAGTTTATTTTTGCTATCAGTGCTATCATTTTAAATTGCACTTATTGTCAGTTTTACCAAATAGACATTCATTAAACTGGACAAAAAAAAGAAGCAAAGACACCAGTTCAAGTTTGACAGCTCGCGAGGACTGAGGAGAGGAACTGTCTCGTACAATTCGCCATTGCACTCTCTGCTTATCCTCTCCTCAGCACCTCTATTTATTTAGTTTCAAGACGCCCCTTATTTAGACGGATGTTACAAAAAGGAGACGGCAAGCAAAACATGGTTGGAAACAAAGTGTACTTGTTTGTTCGTGTGCGTGTGCATGTGTGTGGAAGATTGCTGAGTTCTTGCTGGTTCTAACAGTTCCCTATGATTGGATGTTTTTGTTCTTGCTATCTCCTGCTAGGCGGCTGCCAGGTTATCTCGAGCAGAGCAAAGCATTTCTTTATTGGAAGCAGATGTATGATAATTATATTCACAATCATTCCTACACTTATGGTTCAAATGTATGACTTAATATCAACTAAATAAGTTGAATAAGTTGTTATTAGGGGGGCACGGTGGTTCAGCTGGAAGGCGTTGGCCTGACAGTTCTGAGGTACCGGGTACAAATCCCACAATATCAACTGATGAATTATTTAAATAGATAAATTATTTTCAAACCAGTAAACATGTTTCAACAATCCATTTGTGTTGAAAATGACCACAACAAATATGACTGGATTGGTGATAATGTAATTGCCCAGTAAATAACTGTCTTGAAAGCAACGCTGCTGAAATAAATTCACACTACTCCTTTCCACGAGTGTCCAAATCCCGTATAAAATGTACGATCATCACAAATGCCATCCTGGCCTGTTGTTATTGTTGTTGCAAATTCAGATGTGAATATTTTGGAAAGTCCCTGTGGAGTCAATTGAACTTATAGCATGTGGCAAGGGTGTGCAGTGGGAGGGTTGAGGTTGCTGGAGGGAGGGGGATGAGGTGAAGTGACTAAGATGTCAAGTTGCATAAAAGGCCTCACAAATCTAAACAAGGACACAAGAGCGGCGAGACGCCAACAAGAGGACACTAGACGGATTGCGCCTTTTCAATTTGACTTTTTGTCCACAGAGACCGACGGGCTCCGCCATGCGATCCTGTGCTTTGCTTGTGTGTCTGCTCTGGGGCTTCAGCACCACGCGGGACGGATGGAGCCTTCCCCTCAAGTCGCTCCATGTCACGTTTCCAGGAGACGTCATCAAAAATATGACTGATATGGAGCTGGCACAAGTAAGTAGCAGATGGTGCGTGTTGTTTTGACAAAAGCAGTCAAGCTGTGCGGGGAAGCAGGAGAGGAAACTAATTACCTGGCACTAGGGCTGAGCAATCTGGCCTTGAAATGACATTCTCCATTTTTTTCACAAAACTTGCATTCATTTATTCATTCATTTGCCGCACCACCTATCCTCGCTCGGGTTGTGAGTGTACTGGAGTCTATCCCAGCTTTCTTTGAGCGAGAGGCGGGGTACGCCCTGAACTGATCGTCAGGCAATCACAAGGCACAGAATCGGTACTCACATTCATACATTGGGGCAATTTAGAGTATTTAATTGCGTGTTTTTGAGACGTGGGAGGAAACCCAAACAAAACCCAAACAGGCACAGGGAGAACATGGAGACTCCACACAGGCGAGGCCTAATTTGAACCCAAATACAAAACAAATTTTGCTCTTTTCTTTTCTATTCTGGGATTTGCTTTATTTCCATCGATACATAACAACTAAGAAATAATTTGTTTAACATCCATCAATCCATCCATCCTCTGCCAAATTGTCACCTAGCAGAGCGCATGTCCAAGAACACTCTCTCTGCTGCGTCGAAATGACCAGCTTGGCACAGACTGGTCTGTCAAATTGGCAAACATGTGCAGTGTTCTTGTGGTCTTTGTCTACGGTCAACGCTATTGACTCAGCAATTGCCTTCTATATGGGTCATTTCTTAATAAAATCACTAGTCATAAAATAGTCTTCACAATCATTGCAAAAATTCCTTAAATTCTCATCACTCCGTTGCTAAACTAACTCCTTTCCATAGCCATATTGTTAGTGTAAGCAGTGGATGTCCCCTAAGACACACTTTCAACTACTGGTGCTGCTAAAAAAATGAATGACCTGCTCAACTAATTACTAGAGGACATTAATGAAGAAAATAATCAGTTTTCAGTACTATGCATGCTAGCTGGACCAGTTGATACACTTGTGTTTTAAAAGGAATAACTTAACTAACTTAAATGCAAATGTGGAGCCTGTTAAATCCAGCACAGATATATGAGCATTAAATTTTAACACTTCTTAACCTCTGTGAAGAACAACAAATATTACTGCAGCGTACTGAGGAGTTGAAGTAACCGCATGGTATTATATTGTACCCAGATTGCCAAAACGCGCACACTAGAAAGAGGAACACACTGTCCATCAAAACCTGTGGCAAAAAGTGTTTCATTTCTTTGTCATTTCTGTATGGCTTTATAAATGACTATTATGATTATCTATATTGTACTATTTATTAAAAACAAAATTTGGTTGGTCTTTAACTTGGGGCTGGAACAGATTAAATGCCTCTTCATTCATTCCAATTGGGAAAGATGAATTGAGTGTTTAAGGAACAAATCAAACTGGGTGAATTTCTCAGTCCAGCCTAACCTGTTGCCGTATCTCCGGAACTGTATGTTTTCTCACCATTTGCTTCCTTCCTCAGAATTATCTGACCAAGTTTGGCTACATGGAGAACCTCCATCGCAGTGGCTTCCAGTCACTCGTGTCCACCGCCAACGCCCTGAAGCGTATGCAGAAGCATATGGGCCTGGAAGAGACGGGTCAGCTGGACCCGGCCACCCTGGAGGCCATGAAGCAGCCGCGCTGTGGCCTTCCCGACGTGGCCAACTACCAAACATTTGACGGAGACCTCAAATGGGACCACAATGACGTCACTTACAGGTGAGTCCAGAAAACGCAGTCTTACAATCTCCTGACTTTATGCAATTATCCTCCTAAGTATTGGCAAATGCATTTCAACCTCTCAAGGGCAGGGATTTTTCTCAGATTTTGTGATTTCCTAGTAGTTTTGAGATTGTACTACGAAAACAATTTGCAAACCATCGCTTTAAGAAAAGTGGCACGGTGGTTCAGCCGGTAAAGCTTTGATATCACAGTTCTGAGGTCCCGTGTTCGTCACCTGTGTGGACTTTGCATGTTCTCCCCGTGCCTGTGAGGGTTTTTTGCAGGCTCTCTAGTTTCCTCCCACATCCCCAAAACATGCAACTTTAATAAGACACAAATTTGCCCCTAGGTGTGATTGCGAATGTGGTTGGCAACCAATTCAGGGTGTATCCCGCCTCCTCCCCGTTGACAGCTGAGTTAGACTCCAGCACTCCCCACGACCCCCGTGAGGATAAGCGGTAAAGAAAATGAATGGATGGATGCTTTAAGCCATCCAGTGCCAATCTGAAATACTTTTAAAAAAATCTAAAATACACATATACACAGAATTTTAAGAAGTAGAAAACACATAACACAGTTACATAATTCAATCACAGAATTTATGTAATTCTTAGCCAAAATATTTTTGGGAGAAAATGTGTAAATACATTTAAGATTTTTTTTTTCTTCTTGTTGTTGTTGTTTTGGTATGGGGGGGGGGGTTCCATGAATATATTTTCTGCATTTGAAAAATATCCTGCAAAACCTATGATTTTTTTTTAAATCTCACTTCCCCCTTCTAAACCCACTGGCTTTTTTTGGGACGGGGTGTTATGTTCTTAGTTGTATTTTTGAACAAATCAAAAACATTGGCTTTTCAACAGGTTTATTTTTATATTTTTGTAACCTTTTTCTAGAAGAATATTATGAAATGCTATTTTCTGGAGTGTTTACACTGATGACGTTGGTATTTATATTTTCAACAGAATAACTTGTCCTTGTAACCAACTGCATTTCCTGTAATGGGAAGTAATCTTCCCAACACTGTATATTAAACCATATTTCTAATGGAATTTTGTTAATGGTCCTTCCACAGGATCTTGAACTACTCTCCAGACTTGGACAGCTCCCTGACTGATGACGCATTTGCCAGAGCTTTCAAGGTTTGGAGTGACGTCACCCCACTGACGTTCACTCGCCTCTTTGAAGGGACGGCAGATATCATGGTGTCGTTTGGAAAAGGCGGTACGTGTCACAGGATGTCACGGATTTCATCTTTGGGGGTTGTGGCGCATCATTTATAGGAGACATATTTTGCCAACCCAACTTTTTCTAGTATTTGGGATGTAATATCGGTTCGATGTCATATGTGAAATATGACTTCAAATCGTCCATTCCTGAGTTCCAAATATCCTTCGAGAGGTCTGAAATTGCCACTTTTATAATAAATCCATGTTAGAAAATCTCTCTGTGGAGGTCTAAATATCCCAAACAATGGACATTTAACAACAAAATACAATAATCAATGGGGGGCGAATTATGGTCTGCTGGCCATATATAGTTATGTTGCTTTTTAACCTGGCCCATTTTTGCTCATTGGTTTTTACATCATCAAGAATTATAGAATAACAGCAATCAATATCAGGGCACATTTTGACAAACAATAGCCTGGTTACCAGTCAATGTCTGAGCATAAACCAACCAACATCAGACTGCTGCCAAAAGGGAGGCAACATTTTATCATTTTTGATGGTTCAACATGCATTGGGTCACATTAACCAGTAAACATTTTTGCCATTGCCAAATATGTAATGGAAATCTCTGAATGTTACGTTACAGACCACGGCGACCCGTACCCGTTTGACGGTAAGGATGGCCTCCTGGCACACGCGTACCCCCCGGGCAAGGGTATCCAGGGAGATGCCCACTTCGATGACGATGAAAACTGGACACTGGGAAAAGGAGCAGGTTGTTGATGCTTTCCCTTGTACTGCATCGGCCGCACTCTGCTGCTCAGTCCTATAAATAGCACACTCTCCTGTCTCTAAAAAAGTGGTGAAGACTCGTTACGGGAATGCCGAAGGTGCCCTTTGCCATTTCCCGTTCACTTTTGAGGGCAAATCCTACACGAGGTGCACCACCGACGGCCGCGAGGACAACCTCCCGTGGTGCTCCACCACGGCTGATTTCGGCAGAGACAAAAAATATGGCTTCTGTTCGAGTGAACGTGAGTATGAAAAGCTGACGGTTAGATCGATGTTAGTTATCAAGTAAAATTCATATTCATTGCTCAATTTTGGTGGGTGCTCAAAAACATAATTAATCCAAACATCCCTAAAATTTGAGAGATCACATCATTTTTTAAATAATGTTGGAAAGTGGAAAAGCATTTAACACTTAGTTGAAAAGTACTAATCTAACAAAAAATCTAATAGCTCAGCACCCCAGAAACCTTGATCCTAGAATCACCCGGGATGTAAATGAATACAGTGGTACCTCTAGTTACGAACATCTGTCGTAACTAAAAACTCAGGTTACAAAACGCTTCCTTGGAAAAAAAAAAATGTCCCCAGTAATGAAGGAAAATTCAGGATATGAAAGAAAAAAAATAGGTGCTGGATTTGCAGCCCCCAAATTCCGCTGAACGTAAACATCCTCTAGCTTGGTTTATTAGAGCTGTTTTCCCATTGGCTGTCACCATAGCATTTTCCTTTTGCTTGTCACGCTTCCTCGCAAAGCCACTCAATGCCAAAGGTAAATTAACATAATTTTTATTATTTTCTACAGTATATACTTTGAATGCTTGTTTGCCAGGGTTGGTTGGCTTGGACCAGATTAGGCTATTTACCTGTAAAATGCACTTCAATTTACGAAAAATTCACATGATGACATAACTTCCAGAATGGATTAATTTTGTAAGTAGAGGTACCACTGTAGTTAACTTTGAAGTGATCTTAGAGAGTGTAATCCACATCCTTCCTCCCAAAACAACAGTTCTGTACACTATTGGAGGAAACGCCGACGCCGCCCCCTGCGTCTTCCCTTTCATCTTCCAAGGGAAAGAGTACAGCAGCTGTACAACGGAGGGTCGTGAAGACCGGTACCGCTGGTGTGCTACCACAGAAAACTTTGACCAGGATAAGAAATATGGATTCTGTCCCAGTCGAGGTGCGTATCGACAAATGTTACAGAAAAGGACACCTTTTGTGTATTTTGTCATTCCAGATTTTTGGTGAAAAATGCATTTCAAGACCCCCCCATGTGTCTCAAACCCTACTTGTTACTATTCTGTGTGTGTCTCCACACGAGCAGAGACTGCTGTATCTGGTGGGAACTCAGAGGGAGAGCCGTGCCACTTCCCGTTCATCTTCCAGGGGACGGAGTATGACGCATGCACCAGCGACGGCCGCACCGACGGCAGGCTGTGGTGTGCCACCACCGCCAGCTACGACACGGACCAAAAATGGGGCTTGTGTAAGGATAAAGGTCAGGAACTCAAATGTTATTTTTTTTCACAATTCCAAACGTGTACCTGGAGTAGCATCGTGATAGCTCGTCTCTAAAAATTGCGGTTCAAATCTCAGCTCAAAGACAACCAAAAATTACACCACACGTATCAAGTCGCAATTGTTAAAATCACTCACGTTTGAGGAGCCACTGCAAATCTTACCCCACATTCTTCCAGTTGCTCTCAAAATTTTGGTACGAGTACCACTTGTGGTACGCTGGCTCCCTCTAGCGGTGTATGAAAGTATTACTGTATTAAATGTTGACACTACATCGTTTTAAACTGACTTGACATTTCTTTTAAATCCACCACAGCACATTTATTAATTACACTTAATTTAATCGTTTAGAGCTTTTTTCCAACAATAATTTACATATTAAAATTTCATTTATAATGAATTTTAATTGAAGTCTAATTTAAGTTCAGATTTATTTATTCCTATATTTGCAGAGTGTTAATAGTCAAACAGAACAGTGAATAATTTTAATATGGCTTACAATAATAATAAATATTCCTTTTAGGGATTAACCTCATTTTTGATGGGCCGAGTTGACTTCTGTATTCCAGCATTGGTCATTATGGTGTTATTTGGAGAGGCAAAGTGGGATTTGATTTAAAACATTTGAGGCCCACTGGACTAAACAAGTGAGGCACCCTAAAAGCACCACTTCTACTGGAATTTCACTCGTGGGGGCAGCACTTCACCACACCACAGTTTGTTTACAGAAACCATTTGTGGGTGAAATAGTCCGTTTTCAACTGTTCACCGATCACCAAGTCGCCCAATTACACTTTGTTGCCAATTAGTGTAGTCAATGTGGCATATGTGGTGGGGGCATGAAGCTGACACAAATACTCCCGCCCCCACAACTTGAACTTGGCTGAACATTGAAGTAACAAATTGTCCTTGGTGGAAATTTGCTACAGCTCACCCTGCCGCCTTATTCTATGGGGCCAAAAGGCTTTTGTTACCATTACATCCAAGCTGAAGCGAGGGTGTTGGGACGAGGCTAGGAGCAACGCGTTCTATAGCAGCCTATAACTGAAGAGAAAAGCAAGCCTCAATAAAGACCAGGGAAAAACATCACTTGTATTTTCACTAATGGGATCAGGGATACGTCACACACGTGCTTCGCCTACAGACCTTTTGGGGAAAACAGTCTGCTGACAAAAGATTGACTTGCTTCATTTTATGCATGACGGTTGGGCAGGAACTCCGGACACACAACTACCTGTATGTGTGGGCAACGGGTTAAAAACTCTTTCGGCTCTTTACTGACCTGTTTATTCCCAAACCATGTAGGATACAGCCTGTTCTTGGTGGCTGCTCATGAGTTTGGACACGCGCTTGGTCTGGATCACTCCAGCATTCGACAGGCGCTCATGTACCCCATGTACACCTACGTGGAGAACTTCTCCCTGCACAAAGATGACATCGCGGGCATTCAGTATCTCTACGGTAATGCAAGAGACACTCAAATCCAAGTACGTTCATCATTCAAAATGAGTTGGTATTGTTGGATAAAATATGTGCTGTTGTGTTCAGGACGCAGAGAAGGTCCAGCTCCAACACCCCCTAGACCTGACACCCCTACCACCACCACCCCAGTTGTACCTGTGCAAACTACCACCACCCCAAAACCTGTGGATCCGACAACCAAAGACGTCTGCAAAGTGGACAAATTTGACACCATCACCGTCATTAAAAACAATTTATATTTCTTCAGTGATGGGTAAGTAAAACAACTTGGTGACAAACTTCATAGTCACCCAGATATCCTAATGTCTTCCTGTTTTTTTTTTTTTTTTTTAGATATTACTGGAAGAAATCCAGCAGAGATAGTAGTGATGAGCTCAAAGGTCCATTTCATGTTTCTGAGCGTTGGCCAGCACTGCCAACAATCATTGATGCTGCCTTTGAAGACCTCCTCACTGGGAAACTGTATTTCTTCTCTGGTATGTAAGCTTCATGTATTCTATGTGCACAAAACACAAATACTGCCTTTCCTAGCATAAAAATATGGAGCTCAGTTGAAGTTTTTGTTTATTTGAAACATCCACGTAACCTGCGCTGGCTTCTTTAGAACACTTAATGGATAACAATGTAGACATGGGCTAACAATTAGCATCCATGCTGCGGTGTTATAAGCAACTGATATTTGAATATGAACAAGGCAGCAACACACGTACATCCCGGAAAGCATTGGCCTCACAGTTCTGAGGTCCCGGGTTCAATCCCGCCTGTGTGGAGTTTGCATGTTCTCCCCGTGCCTGCACGGGTTTCTTCCAGGCACTCCGGTTTCCTCCCACATCCCAAAAACATGCAACATTAATTGGACACTCTAAATTCATCATAGATGTGATTGCGAGTGCGGCTGTTTGTCTCGATGATACCCTGCGATTGGCTGGCAACCAGTTCAGGGTGTACCCTGACTCCTGTCTGTTGACAGCTGGGATAGACTCCGGCACTCCCGCAACCCTCGTGAGGAAAAGGTCTCAAAGAAAATGGATGGATGAATGGATGTTCTCATCTCAATGTTTTTAAAAAAACAACTTAGTGTGAAATCTGGGCCGATTGAACACAAAGCTTGCATGAATGGCAACATGAAATCATGTCTTCTAGTAGCGTATGTCCCATTAAACAATTCGCGGTCTCTCTAGGGCGGCAATTCTGGGTGTACACTGGACAAAGTGTCCTGGGCCCCCGCAGCATTGACAAGCTTGGCCTCCCGGCAAGCGTGACGAAGGTAGAGGGGGCGCTGCAGAGGGGAAAATCCAAGGTGTTGCTATTCAGTGGGGATGAATACTGGAGGTGAGTTGAAATTCAGACAGACGCACATTAAGTTGAACCAATATTAACATTTTATTATGCTCATAATTGTGATGATGTTTGTCAATACAGGCTTGATGTGAAAACTCAGATGGTTGAAAGGGGCTATCCCCGATACACACACACGGTCTTTGGCGGCGTGCCCAGTGAGCCTCACGATGTCTTCCAGTTCAACGGTAAATGCCGTCATCACGTAAAAATCTTGATTGGCGTCAGTGGCATAGCGTCAAGTGGGCAGAGTTCTGGATGTAGCGGTCCACTGTGTGTACCTGTTTCGAAAGGATTCTGATTAGAAACAAGTAAAATAATCTGTCAGTGCTGTAAAAAAGTTAGACTTTGTAAAAATGTGTTGAAATGCGAAAAAAAGTGCTGATCCACTCTGAAACTGGTGCTTCAAATGAGTTTAAGTCTACTCTCAGACTACTTTTAACCAACTTTTATAGCACTTTATCGACTTTCAAGCTAGTTTTAAACATGTTCAAATGAGTCTTTCTAACAATTTGCCTTCCTCCACTTTTAAATAGTTTATACAAAAGTACCGTAGTTCATCTAAACTTCTTCAAACTTTTTTCAAATGTGCTCTCAAACTGGTTTCCATCTGTTATTCCACCGATTTTTTGACTCTACATTTTGTTCCCACTGATTGAGGTACGATGCGTTCTGTCATTTGAGTGTAAACCTGTCTGTCTGCTCTGTAGGTCACATTTACTTCTACTGGGACCGCTTCTACTGGCGCATGACGCCCCGCAAGCAGGTGGACCGGGTGGGCTACATCAAATACGACCTGCTGAGGTGCACCGATTCTTGAAGCGCTCGCTTGAACGGGATGGGATCGGAAGACGTTTAGAGTCAGGGAAAGCGCAAATCAGTGTTTCCGTGCAGTGCCTGACCACTTCCAGGGTTATTTGTAGGCCTGCCATCGCTGGTCCGACACAATATTGTATTGG
This sequence comes from Syngnathoides biaculeatus, assembly GCF_019802595.1. NCBI lineage: Eukaryota > Metazoa > Chordata > Actinopteri > Syngnathiformes > Syngnathidae > Syngnathoides > Syngnathoides biaculeatus. Next base: position 20,907,161 of record NC_084641.1, read on the forward strand.
CCTTTAACACGTGTAAATAGCACAACCCTTGATGTGAGCATATGTGAAATTACAGATTGATAACAGTCAATGTTTTAAGACCTACTGTATATAGGTCCAATTCCAATTTGTTTGAATAATTTATAAAGCGTCTGACAGGTGCAGACTTTTAACAGTATTTGATTGTTTTGCCATCTGTATTATTATCCTATTTTTGTGTTTGTAAGATTTGTGTATTTCTTTAAAAAAAAAAAAAGGCTTCCAAGCCAATATTTGCACTGAATTACAATGCATGGCTCTTCCACTTTAGATTATTTATGTTTTCCCAAAATGTTAACGTAATAAAGATTCAGCCAAATAAAAAGAAATTAGTAATTGTACTTGTGTTTTTTATTACTGGTTTCAGGATGAGATGTGTATGTATTTTTTTTCTTTGTCTTATTTTGTGCTGCACGGTCCAAATAAAAAGTTCAGTCAATAATCTATTCAATTATTCTGGACGCAAGAAAAATGTATACTGTTGTTTCAAAAAATTTAAATCTCAACTTCCTTTTCCAATTTGAACTTTAATAAATAATTTCAATGATTTGTAACATTTGTGATATAAAGATTATTGTCCTTTGCAAGATTTACATGAACTTGATGCCATGACTAATAAACTGTTTTTAATCTGTTTTCAAGTTAGTTTTTAATTGACTTTTAAACATACCTGGGTTTACTTTAAAATAGTTTTTAACATATCTCTTAAATTGCTTTATATTAGCTTTTGTCTTGAAAAACAAACAAACAAACAAACAAACTCTTAGTTGTGTTGGGTTATGCTGCATTGCCATCTTTTGGCATGACTTCCTCCTGGATTTTTGTCATTGACAGCATGAGTGATTCTCAAAATGGTGGTTGCGGGCTCTCTCTCGTGGCGCATGAAAGAATTACCGTTGTGTTTAACGTTTAGATCTAAACATTCCCATTTCATCTTTAAGGACTGTTTGTTTTAAGACATTCATTTAGGTACCATTTTTATTTGACTTTTATGTGCATAGCGTAAAATGACTATTTATTGAAATAGCATTTTTTTTTAAATTTCAATATATTTAAGCACATCACTAAAAATCAAAATCAATCATAATATTACCGCGGTTTATAATAATATGAACTATACTTACTTGGGAATCACTAATTCCGAAGAACATTTTGTCCGACTACATTCTGTATTTTAAGACGGGCATTATGGCGCTACTTCGACAGCTTTATTTTTGTTTATATGGCATTTGGTGTGAATCGTGAGAAAACCACTTGACTGTACGAGTGAACGAATTTAATTTTTTAATTTGTATTATTATTTTCGGGGCTCAGTGGAACAACTAATTAGAGCATTAGCCTCATAGTTCTGAGGACCGGGGTTCAAATTGTGCCTCTGCCTGTGTGGAGTTTGCATGTTCTCCCCGTGCCTGCATGGGTTCCTCCGGGCACTCCGGTTTCCTCCCACATCACAAAAACATGCAAAATTAATTGGACGCTCTACATTGCCCGTAGGTGTGATTGTGGGTGTGACTGTTGTCTGTCTCCATGTGCCATTCAGTTGGGTGGCAACCAGTTCTGGGTGTACCCCGGCTCCTGCCCGTTGACACCTGGGATAGGCTCCGGCACTCCCGCGACCTTTGTGAGGATAAGCGTGTCAGAAATTGTAAGAATGGATGTTATTATTTTTAATAGACTACACTGAGAGAGTTTTCGCAAAATCCCCACTGTGGAGCAGTATACAACTTTTCCGAGTTCACCTGAACGCCTCACAGCAACAATACCTGTTACGCTCATAGTTAAAAAGTAGCCGGAAATGGTCATAAAATACATCCTGTGTCTCCACATTGATGATGGGCCGATCTTGTTTGATTTTGTTTGCTATTTTAGTTCATGTGAAAGCTCTTTATATAAGAGAACAAATGACTGCTTCTGCAATCTTACAACTGTCACATTTACCTTTTTCTGGAAGTGGCTCTCACATAGAATTAGAATTAGTTCTTGGGGGAAAAGAGGCTTCTGCAACGTACTTACTGGTCAAAGTTAGCATCCAAGCATCCATTACTTGTCGTGTATTTCAAACAACCACATAGTTTAGCCTTTAGTATTTATATATTTATTTTGCTGTGTTATAACAATTGAAGCAAAAGATTTGAACAAAAATTGTGTCGCAAAACATGTAGACAAACCATATAACATTACTCTGTCATATAGAGTATTATTTATTCTCTGTAAAGAAAAACTCGAGAAAAGTTAAATTACTTAATTGTGATAAAATTACTTCACCCACACCAGAATTTTACACCATGATTCCACAGAATGCCAGCATGTTTACGTACAACTGTTAGTGTTACCATTAGCTTGCGAGGTAACATAATGTTTTGTTGGCTTATACTGAGACTTATCTTTTTATATCCATCCATTTTCTTAGACATTTATCCTCACAAGGGTCACGGGGAGTGCTGGAGCCTATCCCAGCTGTCAACAGGCAGGAGGCAGGGTACACCCTGAACTGGTTCCCGGCCAATCGCAGAGCAAATGGAGACCGACAATAGTTGCACTTACAATAACACCAAGGAGCAATTTCAAGTGTTCAATTAATGTCGCATGTTTTTGGGATGTGGGAGGAAACCGGAGCGCTCGGAGAACACCCACGCAGGCACGGGGAGAACATGCAAACTCCACACAGGCAGGTCTGAAATTGAACCCAGGACCTCAGAACTGTAAGGCCAACATTTTACCAGCTGAGCCCCCGTGCCACCTGTGTACATATATGTTGCTATAAATTGCTACGGTAATAAGTGTATCTGTTCGCATTTGATCTGGTGGTGTAAAAAGAGAACAAAGGAGGACATTCATTCATTCATCTTCCATACTGCAAATCTCCACAAGTTTCGCCTATCCTGGCTGACTCTGGGCAAGAGGCACGGAATACCCTGAACTGATCACCAGCCAATCGCACGGCACATGTGGACGAACAACCGCACGTAACCATTCACAACCTATGGGCAATTTAGAGTACCATGCATGTTTTTGGGATGTGGGAGGACACCGGAGTGCCCGGAGAAAACCCAAGCAGGCACGGGGAGAACATGCAAACCCCACGCGGGCGGCGCAGGGATTTGAACCGTTCATCAAATTTGTAGTTGCCAAATGAACTATTTCGTAAAACTGAACTGGAAAAAATGATAGTGGATCATTTTCTTGTGCCACAATGTTTTGCAAGCTAACATCCTTGAGCGTACATTTTTGACATACAGAGCTTATCACGTGAGATCATGATGCCAACAACAATGTTGAAGTTAGTTGATGCATTTTATTTTGTTAAGTAGTCCTTTTCCACCATCTTGTGGCATCTTGGTGCCAAAGAACTCACTCAAAGATGTGAGTTTAGGAGCAGTATTTAGAATAATGTTGCCCTTTTCCCACCACCTTGTGGCATCTTGCGCCAAGGAACTACGTTGAGGTGAGTTGAGAAGCTTTAAATCACTAAAAGTAATGCATTGTTGCCACCTTCTGGAATTGTGTTCTCAAAGTACTATGTCTGCATGCCTCATTTGGACAAAACAATAGCTTTGCCACCATCTTGTAAGATAGTGGTGCAACATTAATTGTTATGCATTTGGACAAAATTAGATTGTTGGCACTATCTTTTGGGAAGTTGGTTCCACAGAACAATTTGGACAAAAAATTGTGTTTTGCTGCCGTCCTATTCCATAGATGCAAGTTTGAAAAGAATTGAGGAGGTTTATTAAGGCAAAATTAGATTGTTGGCACTATCGTTTGGGAAGTTGGTTCCACAGAACAATTTGGACAAAAATGTGTGTTTCTCCGCCATCCTGTGCCATTGATGCAAGTTCGAAGTGACTAGAGGAGGTTTATTTAGACCAAATTCGGGTTTATACAGGTATTCCACCATCTTGGTGCTAAGAAACGACTTAAATGTGTTGAGGATCTTCATTTAGACAAATGTGGTGCTGTGGTGATCATTGTGGCATCGGTAGGTATTTATAAACCTTATTTTACGAACGTCAATTACGCGCGGATATCTGCTATAGGGCTGGATCCGTACACCCGTCAATCAGAGGATTGCACTTACAGTAAAAAGAATTTAAAAAAAAAAAACGTGCACAGTAGGCTATGTATAATATTCCCTCCAGCGGTATTGTTTTCACGGTGCTAAAGGGGATTTTGGTGTAATTCAAAGGTTGGTGCGTGCGCGTTTTGAGAATGAAAAACAGAGGGAGTGGTTGCGCGATGACAGCAGGGAAAGAGTTAAAGCGGATCCTGTGTGGTGGAGGGAGCTGCGTGGCGTGGCGTGGCGTCGCTGGGGAGAAAGAGGCGCAACAGCGGCGTTGTTTCCCCCCCGACCTGCTCCAACTGTTGAATGTCTCCCTTGGGAGGGTCGGCGACGGGGAAAGTTGCACAGTAGGAGGTAGGATCGGGTCGCAGGACTACAGTGAGGCCAAGCCACACTCGGTTGGCAAACAAGTGGTTTGGGAGATGCGATGAGGGCGCGCTGAAGGAGCAGCCAGACATCATCTAGCGGCGCCGATTTGACGATGATCAGCTCCGTGTGCGTTTCATCTTACCGAGGGCGCAAGTCCGGCAACAAGCCTCCGTCCAAATCATGCCTGAAAGAGGAGCTGTCCAGAGGGGAGGACTCGGATAAGATCATCATCAACGTTGGTGGCATCCGGCACGAGACCTACAAGAGCACCCTGCGCACCCTGCCGGGGACCCGCCTGGCATGGCTGGCCCACCCGGAGCCGCAGGGGCAGGTGCAGGGCTCCGAAGAGTCGTGCAACTCGCCGCCGCCGAGCAGCAGCGCCGGCGGCGGCGAGTTGTTCTTCGACCGCCACCCTGGCATCTTCGCCTACGTGCTCAACTACTACCGCACCGGCAAGCTTCACTGCCCCGCCGACGTGTGCGGGCCGCTCTTCGAGGAGGAACTGGCCTTCTGGGGCATCGACGAGACGGACGTGGAGCCCTGCTGCTGGATGAATTACCGACAGCACCGCGACGCCGAGGAGGCCCTGGAGACCTTTGAGCCGCCCGAGCCGGACGACAACGCGGACGACGATTATGACGACGACGGCGTGACGCGGCGCTTCGGGATCGAAGAGTGTCCGGGCAGGTCCAAGAGCTGCTGCCAAGTTTGGCAGCCCAGGATCTGGGCCCTGTTTGACGACCCCTACTCGTCCAAAGCAGCCAGGGTGAGTTTGGGCCACACTTTTCGACACGTGTTGCTCCAACAGCACTTATAGGCTACAGTAGCTTTTATCTCTTGAGAACAGCTTTAATGTGCCAAGCTCGATTTAACGCTTACATCTCATTACGAGGAATATTTTCATTTAATTTTTATTTATTTATTGGCATTTACTTTTGTTTACTTATAAAGTGAGGTAATGCATATATAACTACCAACATTTTTATCATTATTGTTATTATTTTCTCCTTTACGAGCCACATGTTGCTCAAACGTCACGTGCAACAGGTAGCTTTTGTTTCTCAAGAACAGCAATAATGCCTCAGGGTCACTTTGACCAGAGGTATGTGCAATCATTCAGAAATGTCATGTACAGTGTGATGGGAAGTAATGTCCAAAGAAATTTGATGGATATCTCATTATTTACTTAACTATAACTAAATTAATCCTGGAAAATGCATTCAAAATTTCTTATTGTTGCATTTGCTTCAATTTTAAATGGGTCAGTGAATCAGCCGAGTGGGCAAATATCCAAAATTGTGAGCAACAAATAAACAATCTTTATTATTACTATCCTTTTAAATGGGCACATTTTTCTTATGCAACAGGTAGCTTTTTTTTCCTCTGTCCTGCAACAGCAGTAATGTTCTGAGGTCAGTTTGACCCAAAGCACATGAAATTATCCACCAGTTAGAAACAATGCAAAAAAAAAAAATCCCAATAATTATTGTTTATATCACTTCATGAGCTCCATTATAAGAAGTTTCATAATACTTTTAAAAGTTTTTTTTTTAAACCATGATTGCTCCCGTATTAAAAATGGTGAGTTGGACCCTGTCCCAATCCATGGTACATAAACAAATGCATGCCAATCAATTTATCGTTAATCGTTCATTCAAATGTATTTTAATGTTTTAGAAATGCATTTGTTTTACTTTTGAATGGATTGATTTGACCTGGGCACGTTTAACTACCTAAGCGCCAGAAACAATAAACATAAACGTGATCTTCTCCACCTTTAGGGCCCACATGTTGCTTAAACAACAACAGTTAGCTCTTGTTTCTCAGGAATAGCAACAATGTTCCAGGGTCAATTTGACCCGAGGCATGTGCAATCATCCAAAAGTGTCAGAAACAAAGAAAAAACATCATTGGCATTATTTTTACTATTATTATATATATTTCTCTAAAACATTTATATGTTTGTGTGTACGCCTGTTTAAAAGTTCTTCAAGGTTGGGCACCAGAAGTTAGCTTAGCCCTAAATGATGTGTTTCTGTGCATAAAAGATGTGCTGCTCAGTTGTCTTTGTTTTAGCATTGACCCTATCCAAATAAGTATGAAATGAAAAAAAATTCTTATTACAAAATAATAAAATACATCTTTTTAATCGTCCAGTGACGTCCATTTCTCAGAAGCACCAATGATGATCCCGGGTCAATCTGACCCAGGACGTGTCTTGTGTCAGGAAACAAAAACACCCCCATAAATTTAGTTTATCTATCATTATAAACTCAATCACTAATATGTGTGATGCCCAAAAACTATTATTTGTATCGTATTGGTTTGATTTTGAAATGGGTCAACTTGACCCGCAATGTAAAAGGAGGATAGTGATGGAATTTTTACTGGAAAGCTGTGGTTATTGTACACTTATCATACAATCATTATTTACTTTCTTAATCAGTAAATATTTGAAAGACTTCTTTTTTAACATTGTGTGCCGAACAGAGTTAACTGCTCTTAAAACGAAAACAAAAGTAAAACTACTCAGTCTTTGAATTAGGCTGATGAGGATGTTGCCAGAGGTATTTTGTCACCACGCACCATTATGTAGATACTGCTGGAATTAATATTAGATTGTACGAAATTGACCTTAGCTCTTGTGTGGTGAAATGAATGTGAATAATAATATATTTCACACTCATTTTAACATTTTCATTGTGAGGTGTTGTACGTAGGATGGGAAGGAAAAATGAAGGCATTATTTTTCTTTCTTTTTTTTGAGTAAGGCTGCAACATAAAAAGTGAAACACTGTGAATACTTTCCAGATGTCAGGTCGATTGCATGTGTGTGTGTGTGTGCAACACCGTTTTCTGGAAGGACTGGTGATAAGAGTGGAAGAATATCCACACGAAGCTAGTGTAAAGTAAGCGTCCTCACATTTTTTGTAGAAAAGGACTGCAGCAGTGTCCAAATACTTTTGTCCAGAGTTTCATGATCATTCGAGATGGTGGCTGGCAGTCATGTGACTCCCTGTTTCTGGCGCTTTGGGGGCATTGAACCATAACAGAGTTTTACACATGCACATGAGAGATGTCAAGTGTGTTTTGCAAGATTTTTAAATCAAAGTTAAAACATTGGTCACAATTCCAAAATTTATGTTTGGAATTTTAAAAAAAATCAATAGCTAAATTGAAGCGTTGTGGTGGCAGCAAAGTAATTTTGGACTGTTGTTCTTTGAACTAAATCTCGGGGCTTTCGATGAGTTAATACCACAAAACCTTCAGGCTGCTTCTAGAAAGTGAAAAAAAAAAGTCTGGAAAAGCCTACTAGAACATCTAAATATTTATTTGGGTTATTCAGTGGTGCTTTTAAAGGTGGTAATTGTCGGCTGACACCCACTTGAGTTTGAGTGTGATTGATTCATTCTTAAGATAGGCTTTTCCTAGTTATAAGAGGGTGTGCACACTTGTGCAACCACAAAGATCGACGCTTTTGATGTCACAGCGAGACTACACTCAGGGAAATAGCATTTCAAAGCCAAAACGTAAGCTGAGCTTTATTGAGCACTTAGCTGATTACAGGGTGATGCTGTCAATGCAGTGATGTGGCTGAGTGAGTATTTAGTATTTCCTTTGCACTTGCCACATGCACGGTATGTATCTGGGCAACTTTCTGATGAAGTGCTGCCTCCAACAATGAAAAGGCTTGATGAGCGCTCACTTGTTTTCCACACTCTGGACTCTAAGCCTACTGTTGTCACAGTAACAGATGTGTGACTTATTATTGGCTCAGGATTATATAAGGCGTGCTTAACTGTCATGAGACCTTACTCTCAAAATTGGCTAATTTCAAAAAGACAACAAATTCGGACAACGATTGTCCGGCGACCAGTTCAGGGTGTACCCACCTTTTGCCCGAAGACAGCTGGGATAGGCTCCAGCACCCCTGCGACCCTTGTGAGGATAAGCAATAAAGAAAATTTACAGATTGATGGAAGAAATTTTGAAGCAAGTGGTAAACACATCATTCTCAGTTCTAAGGTTCAAAGTTTCCAAGTTCTCCCCTTCCCCTTTTGTGTGTTTTTTTTTTTTTTTTGGTCCAACATTCCATAAACCTGTTAGCATAATAGTATGAGCGCTTATTGGTCTATACAGGCTGTAAACGGTATGTGCCCTGACACTGACCTGTGACCAATCTGTTGGCTGTTTACATGCGATCTAACATTGACTGGTAACCACCTCATGTATCCACCAAAGTCAGCTGGGCAGACCCCAAAGGAAACAAGCGCAAAAGAAAATGAATGGGTGGTTGAAATATGAATATTTCAATAATCCTTGTGGCATTGACAAAATAATGTCCAGTACATGTTATTATGAGATGTAGAAACTGTTTGAAAAATAGGAAAACATTGCAGACCATCAATCACGTTTAATGTGGTGCTCAACTATCTTGAGCTGAGCTTCGGCTGCCATCATTTTATTTGCGGGATAAGCAAAAAAGAAAATGCATTTTAAACGTATACAGAAAAAAAGGTCTGCGTTCGTGTAGTCCCGCGGATGGATTCATACGTAAGTAGCATTTAATGCGCACGCTAATGGCAGCGCAGCAAAGCAAGCTTTTAGTCGACTTCTTTGTCAGCGCCCTTGGACTTGGACTTGATGGCATTTAAAGATTTGCCTTTTAGACCAAAGACACACAAAAACTACATTTAGTCACATTTACATCAGAGAAAATGTCATGATGGTCAAATAAGAAACATGAAACATGCCCGCTTTCAAAGTATCTCGTATAAGTAAATATCAGCTAGAATAGAAGCTAAAGTAGCACTCTACTAGTTCATTCACTGGGGCAAGCACACATCTCATGTAACATAATTACATTGAATTTAATCGCCTGCGCACCTCTACTATAGCATATTTGTATTATCTTGTCACTGCTGCAGTGCACTTTTGATGCTAAAAAAAACTGCCTTGTTAGCTTCTCGCTAGCTCAATTTAATGGTCCTGGCACATCTATCTATCTATCTATCTATCTATCTATCTATCTATCTATCTATCTATCTATCTATCTATCTATATCTATCTATCTATCTATCTATCTATCTATCTATCTATCTATCTATCTATCTATCTATCTATCTATCTATCTATCTATCTGTCCATCCGTCCGTCCGTCCGTCCGTCCGTCCGTCCGTCCGTAGGTCTGTCTGTGTAGGACAACCACGTGTGGCTCTATAAATATTTATAAGATAGATAGATAGATACAGGTGTGCTTCAATGAAAAGACAAACATTTATTTGTGCTATTAAAATAAAGTTTGTGTTTAAAAGGAAGAGGGTAAAATTCCAAATACTTAAGTAAAGAACAGATACCTGAAAAAATTGTACTTAAGTACAGAAGTGAAGCACAAATTCAACCACCTCTGGTTTTTAGCCATTGAAAAAAAATGCTTCAAATTAACAGACAGTTTTAACAGCTGGCCCCTCACCATTATTATTTAAATTGAGGTTCCACTGTATTCGTCCCTTGTGTTCAAAAGATATGTTTGTTCTTTAAACGTGTGATATGTCATCTTCGTTTGTGTCCCGGGCGTGCTGCGAAATGTTTTGTCACCCATGCTCAATAGGTGCAGTGTTGTCAGTATGCTACTGAAAAGGTTTGCAGCGCGTTAAATATGATGTAAACATTTTGAAAGGTTACACAGACCATTAAATATGTCGTATGACAACAATTCTTGTCGGTGGGCACACATTTGCCACTAGTCTGTATTTGAGCGTGAGCGTCCGATGAACCACGTTTGCATCAGAGCCACAGTCCCGACAGACAAATAGAAAGCTGTTTGTATATATATTTGTGTGTATGTGTGTGTGCATAAAAACGGGCCTAGGTGGTCACACTAATAAATCTACGTGTTTAAAGTTTCCACCGTAGAGCGTGATCACTCTCTTTCTCGCTTTCTTTTTGTGCCTCGTACACACGCCAGAGTTTAAGCAACTGCAGATTTTTTTGTAGTCAACATGAAAGTGACGGTCGTCGAGTTGACTTTGACTAATAAATAACGTCAGTGACATTTTTTCCAGTCATCAACTCACTGTGAGTGCCTCCAAACACAAGCTCTCTTGCGCAATATTTTCCCCTTCTTCCTGGGTTGCACAGGCCTCACCCACCAATTCATTCATCCAATCATATTCAGACACTCATTATTCAAATCACATTCAGAAAGACGCCTTAATGAAAAATGATAAAACTTGCAAAACTGCACACACCAATCCACATAACACACCTGCAGAGCAATGTTGGCGAGGAATCAATTACAGGTAATGAGATGAAGGATGACAAAATTTATGTCCATATAATCCATTACAATCCTTCAAGAAATTGTGCAATTAAATGAATTGGCTTGGAAATTTAAATGGCTACAATATTGTTTCATTTAAAAATAACCTAACCTGGCTCAGCGTTGGCCTCACAGTTCTGAGGTCCCTGGTTCAATCCCAGACCCGCCTGTGTGGATTTCGGATGTTCTCCCCATGCCTGTGTGAGTTTTCTCAGGGCACTAAGGTTCCCTCCCACATTCCAAAAACATGCAACATTAATTGGACACTCTAAATTGCTCGTAGGTGTGATTGTGAGTGCGATTGGTTGTTTGTCTCCATGTGCCCTGCGATTGGCTGGCAACCAGTTCAGGGTGTATCCCGCCTCCTGCCCGTTGACAGCTGGGATAGTCTCCAGCACTCCCCACGACCCTCGTGAGGATAAGCGGCAAAGAAAATGTATGGATGGATGGAGGGCAGATACTTTTTTTATTCCACTTCCTCCTTCTTAAGCAGACACATTGTGCTTTTTTTCACGTGCCATTCTGCGTAGTCTCAAACATGACGTAATTTGCAGAATACCTCCCCGAACCGAAGTCGGGCTGCATGATTTATTATTTGATCATCATCATCGCGATGTCTGTACGTGCAGTAGTCACATGACAAAGGTCCTGGCGATACCACAGAAAAAAGACTTGGGTACACAACCTGGACAGCACCCATCATTCAACCAATCATAGTCATACTTTGCACCGGGGTACAAATTCTGGCCCCGGCTGTGTGGACTTTGCATGTTCTCTACGTGGGTGAAAACACATACAGTATATCCACTCACACTTACAACCTGTCATGCAGAAGAACACGCACATGCTCACACACGGTCACACATGCACATACACACACACGTTGGCTCACGAGTGTAGATAAATTTACTCAGCCATGCATTCACATATGAACAAACGTGTATGCACACAGACACACACACAGACTTTACGTAAATTGACACGAAAGAGCTGGTAGCGTTTCATCCTAAAAAGGGAGATGAGTAGCTACACAACGTGTAAACATGTTCATGGAATATACACGCGAACGCCCATCCATGCACACGACGCACATATACACGCTAGCACGCGTGTGTGCGCACCTATTTATCCAGCTGCAGGATTATTTATTTAGCAAGGGTGATACAATTTGTTCAGGCTTTTTGAAAGGCACAAGACAGGCTTCTTATGATATAGAGACAAACATGCATCCATTCATTCTTTTGACTGCTTGCAATATTGTTCATTGAAAATGGGATGGGATGACAAACTCACTGTTTTTCATTGTTTGCATGGTTTTGAGCACTTCAGTTTTCTCCATATTTATTCACCAACTCATACCATGGGACATGAAAAATAAGTGATGTATTGATCAAATATGGACCTCTAATTTAACATTATTCACAATTACAGTATATTTTATGGACTGATGGTGTCGTGGTACACACGCCTGGCTTTGGTGCAGGCAGCATGGGATCAATTCCTGCTCAGTGATGGTGTTGATATCTGCCGTGCGACTGACTGGCGACCAGTTCAGGGTTTAGTCCGCCTTTCGCTCCAAGCTGGTTGGGTTAGGCTCCAGCTCTCCAGTGACTCTTATGAGGATAAGCGGCTTGGATAATGGATGGATGGATATATGTAATGGTCTGTCAACCTCCAATGCACCATACAGAACAGACCCTTTGATTATGACATCACACGTACTTCACCATTGAAAAAAAATCATCATGATCCTGATCATGAATGTTTGCTTTCCAATCTGTCTGCTTGGAAGTGGTTACCGCTGGCCATGGAACCCCAAACACGACAATCTTTTGATTTTTATCATTGTCAGTTCAAATTAGCGGTAGGTATGGTTGCAAAGGAATTTCTGGTAAAATCCATCCCAGGTCAAGCTGTAATACAATTAAAATCAAAGACAATTAGAAATATTTATTTGTAGATATAGCATTTTTGAAAAATTAAAAAACAACAACTCTTGAGCAGTCAATTCTTTCATTGAAGAACAATAATGATGAGCAACATGTTCCTACTCTCCAAATCCAAAGCCATTCAAAAATGCAAGAAAAATGTTCCCCCTCTATTCCAAAACACCAACAAAGTACAAGTAAATATTTAAAGATCCTCTCTACAGAATATTTTTCTAGTTTATTAGTCTAAAATCTTTCGGAAGGAAGCTGTTTTTCAGCCTGGTGGTCCTGCATTGGATGCTCTGTAGCCTCCAGCCTGAGGGTAGTGGATGGAAGAGACGGTGTGCTTAGTCAGGTGAGTCTTTGAAGGTGCATACAGGCCTCATTCTGCATCTGCTGATGAAGATTTCTGTTGTGTTCGGCTGGCTGCAATCCGGATCCTTCTGAGCAGCCTTTGCTGTAATATGTAGCCTCTCTGCAGCCGAGCAGCCGCTGTGACAAAGCTGCCACACTGTTATGCTACTGCTGATGACGCTCCGGAGGAAGGGGAAATGTTGGTGTGCCTTCTTATGGGGACAGGAAGCGTTTTGGCTCCAAGTGAGAACCTTGATAAGGTGGACTCCAATGAGCTAGAGATCGCTTCCACTGTTGGTCCTCCAATGTGCAGGTGTTGAGGCAGCATCTGTCCCTCCTGAAGTCGAACACATTTACTCGGTCTTCTCCACACGATTCCAAAATTATCTTTGCATCATTCCACCAGATATTCTACCTTCTCAATGCACTTGGACTCATCGTTGTTTGTGACACATCCAACCACTTCCGTGTCATCTGCGAACTTTACTGTTACAGCTGAGGAACTTTTTCTGAACAGTTATAGGTCAGTAGGGGTCTGAGCAAGCAGCCATGGGGGGAGTCAAAGCTTAGAGTGACCGAGTAGGACACAGTGCTTTGGTTCTGACTGTCTGCGGTCTGTGGTTTAGGATATCAAGAACCCAGTTCCCCAATGATTGACTCACCCCTAGAATGTCTAGCTTTGAGCCAATGGGCTCTTAATATTCAACTGTACTTACATGAAATGTGCTTATTTTAGTTGGGTTTATGCCCAAATGTATTTTCCGCAACTAAACTTACCTTCCTAATTAATAGCCACTCTTCTATTTTGTAAACTCTTGGTTTAATCCCCTTAATTCCTATAGATTTGCAGTAATGCACAAAACATTGGGGAATTTCGCAACCTTAGCTGTAGTCAATAACTTTATGCAACCTGGAAGAACACTGGCCAGGGATACTCTGAGACCCTTTTGGGGGCCCAGGAAAGAAGGACCACATAGGACCCCAAAACTAAACATAACAAATAACTTAACTACCAACAGTTATGCCAACAGCTATTCAAGAGGCTTCTGCATTTGAATTCCCAACATGTCCTTGCAGCGTCTAAAGCAGTGCCGTTGTTTACTCATTTATATGGGCCAACATTAGAAGTTGTTCTGGGCTATTGGCCAATGGATCTCAGACCTTTTACACTACGTCCCATCTCCAAAAAATACTCGGCTCTCCAAGTAGCACCGGAATGACCAACATTAAGATTCTGTAGTATATTTGGTAGTGATCATCAAAGACAAGGCCAAGACTTTATTCCTAAAAATTGCATTTACTATTCTTGTAAGCCACAGTAACATTATGCATTATTCGACATTTTAATTTCATGATTCTTTGGTGTACTACACTTTGCGTCTTCAGGGTTACCTCCCCTGTTGATGTTTACTTTTGTTTCACAAACATTCTGAAAATATGTACATTATGTGGACAATATTGTTTGCAATGCTGATATACTCTTGTCCAATGATATCTCACCAGGGAGTGGCCCTAGCATCCCTCTTCTTCATCCTGGTGTCCATAACCACCTTCTGCCTGGAAACCCATGAGGCCTTCAACGAGCTCCAGAACCGAACGGAGCTGGTGTTGGTGGGCAACGTGACGCGAGCCGAGGAGCGCTTGGAGATGGTGACCAAGCCTGTCCTCACCCTGGTTGAGGGTGTATGTGTGCTGTGGTTCACTTTCGAGTTCCTGGTTCGGATTGCGTTCTGCCCGGACAAGGTGCTCTTTGTGAAGAACTCGCTGAACATCATTGACTTTGTTGCGATCCTGCCCTTCTACTTGGAGATGGGCCTGAGCAGCTTGTCATCTAAGGCGGCCAACAACGTCCTGGGATTCCTGCGGGTGGTCCGCTTCGTCCGTATCCTGCGGATCTTCAAGCTGACTCGACACTTTGTGGGTCTGCGCGTGCTCGGGCACACACTAAGGGCGAGCGTCAATGAGTTCCTGCTGCTTATTATCTTCTTGGCTCTTGGAGTTCTTATCTTCGCCACCATGATTTACTACGCTGAGCGGATCGGAGCCAGTCCGCACGATCCTACCGGTGCCCACCACACACACTTCAAGAATATCCCTATCAGCTTCTGGTGGGCCGTGGTCACCATGACCACACTTGGCTATGGAGACATGTACCCGCAAACGTGGCTGGGCATGATGGTGGGGGCCTTGTGCGCCCTGGCCGGTGTGCTGACCATCGCTATGCCCGTGCCAGTTATCGTGAACAACTTTGGGATGTACTACTCACTGGCCATGGCCAAGCAGAAGCTGCCCAAGAAGAAGAATAAGCACAACCCCAATCCTGAGGCTCAGACTGACTCAGCGTCCTTTGGGAAGTCGGACAGCAATTCATGCAGGGAAAGCACCCAAAGTGACACGGTTCCGCTGGCGGCTGACGACAATCGAACAGGTCAGACCACCGCTCACTGTGAGGGTTTTGGTTTGTTGGTACATTAGAGGTGTACAGATACTTACAGAGCGGAAGTTGCACATTATAAAATCAGGTACAAAAATCCTTCGAATTAACATTCATTCATCTTCCAAGCCACTTATCCTCATGAGTGGTGGAGCCTATACCAGCCATCGTTGAGCAGGAGGCAGGATACACCCTGAACAGGTTGCCATCCAAATGCAGGGACATGGAGACAGACAACAGTCGCACTCACAATCACACATTCAGGGTAATTTAGAATCTCCAATTAATGCATGTTTTTGGGATATGGGAGGAAACCGGAGTGCCCGCAGAAAACCCACCCAGGCACGGGGAGAACATGGAAACTCCACAAAGGCGGGGCTGGGATTTGAACCACGCTCTAACGAAATGCGCCACCGGGACACCCATATTGGCATTAACACAGTTAAAATTGATCCAAATGTCCAGCAAAAAGCCCAGATTTCAGAGTCACAGGCCATGTAAATTTGACATAAAACTTCCACATTAGAGGTGCACAGACCATTAAAATGATGTCTATATGTTATAGTGGATTTACACAGACCATTACATATAAGCTGTAAATATCATACAGTAGATGTGCACAAACCATTAAATCTGTTGTAAGTATTTTACCAACCATTAAATGTGATGTCAATGTTGAAAACACTATGGGAATATGCTCCAGTAGACATAGAACCATTAAATATAATGTAAACATGGTACGTAAGAGGTGCACCAGCCATGAAATGCTGTTACATTAGAGATGCACAGACAATTAAGGTATGATCGACTGCATAATGTCTATGATACATTAGAGAACATAATGTAAATAGTATAGGTGGAAGGAGAAATACGTAAATGGGATCAAAGTACAGTGGAACCTCAATTTAATGGACTAAATGAGGGCACCTTTTTCATGCTCTAAATACAAACATGCAGTACAAAGTGGCTTTTTATGTCCTGAACCACACAATACAGTACAAAATAACTTTAAATAAATATTTTTAAAAAGCTTGTCATGTTTCAAAGGTTTATCCAAACATAGCTGCTCCACCTGGGATTTGAAATCCAGTCAAGAAGAAGAATTTAGAGAGCCAGCACACAAGCACCTGGCGTCTGTCCATGGAATTTACATGCATCTGGGTGTATGTGAACTAGCCATGCAGAGGATTTGATCTCAGGCAGGTCTAATGCAGTAATCAGTTGTTGTCAGGCCCTGCAGGAGGAGTGTTCAAAACCATTGCTTTTTTCTGTCGGTGTGTGGTGATTATTATTTTTTTTTTTTTCTGCCAGACTCCAAACAGAATGGCGACGCAAATGTGGCCCTTTCCGAGGAGGAAGGCTGCAGCTTGACTCAGCCGCTGTCCCCC
This sequence comes from Syngnathoides biaculeatus, assembly GCF_019802595.1. Taxonomy (NCBI): domain Eukaryota; kingdom Metazoa; phylum Chordata; class Actinopteri; order Syngnathiformes; family Syngnathidae; genus Syngnathoides; species Syngnathoides biaculeatus. The sequence continues at coordinate 20,924,034 of NC_084641.1, forward strand.
AGTGAAAAATGGTCCCTGCGCTGCCCTCGGGGGAGAGATCGCACCAAGAAAGAAGCCACCTGCTTCTTGCTCACGCCCGAAGAACCCAGCGTCCACTATGGTGATTTACTGCACCACACGGCACGCAGCAAAAAGCCTGCGAGGTTATAAAAGGATTGCCCTCATATTTCACATCAAATTGTAATTCTAGCATACAGTAGTTCTAAATATACTGGAGGCGCACAATAATATAATATGCCACATGAGAGCTTCAAGGACCATTTTAATCTGCTGTAAAAATCCTATACTAGGTACTCACACACCATTAGGTATGCTCTAAAATGTTTGACTACAGGTGTGCAGACCAGTTGGTATGGTCTAAAATTTTCCACTAGAGGTGCACGGACCACTAAATAAAGAAAACATATTGTACACTTGAGGTGAACACCTAATTACACATGGTCTAAAATGTTTCACTAGATTATTGCTGTCACTACTGATTCTTTTAAGAACCCATTATCTCCCCCCCCCTGCAAAAAAAAAAAAAAACTAAGCAAAGCAAAGCAATTTTATTTGCATTTGAATTTATATTTCATACACAAGATAACCCAATATACTTTACGTGATTAAAAGCATTTAAAAACAAAGAGCTAATTGAAAGTAAAACAGCATACAGTGCAACAACTATTATTTATAGATGGAAATATTCAAAAAGCATAAGAAAAAAAGAAAAGTTTTTAATATTCACACTTGGGTCTGACGTCACCTCTGTTGGCAACTTATTCCGGTTGTCCATCCATCCATTTTCTTTTGCTGCTTATCCTCACGAGGGTCGCGGGGAGTGCTGGAGCGTATCCCAGCCTATGGTTGTGTGCAGCATAATAGCTAAACGCTGCTTCACTAAGTTAGCAAGTTTTATATATCATTTGCATTTTTTTTATGTATTCAGGATCTGAAACCATTTAGTGATTTATAGACCAGTAGCAGATCTTTCAAATCTTTTCTAAACCTGATTGGGAGACAGTATAGACTTAAAAATTGGAGCCGTATGCTCTGACCTCTTTGTTCCGGTCACAACTTGAGATTCAGTTTTCGGAATGAGCTGCAGCTGTTTCATGCTCTTTTTGGGGGAGTCCAGTCAGAAGAACATTACAATAGTCAAGTCTACTTGAGAAAATAGCATAGATGAGCTTCTCCTTATCAGCTGAGTATGTCCAAGGCTTCACTCTGGATGTGTTCTTCAGATGGTAAAAGGCAATTTTAGTATTTGGTTTGATATGACTGTTGTAGGTCAGGTCGGAATCTATCAGAACACCCAGGTGTGTCTTTGGTTTTTAAAGCTAGCGAGTCCAGGTATTTACTAACAGACTTAGATATTAAGTTCTGTATTAATTGATAATAATGAATGGCTGAGGGTTTTGGATTTTATTGAGTCCAAGCAAATGAAGTCTAGGCTGCTTAAATAAATATCATAATAAATGGAAGAGAACAATAAATTACATCATCTTCCAGACCTTTGCTTCAAGAAATATTCTCTATCTGGGCCTTTTTTTTTCAATTTTATTTCAACAACCCTGCTCTAGGTGTGCACTGATCATTAAATAAAGCATAAATATTGCACACTAGAGGCACACACTGCACAGACGATTAAGTATGCGCGAAAATGTTTTATTAGAGTTGCACAGACAATTTCATATGATTAAAATATTCAACCAGAGATCCATACACCATTCAGTGATGAATAAATATTGTACACTTGAGGTGTACAGACCGTCTAGGGTACCCATGTCCAATTGGACCGTTTGTCATCCGTCAAGTGATTTTCCTGCAAAACTGCACTTTGTCTACATGATTTTCCTCGCAGAGCTCATTAGAACGACAAGAAAAATACAACGAGACACAAATGGCCCACTTACTGGAGTGCAGCTCCAATGAGACTACTTATAGATGTTTTCTTTTCTCTTCTTTTAAACCTTAGAACCCAATCCAAGTATTTTCTTCCGAAAAGTCCCTGAATGTGTTGTGTATCACAAACTGTAGGTTATACGCCCATTGCGGGAATGAAAAACGGCTTCTCCCTGAAGATGTCAGGCGTATTTGTCAAGTAACACATTTTCAAAGAAAAGCTATAGAAAGCAGAGCAAAAACACAGCATGTCAAACAAAATTCAGTTGCGGAGAGCGAGAAAGAGAGAGGAGGTAATTCAATTCTGAGCCATGTGCGCGACGTCCATGAAACACATTTTCGTCTGTGCTCAGCGCAACGCACTACAAAAGTAACACAATTACTAAGACATTACTGTACTAAGCCATCCATCCAACCAGTTCTGGTCACAGTAAAAAATGACCACAATAAAAAAAAAAAGCATATTAAAAAGAAAAAAAAACAATGTATGTTAACGTGGCAACAAAATATTGTTGTCATGATTTGAATTCTAATTACTAATTGATACATTTAATAAAATACAAGCAATGTTGAACTTGAATCAAGGTTTGATTATTTTATAAATATTTTGTAATGTTAGATCAACTAACTAAATCTCAATTTGCCCATTGCCAAACTTTACATTATTAAAACCAACAGATGGGCCATGTTGTTCTTGGATGAGGTTAACAAAAAGTGAAAAATGTGCATGTAAAATAGGATATTTTAATAATGCAATAATTATCCATTTAAATTATCACTTGGTTAATGGATGGATGGATGGTTATTATTAATATATAATATAAATTAAACCTGGTGGCACGGTGGGTCAGCTGGAAAGCGTTGGCCTCACAGTTCTGAGGTCCCGGGTTGCATCTCGGTCCCGCCTGTGTGGAGTTTGCATGTTCTCCCCGTGCCTGCGTGGGTTTTCTCCAGGCACTCCGGTTTCCTCCCACATCCCAAAAACATGCAACATTAATTGGACACTCTAAATTGCCCATAGGTGTGATTGTGAGTGTGGCTGTTTGTCTCGATGCGCCCTGCAATTGGCTGGCAAACAGTTCAGGGTGTACCCCGTTGAAAGCTGAGATAGGCTCCAGCACTCCCACGACCCTCGTGAGCATAAGCGGCAAAGAAAATGGATGGATGGATGGAAAGATTAAACCATGGTTAGAAAGAAACAAATGCAAGAAGTATTGTAGCACCTTTTATACTGTACAGTAAAGACCCAGTGGGCCAGACTGAAGAACTGAACGGATTGCATGTGGGCCTTGGCCTATTGTCTGCCCCCTCCTCCTCTAAACCCTTCCTGGAATTGTGAAATTGTGCAAATACACACAAACACAAGCCCAGTACATGACATTTTTGTGAAGGAACAATGATGGGGTTTTTTTTCCAACAAACGACATCTTGGCTGGCTGAGCTCTCAAGTGTTAGTAAGAGCTGTGTGAATATCACTGACTTTCCATATCCTCAATCGACCACTCTTGCACGATTGCCGCTAAAATGTCTCCATTAAGAGAATGGATGGACAGAACGGACGCCTCTCTTTGCTGGAGCCTGGAAATCAGAGCGAAAAACAATACAGTTTCCTTTCATTTTCAGTATTTTAATACGGCTGCTGACTAAAGGGCAAAATCCAAAAACCTGCATTTAGTTAGTCTGCACATTTGTTAGCATGTTAGCATGTTAGCATTTGGTCAAGTACTATTAAACTAAAGGTTTATGATCGAGTTGCTATCTTGCTACATAAGCATATTTTCATTTTTTCATTTCTTCCAATAAACAATATGTTTTTACTCATGTTGCCATATTATTGTATGTTAGCATACCATTTCTTAGCTGGTTAACATTTTATCAAATGAAAGTAAACACATTTTAGTCACTCTTCAACAATTGTTTTACTTCCTACACCTGTTGCGCTTGTACGTTCGTACTGAAGGACAAAATCGACTGCTGTTTTGTTTTTGTGATTTTGTCTTGTTTTCATTTGGTTTTGTGTCAAATTTTATTTCATAACTAGTCTTGTGTTGCATCGCTTGCACACGTTGAATCAAGTTTTAAAATGTTTGCACAATATTTCTTTATATGTTAGCATTTAGCATTAGAACCTGACTCCTGTTTGGATGTATATTCAATTTCCCGTTGTACTCTTTCTCGTTAGATTTGTATTTTTTATATTTCAACATAGATTACATATATATTTTAATTCTTGTCTTTACACCATTTTTCCTATGAAATGTTACCTAACGACTAGGTATTGTGTAAAATCCCTATCAATCTGGATTACTGTGGTTTTTAAAAATTATTTTGGTCCTAATGTTGCTTTCTTGCTATGTTACCATAGCATTTGTAAGCCTTCTTAAGAGATATCTGTGTGTCTTAACAGAGACTTGCAAAGACAAGATGGCGTCCACCGCAAACTACTCTAAGCCGGACGTCACGTCACTGACTGGATGCTAATCAGCCAGGACAGGAATGGGGGGGAAAAAAGCATGAACTCAACTTTTTTTTCTCCAGTCCTGAAGGATCTTAGACTCAATTCTTCACCCTCCAGACATGTTAAGGTGAATATGAGTTGAATTTTTTGCCCATGTATCCAGTATATCACATGTTTAAAAGCATGTAGTGCATGATCTAGTGTTATATGAGCTGGTCATTACTTTAGTAATGTAGCAACATTTGCATTTATTATGATGTGTTACCTTTATGTTTGCCTACCTCTGCTTTGCAGTCTTTTTTTTTTTAACTATGCAACTATTTCCCCTTTGGATTAATTGTTAATTGACCTTTAACTATGACAACAACAAGCTCAAATCAAAACAATAAATCACATCCAATACTGTCCTGAACTCAAGGTAGTGCCGCCACTGAGGGCTGTGCTATGATGATTGGCCAGTAACTTCAAACCTTTGCGCTATTGTACATAGTAACGGTAACTGTGAACTAATTTTAGATGATTTTTTGTTTTTTTCTTTGGGGTTAAGTTTAGAGAATACTGCCTTCATCAAGTGCAACACAGCAGTTGTCAAGTCATCCATCGCCTTTCTACACTTTCGATTGATCTCCCGCCCAAAAAAAAAAAAAAAAATCAATGTGGGGCAACATTGTTTGCCTTTGTCATCTGCTGTAGCAACGCTGGTTGAGTCAGGACCAAATGTGCGCTCATGCAGGAGAGAGAAATAACACCAAGGCTGGATTCACTCTGCATGCTTCAAGTTCCAGGGACAATTCCAATATTTTCTTGTCAAGTGGCCCCATTGGCTCGTGGATCATGGCAGCATAAAGAGAGAGAAAAAAAAAATTGGCCTCTTTCAAACGTGGATAAAAAATAGATAACTCACACAAACACATTCAAATACGGTACACATAAACAATTTAATGTAGTCTAGCGGTATAGAAATATAAACATAAAAAGTCTTCATATCACAAGATGAGACCAAGATGAATCATTTTGAATTTTTTTCCACCATAAATGTGACTGATAACCTGTACAATTCTGCAGTTTTTCAACTACTGCAAATCCCGAGGGAAAATGTGTCACGGTCTGACCAAACCAACTTTTTGGCCATAACTCCAAAGGCTATGTTTGGCACAAACAGAGCACGGCTCATCACCGAAAGAACACCATACCAATAGTGAAACTCAGTAGTGGCTGTATCATGCCCCAGGCTGTTTTTTTTCGGGATCTGCGGCCTTAGTCAATGTGGAGGGAGTATAAACAGTTCAAAATAGCAGTTGGTATTGGCACAAAACCTTGCAGCTTCTGATAGAAATCACGCAAAAAATGTCAGGAAAAGAACATCTTAAATTTATTTGGGGTTCATCGCAAGCATTATAAATAGCGTCAGCTGTGCGCTGATTCCCTTTTAACATGAGTGTGAATGTGACAATATCACATTGAATATAAGAAGGTGCAAGGCTCACTTTTTCATAACACTAAACCGGGCATTTGAACTGGGCTATATTCTCTGTATGATTTGAATATGTTGCATTCAAGCTGTATATGCAGTACATTAAATATGATGAAAATAGGTGACTGAGGAGTATAAAGCATTAAATATGATCCGGGTTGATGAAAGAAAATTTACTGTAGTGCTCTAACGCTATGTAGTGGTTATTGCTGTTGCCTTTCATGAAATTACCAGCCACAAGCTTGGATTAAAATCAATATCAACAACACAAATAAGAAAATGGGTGCCTGATGTAAGTCAGGGCGGTTGGTGGAAAAAGCAAGAAGAATACAAGGAAAAAAAAAACAACCAAACAAGCCAACAACAACAACTGCAGTGTAGATTTAAATCATTTATATCAACAGTGCTAAAGTCAGATAATGTTGTCTTTGCCTAGTTTCATATTAAGATTATTAAGGTGGAATTTGTGTTGTGTTATTCATTCAGTTCCTGCAAATGTAGGCCACATTGGACACTGGAAATGTACATGCAAATATACCATTAAAAAAAAAAAAAATATATATATATATATATTATTTTTTTTTTTTTTTTTTGAAGCAGTGCAGCGTAAATCCAGCCTCATGTCAAGTAATGCATCTGGACTATGTGCTGTAACGTAATCTGATTACTTCATATGTCAAAAGCCATTGTTGATGACAGTTGCATTACACGTTGTATACAGTCCTCCTCACAGTCTACCATAGTGGCCTTATGTTTATTACAAGTTCCTTTGAATCCATGTATAGACATTGTGTATAATAAGCACAGTTGTACTGTTTGTACAGTATGTAGCACAGTCTGATGTTCTTTATTCTTCTTTGTTTTGTAACTGTTCTGTATATATATATATATAATACATATATGACCATGAATGAAGAATGTATTATTTTGATAATGAAAAAGAAGCACATCAGTTGTTGGATCCTGCGTGTGTGTGCGCTGTGCGTATAATGTAGTCTTGTGTCTCCATGCACAAATGAATTGAATAGATGCCCCTTTAAGCGCAGTGTCGCATTTAAAAATTAAAAAAATGGTGGTCTGGAATGAGATGCATATTCTTGTTGTTTTCAGCAGATATACACACACACATGCATGATACTACGGCAATACAGTGGTGCATTGAGGTATACTCATATATCAAAACACTCATATCTCAAGTCACTCTTCCCCATTGAAATGAAGGGAAATGCTGTTGATTCATTCCAAACTCCGCCCTTCCAAAAAGAACAAAAGAAATCATTTTTTCACAAGAAAAGTTGGGATGCGTCCTGAACCAGTCGCCAGCCAATAGAGGGGCACATGGAAACAGACAACTGTCGCAGTCACAATCACACTTTGGGGTAATTTAGAGAAAACCCACGCAGGCACGGAGAGAACATACAAACCCCACACGGGAAGGGAGCGGAGGGGATTTTGAACCCCGGTCCTCAGACGTTTTAAGATGTTTAAAATCCCATGCATTACATAATGCAATCCTGAACTTTTGCTGAACTAAGCACATTTATCCTTTTTTTCCATCCATGTTTCTGTTCAGTTTGTTGAATGTGTGTCTAATGTAACTGCTGGGATCCATTAATGTTACCTGTTTTTACAAAACTCTGAATGTTGGTTGTGTGGGATACAATGACATCCCAGTCATTTGCACAATCAGCTATACTAAGCTTTGTTAAGCATTAGCTCAGTGGCGTCACAGTATTTCGTATTTAATTTCTAAATCAACAGAGAGCAACAACAGAAGGATGGAAGAGCCACACCATGGGTTGCCAAACCCTGTCCTAGAAGGAAGGATGGACGGATGGTCCTCCCAGACAGGCAGACAGGCAGACAGACAGACAGACAGACAGACAGACAGACAGACAGACAGACAGATAGATAGATAGATAGATAGATAGATAGATAGATAGATAGATAGATAGATAGATAGATAGATAGATAGATAGATAGATAGATAGATAGATAGATAGATAGATAGATAGATAGATAGATAGATAGATAGATAGATAGATAGATAGATAGATAGATAGGAGGGTAACTGTCTACGTGTTAATACCATCTTAGTTTTAATTAGAAGTCGTGAAGCACTACCGCACAAAAAACACATTTTGCATATCACACACACTGTGCTCTGCAGATGGCTGTTGCCTTTTATCGCCACTGCATTCATTTTATTGTACTTTATTGTACTGAAGTGCACGCATGCATACACACACACATACACACACACACACATACAGACACGCAGACTTGCATTAATTATACCGCCACATGTCGATAAGAAAACAGATTATCCCTCCTTTATATTCATTTAGTGACAATATGAAATTAATTGAGAGGAAATGTATAAATTGCTGCTTTGTGGCTTCAGGTTAGAAATGGGCCCAAGATTTTTTCCGTCTGTGTGAGCAGTAATTAGTGTTGCCTGCCATTTCAAATCTCCATGGAGATGTCCTCTGAACACATTCTACACTTTCACTGCACAATCCTGCATGCACAGGTACTAAATGACAAACCAGCATGTCTCACAAAGCAGTATTGATACGACAGTTCAGGGTGCAGTCTCCCTCCTGCCCCATGACAGCTGGCTTGTGAGGTTAAGCGGCTCAGAAAATAGATGGATGGATGTTTTCAAATGTTATTCTGAATTTGAAGATTATGGTGATCTTGTAATATTAAAATATGTATTTTTTATCATTCATAATATGCGCCACAGGCACCAATGTGCAATAGATTGTGTCAAGATTTATTGAGCTATATTAGAGCAATCCTAGTGAGAAACAGAGCATTTAATGCTGCATGAACTATATCGAAAACAAAGGCCACACAGATGAAAATGAAAGTGACGTCTACAGGCCTGATGTGCAGGTGATGTATGCTGAGATTAAGGAGCAATAATCACCAACAAGGAAAAATTAATATTTCGATTGGTTAGTATTTTGCATATACAGTGTGTGTGTATATGTATATTACACTGATAAGGAAAATTTTTTAATCCTAGAAACCTGACTTCACACTCCACATGCAATTAAAAGATGCCTTAATAAAAAATGTGTTTTTGGTTGGCTGCTGGTAAATAATCTAAGTTATGTTTCAATTTCATAAATATGAACAGGACACAAACACACAATTACTATTTTATTTGAAAGTAAGCTTTTTTAAAAAAAAGAGTTCAACTTATATTTGTTTCATGCAGGAATAAAAGGTGTTCTCTGTAGCACTTCATTGATTTGATAAATGTAAGACACTATATAGTGGAACCTCAGAATTCAAACATAAATCGTTTTTGTGGAGTGTTCAAAGTCAGATTTGTTCAACCTGCGAAACATTTTTTTTCCATGGGAAATAATACAAAGGGCTTTAATGTGTTCCCATACTTTATTATTTTTATTAATTCCCATTTATGTAAAAACATGTTCTATTTAAACAAAAAAAATGCATGCATTTAAAGCAACTTACAGTAACTGTGAATGAATGAATGTGAAGGGTACCACTTTGATTCAAATTTTAAAATAACACAATCGCTCAACTTGCCTTTATCTGTTATTCACAAATAAATCAATGCGAAGACACGGATCATGTTAATGATTTCCCATGATAATAATCCACAATGATTAAAATAGTAGGAAACAAATATTAATACTTCACACTATTCTCTACAACATTTCAAATGAGAAGAATTCCTGGGAAGTCACAATGTCCCATTACTGAGGAGCTATTTTTAGAACAGGTCCGCAGGCTGCTCGTGTGGACCATGTTATTGACCCCTGGTGTAGCTGCTGTTTCTAAATTGGATCATGGAAAGCAGGCGCTCCCTGAGATAGCTGGGAGTTTTTCCACCCAAACGACGGCGATGATTCACAAAACCCGACGAGCTCTTGAAGACGACGAGGAAGAGGCGGACGGTGAGAGGAAGAGAATGTGCCGAGGGCTCAAACTGTCAACCTTGATTACACTCGTTGATTGTTTTGCCCTCTTTTCACGGCTTTGTGCTCTTCTTCCCACTTGACGGTTGTCATGACGATAGGGAATAGTTTCCATGGTGAGGGGCTCAGCCCGAGCCGCGTCGCCGCCAGTGTGATGCCGAATGTGAAAGAAAGCTCCACGATGACTACTTGTGGATTATTTTTTTTTAAAACCCTGTATGGATGCACGAGGAATCCTTTTTAAGCAAACAAACAACCCATCTTCACATCGCTTTTCTATAGCACATGTCTTCATCGTTACTTGAATGCACCGTAGCGAACAATGGACTGATCCCCAGTCAGTGTCTAATAAAGTACAAGCAAGCATTCCCACTCACAATGATGGACAATTTCAAGATGACGGGAGCAAGATTCAAATCGCGAACCTCTGAAACATGAGGCAGAGGTTTTATTTTTAAATACCTCTTTACCAATATCAATCAAAAGCACAGGATTTCTAAGAGGTCTTAATGGGATGACTCCTCACGGGGGACTTGATTGTCACGATCACATTCTTCCCACCAGCTCTAGGTTTATTACACGAGCAATTTAGTGACAATGTCCAAGGAAAATACTACTGCACTTTAAATTGTAATCAAACACTTGGTTAATATCAGTTGTGCGCACAATATCAACATTGTTCAAAAGTGCCCGCAAGTGTTTTGCCAGAGTGCTTCACAAAGCGCTCAAAAGCCCATTGACCATAATAACATCTTGAGCCATCAAAATAAAAAAATGAAAAGAAATCAACGTGAGTGGTAATGGAGATGTCACGATCTGCGAGGAGCACATGAATGATTCCTTGCTGCATGTTTAACAGAAAGGGACGTCACCCCCACCACCACAAAAGCAGCATATGCTCTGTGGAAGGCTAATGGAGGCACTCGGTGTATGTGTGGGTGTCACTTCAATCCGTCGTGGTTCTAGCATTGGTATTGAGCACTGCCATCTATCTATCTATCTATCTATCTATCTATCTATCTATCTATCTATCTATCTATCTATCTATCTATCTATCTATCTATCTATCTATCTATCTATCTATCTATCTATCTATCTATCTATCTATCTATCTATCTATCTATCTATCTATCTATCTATCTATCTATCTATCTATCTATCTATCTGTTCATGCATCCAATCAGTCTGTCTACTGTTGTTATTTTTATTTTTTTTGGACAAAAAGGAAAATAGATGACAAGATTCTGGGGTCATTAGCTCCTGACGGAAGGAGGAAAGTATGCACATCTGGATTAATGGTTGTGGAATTTTGGTCAATCCACTTGGATGTTTTCCCTAAGCACATTTTTCTCATAGTATGAGTGGAAAAATCCAGAGGTGAAATGAAAAGAAGCACTTGGAATAGAAGTAACACACAGAAATTCGGATCTCTTTGAACTAAAAAAGTGATACCACTTGACGGAAAATATATATATATAATTGACGTCATCAGCAGCTAGTTTATGTAAACTTCAAACATTTTGACATTGCAATCACTACAATTCAGGTGGAAGCTTGCCAATACTTTCAAGTGAGCCTTGACTACCTGAAAGCTTCTGCTGCTTAGCAAAATTTTATTAGCGAGTGCAGAGGTGGCCTTCCTCTCTCTCTCTCTCTCTCTCTCTCTCTCTCTCTCTCTCTCACTCTCTCTCTTTCTATCTCTCTCGCTCTCTCTCTGAAAGAGAGCGAAAGGTTGGCCATGATGAGTCAGCCAGCGAATAAGCCAACCATTAGCAACATACATACATTTTCCTCTCCAACGCTTGCCTCTGAACTCCCTGAACGAGTGCATCGTCCATTTGGGCGCTCACTTCCTGACACATTGAAAGGAATCAATTAAAAAGAAGTAAATGACTCATGAATATTAATTACCTGCATTCGGATTCTTGATCAGCAGAAAACGTGACAAACCAGACCTTGTCTTCACGTAACTCTTTTACAGTCCATCAGTGATTGGTGCAGATTGTAATGGACATATTGGTCAAGGCACAAACTAGCACAACACAGTGATTTTATTTTGCACATTAGTATTGATCCGATTCCAGTCCTGACTTTGTTTTGATATTATTGATATTTGGATCAGTCCGCTCACAACTAGTAGCTTCCACAATGTTGACAGGGATGTCCAATCCAATCAACTGAGCTTTAGAGAAGGACTGCAACATGACTGCTTCTTGCTATCCAGCTTTCATTACAGTACCTCGGCTCCATGGGTGCAATCTTTGGGGCCATTAAACTGCTAATGCATTAATGATGAGACCCTCACCCCTCCCCCACCACATCTTACCACAGGTGGGTGGGAAATCAATCAGGCGCCAACTCTGCTCATCAAGGGATGATGTACTGTACTACCTACCCCCAGCTGCCCTATGGAGACCATCCATGCTCCTGTTAAATATTTAACATGGCCTCCTAAATGCAGTGCAATCCACTAACCACTGTGATCACATCGCTCTCACGGTCCTAGTAGTTGAACTTGGAAAGGCATTTAGGCATTCATTATATGGTGCAATAAAGTATTACAGCTATATTTGCACTGCAGTACTATTAAAATACAGTGATTATGCCAATTCTTATCTTTGCCCAATCATCGACTTTAATCCTTTAATTCGTCTGTCATTTTATCAACAATAGTCTTCTCTGTCCCGTGTCAAATTTACAAGACATATTAATCTTTGGTTTATTCGGCTTTTTAAATTTGGTTTTGGAATTTTTCGAACTTTTTAAAGTCTGTTTATTTCCATGCATCAATTTTAATGTCCTCATTTGGATCATGCGTAAATTGGAGTCAATCTCAGCTGATTTAAGATGTGATGGATACACATGGCACAGTGAGAGACTGGTTAGAGCGTTGGCCTTACAGTTCTGAAAACTGGGGTTCAAATCCTGGCCCTGCCCATGTGGAGTTTGCGACTTCTCTCATGCCTGCGTGGGTTTTATCCCACGTCCCAAAAAACATGCACGGCAGGTTCATTGATGACTCTAAATTGCCTGGAGGTGTGATTGTGAGTGTGAATGGTTGTTTGTTAATATGTGCCCTGCAATTCGCTGTCAACCAGTTCAAGGGGTACCCCGCCTCCTGCCCCAAGATAGCTGGCATAGGCTCCAGCTCTCCCACGACCCTTGTGAGGGTAAGCGGCTAAGAAGATAGACAGATGGATGCTTTGGCCATGATGCTAGCATCTGCCAGATGGAAGAATTTTGAAAATTGTTTGTTGTGGATGTGTCCATTTTCTACTAATGTTCTGTGCCCTCTTTGTGGCACAAGTGTCATAAATGTGGTGTAGTGGTGTGAAGACGACTCCACAAAAATTATGTTCAGTTTTAATGACACACTGGAGAGCCTTCCCGTCCACCCCAGTACAGTAGTTCTCATACAATATTGTAAAGGATGCTTTCCACTGTGCATCTGGAGTGCTGAGCAGTTTACGGGTAATTCAAAATTTTCTCAGCTTCTTTAAGAAGTTGTTTTTGTCGTGCATTTCTTGTGATGTGCTGTGCGTTGCGTGCTACATCCCTCACAGGAGGTGTCTGACTGCGAAAGCAAGTGTTATAACACTCCGCGACACACTAGAAATGTTTAGATCGGTCAGATTTTGGTATTGTGTCCAATGTGACTCCTACAAGTCTTGGTCTTGTTTTGGTGTCAGTGAGTTCTGGTTTCAGGCAAGTCTTAGTCTCAGGTAATGTGGTCTTGAGCGTAACAGTATTTTACACGAGTATTTCACGTAAGAACTCATGAAATAACAATCTGTGTGTCAGATTTTATTAAACATATCTTCAAGGAGAGGAGGGATGCATCATAGGTGTCTTACCCAGGGCGAGGCGTGGGAGACATGACAAATTAGCAGTGAAAAGTGTGGAAATGCAAACATCAGATTAGAGGATCAGACGTACTTCTCTTGTTCTCCCACCTCTAATCCCTCCATCTGCTCATGGAGATGGCCTGAAACATTTGAAATCCATTTTTTTTTTTTTACATTATCTTCTAAATAACTGAAGAAAGAATATAACAACATTTTATCCTCTGATCACATCCCAAGTGACCGTCTTCCTACACCTTTCCAGATCTCCACATGGCTCCTGTTTTGCCGCTAAGGGATTTTCTTGGCGCCGCGGTGGAGCAGCTGTTGAGCATTGGCCTCACAGTTGTGAGCACCGTGGTTCAAGTCCCGGGCCCGTCTGTGTTGAGTTTGCATGTTCTCCTCGTGCCTGTGTGGGTTAACATGTGAAAGAAATTCCAGTCATCCATCCATCTGAGACGATTATCCTCACCAGGCTCGTGGGAGTGCTGGATCTTATCCCAGCTAACTTTGGGCAGGAGGCGTGGTACACCCGAAACTGGTTGCCACCCAATCGTACGGCATATAGAAACACAACAATTCACACTTAAAATCACACTTAGAAGCAATTTAGAGTCTCCAATTAATATTTTGGGATTTGAACCCCAGTCCTCAATATTGTGAGGCAGACCCTCAAATCAGTCATCCACCATGCCGTCAATTAATTTGTCTCCATTAACGTAAAAGAGTTACTCACCTTACATGGCTTTTTCATCCAACATTTGATAATGCATTCAAAGTATAGCTCGGAAATATGTGTTATAAAATGTTAAAAATTATTTGAATAGATGCAATGGCTATAAAGTTGTGTTTGTGCGCATGAGTGTGGCTCAGTAAGGGAAATATACAGTGGTGCCTGTTTTCTTGCTCTCATACGACGTCTATAATTCCAGTGAAACTTCTGGAACTTTTGTCTGATAAACATAATTCTCACTTGTGGATGAGTACCTCAGGCTAGCATGCAGAGAAACTTGCCACAGACACCCCCCTCCCCTCCCCACACACACACACACAAGCGCTCTATCCCCACTGAGCAATATGTTTTTGTTTAAGAAAAAAAAACAAATAAAGCAGGACCTAGTGCAACTGTCAGTCCTCAATTTCCGACTGGGTCAGCATTGCGTTGTCTCAAAAGGCCCTCTTGTTTAATCCATGACTCACACTTTGTCACAACCCATTGCAATACCAAAAAACAAGAAAACGATACTAACGCAAACCACCATTGCAAGTGATTTCATATTCATCTCAACATGAAAAGAAATTATCACAGCAAAGCTAGTTTCACAAGTGGGATTGCTGTCTTGTTTTTTTGTGTTGATAAAAGGAAAGCAAAGCAGAGCAAATTTATTTGTATAGCACATTTCATACACAAGTTAACGCAATGTGCTCTACATGATAAAAGTACCATTACCCGAAGTATCTTGGCCAAAAAATCTAAAATTAAACATATTGACTCAACACTCTCCTTTCAAATGCTCACTAAGCATGTGACCAAAACTGCATTTTTTCATCTCCATGATGTTGCTAAGATATGGCCCATCCTATCCCCTAATGGTGCAGAATTTTTAGTCCATGGATTGTTATGTCTCGCTGCAATTACCGTAACGTGCTACTTTCTGCTCTTCTCATGTATACTATTAAAGCCCTTACGCAGAGTATTACTAGGCAATTATGATTTTTGTCAGATGTGATGCCTCATCTGCTTATATATTGCTATTCATTATGAAATGAAAAAATATGAAAAAACATCCCATACAATTTAATTTTGAACTATTATATCATTTTTCCTAAACCGATTTTGGGAATTTTCCCATAATCCAGAAGAAATGTAAATTCAAGAACACAATGCCCAAACATCATCTGGCTATTTATACAAGGATAATGAAACTTTTGTGTGAAATTTATAATTCTGAAATGGACAGTAAAGGAACTCAGACATCTGCAGAAAGTGGAATTGTTTTGGAGGATTTTATTCAAGAGCATCTAGATTTTCTGCTTGTTGGGTCATGCATGTACTAGCCAGATGTGATGGCTGACAGCGTAGTAAATTTATTTGTGTAATCTTTAAAATTTTAATCGATTACATTTGTATAAGCAATAACACAAGATCAGCCCTATTAGCCAAAACCTTTTAAAGATGACTCCAATGAAAAACATGAAGGAAGATATGGCTATTTAAAACAGGCAAAAATGCACCAATTTATGGCTAATGTCTTAATGCAAAGTCAAAGGGGACTTTTTTTTAATTTTACGATACCTAGAATGAGCAATACACACAACAAGTCATACCGGCCCCAGTGTCACTTGCATCAACAAGGTCCGCATCAGGTGTTGGGGAACCAGGACACTCTGGTGAGAAAAATGCCAATTGGAACTAGAGCAAAACATTCAATGAGCAGTGTGGAAAACAAGGACCTGATGGAGTGCTACTTCTCTAGTAACCACAGTGAAAGGCGATGCATGCAGAGAATGTGGGAGGAATGGAATCTCCAAAATCCCACAGCCACATTGAGTAAGAAACAACTCAGTATATGAATATCAGCAAAATGATCTTGCTATCACAGTGAGAGATACTTGAGATTCAATCTACCTCATCTGCAGTACAAAGGCTCTACAGCAAGGTAATTATTTATAATTTTGGTTGGCAGTAGTTAAAAGGGCTGATTTCATGTACCATCACATCCAAACATTGAGATTGGGTTCCAGACACCACGAACAGACAAGTTCAGTACAAGAACAATTGACCTGAGATAGAAGATCATGACGTCATGGGGGAACTCGGCTACTGACTTCTTACCAAGGCTAAAGAAAGAAGTAGAGAGCAATGCTGAGCATCCCTACCAAGAAGATCACAGCAACAAGATGTCCACAGCCAAGACACTTAAGACTGCCAAGCAACAACTTACAGCCTTAGCTATCCACCTGAAAAGGTACATGAGAGAGGGAGAGGCCAGGAGAATAAACATGGTTCTCCAACAACCCAGCTAAGTCTTACTCTCAGTGGCAAGCTAACAAGATTGAAAGAGACCCACCCAAGCCTGAGACAGCCCAATAATGGAAAGGTTTCTGAGAGAAGGAGGCATCACACAATGGCCAGAACCAGTAGTCATAACAGTGGCAGATGCCCAAAATAGTGTCAAAAATGAAGAGCTGGACAGCACCAGGACTTGAGTTGATTCACACCTACTGGCTAAAGAAGCTACCTGCTCTCTATGAATGCCTGGGATCACAAATAAAGAGGCTCCTAACATCAGAGGAACAGACCACAATGGCTAACTGAAAGTCGGACATCATCTAGGACTCCAGAAAGCAACGACACCATCAAACCTCCAGCCTATAACCTACCTTGGAACACCAAGGAATCCCTGGCATCATAGCGCCAAACCTGAGTAGGCATATGGATCAGTAAATGAGCAGAGCGCAGAAAGGCAACAGCAGGGGAGCCAAACACCTGCTACTGGTCAACAGGACTTCCCAAGACTGTAAAATCAGAAGTACCCCCTTGTGCGCTGCTTGAGTAAACCTACTACTCAATGCCCCACATGAACTTAACTCTGGCCATTTTCACGAGTAAACATCAAATGTAGCATATTCCAAGGAGATGCTCCGTCCCCGATTGACGAGCGACCAGTTCAGGGCGTACCCCACCTCTTGCCCGAAGATAGCTGGGATAGGCTCCAGCACATGCATGACCCGAGTGAGGATTGGTGGTACAGAAAATGGATGGACAGCTGGAAGTCTTGGTTGCTACTGTGCTATCTGTAATGTACGTTTTATTTTATTACTGTTATTATCTGTATTGATCTTTTGAAATATTCATTGTTCCCATTTCTTTTTGCTAAGAGATAAATTCCCCTTCTGGGACCAATACTCTAAATTTTTATGGCATGCTTGATTCCGTTACGCTACCTTTCCTTGGGTTGTGTCAACTTGTGTTAGATTATCATGTAATTTTACTGTATGCAAAGATTCGGACTGAAAATTCATATTAATTCCCCACAACTATTAATAGTCTCATTTTGTGTGTGTGAAATCAGAGCGCAACATATGATGCCGTTCCTGCTCAGCTGTGTTTTCTTGGGAATTGGCTGCTCCGGCAGGAATGAGCTGTCCTGTCCTATCTTGTCCTGTCCTGGCTGTCTGTCAGGTCGCTCGACTGAACGGGCCTGGTGCAGGGCCATCTGCCGGGGATGACAGCAGCTGCGAGAGAGCTGTGTGAGAATACCACGGATGCCTCTCTGCCCTAGCAGCGCCTCTGCCAGGAAAACCACGCTCGACTTGTGAAAAATATCCAGCGCTCTTTTCCTCCATTGGGTGGCTGAATTTTTGTAAAATGAGGAGCGGGCTCTAGGATAAACATCCCAAAAAGAGATCCTGCTGGTGCCATTCCCAGTCCACCATAAAAAGTGTACAAGCAGTGTATGTGATAATTACCAACTTCAATGCTGAATGCCACTTTTATTCTCACTAATCTACATATGAAACTTGACAATGTTCAATTGTGGGTACAAATCTACAGCCTCACACAAACTTACCCGTTAGTTTGGGCTTAAGTGGCTTTGCTAAAGAACTTTTCCAACAACTCGGCACGAATAAAAGCGGAGCGGCGGTATGTCAAGCAGCAAAGAGGATTCAGATGCCAGAATTGGCAATCTTTCTGCTCGACAGGCACGTTTGATTTTTATTTTTGTATTTATAATTAATTGTGCACTGTTGCTTTGAGATACAAGTATGAACTTCACGACTTCCCTGTTTACATTATAAACTGTGTTTTCAAAATAGTGTGTAATTTCTTTGGGTTTTGTTATTTTTTCTTTTGTACACAAAGCTGACAACCAAGTAGTACACTATGATGCAGAGGTCATTTGATGAGGAAAGTATGATGGAGGGAGCTCTAAAGATTATTTGGTTCAGAGCAAGCTGTGTTTAATTGTAATTCTTGAAAAATAAATAAACAAAAAAAGAAAGAACCTTTCACTGACTTAACTTGCACATACTCTATGTGAGTTTCGACTGTGCCGGCTACTTCTCCTATGTTAGTATAAACAATGTCCGAATAGTGTACAAAGTTTTCCAATGGTCAGAATGAATTACATTATTTGTATTCCAAATAGTGTATAAACGATTTAAAATGGAAATGTTGATTTAAAAGTTGACAAAAGGAAAGCTCCACAGAACAGATCATGGTCCAACTTGGAGGCAGCATGATAAGTGCACATTTAAACACATGATATTTAGTCTTCAGTTGCGTGTCAAGAAAAGCTTTTGAGTTTAACATGGCCTCGAGGAATGGAACTATCGATTAGAACTACTGCATCGCAGAAGTGAGAATGCACAATTCATGTATGTGGTAATAAAACAAGGTTAAGTTCTATGTGGTCAGTGCTGACCTTGTTCAAATACACAACCTGTCGGATATCCCTAATGTTGACAGATCATAATGAGTCAATTACTGCTTTTAATCCTCCTGTTGTGTTGCAGGTCAGCGAGAGCAATTGATTGAAAAAAACAAAAAAAAACGTTTTCAAGATGAAACCTCTTCTGCTTGTATCAACAAAATGGTTAGTAAGAGAGTTAATGAGATATAAATAATGTCCATTGGGATTTTTTCTGCATTTCAAACACATTTGGATTATTAAATATACTCCCGCTCATGTCATGCTCAAATATACTCATGTTCCGACCCGAACATGAAAAGTGAAAATCTGCAAATAATTGACAGCCATTATGATTGCTTAGAAAAAAACAAATGAAATAAATAAATAAATACATTCATAAATAAAATGGGCGGCACGGTGGATCAGCTGGTAAAGCATTGGTCTCACAGTTTTGAGGTCCCGGGTTCAATTCCGGACCCGCCTCTGTGGAGCTTGGATGTTCTCCCCATGCCTGCATGGGTTTCCTCCGGGCACTCCGGTTTCCTCCCACATCTCAAAAACATGCAACAATAATTTGACACTCTAAATTGCCCCAAGGTGTGATTGTTAGTGCGGCTGTCTGTCTAGATTTGCCCTGCGATTGGCTGGCAACCAGTTCAGGGTGTACCCCACCTCCTGCCAGACGAAACCTGGGATAGGCTCCAGCACTCCCCGCGACTCTCTTGAGGATAGGCGGGTAAGAAAATGGATGGATGGACATAGGTAAAATAAATCCCCCCAATAAAAAATAACAACGACTTACAAACCCCTGTTCCATTTAAGTTAGGACTTTGTGTAAAATGTATATAAAACAGAATATAATGATTTGCAAATACATTTCAACATTTATTAAACTGGATACACTATAAAAACAAGATGTTTAATATTTAAAGTGATCATTATTTTTTTTTTTCCATATATTCACTCAATTTGAATTTGCTGCCTGCAACATACACCAAAATAGCCCAGACAGGGACATATTTACCTCTGTGTTGTATTACCTTTCCATTTAACAAGACTCAATAAGCATTTGGGAACTGAGGATACTGATTGTTGAAGTCGCGTTGGTAGATTTATTTCCCATTTTCGGTTGATGTACAGCTTCTGTTGCTCAACACTCCAGAGTCTCCGTTGTCGTATTTGAGCTTCATTATGCACCGAACATTTTCACTGGGACACATGTCTGGACTGCTTGCAGGCCAATCTACTACTCACACACTTTTATTAGGAAGCCATGATGTTGTAATTTCTTGGTAATTTCTTGCTAAGACAACCAGGGACATCCCTGAAAAAAGTGTTGCTTGGATGGCAGCATATGTTGCTCAAAACATGTCTGTAACTTTAAGCAATCATGGTGCTTTCACAGATGTGCTAGGTTCTGACCTCAAACTGAAGCACTCTTGGGTTCTTCAGGATATTGATCCAAAACACACTAGCAAGTCAACTTCTGAATGGTTTAAAAAAAAATAAAATGAAGGTTTTGGCTTAGCTGAAGTCCGGACTTGAAATCCAAATGAAATGCTGTTACATTACCTCAAACAGGGCATTCGTGCTCAAAATTGTTGCTGAATTAAAACTATTCTCACAGGAAGTAGTGGGGCGAAATATCTCCACAGAGATGTGAAAAACTCATTGCCAGTGATAGAAGATGTTTGATTTCAGTTGTTGCCACTGAGGACGGCCCCACCAGTTATTAAGTTTCAGGGCCATTGATTTTTTTTAGCCAGATCAAAGTTGCTATGGGTCATATTTTTCCATCATAGATAAAATCAGCTTTTAAAAACTGCTCTTTATGTTCACTTTGTTTATCTTTTATTTACATTTGTCTGATGATCTTAAATATTAAATTGGGGAAAAAAATGCAAAGAAAAAAATGAATTTGAGAATAGGGCCAAGATTTTTTCCCCTGGAACTGAAGCTTTGTGAGCGATTATTTTGACTACACATGTGTGGGGTTGGAGTGACTGATGGTGTAGTGGTACACATGCCTGTCTCTGGTGTGGGAAGCAAAGGATCGAACTGACTGGCAACCGGTTCAGCATGTAGTCCACCTTTCACCTGAAGTTAGCTGGGCTAGCCTCTAGCACTCCCGCAACCCTTGTGAGGATTAGCGGCTTGGAAAATGGATGGACGGAATGTGGGTTTGTTATGCCACACACAGGTTTGTGAGAAATTGTTTTAACTACACAAGGGTATCATTATGGCATGCATACATTATGGTGGAGATTCATATTGATGACAGAAGTGAGGACACGTGTCTTTGTGAGAGATTAGGGAGGCATGGCCCAACAGGTCATCTCCCAATCTTGAAACTGTGGGTTCAAACCCCCGCCCCTGTGACCATGTCGAAATGTTCTTGAGCAAAATGGTGAGCCCCCACTTTGAGGATCTTCAAGGTAGTAAACATTGTTTTGACTACGCAGGCATTTGATTGTTATGCCATACATTGTTTTAATGTACCATAAATCCAATTGCCACACGTAGACGAAAATGGAAGTTTGTATTAAACATCAAATACAATAAACATCCATCCATCCATTTGCTTTGCGCTTATCCTCACAAAGGCTGCAGGGAGTGCTGGAGCCTATCCCAGCTGTCAACGGGGAGGAGGCGGGGTACACCCCGAAGTGGTTGCCAGCCAATCACAGGGCACATAGAGACAAACAGCCGCACTCACAATTACACTTAGGGGCAACTTAGAGTGTCCAATTAATGTTGCATGTTTTGGGGATGTGGGAGGAAACCGGAGTGCCCGGAGAAAACCCACGCAGGCCCGGGGAGAACATGCAAACCCCACACAGCCGGGGCCGGGATTGAACCCAGGTCCTCAGAACTTTGAGGCCAACGCTTTACCGGTTGACCCACCGCCCCTTTACAGTATGTTAAAAGCAATACTATAATGTAAAAATATGGCTAAATCAATAATATGCGTGGAGAATGTCACCGCTGTTGCCATGGTGACCTGAGATTAAATTGTTTTGTGGTCCGATATTGGTGGACTATTAGTGACATCTACTTGCTGTTAGTATTTTTGGCCGTTTTGCTTCCTTGTTAGTTATAAAATGCAAACTATAACAGATATATTTTAAATTCTTTAAAGTTTCTTATAATTGCTTTAAAAATGCCTTCCATACCAATTTATAGGCATTGCTACACAAAGCGGAGTGAAAATTTAATTTGGGATCCTAATATTATTATGACTGCATCATATAATACATGAGGAATAAATCACAAAAGTAATCAAATAATAATAATAATAATCAAAATACATACCCATATCCATATAATTTATGGTATGCTACAATAAACGAAACATCAAGAAATAAAACATGAAATACAGTAAATATATTAATATATTTTTCATTAATAAATACACAATTTACATAATTTATTACTGGTACAGTGGTTGTGACATAAATAAATCATGAACAAAATCATGGAAAAATTAATATTAAATTATTTTTTCAAATGTAGTTTATAAATTAATACAATAAATACATTTGAAACTTTATTACAGAAACAGATTGATCACGACATGATGAAATAAAAATAATATTAAATAAAATAAAAAAGTCTGGAAATTTACAAATCAGCCTTTAAATAAATAGCTTAGAATTCTCTTTCTGGCTCACAAACTGTACATGTATTGTCTTAAAACATGAATGTTCCAAAGACAGCCCTCACAAAAGACGTTTAATCAAAGCCATCTTTTAATTTTTCATCTTAGATTGTACAATTTGAACCCCCTCCTCCCTCCACACGCATTCGCACAAAGAAAGAAAGATGTTCTATCTTACTGATCAAATTTCTTCTTTTAGTCGTAGGGGTGAAATCCAACACGTTGATTGTTTACACACCACGAGTGTACATCCCGTGAACACACTACACTTTTAACACCACAAAAACCTACATAGATTGAACACACTGTACTGTACGCCCACACACATACACACTCTGACAGACAGTAAACCGACAATAAATGACCTACTGTACATCAAAAATTTGTTGAAAATATACAATTATTTTTTACAGCTCAAGTATAGACCGATACACTTTGTAAATTTATCGGAATGTACATCAAGATTTACAGTTTAAATACAATAAGTAGAAGACAAATATGCTTTGCTCACATCAAGATGAACCTTCTGGTTGATTCCTTTTTGCTTTCGCTAAGACGTGAAAAATCAAAAAGTGACTTATCATTTCACTTTTTTAATCTAGCACCAAAAAAACAAACAAACATAAAATTGGTGTAAACAATGTGATTAGACAAAAAGCAGTCAATGTTAGGCGCACGACATTACGATTCATGTTTTAAGCAGGTTTGTCAAATACAACTAATGGAATATTTGATAGAACGTGGTTGTGGTGGCTAACCAATTAAAACATATTTACTAATGTTTTTTTTTTAACCAAACTTCCACATCTGAGGCAAAAACTAAAAAATGAAAAATGAACTACAGTATTTTTTTGTTTTTAATAGTGAGTTAAATCGTACGAAGAGTGAGATGTGGCCAGCGATAGCATTTTAGGGCTTTTAGTGTGCTTTCACGCTTTTTCTTTGTGCCAAGACCAACACCTGACATGATTTACTCGTTTCTTTCCTAAATTCACCCTGTCTGGCCGGCTGGTTGCTAGGTTGTATTTTTAGCTCGCCGGCTGCTGGAGCTCATCGCTCAGCAGCGAGACGCGGCCGCTGCTTTGTGCTCACGTAAATGTGCTTTTTCTCAAATGTGCTTCATCTCGTGCCATAAAGAAGGCAAAAATAATGTCATTTAAAACTAGTACTCACTGTCACCCATATTGTAGTACGCCATAGAATCCTTGCTCAAATACGGTTCAGTTGTAGTGAACTTTGAAGTTCAATATTTGCATTTATTTCATGAGATTTTTTTTCAAACATGAATATATGTAAAATTGTGAATGAAATGTTAAGTACTATAAATTTTTAAAATTGTTTCCCATTTTTCAGTGAGTAAAAGTACATCTTAAATCGTGTCCTTGGCTCTACTGTAGCTCCCAGAATGTGTCTGTGAACAGGCCCTTCTGAAATTTGCTGTGATGTCACAGTTGGTCAAAAGGGAAGGACTGCCGTGTTAGCACAGTTTAGGATTAGCTAATAGTTTTAGCTTCTGAGGGGCCTCGGAGCATTGAAAGCAGAAACGTTACAAATTGGTCTTTAAGGGGCTTGCTATTTTTCTTCAGACGTTGGGGTGCTCGGGGACAAGTGTTGGCTCGTCAATCCCTTAGAACAGCCCCCCGGTCTTTACAGTCACAAAAGTCAAACTCGAAATTGGTCATGGTGGAGAAAGGACAACCCCCCGAAAAAGGCTAATTGCGACTAAAAAAAGGGAATCCTTGGGATATTTCAATAAAAACATACTAAAAATTTGGGATTAAGACACATTGCAACCTTTTTAAACTGTGAAAAACAATACGCAAAATATACATACATTTCGGCTCTGTGTGCCATAAATTACTTTACTATGCAACACAGCATTATTGCAACTTTCATTTTTGTTGCTGCTATCATGGCTCAACATTTACAATGTGTCATATTACATTTTAAAAGCACAAACAATTGGAGAGCTCTTTTTTGAAGCGCTCTAAGTACTTTCATTATTTGAAGAAAAATGACAACCGTTGAGCCAGACCAGCAAATATTACAAAGATGAATTATTACTGGGTAACATTGCGTACCACTAAACGTTATCATGATGATGATCATCACCATTAATAAAATGATTAAAAAGCCATCAAGGCAAGGCGACGAGACACCCGATGACGCTCAAGCTTTGGAACTCGGGAGGGGCCACAGCAAGGCTCCGTCATTGCTTGGAAGCAGCGACACCTAGCGGTTGCAAGCGTGTACAGGAACAACAACACGCATTCATGTCTTGACTACAATACCCAAAACATCCATCCAGCAATTATTTTCGCCGCTTATCCTCACGGGGGTCGCGGAAGTGCTGGAGCCTATCCCAGCTGTCAACGGGTAGCAGGCGGGGTACACCCTGAACTGGTTGCCAGAAAACCCACACAGGCACGGGGAGAACGTGCAAACTCCATACGGCGGGTCCGGGATTGAACCCGGAACCTCAGAACAGTGAACTCAACGCTTTACCAGCTGATCCACCATCCCGCCACTGCCAAAACAATTTAGGGATATTTGGTTTTCAGGAAGTAAAAATGCACATTAACCCTCACATGTGAACTTAATTCGACTTTGTGTCCAACAGTCTAATATTTCAGTACGTTTTGCACAACTTCTGTTCTCTAACAAAGAGCTGAGCTGCAAAATTTACAAGTATTTGATTTATGAAAATTTCCAAAGATGTCCGCTCTTCCAGTCTTTCTGTATTGTTGTTGCAATCTTTGGATGATGATTTAAAAAAAAGTGCCCTCTGATCTTTGATGGGGTGTTTTCAGCAGGTTCCAACAGACTAGACAAAAACAGACATCCATGGAAATGTAAAAAACTGAGGATTTTGCTGTTCATCTTCTTGTTAGTTAACAGCAAGCACCTTCACCGGCACCCATCAAGTTCCAGAGTTTTGATACTTTTCTTAATCACCTAATCTGTTGCCGGCTCTTGCGGTGATGAAGGAGGTTCCTGTAATCCACCACAATGTTCGGAATAAGGATATTAAAAAGATTATAAAGGTTCCACAAGTCTAGATGTTCAACAGGACGTTCCGGTGGTGATCGAGGAGGTTCCTTTCATCCACGACAAGGTTCTGAATCTGGTAAATAAGATGGGACTAGAGGTTTTCCAGATGTAGACATTCTACCGAAGATTCTAGTGAAACTCAAACTTAGCCAAGAGATTCTACGGGTTTAGATGTTCTACAGAAGCTTCTCATAATGAGGCTCTGGTCGTCCGCTACAAGGATTTAAACCTAAACATTAGGACGTTTCTCAGGTACTGCAAGTCCCTATATTGTACATGTGTGTGTGGTTTTTAAGGAGGTTCTGGTTTTTCACAGCAAGCCTGTGAAATCCAAATTCTTCATTTTCTCTAGAACCCTCGCACCCTACTAAAATCAGTTTCCTTGGACAACAAAAACATTGTTACACTTCCTCGGGTCCCTTGAAAGGTGCTGCAGTATATAAATACAAGCCTTTAGTTTCTTCTTTTTCTTTTGGCTTGTCCCGTTAGGGTCGCCACAGTGCGTCATCTTTTTCCATCTAAGCATTTAGTTTAATTATTGTAATCATTCAAGGAGTTTGAAATACTGAATGTTTCTACCAAACAGTAAATCATCTCATCTATGGCTAAACAAAGAGGTGTGCAGGTGACAACAACCTTCTGATGTTCATGGTATTTAAGCATGAAAGACGTGTTACCAAGGCAGCTCTATTTTTAACATTAAGGGTTTCACCAGGGCCTCACACACACAAAAGACCAAAGTCCCACCCGTAATACGATCATTGAGCCCTCAGACTTAGTTTTCTCAATCACATTCAACAAATGGGACCCAAAAAAAAGTCTCATTTTGTCTCTCGAGACTCATTTTCAATGTCTCGTACGCAAACATTTTTGTGTCGCGAGTGGCTGCCCACACATTTAAGGGTGAAATTAAAATACCTTGTCAATCTACTTGAGAAAATATGAGCAAGCCGTTCTGCACTTCTGTCCTGACGTAACCAAATGGACGATGGTATGATCAGCTGGCCTGTTCCAGAGCAAAAGAACCACTTTGGCTGAATGTGAGCCTATCAATCTCAAAAGGTAAGCAGAGCTGCAGTGTTCGTGCAGATCGGCTAACAATAACATAGCATTATTTAAGACGTAGCAAACAAATATGTGGCTTAGTTTGGAGCAAAGGTCATAATAATAACAACAAAGTTCATTACAATAACAGTTTTGACAGAATGCCGCCACGCTGGTCTTAACTGGAGCACGTAAGACATCCAGCAATTTCGATTCTGATCTCCCTCCACTGGCTCACTCTCCACATCGAGTTCATGTCAAGATTCTGTTCTTTGTTTTGCCACCTTAAAATGGTCTTGCCACACCTGACCTCCCTGAGCTGATCCTTCCTACACTCTTGCTCCGTGAATTTCAGAGGGGGTACGGCATTTCTTTTTCTGTTTCCGGTCACAATCTAAGGGATGACCTTCTAAAATGTCAGAGCAGAGCATGACTTGAGCTCGTTTTTGTTTTGTTTTTACATTTTCTCCTGTTGTGTTGTTTTTGAATTACATTAAATGGTAAGATGTTTCGTATTTGATTTTCATGTATATACGGCACTTTGTTACAGTTGGGGTTGTTTTTAAATTGGCTCCACATTATAGGGATATTGAGTTAAGATTCAAAGACATCATCCAGACCCTCCAGAAAAAAAACATTCCATGTTGGAGTGCTGGACCTCTGTTCTGCATTGTGCAGTGTTTTTGCTGGTTGTGTTGGTTGGTAAAACGGCAAGTATGTCAAGCACAGTAAACAAGTCTTTAGTATATCCTTCAAGAAATGTGAAAGGCTGACTAAAATTGTGCTCTTTTCCACATTGTTGTTACATCCCAGTACAAGCCTCCGTCCTTTGAAGGCCCTTTTGGAACAACTGTACAGTCATAAATGTTATTCTACCAATGAATTAAATACCATTTTGGAGACCTCAGCAAGGGTGAAAACTCAGTTTTTCAAAGTGTATGTATCCTGGTGAAAATATATGTATTTTAGGGCTTCCCTCATTAGCAACACATAGAAAATATTAAGTAAAAGTAACTAATCAACACGCAATCGGGTGGACATGTCTCTTGTGACAAGACTCACCAAAACGTCTCAAGGCCACATGCTTAGAATTGTGGCCATTTTGGTTTGAATCAACCTTTTTGATTGAATTCCAAGGCTCATACTTAGACAAATTCCTCTTAGCTTAATTCAAATGAGCAGATATGAGAGGGGAGGCCAAATTGCCTTACGCTGTCTGAAGTGGGCGGATTGCGGTGTCAAAGTTTGATTGGCATTTCGAGCAACGGCTATGACAGATGGTGCAAGGGCTCGGTTGGATGACTACACTATTTCAACGTTTGACAGAAAATTGTGTGGCCATGTCTATCATAACAGGGTTGAAGAAAAAGTTGTACCCTGAAATTAAATTGCAATTGCAACCTTAACTTATCTCTTGTGAGCCCTAATCTGAAGCAGATATGCAAGAAAGTTAGTATTGGAGATGCCAAATTTCCAGGTTTTTTGGTCTACGAACTCCACGCCATCTAATAAAGCCTGAGTCAAAGTTCGATGATACTTTGGATGCTTGGCCATGACAAAATGGGCCCTTGCTTGCAGCTTAAATTCCTATTTGTGTTCAGATCATAAAGCCGATGAGCACTGGACAAACCTGAACCTGATCCACCCGACGCGAAAAGGTGGGATGAAAAAAACAAAACAAAACGGAACCTCTTTCCGAAATGCAACCACCTCAGCGCATTATAGCTCAGATTCGGGTGAGCCGATGTTCTGGTAGCCCGTCTTGGTGCTGGTCCCGTAGTTGGTGTTGGTCATTTCTTGTGTGCCTCCGGGCCCCAGGTAGGCACGGTGTGGGGGAACGGGGGAGGGCACCTGGCGAGGGTTTTTGCTAAGGATGAAGCGCTGCTCGTCCTGCTCCTCCAGGTTTGACATGTCCTTCATCATGCCTTTGCGGTAGGACACGGATAGCTTGTTGGACCCGTCCGACAGTAGGTTGAAGTGGCGCGCCACGAAGACCAAGGGCAAAGGCAGCATGGCCACGGCGATGAGGGAGTAGGCCATGGCTAAAGCCCACGGAGGGTAGCTGTGGAAACGCTCAGCCCCCTGAAGAGGTGGAGAGAAAACAGATGAGGCGAAGATGAACACAGATTCCCAACCTCCAGATGACTACAGACCCACTTTTACTCAATTGGGCCGAGCCTATCATTCACAATTCACAGTGATAATAAGTAATGATGGCAATGATGATAACTACTTCTTCAGTTTTGGGTTCAAGTAAACAGGCCGAGATTTCACATGCAGTAGATATCTCAGTAAATTGATAAGATCAGCCATATTTCAGTCTAGAGTACATTGGTCCCTCGATTTATGAGGTAAACTCATAACTCAATTTACTTGAATACCATAACCATTTTTCCCATTGAAATGGGATACTTTTATTCCGGACCCGTTAATAACATGACTTTTTTTTGTGACAGGAATGCATCCTTTTCTGTATTTCTTTATCCTCACTTGAATTGCGGGCAAGATGGATCCCTGTCCAGTAGACTTTTAGTGAGAGATAATGTCTAATAACATTGAGTAAAAAAGTCTGATCAAATGGTAAATAGGGATTGGGATAACTGGGATTTTAAGAGGTTGTTAGAAGAGGCGACATACGTGCGAGTTTCCTCAGACTTTGGCTGCCACTCATTTTTAAGGGTAATGTTGAAAGATGAGTTTAAAATGAGAAATGGACCATAGTTTTGGGCTGCCAGATATCTTCTAAAAATGTTTTTTTTTTTAATTTCCTTGAAAAAAAGAAAATTATTACAACGGACGTGATCGAGGAAGATTTTACAATGTTAGAGTCAAAATTTGTACATGACTTTTACTATTACTTAAATTAGTGGTGCCACTGAAGAATGTGATAAATGTGTGATGTCATGGGTCACTGGTCTATGAGAAATTCTAAAAAAATATTTGTACGGTTTGTTTAATATTTGCAGTAGATCATGGTCCTTAAATAGAGAGGTTTGATAATTCATGTTAGAATTAGCTTTGTAAAATAAATACAGCATTTGTTAAGGTCGTTGCTATTGAATCATGTTACTCATATTGTACTTAGCAACCACATCCCCTTCCCTTGTCCCAGTGGAGTTCCACTTCCTGTTCTACCGATCTCATTACCTTGATAGCTTTATTTTTTTAACTTTCGTTGTAAAATTCAAACACACACAAGGTGCACGCACCTCAGCCTCCACCCAGGCGTTGTACCCTGCAGGGCTTACGGCCATCTCAATGACGGTGGCCACGATTAGCAGCACCAGCACGGCCGGTGAAACGTACCGCCACATGTAGTAATAGAAGGAGTACGGCCGGAAGCCCAGCATGTCCTCCAGGTCCTGCATAAACCTGTGAGGAGAATAAGAAGCAGTAGAGAAGAAAGTTGGAGACAGAGCAACAAAGTTATTGATGGGAAGGTGTGGACAGAGCAACAACAGAAAGCAGCAGAGTTATTCACAGGAAACACCGTAATATCTCGAGTATAATGCGTCCTGAAGTATAATGCACACCCCCAAAGTTGACCTAAAAAAAAAAAAAAAATCAGGAAAACCCTTCTGCCAATGTACAATGCACACCACCAATTTGCTGCTATCCATATGCTCAAAATATTAGGAATTATCTGTATTTCTATTTTGCTAGGATTGTACTTTTATTGTTTGTACTTGTATTGTTTTTCAAAAAAATCATCATTAACAATAATCTTTGTGCATGTACTCACGAAGCGGTTATATATATATATCGGGACAGGCCACAGGACGAAGAGCGCAGCCTCCTTCCCCCGTTAGGCTACAATTTGTAGCAGCTCTTCATCGCGCCAGTTCGCTATCAAAACGAGGGATAAAACTACATAGAAATGAGCATAAAGGGCACTTAAAAAAAGTGAGCACTTCAATTACGTTTTATTTTCAAATGTGCCGATTACGATGTTACTACGTAGTTTCAGCTCACGTTATTTTGGTTTCCGTTTGGAGGCGTCATCGGCCGTAGTGATGACAAATTTCTTTTAAAAGCGACTGGACAACTAGCCCGTGTAGTTGACGATTTATGTCTTCATTTTAGTTAAAACAAACTCACGGGCAGTCGTTTCTGATGTTTGGTGCAATATGCTATGGTAATGATCGTAAAAAGAAAAGCTCCACCCGAGGAGGTCAAGAGTTCACATTGGTGGCCAACATTACCATAATTTATATAAATGTATAACACAAGACATCGAATATCATATTGAAATGTGTATGTATGCCTTTTTTTAACCACTCTTTCTACCTGTATACGACTAAACAAGGTGATTGTATTTTCTTATTTTTCATCCATACCAATATATAATGCGCTATTGACTTTTTGAAAATATTTTTGGAAAAAATTGCGCATTATTTTCCAGAAATTACGGGAGTAGATTTTTTTGTGGATTTCTAATGGGTTTGAAACTCACTCATCACTAATTACTTCATTTACTTGTTGACTACTCAAGGCTTCTTTATAGTTGCTAATGCGGCGACCGCTCTGACATCACAGCGGGTCTCCTGCGCGTAGTTTGTCTTCATACTCGAGGGGAACCCACATGCATTTTTGGAAATGTGCTCCAATTCTTCTCCAGGTCAGAAGTGTCACTACAGCTGATTTTGACTCATACGCGATGGGATGGAGTTTCCTCAGCACTTTTTGGTCATTTCCGGTAGCCATTTTTACTTTCCTTTCCATTTCAAGGAACAAAGTAACAACAATGGCAACCGTTGTTTTCTCCAGCAAACGGACTTAAAGGACCAGATGGTGATGAATCGATCGAGAAGGTACTGACGTAGGTGGTATGTGAAGCCCAAAGAAACGTTGAGTACGTCATCACAACATGTGACTAAAATGGGCCAATCATGAGAGAAGAGCTCCGCGGCTTCCCCGTAGAGCTACTTTTTTTTAAGTGTGCGTGCCAAGCTACGGAGAGATGCAATGAAGAATTGTTTTAAAGTGGCCTTTAATGCTGACAGCCAACTGCAGTCTTGTAATGAAACTGAAAGCAAATACTATATTATTGGACTTAAATTATGTCATTGTATATAGCTGCACTTGATTTATATTTCTGGCAACTACTGCATATCCTAAATAAAATGTCAACTTTTACTCCCTTCCATTTCCCTAGAGAATTTTCATCTCTCGTAATGACAAAATGGGAGATGATGTTTTTCAAAATACCTTTACTTGTAATACTTTTTACCAAAATTTTATCGCTACCGTTATATCAGAATCAGCTTTAATGGCCAAGTGTGTAAAAACACACAAGGAATTTTTCTCCGGCAGTCGGTGCTGCCTGGTATGCAGTATCGCTTTCAGATACATTATACAAGACTGATGGATTGCAATCGAGGTTGGTACCTTTTGGTGCCGTATATCCAGGCCACGGAGATGTTCTCCAGAATCACCACCACCGTGAGCGGCAAGCCCGCGGAGTAGTCATCAAACATAGTGACGAAGTAATTCCCTGAGCGCTGCACAAACAGCAGGCCCAACAGGAAGGCAATGATACAGCAAACCACTGAAGGACGCAAAAGTGCGATCAGACCTTTAACCAACTTCAAGTTGCTGAAGAGATGAGAAGAAAAGCTCACCGCACAGGATTTCTTTGCGTATCTTGAAGGCGTCGAGGATGGGCGTGGTAATGCCGGTCATGGTCCCGATCATGCTTCCTAGGCCCAAATTTATGAGCATAAAGAAGAACATGACCGACCAGAAGGGACTGGCTGGGAAGTGCGTCATGGCTTCTGTGAAGGCAATGAAGGCCAGACCGGTTCCCTGGACGGCCTGGAGGATGCAAAAATGTCGCAAATAGTGATGCAAATTTCCTTCGTGATTAGACCCATTGTAACTTCAACTAGTTCTTAGGTGCAACAATGAATTTATTCATTGACAACCAATTGATCATCAAATTAATCAATTACTATTCTGATAATCGATAATCATTTACAGACCTGTTTTACCCAAATATTCTCCAAACCCTTGAAATTTCAGCAGCTCAACAGCCTCTCGAATGTACTCTATGTTATTTTCCATGTCTTATTATCTTTGTGTTTGATTAAAATATGACACGAGTAAACATCATCTTTAACTTTGGAAATCATTGATCCATCCATCCATTTTCTGACCCGCTTATCCTCACAAGTATCGCGGGAGTGCTGGAACCAATCCCAGCTATCTTCGGGCAGGAGACGGGGTACTGGAACTGGTTACCAGCCAATCGAATTCTAAAATGATCATTAGTTGCAATTCTTTTCAAAGACTTTGCGAAGTCAGCCAACTGCCGTCTGATACTGGGAAACCCCGTCAATCGGATCTTTCTACGTCGTCGCCAATGGCCCCATCCTCCGCTGAATTGTTTAAGCATGCTGTAATAGTACCATCACTCTTACGTGGTGTACTAGTGAGTCCAAAGTCATATGTGAATGAACATCCTGCATAAAGGGAATAACGACTTTAACTCCCATTAAAAAATACATACCTGTCTCTCGGAAAATTACATTCCATTACACCCAAAAATGCAATAATAAGATAGGTCCAGTCCATATCATTGTGAAAACAAATCGTCTTACATATACTGCTCAGAAACAGAAAATAAATGATTTTACAAATTCACTAAGCACATGGAAAAAAATGCGTAGGAGTCCCATAATCATTTTACTGATTTTTATTTAGCTGTTTCTTGACCCTGCAATTGGCTGGCAACCAGTTCAGGGTATACCCTGCCACCTTCCAGATGACAACTGGGACTGGCTCCAGCACTCCAGTGACCCTTGTGAGGATAAGCTCATCAGAAAATGGATGGATAGAAGTTTCTCCACCTGTGTTGCCTTTAAGTGCCGTGAAATATAGAAAACATTTGAATGCACTTGACTAAATACGCTGCGCTCAAGCTTTCCACAGCCAAGCAATTTTTTTAGTGCACCTGCCACCCCCAAGCTGCACAATTGTAGTTATCAAAAAAGTCAAATTTCCACTCCTGACCGAAGTAGTTTTGTGTCGACATCTGCCCTGACATTGACTTCTGACGAGTATATTGCTTGTGTATATTGTTTGCCAATTATTAATCGTATTTTCTATCTGTACATTGAATCTCTTGCCTAAATTCAGCTGGGATAGACTTGAGATGATCCAAATGAGGAAAAAAAAGAAAACTACCGCCTACCTTGTTGAGTTCGTCCTCCAGCACACAAGGATCGAGGCCGAGTTGGGCAAAGTTGTCCTCCTTGACCGTTTTAATGACGCCGTACATTTCAGCGTAGTCCTGCGAAGTCAGGTGCGAGAAGTTGATGTGAGGAGGGATGAGTTCTTTGCTCAGCACGCTGGTGTTGAGGTACAGCAGGATCTTCTCTGCATTCCTGCATACAGGTCATACAAAAGCATGTGAATACAAAAAAGTTGCCATTTTTTAGCACGTCACTGTGGTGTGAAACATCAAATGAGTGAGGAATTACAATAAAGGTTCCGACTAAAAATAAGACAAACAATTCAGAGCGGTGGATGTGACGACACAATAATACTCACTCCACGACACACTTCTCGTTCATGATGTTGGCCTTGAAGCCGAGGACGGCAAAAACCACTAGCGTGGCCAGTATGGACGTGACGAAGTTGATGATGGAGACGAGTGTGGCGTCAAAGTGGCAGTTGTTGTCTCGCTTGTTGTAGCTGGAGAAGGCGATGACCCCGCCGAAGCCGAGGCCCAGCGCAAAGAAGACCTGCGTGGCCGCCTCGCGCCACACCTGCGGCTCCAGCATTTTCTCCAGCTGGAGCCGGAGATAACACGATGGATTTGTCACATCTTTTCACAACATTCCACAGCCGCATTTTCCGAGCTGCTTATACTCATGAGTGTCGGGGGAGTGCTGGAGCCTATCCCAGCTATCAACAGGTAGGAGGCGGGGTACACACTGAACTGGTTGCCAGCCAATCACAGGGTACACATAGAGACAGACAACAGTCACAATCACACCTAGGAGCAATTTAGAGTCCCCAATGAATGCATGTTTTTGGGACGTGGGAGGAAACCTTTGATTGGCCCACAGTTGGCTTCTCACCTTGGGGGTGAACATGTGCGCGATGCCATCCACCGCACCCCTCAGCAGCAAACCTCTCACCAGGAAACAGAAGAGGACCACATACGGGAACAGAGAGCTGAAGTACATCACCTGAAGGAGACACGGACGCCATGGATACGCAAGGCGAGGAAACGCGAACATACACACAATAGACACACACGCGTTGACTGAATGGTGTCAATGCCCACTCCATCTTTGGATCCGGCACAATGAGCTTTTACATTATCAAGAGTCTTGTATTCTATCGAGCTCGCTCTCCAAGCAGCACCATAACAACCGACTTTAGAAAACAACAGTTGGAGGCTGAAGTGGTCATCAAGAACGAGGAAAAGGTCTTATTCCTAAAAAAGAACATTTATTCTTTTTATTATTAATCTCTTTATTCATTATTATTATTCATTCAGCGTAAAAATAGTGCCAAACAAATATGAGTGTTCATCTGAGATGACATGCTGTGGTGACCCCCAACAGGACAAACTGAAAGAAAGTTAAGGTATTATTCTTCTTACATCAAGCACAGTTTGAAGCTTCACACTGTTATACATATTTAAAAAGTAAGTAAATAATCATTTAATCAAAATTTTTTGCACTTACAAGTTGACATAAAATCGTACCTAAATAAAAGTTTGCAAATAATCATTCCTAAATATTTACATGCTAATGTATTGCACTTAAATGTTAAATGCAACTGAACTCTACCAAATAAATATACAAATATATGTACTAATATACCACTGTAACATTGGCAGTTTATTTAAGTCAGTGAGATTTTTCACTTCCAACGAGAGAAAGCAACATTCATTTTGTACTAATTTACCTAAAAAAATGTTGATTATTTGTTTTAAATATGGTGGTGATAATTATTCTTAATGTTAACTTCACACAGGAGGTGGCATAATTAAAAATGTTACATTTTGATTTAAAACATATTGACCATTAATTTAACACTAAATGAATGAAAAGGGGCATAGATTATTATGCTCTTGTTAAAATAAAACCATTTTACATATTTAACATAGTATTTTAACTTATTTTTCCTCACCTCCTCTACAAATGAGCTAGCCCATCTGCTTATCAAAATCAAATGTGAACCGCTCGAAACTCCCACAAATGTCATCGTTTCCACAATTCTATGTCACTGGCTCCACCATCTGTCCCTCAAAGTTCCTTTCCTGAATGCCGAACTTACACATCACTTCTTCATTACCCTCAATTCCTTCACCAATATGTCCATTACAATCTGCACCCATCACAACTCTCTCTCCCGGTCTGGGTTGCTTAGAAGCACTTCATCGAGCTCCTTCCAGAATTTATCTTTCACCTCTGGTGGGGCACATTCACTAATGACTTTATACATGATACAAGTTTCAGCCTCATCACTCGATCTGATATGCTCTTCACCTCCAAAACATTCTATATTCTACCACCCATACTCCATTTTTCGTCTCATCTACTCGATGGTATAATAATTTAAACCCTGCTCCTAAACTTCTAGGCTTCCTACCTTTCCACCTGCTCTCTTGGATGCACAATTTATCAACCTTTCTCCTAATCACCTTGTCAACCAACTCCTGAGGTTTTCCTGTCATTGTCCCAACATTCAAAGTCCCCACACTCAGTTCTCACCTCTGTGGTTTCCTCTTCTCTTTCTCCCCAAGAACCTGCTTTCCACCTCTCCATCATCAACGAACATTCACTGAATTTCCACCACTGACTTGTAAATTAATGTCGTCAGTGGCGGAGAATGTCAACCCACAACTGATCAGCAATGGAATCCTTTGGATTAATGCTTGTATTTGTTTGGAAAAGTGTATCTTTTAAAATCTGAAACAAACTCAACTTGTTTATTCAGTCACTTATTCAAATCAGCGCTTTTAGACACCTTAGAGACCCGACATCAATACCCCATTTACATATGGTCTTTGTGCCTCTCAAATGTCACAAGAAAGTAATTTGTGGAAAAGACAGCAAGAATAAAGAATGGTCAGTTGTTACACACCTTCCCAGAGGACTGGATGCCTTTGATGACAGCCAAGCACACCAAGATCCAAGCCACCAGCAGGGAGAGGGTCATCTTCCAGTTGAGGCCGCCTGTGTCCTCGATGGTACTGGTGATGTTGAGCGTCTGACGGTACCAAAAGTAAGTCGTGGCTGAACTCTTCTCGCACTCTGACTCTACAACTGCAATGACCAAAACAAAAACAAAAAAAAAAAACGTGGCTGCGGGAACTACAAAGATATGTCTCTGTAAAACTGTTTCCCTCATCTTGAAGTTAAAACTCTGCTACCAAAGGTAGTTGTACATCTCAACGCTTGTTGCTAAAAGTCACGTTTTCAAGGGAGATGTGGATCTTTTTGCGCCTGTGTTTCTCAAATGTTTGAGGTCAGTTGTGTTTATATGTGCGCCTGTGTCTGTTTTTATGTTAAAAGTCACATTTAAAAAGGACATGCACCTGTAACCCGTTCTTTATTGTTTAAAGTCACTTCTGTCTATATCTGCCTTATATTTTTAAAGTTTGAGGTCACCTTACAAAGTGAGTCAATATTTGCCCATGTCTCGTTCCTTAATGCTTAAAGGGGAAATCCAGTGCTTTGCATGAACAATGTATCCAATATGTCACGTAATATGTACTCTATTTTGACAATGTGATCTTCAATCGTCTCTCATTTAATAGTGTTTAAGAAGATTTTTAATCAACAATTACGACTTTTCAGGGGCGCTGCCTTTTTCGCGAGTCACATGACTTACATGCGCGGATGTGACGTGCGAGGTGCCACACCAAAGGCTCGATTACATTGTGCCAAGCGCTGATTTCTCGGATTTGTCCTCATCTGATGAAGAAATAGCCGTATCGGTTGATCGGGAGGATGGAGGAATACTTCCATACAGATTTGAACCTGTGGCTGTAAATAATGTTGAATATTTGAATGGTTCTTCAGGTGGCATGACGCCGGAGTCTGACTACTCGGAGGCCTACGTCCAGGACGTAAGTGTGTTAACAAAGGCCGCCGTAGCTCCGGGCTGACAGACGGGGATGGTTCTTCGGACAATGTAATCGAGCCTTTGGCGTGGCACCTCGCACGTCACGTCTGTGCTCGTAAGTCATGTGACTCACGAAAATGGTCGCGCCCCTGAAAATTCGTAATTGTAAATAAAAATCTTCTCAAAACACTATTAAATGGGAGAGGATTTAATATCACATTGTTAAAATAGAGTACATATCACATGACCTCTTGGATATATTGTTCATGCAAAGCACTGGATTTCCCCTTTAAAGACATAATTATAAGTGCACCTGTGTTTGTTTTGGATGTTTGAAGTCATGTGACTAAAGGAGTTAGATATCTGCATGTTTTTGAGTCTCTTTTCTGTTTTTAAGTCACTGTTTCTGTATGATAGCTTGTATTTCTTACTGTAACTTCTTGCATCTCTTACTTTAATTTCAATTGTCATGTTCCACAAATAGCTGTGCGTCTATGTGCACTTGTCTCTTTCTTTGATATTAAGTCATATCATGAGGGAGTTATGCTTCTCTTTGCCCATGTGTCTAACATTGAAAGTCAGATGTGTCTATATCTCTGCATGTGTAGCTGTTTTCTCATGTTAAAATGTATACACCGAAGGGAGTTGTGCGTCTGGATGTTTTAAACTCACTTGCGTCTACATATGAACCCGTCTTTGCTTTTGATGTTTGAAGTCATGTTACCAAGAGAGTTGTGCATACGTATGCATCTGTCTATTTTTTTATGTTCAAAATCACTAATGCTAACCGAGTTGTGCATCTCTCTCTCTCTAAAGTCAATTATATTTCTGTATGCTTGCATTTTGGACTTTGAAAATGTCATTTCATGTTTTGAATGGATCACAAGGAGTCTTTTTGGTCTGTTGTACTCACTGGCTTGGGTTCCATTGATGTGGACCGGACATTCGGCCCACGGGAGTGGGTACTGGAAGGATTGGAAGAAGTAGAAGATGCTCCAGCCGATGATCACGTTGTAGTAGAGGCCCACGAAGCCGCAAACCTGCCGTTAAAAAGACAGCACCTTGTTTGCGCCAAATGCCTTGAAGAAACAAATGTGATCGTGTGACTTCATCATCTTGAGCCTCACTCCATTGCCACTTAGCAAAAATGTGTTTGCAAACATTGAGAAAACGTGTGTTTGATGGTGTTTGCCACCAAACGTTTGCAAGTTTGCAAAGTTTGGTAATGCTGACGCATATCCAAACCTCAGCGCATGAGAATTTTTTTATTGTTTGGAGATATTCACTCTTTGAAGCGTTTGCTGGAATTCAGCAAAGCCCAGCCAATCAGAGAAGAGGTGGTGATCATGTGATTGACTTGTTGGACAAAATTGTAGCTTCCAAGAGCAAGGAAAGAAGTTGGGCTTTTGAAGAAATAGAAACTTTAATTGAAGAATATGAAAAGTATTATTGTTTTTACAGCACAAGAATGAATGATTAGAAGGACAAGTAGGTGGCACCATTGATCCAAATATCAAGTGTCCATGGCATGGATTTTACAGGTAAGTACAAGTAGCCAGAATGTACACATGAAATCCACATGGTCAAATATACTGCATGTATTGTGACTCTAGCAGTAGCCTGTGAGCATAGAGTCTGCGGGTGACTAGACAGCGAGGCCATGATTGTGTACTGAAAGGCATAATATGAAATGTATACATTCACCATTACTGCGTAGACTGCAGCACCTGCTGAAGGGCTTTCTCTCGCCTTGTCGGCTAACTCAAGATGGTCATTGGTCAAATGCACGTTCCATTTTTTAGGGAAAAACGGGTGTATTTTGGGGTGAAAATGCCAAGATTTTTTCTAAAAGGTCCTGAAAACTGAAAAAAAAGATCCTTTGTTGATTTTTCTTGAAAAAAAATGCCGACGTTCAGCAACAATTATACATAATTTTGCTGCAGCTGCCCTGAAGATGTCTTTCTTGAATTTTAACAATTCAGAGAGAAAATACATCGATCTCCCCTACAATTGACCCCACTCCACAACACACACACACACAGTGTATTGAAAGTAAAAGTAGCATGTGTGAGACCGGGAAAGTGTGTGTGCTTTATTAAGTTTGTGTCGTCAAACATGTCGTATTAAATCTTCATGGGGGCTGGAGATGCTGAGCCCATGTCAGGTTAACTCCGAGTGCCAATGAATTATTGAGCAGTTTGCTCTCAGCAGTCCTAGCTGAGTTTCTTTTTATAGCTGCCCAATGACACGTGCCCTCGAGGCTCCACCCTGGTCAGATCTGTCTCCCTCCTGTCTGTCAACTAACATGGAGTCTCTCCGTAATGGCCACAACCAAATAAACTCACACACATACAAAATGTTCTCATACGAACCCAAAACACTCATGCAAACACCTAAAAGTTCTCTTACATGCTTTTTCCCCCCTCATTATGAGACTTTTTCTTTTGTCAATGTGAGGTGGGGCTCCACAATACTGGAAAAATGTGGCACTGGGATATATCTATTTTTTTTAACCTGCAATATGAATTGTGATGTGAAATAAGACAAGATCAGTGTTGGGAAAGTTAATTTTCTATGCGAACGAGTTCAAAGTTCAGTTGAACAGATAAGATCAGAAATTGAGTTGTGTGCAAAATGTGGG
The DNA here is from genome assembly GCF_019802595.1 of Syngnathoides biaculeatus. Taxonomy (NCBI): domain Eukaryota; kingdom Metazoa; phylum Chordata; class Actinopteri; order Syngnathiformes; family Syngnathidae; genus Syngnathoides; species Syngnathoides biaculeatus. The sequence continues at coordinate 20,964,550 of NC_084641.1, forward strand.
GGAAAATTATTGAACACATGAAGAAAGGGAGGCGCAAAAAGGGATGGAATGCCAAGGTAACCTAAAATCTATCAATACTCAAACACCAATACAGCCCCTTGTCAGTGCAAGTAGGTCTCATTGCCAAGGTATGAGTCAAGACTCATGATCGGTAAGAGCAGAGGACTGTCTCAAGGCCATGACAAACTGTTGCAAAACAAAAATGATGGCATTGGTTACAGGCACATATCTAAGCTTTTGACTGTTCCAGTGAGCACGGTTGGAGTCATAATTTGTAAGTTGAAAACCAAATCATACCACCATAAATTTGCCCCAAACAGGTTGTCCTTGCAAGATTTGCGACAGAGGAGTGCAAAGAATAATCAAGAAGCGTTGGCTGAGAGCCAAGGACCATCTCTGGAGACTTTCAAATAGACTTGTCACAAGCAAAATAGTGAGTAATGCATTCTGTAGCCGTTGCCTGTATGCACACTCACCACGGATGACTCCATTGGTGAAAAAAACGTCAAAGCTCATCTAAAGTTGACTGAAAAACGTTTGTCCAAACCAGTTAAACATTGGGAGAATACAGTCTGGTCGGATGAGAGCAAAATTCAACCGTTTGGCTGCCATAATGCACACCACGTTTGGAAAAGAAATGACACTGCACATCACCCTAAAAACATCATACCAACAGTGAAGTTTGACCCATAAAAGACGCCGACAGAATCTTCAAGATTTGAAAATTCTTTGTGTGGAATGAACCAAAACCACAGCTGAGCAATGCATGCAACTAGTTCCTCCATACATGAGGTGTCTTGAAGCTGTCATTCCAAAGTATTAAATAAATAGTTGGCGTGTTCAATACTATTCCCGTGTGTCATTTGTCATTATTACAACAATTTGTGCTCATATTTGTTCTACTTTCTTTGTATGGGTGGATTACTTGGGTTCTTCCTAACATCTGGTGAAACTTTCATTTCAATAGCACCTTTGGAAATATATTTAGTGAGGAAAAAAATGATGACGTTTTAAGTATTTATCTCAGCCGCTGTACCTTCAAAGCGATCAGACCAAATCACTCCAATTATAAAATCTATAAATCACGAAATGATTTGGGGCCTGAACCTTGCCAACCGAGCTGGATGAAGCAGTCAATATGGGACTGCACCTCCTAAAAAAACCCTGACAGGGCGGGCCCCTATTCAAGGATTCTGTTCGTGGACTTCAGATCTGGGTTCAACATAATCATCCGCGAACTCCGCTTCGTCAAGCCTCTCCAACTCAATGTCTAGTCTTCCATCTGCCAGAGGATTCACAGCTTCCTGATGGCCAGGACACAGCAAGTGAAGCTGGGAAACACCACCTCATCCACATGGACCATCAGCACCAGCGCATCCCAGGGATATGTCCTCTCTCCACTGCTCATTCTCTCTCTACACAAACAACTGGACCCTAACTGAACCGGCCAGCATACTTCTTCATTTTGCAGACGACACCACAGGGATTAGCCTCATCGAAGATGGAGATGATTCTGTATCGACAAAAAGTGGAGCAACTGGAGCTTTGGTGCATCTGACGTGACATGAAACCAAACATGCCCAAGATCGTGGATGGGGACAGGGTGCCCAGCTGGCCTGTGTCATCCATCGTGATCTTCAAGTTTCTGGGAAATACAGACTCTCTTGGGACCTGAAGTGGGAGACCGATGTCAACGCCATCCTCAAAAAATCTGGATTAGTTCTGCCACAAAAAAATAGACAACCTGTGATGCAACGGACATTTGAGACTACTGAAAAAAATCATTGATTCCACCACCAACACCATACACACACACACACCCCAGAGACTCCCTCCCAGAACTAAGATGAGAGCATGAAAAATCCTCTTGGGTCCTTCACATCCTGGTCCCCACCTCTTCCAGCTCCTTCCCTCAGGTAGGCACTATCAAACAATGTAAACTAAAGCCAGCTGACATTTAAAGCGATTCTTCCCTCCTGCCTTTGAATTGATAAAGACTAATTGGTTCATTGTAGTGTGTTTTTATGGTTTTATGACTCCAAGTATTTAAAAATGGCAATCAAATATCATACTAGAGCGGTTCCAACTACTGGAGACAAATTCCTTGTGTCTTTTTCCACACACAAGGGAATAATTCTGACATTCAATAGAAACCTAAATGGGGAAACACCACTTCTACAATTTTGAACTGAAGAAACCTTTTTTATTTAAGGTGAAGTGTCTTCAACCATCAACAATTATCGAGTGTTTCATTTCATAGGCGTGTTGTTTTTTTTATTCAATTAGTAGTACCTGGGAGTATTTAAACCCAGTAATGGTGCTGCTAATATGTGATCAATGACAGAGGTTATACAGTTACCATCAGACTAGAAACCCCAATGCCTCCCAGCTGGGGGTACACATAGTTCCATACGCCGATGCTGCCCCGTCGGATCCTCTGACCCACCGCCAGCTCCAGGAAGAAGAGTGGGATGCCAATGAGGAGAAGGAGGATGAAGTAGGGAACCAGGTAGGCACCTACGACACAAGGGAGAAGAATGCAGAGCTGTTGACTTTCATTCCATGTTTAACAGTACAGAGATACTGTGCTCTTACTCAATAGCAATATTATTAGGAATTGCTGTTTGTTGGACTTCCAAGAAATTAAAGTATTTGTTAAAGACACAAGTAAACGCATAATGCCTCCATCCATCGATTTTTGGAGTCGCTTATCTTCCAAGGCTCACAGGAGCACTGGAGCCTATCCCAGCTATCATCAGGTACACCCTGATCTGGTTGTCACCCAATCACAGGGCACATGGACACAGACAATAGTCAAACTCACAATCACACCTAAGGGGAATTTAGAGCTTCCAATTAATGCATGTTTTAGGGAAGTGGGAGGAAAGCAGAGTGCCCGGAAAAAACCCACACGGGAGCCGGGATTTCAACTGTGAGGCCAACGCTCTACAGCAACCGTGCTGCCCTTATGTACATATGAAATTGTAAATATTGTTTAGGGGTCTGTAAAGTGACCAAAAAGTATATAAAAGTAAAACTCAAAAATCATAAATAATAGACCCTAACCTTCTAGCTAGAGGACTGTGTGGACATGTCAACAACATCCATCACCTTAAGCTGTCAAATGTTTGTCACTGTGACAAAGGTGTTCAAGTTCTTATATAGTGGGGGTGGAAAAACTCATGGCAAAGCCCAAGTGCATCACTAGGCATCATTTTAGCCACACACACACTAAAAAAACTGAAATGATAAAAAAAAAATGTTTTAATAATATGGTTTTAGAAATATTTCACGGATTTATCCATGTGTGTGTATTTAAAAATAATATCTAAATTCACGTTACAGAGTTTTTCATGCATTGGCCGTAGGTTTTTGCGATGGTGAAAGTTTGGAAGAAAATATTACAGATGGATTTAATCTCAAGGGACAAATTTGTTTTGAAAGTCAACCAAATGAGAATTGCTCCATCATACTGTACATTCCTTTAAATCCCGGTCAATGGGGTCCACTTACCGCCACCATTCTTTTGACACAGGTAAGGGAACCTCCAGACGTTCCCCAGGCCCACCGAGAACCCCACCTGTGCCAGGATGTACTCCATCTTATTGTTCCAGGCCGGCCTCCCGTCCTCACCATCGGGATCCGGGGAGGGCAGCAGGGCTCTTCCCGGGGCAGTGGAGCCGGGACTGAGACCCATACTCATCTGACTGCTCTTGTAGTCCATCGGGTGCTCCAGAGACAGCAGGTCCGCCACCGACTCGGTGACCGGCTCATTGCTGTGCTCCAGCTGGGTCACTCGCGTGTTGTTTGGCATGGTTGGCTACACACGTGAGTAGTCACTCTGATGGGGGTGCAGGCAGACGGGTGGGCGGGAGTGATGAAGAGAGGATTCTGGGATGCGTTCTTATTGAGAGATTCAGAGGAAGCGGAAGAACGTTCTGCTTCTGCAAAGACAAATAGCTGGAGCATCAAACTCTGTACTGGCCATCAATTTGCTTAAAAAAACATGTTAGTAAAATACTTTTAAAAAGTGAATGTTTTTCATTTATTCTCTTCCAACACAGCTACGATTAGCATGTGAAGTCTCCTTCAATTTTCCCGTGTTCCCTAACATTTATTTTAGCCTGGAAATAAAGGAGAGTTTAATGATACAACTATAGTGGAGCCTTGAAATCCAAGTATAATTTATTCTGTTAGCAAACTCATGACTTCAAATATGTAATCCAAATGGAAATTCTATTCAGCCTCACCCCCATAAAAACTGTATTAAAAATGTTTGAAATGTTTAATAATTTAGCACTCTATAATAATGTACTTTAAAAGCATAGAATAATGACTGTCAAAAAATTTAAATGATTTTGATTTAATATACGTGTATTGTATTGTATGCAATGCCTGCCTACATGTGTTACAGCACCGTTTGTGTTTAAATAATCGGTGCTTAAAAGGTTATATAACACTGTAACACCAATACTATTTTGTTAGATATTCTAAAAAAATTTTTTTTTGCATCGTTTGTTCATCTTAAGCTAAGATGACATTTTCTAAAGGCAAAGCTATGTGGTTGCTTTGAATACACACTGTGTAATTTTGTTTCTTTTCTCTTTACTTTGACAGTAAAATTCAGCTGGAAGTGACACTGAACAGCCTCTTTTCTGAAGAGTTGTTCACCATCTGCCAAACATCCGCTTCTTGTGAAGTGAGTTGAATTGAATTCACTGCTCCTATACAGTGGAAATTTTTAATTTGAGATCCAGACCAAAAAGTCAGTCGAACAACAGCTCTTACGCTGAAAAACTCCCAAGTTACAGTGTCACTCATGTCTCAAGGCACCACATTATTTGTATAGTCGCTTTTTCATACTTATCGCATCGCAAATGTAAAGTATATGTCAGCATTGTCCTCCATGATGGAAAACAGTCGTGCCGCAACAGCTCAGACTGAAAAATTTCACTAATCCACTATTACAGCAGTCAGTTCCCAGTGGAGGTTATTATTTCAAAGGTGAATCATGTGACATTCATGGGCAACGGGACACCATCTATTTGTGTGACGGTTGGTCCGAGGCAAACGTGTTGGAGCTTTGGTCAGCATTTGTTTGAAACAGGATTTTTTTTTTTTAAAAGATGTAGGAGCTACTAAATTAGGACTTTAAAGTCTTTATTAATTGTACAGTCATGCAAACATATGCACTGCTGAAACCCCAGTATTATTATATTAAAAACAATGAAACATTTTTACAAATGATTAATGGTACAGAAATGGATGGATGGATTGATGAATGAGAAGGAGTCATCTCATCATATTTCCACATGACATTTATGAACTAGTTTTGGAATCAGAAATCAAGGGTATTGTTCATGTTTTATAACACAAAACTATAATATCTCAACGTTATCATTTAAGATAGGACAATTTTAAATTTTGGTACAGATTTTAACAAGAATCTTGTTATGTCATGTTAACACATATGATTTGTCTTCGCGAGTCACAGAAAATCATGTGGCGGGGCGTATCTGGGCCCAGTGCCTTGAGTTTGAGACCTTTGTTCTACATGAAGCCGCGCTATATTTGCCTCAAAAGTGGCTAATACTGTGGAAAAACACACACACGTGATGGGTGTAAGGAAATATTTCATGTAGGTCATATCTGAGGATTGGATAAATGACAGACGTCTATTGTCAGCATTTTAAAATACATTCCAATGACAGGGTGTGAGTAGTTTTGTGATCTTCTCTCCTTGTATTTGTTTATCTTTATCTAAATAAGCTTTTGGTGTTCCTTTCTGTTCATTCTGATCTTGTGTACATCAGTTCTTGTTTTTGTTGTGTGGTTTTTTTTGTAGTTTTGGTCTTGTTTTTTACTTAATTAGTGTCGTTATTTGCTCTTGTGCTCGTTTTGTTACTTATTCTGTTCAGCTTCTGTTCCCTGTTGCTCTCAGTCCATCCACTGTGTGGATTTTTGGTAATTTCCACGTTCTTTTGGCGTCAACATTTCTGTCACCATTGTTTTCATTTTTATTCCCTATTATTGTTGTTCAATTGGTCAAATATGTTTTTTTTTTTTTGGGTTGAATTTCAATCTTGATTGTGTGTGTTGGGATCCTACTTTGATATTGCGTTTTGTAATGGGAAATTTCTCCATAGAGTGACTCTCTAACCGTGAAGAAACGGGTCCAAGCAGGATGGAACAGTTGGCGGAAGGTGTTTGGTGTTCTAAGTTACAGAAGAGACTCCGCTAGTATGAAGGGCAAAGTTTATAAAACAGTGGTGAGGCCGGATTAGAGATGGTGTCACTGAAGAAACAACAGGAAGCAGAACTTGAGGTAGCAGAAATGAAGATGTTGAGGCTCGCGCTTGGTGCAAACAGGTTGGATAGGATTAGAAATTAGCTCATTAGAGGGACAGCCAAAGTTGGATGTTATGGAGACAAGGTTCGAGAGAGCAGACTTCGATGGTTTGGACATTATCCAGATTGAGTCAGTATATTGGTAGAAGGGTGCTGAGGATGAAGCTGCCAGGCAAAAGAGCGAGAGGAAGACCAAAGAAAAGGTTGATGGATGTTGTGAGGGAAGACATGAGTACATTGGGTGTTAGAGAGGAGGATGCACAAGATAGGCTTAGATGGAAAAAGATGACACGCCGTAGCGACCCCTAATGGGACAAACGGAAAGAAAAGAAGAAGAAGAGTGACTCTCTAACATGGACTTAGTATGAAAGCATCAATTTCATTATAAAAGAAAACCTTAGTTTTGTCACGTGAGTGTCCAAAAAAGGCCTCTCAAACAGCTACTTTTGTTTGACCCACTTCTGTAACCTCTTTATCCATATTTGGCTAAAACTGCTCCCTTTTCTGTAATTGGTTGCCTCTGTATTAAAGACTGACATTTTCTGTACACTCACAAGGTTTGCGGGTGTGCTAGAATCTATCCCAGCTATCTTTGGGCAAAGAGTGGTTAAACATTTGAAATGGTTGCCAGACAATTGCTGGCCACACATACACAAAAAAAACTATTATATATTGATATTTTGACAGTGCGGGTGTGGAAGCAGAAAGCAAATGCAAAGATCTTTGCTAGTGATGTAGATAAGCGTGAGAACTTTGAATGATGTCAGGTGTCTCGGTATGAAAATGTCTGGAACTCAAGAATGCGTGGACAATTTTGATTAATATTTCATAGGTTTTACTGAGGGACAACAGAGACAATATTACATCCCAAATTTTAAAAAACGCAATTGGTTTGGTAAAATACGTCCCCTTTATGACCAACTGTGAGAGGTCACTCAAAGCCAGCAAAAAGTACAGTTCTTCGCACAATCAAGAGGTTCCGGTTTTGAAGATTTCTTTGTGTTGGTCCAATGTGATGCAATGTTCCACCATCCACAGATAGCACGTCGAGAAATGCTCAGATTTCACTGTTGTCTTTAATCCACTTTTCACAGAGAAACTCACACCTCGTTGACCTTGTGCCAGAATCCCCCACAGCCACGGGCACAGCTGGCTGTGGCTGGTAGAACGTGACTCAAGAACAAATTGGCTGCCAATTATGGCAGACACCTGAGGCTTTTGCTTGCAGTCTCAAGGTGGCATATCTGTTTGTCTCCACTATTTTCAGAGTTTCTGCTTAATGTTTCGAGTAGAAAAGTCAGAGAATCACTCTTAGATTGCTTTGTTGCGTTCATGTATATCAATTCTATATACTATTTTTGTACATTATATATTTTTGTCTCATATTTTATCGTCTATTTTTATACTTATATGCTCTTATTTTACAGTATGTGGACATGTGTCTGGTAATAAAGATTCCTGCTACTCCTACGGCAAGAAGCTAACATTTTACATGTTCCCTCAGTACGGCTTCTTGTCCTTCATCCCAAACACACACGCAAATGTATCACACCAGTCCCACGTGATACAAAGTCAACTTTTCACAAAATACTGCGCCACACAGGCTGCAAACACCACCAAGCCAATAGCTACGCAAACAAAAATAGGTTTACCTCTGTCTTCCACATGATAACTTGCTTCTGCAACTACTGTAAATAATCCTGCAAAAACAAATTTTACCACCTCGTTGATGGCGTGTCTATCCGGCAGCTGTTAGGTCTGTTCATAATCTCAACCATCACCACCATTCATCAGCAGAAATCTATGCAATTTTTGTCTACAGTATAATCGAGGTCCTTAAGTCTCTTAAGTACTAATTGGTTTTCTATTCACTCGAGCAGCTGTGTGTATCTGAAGCTCGCTCATGATTTACATTTTGGCATGCGACACAAAACTAAAAAAAAAAAAAAAAAAACACAGTACCACTGCTCTTGCATGACGTTTGGTTGATTTAATTAAGGTTGTGTTAAATATATATTATTCTATAGTGAGTACTGTATTTTCAACACTATAAGGCACACCTAAAATTCTTTAATTTTCTCAAAAGCCGACAGTGCGCCTTATAATCCTGTGCACCTTATATATTAATCAATATTGAGCCTTTCGTGCAGCTCCATCTCATGGATGCATAACGTAACCCCAGCCTCTACTGTAGTGTCTATTCTATGTGCCTTCAATATTAAAAAAGTTTTTAAATAGGCCAGTCATTGAAGGTGCGCCTTATAATGTGGTGCACCTTAGAGTGCGGAAAATACGGTACTCAATACACAAGAAATAACTAAAATGGATCATACATTATTAACAGAAATGTACATTTTAAATGCTAATATCGAAAATCTTCTCTTTCTGGATGTCAGCAGACTTGCACATGCACAGAGACACAACAGCTAGCCTCTCTTGTTGCAACTCAAACAGAGGAGAGTGGTATTGCCCGACCACTTCAACTGTTTCCTAGTTAGAAAAAACACACCAGCAAAAGCCATCCATCCATTTTCTTTTGCCGCTCATCCTCACAAGGGTCACGGGCAGTGCTGGAGCCTATCCCAGCTGTCAACGGGCAGGAGGCAGGGTACACCCTGAACTGGTTGCCAGCCAATCGCAGGGCACATAGAGACAGACAACAGCCGCACACACAATCACACCTACGGGCAATTTAGAGTGTCCAATTAATGTTTAATGTTTTGGGGATGTGGGAGGAAACCGGAGTACCCGGAGAGAAAACCCATGCGGGCACGGGTAGAACAAACTCCACACAGGCGGGTCCGGGATTGAACCCAGGACCTCAGAACTGTGAGGCCAACGCTTTACCAGCTGAGTATATCCTACCTAAAAACAAATATTGACCCAGTCTGTTAGTATTGAGCAATCGATGTTGGGAAATGTGCTACATAACCTGATGTAAGACAGGTAATTACAAAACTATGATTGGAAGACGTGGACGATAACGTGAATCAGAGCCCAAGGAGCGGTAGGATGGATTGGGATTAGGTGGATCAAACTATTTTTGAGGCACTGGGTTGCTGTTTTTATGGTTAAAACGTGTTTCCACAAAGCACTGTATGGTATTATTCCTTGTTAGCTTGTTCAGAAAGACACACAGGATAAGTCAGTAAGTAAGTAAATGAAATAGTCCCTCAAATTTTAGAGGTGCTCAGATTGAATTTAGGGGTGCCTCATGAGCCCTGAAAATGGGTTAGAAGTGCCTGTGCTTGGAGCCGTCATCTCCAACTAGCATGACAAGCAAACTGGACAAGTGTTTGGACACTATAGTCTCTTCTTCTCTCACCAATGTTGTCCATTTAGAAAAAAATAAGCCTCAGAAAGTTAAAGTTTAAAAAAAAGCAACCCACACTAATCTGAGCAAATCCTTTGATGCTGTCTGAAATGACTTCAATAGCAATATGAAACTGAAGTTGCCATTAACAATGCTATTGAGCTAGTGTGTCCTCATCACTGCGACCCAATAGATGCATTGAAAGGATTTGTGTCAGCAGAAACACTCAGCATGTCTGCCATCAATGTGCTGCTGAAATGTTACATGAAAACATTGCGAAACAATGAGGCTACTGTTCAAAAGGCTTGGATAAATATCACAGTCACAATGCATAATGCATCTTGACTGGGGACGAGTGCTCGCAGACAGACTGCTGCAAGGACACAAAGCTCCAGACTAATGCAGCGCCATGGAACCCAGATGGATGTGAATTTAAGGCGTTTATTTAAAGGATCTACTGTATCAAATAGTTATCTCAGTTCTGGATTTTAAAAAGTTGTCTGCAGAACCCCCCGCCCCGGCAATAGACTTCACTAATATTAGGCTTAGTTTCTGGTGAGGTACCATTGTTGATTTTGAGCCAAATTTTGGCCCAGCCACATTTAGGTCGAAAACTGCGTGAGAGCCTGCCAGACTACAATGACAAAAGCCAAGTAAATGTCCTTATTCCAGCTCACTGCACAATTGATCGCAACACGCATGGCTCTAAGACCTTTGAAAAAGAGTTTGCAAAGATGACATAACACACGTGTGAATTTGAAGGTGCTTTCCATCCATTTTTCCCACAGAAAAATGGCCGTTTACAGGGTAATTAGTTCATTAGCGCCACAGCCAAAGTATTTTTTTCACTCTGGAATTTCATCCAGCCAAGCTACCAAGTGAGTGGCTGAGAAACTGTGTGGGGGTTGTTATTTTGTCAATAAACCCCACAGCTTGATAGCAGCGGGAACAGTGTAACAGTCGCTCACAGACACATTTTCAGGAATAGTCAGAGAACTAAAAACTGACTTGGTTGTTTCGTTTCACATGTCACGTGTGGGCAAACACTGCTCACATTTTGCATACAAATATCAAAAAGCCATATTTTGCATAATGCATCCACATGAAATCCTTCGCAGGGACTTGTACTCATGCTGCTGCCAACTGAGCAGACTGGAAATCCACCTGGCGAAGTCCCGCTGGCATCAGGCACATGGCATTTCTTAGGAGTGGAGATAAAACCCTGTCATCACGACACCATGTGGCCGTATTGTCCATCCATCCATCCATCCACTTTCTTTTGCTGCTTATCCTCACGAGGGTCACGGGGAGTGCTGGAACCTATCCCAGCTGTCAACGGGCAGGAGGCAGGGTACACCCTGAACTGGTTGCCAGCCAATCGCAGGGCACATTGAGACAAACAGCCGCACTCACAATCCCAACTAGGGGCAATTTAGAGTTTCCAATTAATGTTGCATTTTTTGGGATGTGGGAGGAAACCAGAGTGCCCGGAGAAAACGCACGCAGGCACGGGGAGAACATGCAAACTCCACACAGGCGGGTCCAGGATTGAACCAGGGACCTCAGAACTGTGACGCCAACGCTTTACCAGCTGACACACCGTGCCGCCGGCCATATTGTCATTTGTGGATATTCATCAGGAGCAAGAAGTGGAAGGCTCTAGAATGGCCAAGTGAATCTCTAGACTTAAACCCTATAGAACAGGGGTAACAAACTCACTTTGTCATGGGGTATATTGTAGTTATGTTATTTATTTCATCAGAGGGCCATTACAACTGTAACTCAACATAGTGTTATAGTAACCCTGAACTGGTTGCCAGGCAATCGCAGGGCACATAGTGACAATCAATCAGCCACATTCACGCCAACGGGCAATTTAGAATCTCCAATTGAAACATATTTTGGGAATGTAGGAGGAAACCGGAGTTCCCGGAGCAAAGGCACGCAGGCACGGGGAGAACATGCAAACTCCAGAAAGGCGGGGCCGGGCTTTGAAGCCCCAATCCTCAGACATTTCTAACCAGGCATGCGACCGTGCCGCCATTTCCATTGACAGGATAGACTTGATATTACCGTTAACTGTTGTAACTGCATTAGACCGCCGTGTCCATCAACAGCTCCTTCACTCTCAGGCTTTCACACTGAGGTGCAAAAAGGAATGCGTCTTACTCCCCACAGCCAAATGACAGTTCAAATCTAATAAACAATTGTCCATCCATTTTCTTAGCCGCTTATCCTCACGAGGGTTACGGCAGTGCCGGAGCCTATACCAGCTGTCACTGGGCAGGAGGCGGGGTACACCCTGAACTGATTGCCAGCCAATCGCAGGGCACATAGAGACAAACAACAGTCGCACTAACCATCACACCTATGTGGGCAATTTAGAGTGTCCGATTAATTCATTTTTTTGGGGTTGTGAGAGGAAACCAGAGTTCCCGGAGGAAACCCAAGCAGGCACGGGGAGAACATGTAAATTCCACACAGGATTGAACCCGGATCCTCAGAACTGTGAGACCAACGCTTTACAGCTGATTCGTCATGCCATACCACAGTAAATAATCAACGAGACACTATGTACTACATCATACACAGTGTTATTTTTTTTTCTAACTTGTTGCTGTAGTGAAATAAAAAAAAAATGTTCCTCTCTCACCTAGTTAACTTTAATAACACCATATTTGTTTTTTTCATAATATTGTATTCTACTGTTTGCTCCTGTCAATGGTCAATTTCTTCTTCTTCTCTGCCTCCTCCAAACATGTTCAAAACCAATGTGGCAACATGCCTGTAATTAATCGCTCTAAAATAGTTGTATTTATACAAAATAGACGTTGCTCTTCTCTCTGTCCTCATTGTTATAAGTGTGTGTCTTAGTAAAATGTCAGGCTCATTGGTAAGTGGCCATAATCATTTCATGTAACAATAACTGTGAATGTTTCTATTCATTCATTATTCATGTTCACAGTATAGCTAAATGACCTGGTGACTTATTATCTTTGGAAGACAATAAAGTGTACATCTTCCTAGTTTCTCAATAGATTTGGGATGTTGCAGTGATGTTTCAAATGTAACTAAAGTTTCCTCCCACATCCCAAAAACAAGCAACATTAATTGGACACTCTAAATTGCCCCTATGTGTGATGGTGAGTGCGGCTGTTTGTCTCTGTGTGCCCTGCGATTGGCTGACAACCAGTTCAGGGTGTACCCCGCCTCCTGCCCGTTGACAGCTAGGATAGGCTCCAGCACTCCACGTGACCCTTCTGAGGATAAGCGGCAAAGAAAATGGATGGATGGAAATTCTGTACCATAATTAAATGTATTTTGATACTCCCAAACACTGCGGACAAAAGCACTTGCAGGTTTCCAAAGGTGGATTAACACTGACAGGATGGACTTGACATGCAGTGAAAAGCATGTTACTATGTTATAAACATGCACAAAACATGACAACAGGTACTCCAGATAGTGCTCTTGTAACATGAGAACCACATTAAAACTGTGTTGTCCGCAGTCAAATGAAAGCGACACAGCACAGGTTCACACCTTCTCTCACAGTTCATATCTGATGGATTATCTTTTAGTCTAGTTGCTAGGCAATGGCTCTTGGTGCAAACTGGAGATACAGTACAGCCTCACTGCTCGCCCGTTTCTCCTCTCGCCATCGCAAATAGAGTCTATGTCCACTGAGGGGACGGCTGCAAATCTGCCTCGGGGGAGGGCAGGCATTGTGGCAGAGTTGGAGGTGATTGTTGTGCTGCGTGTCATGATGACACTCCAGCAAAACAGCCAGCGAAGGGAAAGGGACACGTTTCCTAGGTGACATTTTAAGCGATGCTCTGCTGGTTGAGCAGAAGCAGCCAAATTGCCATTAGCAAACTCACCTACTTCCAAATTCTTTTGTCGAACATAATCAAATCAAATCAAAATGTATTTATAGAGCACTTTTCATATACAATGACCAGTATCTTAAAGTGGATTTCATATTTCAAATCAATTGCCTCCAACCACTAATCCACATAGATACAGTACATATTGTAGATGAGCACAGACACACAGTTAAAAATAAATGAAAATAATAATGCAATGACCTATGACTCGGCACATACTGTAAGTCAAGTCTGATCCAGTTCATCCTGCTCCTTCTAAAGCGGCATACAGTATTAGTGCAGCAGGAGCTACTGTCGTGTTGGACGCTGGCTGATAGCCTAGCTCATGTGTCAGCACCCTTAAATACATTTAGCTCATTTCCTATGGAAAATAAAACCTGGGAGCCACAAAACCCCTTTAAACATTTTCTTAGTATTTTATGTTTGTTTTTACCTGCATATATATATAAAAAAAAAAAAAACTATATTCAGATGATCTTCCATCCATCCATTTTATTAACCGCTTATCCTCATTAGGGTCACGGAAGTGCTGGAGACGATCCCAGCTGTCATCAGGCAGGAGTACACCCTGAATTGGTTGCCAGCCAATCGGAGTGCACATGGAGACAGACAACAGTCACACTCACAATCACACCTAAGGGCATTTTAGAGTCTACAGGGATGCGGGGAGAAAGCGGAGCGCCTGGAGGAGTCCCACACATGCACGGGGAGAACATGCAAATTCCACACAGGGAGAGCCGGGATTGAACCCAGGTCCTTTGAGTCTATGAAATTATGAATGAATGAAATTAAATTTCACTTTTTGTACCACTCATCCTCCTAAACTGATGGTCTTACTGAAGTCTATCTCACCTGACTTGAGGTGCCCGGAATTGGTTTCCAGCCAATCGTAAGGCACAAATTAAACAATCATTTGCATGAAAACATTACCATGTTTTTTTGTATGTGGGAGTCCTCACGCAGGCACAAACATGCAAACTGCACACAGGATGCCCAGAGCACGGATTTGAACCCCAAGGCCTTGAGAAATTAAAGCCTTAAATTACAAGTGCATCTACATCTCCAACAAACCAAGAATGATCTCCAACTTGAAATAATAATAATAAAAAAGACTATTTCACTTAGTAATGTAAAAAATATATTTTCAAAAATATGTCAACAAAAATATTTATTTTATCTGGGATTTTTTTTACTCTTAAACCTCGGCATATAGCGTCAACATATCAGGGGTGTAAGATGTCACCTTCATCTTTAATCGAGTCATCTGCAAGGCGTTTTAAAAATACTCTAGTTCATTTAACACAAAACATGAAATGTTCAGTTTTCTTATCTTGGATTTATCTACAAGGGGTCAAATCGCTTGGAGACAGTTATCGCACATCGGTAGTTGTGATGCATATTTTGAGTGACAAGAAAAAAAACCATTTGAATGTTAAAGGAAAACAGCATCTTCAAATTTTGAATTACATTTGAAGAATGAAGAAACTCATTCAAACCTCAACAGAATTTTCATTGATTGATTTTCAAAAGTCAGAAAAAGCAAATGTGGCGATGTGTCTACGGCATGCACTACGTGTACAGAGCCGCACACTAAGGGCTCTATTTTCGTAGACTCGGGATCTGCAGCAGGGCGCAAATGCTGGACGAATTTGATTTTGTGCAAGTGCAAGTCTTATGGCATATTCGCCAGAGCGTTCTCCGCCAAGCTGGGTGTTCGGGGCAACGAGGGTGTGCCCTTGCAGATGTGCTCAGGGGAGTGCCAATTTGGTGGCAGAAAGTTGGTCTCAACTTTTGCCTGCTCAAACCACATCTAAATATTGGCTCAGGTCACCAGCCAATCCCAAAGCACATACTATGACTATTTCCACCCATTTGACTATATTTGGATGTTGTCTTTGTCTTCAATGAGGCTGACATGCGAACATAGGGAGCGCAGAGCCAAGATTTAAAACCCAAACCTCGGAACTGTGAGGCAGCTGTCCTGATTCACAACGCTCACCTTGTAAAATCCATCCATTCATCCATTTTCTTTGCCGCCTATCCTCACGAGGGTCACGGCGTGTGCTGGAGCCTATCCCAACTGTCAACAGGCAGGTGGGTTGGTACACCCTGAACTGATTGCCAGCCAATCGGAGGGCACATGGAGACAAACAGCCCCACTCGCAATCACGCCTAAGGGCAATTTAGAGCGTCCAATTATTGTTGCATGTTTTTTGGGATGTGGGAGGAAACCGGAGTGCCCGGAAGAAACCCACGCAGCCACGGTAAGAACATGCAAACTCCACACAGGCGGGTCCGGGATTGAACCCAGGACCTCAGAACTGTGAGGCCAGCGCTTTATCAGCAGAACCACCGTGGCGCCCCTTATAAAAAAAAAAAAAAAATCATACAGAAATTTTTTGGATCAGGAACATTTCTGTTATTTGTGGCAAAACTCACACCGGGTGCTGTTCTGCTTTTAGAGTTATTGTTTATCTGGGTTTTTCTTCCTACATTGCAAAAATGTACAGTATATAAAAGATTACATTTCCATGGGTCAGAGGTCTGCATGGGAGTGAGATTGGGGCTGGCTGAGGCAGTGGAGTTGGGTCCCAGTGACCTCCTCCAGTTGACCAATTTTTAGAGTGGACCACGGTGGATCCCTCGATGTGGAAGGTGCTGAAGACCCATACAACGCTCACATCCAATGTGTCGTTGTACTAGGTAGAGCATGCTTTACTGTCCTCATACTGTGTACAGCAAGTGTTTCGTTATTTGTTGTCTTCTCTTCCTATATTATTTAGTTACCTACTCACTTGCACTCCTTTTTGTTTTTCCTCTCAATCCGCTTAAAATATTCTATTGAACTGAACCACTATAATTCTCAATACATGTCCATCCATCCATCCATAAATCCATCCATTTTCTGAGCTGCTTACCAACAGAAGGGTTGCAGGAGTGCTGGAGTCTATGCCAGCTATCTTCGGCCAGTAGGCGTTGTACACCGTGAATTGGTTGCCAGCCAATCGCAGGGCACACATAAACAAGCATTCACACTCACAATCACACCTATGGGCAATTTTGAGTCTTTCATTAACCCATCGTGGATGTTTTTGGGATGTGGTGGGAAACTGGAGTGCCCAGAGAAACCCCACGCAGGCACAGGGAGAACATGCAAACGCCACAGAGGCGGGGCCAGGACTTGAACTCCGCCCCTCAGAACTTTGAGGCAGAGGCTCTAACCTTTCGTTCCACCGAGCCACCTCAATAAATATCCATCCATCCACTTTCTGAGCTGCTTATCCTCATAAAGGTCGTAGGAGTGCTGGAGCCTATCCCACAGTACACCCTGAACTGGTTGCCAGCCAATCGCAGGGCACATAGAAACAAACAACCAGCCACACTCACACCTATGGACAATTTAGAATCTCCAATGGATGCATGTTTCTGGGATGTGGGAGGAAACCAGAGTGCCCAGAGAAAACTCACCCAGACACGGGGAGAACATGCAAATTCCATACAGGTGGGGCCAGAATTTGAACCCCGGTCTTCAGAGCTGTGAGGCCGATGTTCTACCCAGTTGCATTACCATACCGCCTCAATAAATATCCATCACAATAAAAACAAATCACACTAGCAGCTTAAAACTGTTGCGGCATAAAAGGGTTTTCCTTTCTGCTTGGCTGAACAGCTGAGCAGGACAACACAAAGAAAGAATGAAAGAAAAGAAAATGAATCTACAGTGCTACTGTGACTTTCTTTTTCAAATTACGAGCTGCACACAAATCCCAATTGAAAACACTTGCAAGGAGCACGAAGGCGACACTGACAACAAACTAACAGGCAAACCCGACGGGGTCTAACATCCAAACCTTACTCAATCCACCACGCCTCCCTTAGGCAGACATTAACACATGAACACTAGAGTGTCTGTCTTTCAGCTTGATTACGCTTGAGTCATTAATTGAAATTCTCAACTATGTTTCCAAATATCTATTTTACAGCAAAATAGGGTTCTTTTAAAACCGACAGACATTCCTGTAGCTTCTTTGCTCTTGCCATTAACCTCATTGTGACACTTTTCCAATTTTCCACATCTCTTTAGTGTCCGGGTGCCCTTTGGATCATTTGTATAACTATTGCTGACTTGGCAGTTTAAAAATGTACCAAATAGAATCACGCACACGATTAAAACTTTGGCAAACTGCTGTTTTCCCCGCTTCTCACAAATAACCAAATACATGTAAAATGAACACTATGGAATTATGGACAACTGATATCCATGTTCAAATTAAGTAAATTCAAAGGATTTTTTTGTTCATTACCCTGCTGAACGTTTTAGATTGACTGCCTTATCCGGGAACACCTCGGCAGAGTATTGCAGCTCCTACAACGGAACCACATCTCCTCAGCCTATGAGTAAGTTTACTCAGTTCTATGTCACCATTCTGACCTTCGTGTTCTTCCTTGTCCTCAATATATCCTCAGTGGGTCTGTGACACCTTGCCGTCAAGCCAGTCACCCCCTGCCATGCATTCTCTGCCTCAACAACCTGCCACCCGATACCAAGGACCACCTACATCTCCCCTTTCAACAAACTGTTCAACACAACCTCTTGGCTTCCACTTGCTCTTGGGTCCAGTCTCCATCTGTTCACGACAGCACAGTGGACAAGAAGTTACTGCATTCGTCTCACAGTTCTAAGGTCCGGGATTCAAATCCTGGTCTCGCCTGTGTAGACTTTGCATGTTCTCCATGTGCCTAAATGGGTTTTCTCTGGGTTCTCCGGTTTCCTCCCACACCCCCAAAAACATGGAGGGTAGGTTAACTGAAGACTCTAAATTGCCTGTAGGTGTGAATGTGTGTGCAAATTGTTTGTTTATATGTGCCACTCTCCAGGAAATAGCTGGGATAGGCTCCAGTACATTCGCAACCTTTGTGAGGATAAGCATAACTGAAGACGAATGGCACAATTAATACTTGGATAGCAAAATTGCTTGTGATTTATATTAAAAACATGGAGCAAATTGTGGTCTTTTGGAAGGGTTAGAACAGATGAAATGTATTTCACTTCATGTGTGTGTGTAGGAGGCGCTCCGATTTCCTCCCACGTCCCAAAAACATGGAGGGTAGGTTAACTGAAGACTCCAAATTGCCTGTAGGTGTGATTGTGTGTGAAAATTGTTTGTTTAAATGTGCCCCTCAGCAGGAAATAGCTGGGATAGGCTCCAGTACACCCGCAACCCTTGTGAGGATAAGCAAAACTGAAGACGAATGGCTCAATGAATACTTGGACAGCAAAAATGCTTGTGATTTATATTAAAAACATGGAGTAAATTGTGGTCTTTTGGAAGGGTTAGAACAGATAAATGGTATTTCACTTCATGTGTGTGTGTAGGAGGCTCTCCGATTTCCTCCCACGTCCAAAACATGCATTTATTGGAGACTCTAAATTGCTCCTAGGTGTGGTGGTGAGTGTGACTCTTCTCTGTCTCCATGTGCCCTGCGATTGGCTGGTAACCAGTTTAGGTGTACCCTGTCCCCTAGCCCGTTGACAACTGGGATAGGCTCAAGCACTCCTGCGACCCTCTTGAGGATAAGTAGCTAAGAACATGGATTACCGTATTTTAACAACAAAAGTACATTACCCCCATGACTCAAAAACGATTTGTGCCCCTTTATCCATCCCATCTCTCCCTGACTGGGCTTTGAGAGCTGCACAGAGCTATAAGCTGACTTCTAGTGATGTGTAAGTCTTTAAACCAGCATTAACTCTTTTGTTTTGGCTCAACATTTAAATAACCTCCATCAGATAACAGATTGGCCCAAAACGTGTTCTGATCTTGCCTGGCCAGGCACCTCTAAACATTGATTGCGTTGGAATGAATGGAAACTGAAATGAAAATAAAAGCATCGAACGAGTGACAACTTTAACATGCAGGTATGAAGGACGCACGGCTATCTGCCGTTCAAATGACCTCTGCTGGCGTGTCAAGGTCACGCGCGTGATTCACCAAAGCACGGCAAAAGGTGCCTTCTCCATTTTCCCCGGCGAGGAGGTGACGATGAAGCGATGTCAAAAGACGTTTCGCGACGCGCGCCAGGTGTGGGGAAAAAAAGGGAAGTGTGCCGTGGAGCGCGTTGGGGGGGCGGGGGTGCACCACACGACGACGACAAACACGTTTGTCCACATGAAAAGGGTGGGGCACGTACCTCGGGTGGGTTTTTAAAGGCTCTTCGTGTGCAGCATCTCGGCCACGCTCACGGGTGGGCGCGCGACACGCGAAAAGTGCGCGTGGATCATCTATAGATGGAGAACATCGAAGAGGAGGAGCCGCGCACCGCAAACCTCCAGACAGGATGGACCACGAAGGGGTGGGGGGGTGGGGGGGAATATTACTATGGCAAGTCACGACCATGTGTGACGCAGGTTTGACTCATGAGCCAGTGTACTCGCGTCAGCAGGCGAGGTGAACAACAAACATGCAGCAGACTCCAGAAAAAAAAAAAAATATGGTTGCAGGTAAACATGGACCAACAAGATTCCACCTTGTCATGTAATTACTGCATTCATTATTGTATATATTGCTCTTTTTTATATAGCTACATTGGAACAAATGTAAGAGGCTACTGTAAAATAGTTAATTTCACTACATTTTGCTATTTATGGGTATGATATCAGTGTGAGTAAAGTGAGCATTTTTGTTATTTTTTTTCCATAAACTACTGACAACATTTTACTCCATCCCATTGAGATCATCCATCCATCCATTATTTTAACTGCTTATCCTCACAATTGTCACGGGGAGTGCTGGAACCTACCCCAGCTGTCAACGAGCAGGAGGTGGCGGACACCCTGAACTGGTTGCCAGCCAATCGCAGGGTACATCGTGACAAACAGTCACTCTCACAATCACACCTAGGGGCAATTTACAGTGTCCAATTAATGTTGCATGATTTGGGGATGTGGAGTGCCCGGAGAAAACCCATGCAGGCATGGGAAGAACAGGCAAACTCCATTCAGGTGATTGAACCCAGGACCCCAGAACTGTAAGGCCAACACTTTACCTGCCGCCCCATTGAGACTGTTTATTTGCAAAAAAATAATGAAAAGGACTCTAGATAGATAGATACAGTACTTACGTCATGGATGCAGTCTCCCTTTATGGAGTTTGCAGTTTTTGTGATTGAGTTGGTTTTCTCCATGTTCTGTGTTTTCCACCCGTACCCCCCAAAAATGTCTCTTGTGCTCAAAATTGCGAAAGTGCACGTGAATGGTATGTTAGTTTGCCTCTAACCCAAAATCACCTAAGCCACAACCGAGAATGGGTGGATGATTTCTGGTTCTGATTTATTATTATTATCCATCTGTTGACCAAGCTGCTTATCCTGATGAGGCGCCGCACGAGTGCTGGACCTTATCTCAGCTTTCTTCGGGCAGGAGGAGGTGCACATCTTGAAGTGGTTGCCAGCCAATCACAGGACACATTGAGACAGACAACAGTCACACTCATAATCACACCTAAGGGCAATTTAGGGACTCCAATCAATCCATTTTTTGGGGATGTGGGAGGAAACTGGAGTGCCTGGAGAAAACCCACCCAGGCAGGGGAAAAACATGCAAACTCCACACAGGTGGGGCCTGGATTTGAACCCCAGTGCTTTGAACTGTGAGGCCAATGCTCTAACCAGCTGTTCCACTGTTCCATCTTATTATTATTTTTAATCTGAGAGTCCTCAAGTTGATGCCATCCACCAGGCACATTAGCCAGAGTACATTGAATTCTCTCCTATACACCCTTTGCTATTCACAGATTTTGCTATTTGCATTTGTTGAGTAGAACCCATCCTCTTCTTCTTCTTATTATTATTATTCTTTTGGCTTGTCCCGTTAGGGGTCGCCACAGTGTGTCATCTTTTTCCATCTAAGCCTATCTCGTGCATCCTCCTCTCTCTAACACAGGTAGAACCCATCCTCTCCTTCTTCTTATTATTATTCTTTTGGCTTGTCCCGTTAGGGGTCACCACTGTGTCATCTTTTTCCATCTAAGCCTATCTCGTGCATCCACCTCTCTCTAACACAGGGAGAACCCATCCTGTATTTCCTGGAAATCTCAACATTTTTTGTACTCTTTCTGAAATAATTAATTTTGTCTTGCAACTAATTTTTATGGCAAATCTTCAAAATTATCATCAAACTTATATACCACTTGGAGGAAAAAAAGCTTGGCAAACTCCATGCAGTTCACAAGAACACAAATCCTTGAATTAACCCAAAATTATAGACTAATTCCTGTTCATGCAGGACTCCGAAGCAGTGACTGTCATGATCCTGCCGCTTCAGCACGAGCTGTGCAGCTGCGCTGATTGGGAGGCACACACCTGTGCCTCATGCGGCCTGATCATCCCCCGTATATATAGGACCCGGTGACGACTGGTCCTCCGGCAGTTCGTTGAGCTTTATGTCCCGTTCCAGCACTCTCGTATTCCTGACTGAACCTGTGTGTACCGACCTTCGTCCGTTCTCCGACCAACCCTGTAAGCCTGACTCCTTGACACTTCTGCCTGCGTTGATTGTTTCCCCGTGTACCGACTACTGCCTGCCCACTCATCTGCTCTCTTCGCCCGACGCCCCAACAACCGCTGCTGCACCGGACTGCCTGCTCGATCCCTGACCTCGGCATATAATAAACGTGTCTCTTCTTGAACTACCTTGCGTCTTTCGAGTTCCTGCATTTGGGTCCTACCTCTCATTCAGATGGGACGTGACAGTGACATGTTGTCGAGGGGGATTTTATTCCAGGCAGAGGTCATGCACAGTTAAGCAGTCCAAAAAGGCAAAGGCTAAAAAAATGCCTGGCAAAAGGCAAGGTCCCAATACATGAAAACGAGGTCAGATAACTAGCAGGAAAAACAAGACTTGGCTGTGGTGGCTCAGGAACATTGACTTTGACAACGAGGCAAACAGACAAAAAGAAGCTCGTATACTCACGCAGTCTCATACACAAAGAACTGGCACGACATGACATACAAGGCTTAATTAAATACATAACATAATTAGAGCCAATGAGGCACAGGTGAGGAGTGGCTGCCGGAGGTCATTTAAAGGTAAATTCTGGTGGTTTGGATTAACAATGTATCCAGTAAGTCAAGTCATATCTACTGTACTTTGACAATGTGATGTTAACCCTCTCCCATTTAATTGTTTTTTGAGAAGATTTTTACCAGCAACTACAAATTTTCATGGTCGCCACCATTTTGGTGAATCACATGTCCTACGTGCGTGGGTGTGACGTAATAAGGCTCGCTTACGTTGGGAAACAATTATGGCCAGCGCTGATTTCTCTGATTTATCCTCATCTGATGAAAAAACAGAAGTATTTGTTGATCGGGAAGATGGCTGAACCTGTGGCTGAAAACAATGTAGAATTTTCGGATGGTACTTCAGACGGGAATGACACAGAATCTGACGACTCGTCCGACGCGCAGGGACATTAAGCGCATAAACAAAGCTTCGGTTACGTTTCTACACAATCATGGACAGCGCTGATTTCTCGGATTTATCCTCATCTGATGAAGACCGCGAGTCGGCTGACGCGCGGGACACACCATTCATCCATCCTATCGATTTTGGAGTGTGTTTAGGCCAGCCAGGCGGAGGACTGCACTGAGGACAGCACCCGTGGCCATGAAGGATGGTAGAACGCATCAGTGAAAGGGAGGCCTATTGTGGAAAAGGTTGTTTTAACCAACAGGGTGGCCGGGGTCCAAGTCATAATGAAATGATCTTTGGCTTGGCGCAAGTTAAAACTGCCTCCACAACAGCGGCACAGTAGTTCAGCTGGTAAAGTGTTGGCTTTATAGTTCTGAAGACCTGGGCTTGATTTTTGTGGAGTTTTTTTTTTTGTTGTTTTTGTGGAGTTTTGTGTGTCTGGAGAACTGTGGAGTTTGCATGTTCTCCCCGTGCCTGAGTAGGTTTTCCCCGGGCACTCCGGTTTCCGATCCTTAAATGATTCTTTTTCTTATAGGGCAGAACGTGCCACCGAACATTTTGCGGATTATTTCCATCCGAATTATGGCAAAATTTAGCGATATAGTAAGCCATTTTACTGTGCTCGATCGTGGTGCTAACGCATGTGAAGACGCTACAAATCGGCGAGGATTTCTTTGCTTGCACGCCTATTACGACACATCCGCGCATGTAGGTCATGTGACTCGCCAAAATGGCAGCGCCTGTGAAAATTCGTAGTTGCCGATAAAACATTTTTCAAAACACGATTAAATGGGAGATGATTAACATCACATTGTTAAAATAGGGTACATATGACATGACCTATTGGATACATTGTTAATCCAAACCACCGGAATTTCCCTTTATGTCATTTTTACCAGGGTACACGGAGACGGTCTCTTTTCAGGCATGTTGGGGCCCCTAAAAACCATTCAGCCATTGGAAGAAGAATAAACACCATGATTGAAGATTTCCATCTGTCAGCATCATGTCACCTTTATTAACCGAGCTGGCAATATTTTAAGTCGCATTTTAACATTATTCATTGTTTTATATGTACAGTATAAGCACAGGTTAACCAATGTAATATTCAGCGGTGAAAAATTATGAACAGATGTCATTACATTGAAGAGTTACAGCAGTAAAACTAACAGCAACAAAATATTTTGTTTTGATGGATTTCAGACTTCACATCAGATTCCATTAAAAAAACGATGAGGACATTGTGTTACATATTCACGACACACATACACACACGCGATCACGGAGTGAATAGCCATCATATGATCTGTGGTTGCTATGGGAACTGATCCCTGGAGTCAGCCCTTTGTAAGTGAGTCACATGAGTGGATTGAAGTAGACAGGAAACAGACTGTGGATACTTGTTTTAGGATGACGCAGTACATGTGTGTGCATGTGCTGTGTTTTGTCCACTGACACGAGGCTGTATCATATGAGGGGGCGTTAGAGACGTTATTGAGGATTAGCTCTCAGACTTGCTACTCAAATGCTTTCACAATAAATGACTTTTCAACTAACTGTATAACAGAGTTTGAATTGTGTTCATAAAAGTGATTTGCTGTTAATGAGAAGGTTACAGTTGTGTTTATGAGAGCATTCGAGTAGTATTTATGAGACCAAGATTTTTCCTCATGTGGATGAGCGTTTGACCAGTGTTCATAGGAGGGTTTGAGTAGTGCTTAGGAGAGCGTTTGAGTAGTGTGTAGGAGAGATTTTCATTAGTTTAAAAACTGCATTTTGTGTTTCCTTGGGTCATCTCTGAGGGATATTAAAATTGATTTGATGATTTGAAACCCGTTTGTGTGATATGCAAAAAAAAAAAAAAAAAAAAGAAATTTGGAAAGGGGGTAATACTTTTTCACAGCACTGTAACTGAACTGGGCAGCACGGTGGATCAGCTGGTAAAGCGCGGGCCTCACAGTTCTGAGGTCCTGGGTTCAATTCCAGACCCGCCTGCGTGGACTTTGCATGTTCTCCCCCGTGCCTGTGTGGGTTTTCACTCCGGTTTTCTCCCACATCCCCAAAACATGCAACATTAATTGGACACTCTAAATTTCCCGTAGGTGTGATTGTGAGTGCGGCTGTTTGTCTCTGTGTGCCGTGCGATTTGCTGGCAACCAGGTATGGTGTACCCCGCCTCCTGCCCGTTGACAGCTGGGAGCACATCCCGTGACCCTCGTGAGGATGAGCGGTGAAGAAAATGGAGATTGAAATTAAGAATTTGTTCAGTGTACTGAGAAACTAATAGCTATTCGTTCATTGAACCGCTCATGATCTGTTCGACCCGAGTGATTTATTCATGGAATGTCTTAGTTTGTGATGCGCAATGGAGCGATGTACAGTGTGTCACGTCCCATCGGAACCAGAGTAGGACCCAAATGCAGGAACTCGGAAGACGCAAGGTAGTTCAAGAAGAGACACGTTTGTTGTATGCAGAGGTCGGGGATCGAGCAGGCAGTCCGGTGCAGCAGCGGTAGTTGTGACGTCGGGCGAAGAGAACAGATGAGCGGACAGGCAGGAGTCGGTACACGGGGAAACAATCAACGCAGGCAGAAGTATCAAGGAGTCAGGCTTGCAAGGTTGGTCGGAGAACGGACAAAGGTCGGTACACACAGGATCAATCAGGAGTACGAGAGTGCTGGAACAGGACATAAAGCTCAACGAACTGGCGGAGGACCAGTCGTCACCGGGTCCTATATATACGGGGGATGATCAGGCCGCATGAGGCACAGGTGTGTGCCTCCCAATCAGCGCAGCTGCACAGCTCGTGCTGAAGCGGCAGGATCATGACACAGTGTCTTGTGAAAGTATTTGGCCCCCTTGAACCTTTCAACCTTTTGCCACATTTCAGGCTTCAAACACAAAGATATAACATTTTCATTTTTTATCAAGAATCAACAAGTAGCCTCATGGTTTGGTATGGGCCTGCTTTTCTTCAGCAGGGAGGGTCCGGATATCCCGTTCTCCGCTGATGAAATAGATTTTAATTTTAATTTTATATCGGCGGCATTCAGTACACGTAGGCCGCGTGGCCTAATGGATAAGGCGTCTGACTTCGGATCAGAAGATTGAGGGTTCGAGTCCCTTCGTGGTCATTTTTGGTACCGGCAAAGAGCGACGGAGAACCTTGTTCTGGAGCCTGGAACGCGTTTCTCTGTTATCTGCGTGTCACTGCGGAGAACGGAGAACAATAATTTGATATTCCACCAACTGACCTCTATTTAGTTTAGTTTTGAATAATAAAATTCTTTTCAGGGGACAAAAATGGAAATAAAAATGCAACTATCGTAAAAAGCTTCATTAACCGTTCGGATAACTTCAATTATTGTTTTTCAGTTAATAAAGAACAATGTAAATTATAAAACGTAAAAACTACCTTTAAAAAAAAAAGTCTCCCTTGACTTTGATTATAAGTGACGATGCACATTCTTATAAAACTGTGATGCGCCGCTTCTGCCACCCCTTGCCTGGAATTCTGGATTATAGAAACAGAACGGACGCTTTTGTGACGTGGGTTACGCCTGGCACCCGTCTCCCCATCACGTGATACTTTTTTTTTTA
This sequence comes from Syngnathoides biaculeatus, assembly GCF_019802595.1. Taxonomy (NCBI): domain Eukaryota; kingdom Metazoa; phylum Chordata; class Actinopteri; order Syngnathiformes; family Syngnathidae; genus Syngnathoides; species Syngnathoides biaculeatus. Next base: position 20,991,170 of record NC_084641.1, read on the forward strand.
ATCCTTTTGAAAGGTTGGCGATTAAGTTTTTGTGGAGGTATTTATTGTACTATTGTTATCATTATTATTTGCTGCAACAAAAACGCACAATAATACATTGTGTGTTTTTTTGTTGTTGTTTTTTTTTTTTAAAAAAACGTGTACACAATTTTCTGTCCGCCGATACGGGAATGTTACCGGTCGACACAAAACATATACAGTAATTTAAAAGATATACTGAACAGCCACGGGTGAAGAGGAATTGATTTGTAAACACTAAATTACAGAGGCGTGCTTCAGTATTCTTTTCTCAGGTTCTTTTTATTCCTGAAGTATGTAAAACACCATTCTACAAATGTAGACAAGACTAAATGCAGTGCACAAACAAAAATATGTGGACTATCAATGCCAAGGATGGTCACATGTACCTCATAATATTTATTTAACATTTTTAAGGTCCCATGAAGGAGATTTAAACTGAATAAAGCTGTAGATTTACACCCATTTGGCCACTAGATGGAGACATGCCCCATCTTTCAATTATAGGTCAGCCAAAACAACAATGCCAAAATGTGTGCAATATCCAGGCAGCCAAGAGGAGAACATCCAACCTCCACCCAGGCGGGGCCGGGATTGAACCCGGGTACTCTGAACTGTGAGGCCAATGCTTTACCATCTGAAACACTGTGCCACCCAATTTATGAATGATACAATTAAATATAATTAACGATTTATCCTTTTATTGTCAAACTATTCCACACATTGAGAATCTACATTTTAGCATGCTTTAATTGTCTATGAAAGACCTATCCCAGTAAACGTGACCCACAAAAGGTTGTTCCCCCTCATCTAAATGGATGCCGCACCCACGAGTGTCAATCATTTTTCCCTTTGACTTTATTTTTAAAAATAAACACCCAAAGAGAATGAGTGGATGCCTGCCTCATTTAAATATTTGAAATAAATAAATTGCTCATTTTTTTCCCCCAGTTTAAAGATCAGAGAGACAGTTGACAAATGCAGACAGACTCAGTTTACTAATCTGAAAGAATCCAGTGACAAATTGATTTGACAACATGGTAGTTACACTGAAGACGTGCGTGTGCGTATTGTTGTGATGCTCCATTTGCACAGTCGCCATGTGAATTATTGATATGACAGACCGCAGCTTTGCATGTCAACACATCTCCCTGGATACAAAGATAGAACAAAACCCCTGCCAAGATCAATAGATTGAGAGACAGAAAGCAGGTGGGAAAAGCAAGAGGATGCTGATGAAGCGAGGAATTCCAAACACAATAATAAAGAAACTGGTGTATGGTCAAAGTGTTTGAGAAAAACACATAATCAAAAGTTCCTTTGTGGCATTTGCTGCCCTTTGCAAAACTATCCATGTTAAAATGCTGATGTTCACCTTGTCATGTGGGGAGGGGAACCCGTGTGAGATCGAAGGACTGTGTTACAGCCCCAGACACAAAATCAGCAACTTTTAAACGCTGAAAAAGTCTCAACAATTCAGAATTATATTATTATTAGTATTTACATTTATTTTCTGCCCTTCAAACACATTTAATGTATTGAGAAACAACACTAATTTCTGCTTAGTGCCACTTGAACGCCTGAAATTATTGAAACTACACTCAAATTTATCCTGCTCATGTAAGTATTATTCTCTTTGTAAATATTCTTCTTTTTTTGGTGTTCATCTCACAAACTCATGCCAATTCAAATGATCACAGATTTTTCTGTTACGTAATAATGGAATAAAATGTTTCTTATAGATATGCAAACAACAACCAGATCGACTGCGACTTCATTTCAGTTGGAAAACAATATCAACTTTAAAGCTTACAACACGGTGTATTGTAAAATATGTATAGTCAATAGCTGGCAGAGTATTTTATTTTATTTTTATATTATCCATACCTGTCTTTCTTAACATTGCCCAAGTACCTTCTCGACTTGAATGGCAGGTAGTCATGCGAAAACATGTACGGTTAACAAAGTCCATTATTCAGACAGTTTGATCCTGGAACAGATTTATTTGACTGTATTTTCAATATTTTCAATGGGGATCATTATTTTAAAATAAAATAAAAATTCCAAGGTTGATCACTGGTGTGTTCCGTAGAGCAGTGGTCGGGAATCTATGCCTAGTGAGCCATATCTGGCTCTTTTGATGGTTGCATATGGCTCGCTGAGCCCCCATACCGACATACTGTAAATGTCATATCTGTCACGTATGCAACGCAAATGCGGCAGTGATAGTTTGTCCTAGTAGGGTAGCCGTAGTTTGCTGTCCAATTTGGCAGTTCATGTGCGCAGGTGCAGAAGAGTCAAACGCTGATCGTGTGGGAACAACTAATTGTGGAAACATTTTTGAGAACGATCACTCGAAGAAAAAAAGATTAGTTCTGCAGTTTTTTTTTTTGGCAAGAATGGACAGAGAAATTCGCCTTGGTGGAGAGAGAAGGTTCTGCCGTGTGTCTAAATTCTAATGACAAAATTGCAAAGAGGGGACAGCAGAGAGAAAACATGTCAAGAGCTACTTTCCAGAGTTCAAGTTTGTCAGCAAATCCGTGTTTGGACCCAACAAGGTGAATTGAATTCAGATGGCTTTTCTGGCGCTTTTGCAATTGTGAGAAATGGAAAACTATTCACATAATGGGAGTATGCCAACGCATTCGTATTTGATGTTGCCAATAAACATTTTGACAACTTTGCACAAGCTCATCAAACGAATGCAAGATATGCCTTGGTCATCAAGAACTGTTCACCAACGCATCATCATGATGGCAAATCAAACTGAATGACGTTCACAATTAACGGATGGAAGTGTGAACGCCTGCATGAAGCTCATTCTAACGACGTATGAAACCGACTATAAAGCTATCAGCAAAATCCACCAGAAGTTGCATTAATGGTCAGAAGTACTTTTGTCATCATTGGTGAGGAACAGCGTAATGTTATTTAAAATAATTCAGAGATTTATTGTACTCTAAAATGGTTGGTCTTGTATAAAATGCACAAGCACACTTGTATTTAGTTTTTAAAATCCTGTATGGCTCTTTTGAAATTACATTTTAAAATATTTGGCATTTATGGCTACCTCAGTCGGAAAGGTTCCCAACCCCTGACTTAGGGCATGCACTGACTGTTGTAGATGGGGTATTAGAACAACCTTCTTACCTACTGTTGTTAAATAACATGAAAGGTCAAGATGTGCCGTTGTTCCAAATATATTGCCATGCAGCGTGGCTTTTCCTCACGGGGTCAGCATTCAAGAGCGTAGTAATCCGGCACTCCAGGGTCATTGAGTGAGTGGGTGTATTATTTGTGGAACAGCGAAACATCAGGTTATTACGTCAAACAATATTAAAAAAAAAAAAAAAAGCCTTTATTTTTAAGTCTTTGTGTGCGAAGAGGCCCACTGGCAGTAAAATAGGGCACAGACTGACTCGGCAAAGGGCAGTACAAAGCACTTTGTTGTATTCAGTTATTTATTAATTTGTATTCATTGTTATTCATGCATTCAAATTGTGCCATTGTTATTATTTTTACATGCAGGGTTATTTATGAGTTACACAATACACTTGAGGGCAGATTTATTCAGCTGTGCAGCTGCACTTGGAGAGGTTGCATCTGGGCAAGTCTTGTTTACTAATGACATGTTTTGTGTGTATATATATATAATGTACTGCATATCCATTCAAGATACTTTATATGAGTAGGCTACATGATTTAGTAACCAAAGCCAAAATATTTGAATTATATGAATTATACAATGTCATTCTTGTGTGGGCGCCATGGTGGACGAGTGAATAGCACTTGTGGCTCACAGTTCTGAGGACTATTTAAAAGAAAAAAAAAAAAAACAAAACAGCCTGGTCTGTATCAAGTTTGCATGATTTGTGTGCTTGCGTGGGTTTTCTCCACGTACACCGGTTTCTTTCCACATCCCAAAAACATGCATGGTAGATTGAAGACACGAAAGATTCTGCACGTGTAAATGTGAGCATGAATGGTTGTTTGTTTCTAGGTGCCCTGCGATTGGCTGGCAAACAGTTCAGGGTGTACCCCGCTTTTCACCCAAAGGTAGCTAATAGGCTCCAGCATGCCTGCGACCCCTGTGGGGATAAGCGGCTCAGAAAATGGGTGGATGGATCATTTTCTTGAATGTATTGCAACAGAAAATAACACAATTCGATCATCTTTCACAAGTTTTTTTTTAAACAATAATCAATGATTCTTAACTGAGTGGCTGTAAAAAAATATTATTATTACAATTATTATTGTGACAATTATCCATTCATCCATCCGTCTTCTCCCGCTTATCCAAGGTCAGGTCGGGGAGGGGTTGTGGCAGTAGCCTTAGCAGGGTTGCCCAGACTTCCTTCTCCCCAGCCACTTCATCCCACTCTTCTGAGAGGATCCCGAGACGTTCCTAGGCCAGCCAAGAGACTGAGTCTCTCTAGTGTGTTCTGGGCCGTCTCCAGGGTCTGACACTTTAGCTGCTTGGATAATTAGGGAACACAAACCCCTCCACCACGATAAGGTGATGGCTTTCATTATTATTAAACAGTAGTTTCATTTTTTGAGAGCACAAACAAGTTCAGTCAACAGGGCTTCTGCCCTGAAGTTGGGCACTCCATTTTTCATCAATGGGTTTGAGAGATGATCCATCAACAGTCAAATGCACACAGACTTATTAATATAAGCAGGGGTGGCATGGTGACTCAGCTGTAAAGTGTTGGCCTCACAGTTCTGAGGTCCAGGGTACAATCCCGGCCCTGCCTGTGTGGACTTTCCATGTTCTCCCCGTGGCTGCGTGAGTTTTCTCCAGCCACTCTGGTTTCCTCCCACATCCCAAAAACGCGCAACATTAAATGGACACTCTAAATGGCCCCAAGGTGGGATTGTGACTGTGACTGTTGTCTGTCTCTATGTGCCCTGCAATTGGCTAGCATCCAGCTCAGTGTGTACCCCGCCTCCTTCCCGGTGACAGCCGGGATAGGCTACAGCACTCCCGCGACCCTTGTGAGGATAAGCGGCTAAGAAAAATGGATGGATAGTCTACGTTTCTAATTGTTTTACAATAGAGAACAAAAATGTTTTCTGTGTTGCTCAGTGCTAGACCAGTTAATGCACTGCAATGGACTTGACACCAGGCTGTTGCTTTGCCTCCAAACAAATGATGCTGCATTAGTCACGCTTTTCACACATTTGCTGTTTGTGTGTGTGCTTGATGGCCTGAGGTGGCTGGGGTAAGATTGACTCAGTGTGACAAAATAAGACAAAATAACAGACATTGTTAACTACTGACTTGTGTATTTTTACCCTCACTCAATGTGGACCTAAAAATTCGTCTTGTCATTTCTACACAAGCATGAATATTTTCCATCACCTTCTGTGGGTTTTTGGATTCATCCACATCTACAGTGAAGAAAATTAGTATTTGAACATCCTGCTATATTGCAAGTTCTCCCATTTAGAAATCATGGAGGGGTAGGTGCGTGTCCACTGTGAGAGACATTCATCTAAAAACAAAAATCCAGAAATCACAATGTATGAATTTTTTTTAACAATTTGTGTGATACAGATGTAAATAAGAATTTGAACACCTATCAGCTAGAATTCTGACCCTCAAAGACCTGTTATTCCGCCTTTAAAAGTCCACCAACACCCCATGAATTATCCTGAATCAGATCTACCTGTGGGAGGTCGTTAGCTGCATAAAGACACCTTTCCACCCTTCTTGAATGATGTCGAAGCAGTCCCCACCCGGTCAAAAGACGTAGGCTCTCCACCGTGTCGTGAAGATGTGGCCAGAACACCTCACCAAGGTGTGTGGGGAGCTGACCGAACTTGTCACCCTATCTCTAAGGGAGCGACTGGACGCCCTGCGGAGGAAACTCCCATCAGCTGCTTGTATCTGCAATCATGTTTCAGTCATGACCCACAGCTTGCGACCATAGGCGAGGTCTAGGAACGTAGCTCGACTGGTAAATTGAGAACTGTCTCTTTTGGCTCAGCTCCTTCTTCGCTATTACAGAGCAGTATTAAGTCTTCATCACTGCAAACGCTGCAGCAATCCCCACTACAAACTGCTAAGTGACGTTGACCAGATCTGAGGTTGTTTATGTTTGGGCTCTGCACCGACCAACTGGGACAAGCGTCCCAGTGGCACCCCTTTTAAAACTGTCTTGTAAACTTTAGCCAAGCTCAGACTACACCAATTTTCTTATTTGCTCTTCCCAGATAAATGCTGTATGAGCAGCAAAATTTACCTTAGATATAACTTTGTAACGTTGCACCTTATTTGCATGAAAACAAGCCTTTTTAACAGCCCCTTAATTCCGGTATAGGTTAATACAATGTGAAAGACTTTTTTTTTTCTTTCATTTTCCTCATGCGCTTTATCGACCCCTGACAAATGTTTTTGTGAAATAATGCATGATAATGAATTTTAAAAAAAGAAGAGAAACGCCACTGAAGATTTTGTTGAATATAGCACATGACTTGCACTCGCTACTTGTCAACACAATCTGACACTTATTTGAGATTTTAGAGCAAAGTGTGAGACAGCACTCTATGCTGTTGCAATTGGCAGCAACACTGCGGAATAACTTCACTTCACTTGATAATGTCACTTGCCTAAAGTTTTGAATCTCACTTGCAACCCTAATAAAGGCAAAGAACTATAGAAAACGGATGTCCTGCTTTTCAGTTAACCGGTGGCTTTTAGGTTATACATTATTCAGGAGTATTCCACTTGAGGTAAAAATAAGCCAGTGAATCAAAGTTTATATCTAAGTGTTTTTTTGTAACCTCATTTTCACTTTTCTGCACAAACAAGTGAACATTTCAGTGAGAAATTCAGCTCCAATGCCGCTTTTGATCAAAATTCAGGTAGACTGTCTTATTTTGATTATTAGTAGTGGTTAGCTTCGTTTTACATGATTAAGATATAAGATATTCCTTGTACAGTTCATAAAGTTTTGGTGTCGGTTTGTCCGTGAAACATCTGTATCCATCCTTTTTTTTTTTTTTTTTTTTTAAATGCGAATTATCCTTTCCTGGGAGACACAAAGATGAAGTCTACTGTTGTGTGGTCGGCATTCACAAATTGAGCCAGACATTTTCAATCATTGTATTCACGTGCGCTCATCACTGACTTGACCAACCATGCACTGTCTACATGGAAGTCAGAGAGGTCAATCACTTCACTGTCAGTAATATGCCTGTAACAAATCATTTGTCCTATTTCACGCGGGAAGCTCATTAAATATTTGAAACAAGATAATTTGCTTTGATTCAAAAGGGGGGAAAAAAGGGCAATAAAAGTAAGTTTGTTTCCGCTTGTCCCTTTCGGTGTCGCCACAGCGTGTCATCTCAGATGAACGCACATATCTGTTTGGCACAATTTTTACGCCGGATGCCCTTCCTGATGCAACCCTTCTCAGGGAGTGGAGGCCCCCAGTGGGATACGAATCCACAACCCATGGTTTACCAAACCAGTGGTCTAACCACTGAGCTATATTGGTTACTATATTAAAGATGTACCGTATTTTCCAGACTATTTGTCGCTCCGGAGTATAAGTCACACCAGCCATAAAATCCATAGAAAAGAAGAAAAAAACGCATATATATATCACACTGGAGTATAAGTCACATTTTGGGGGGAAATTTATTTAATAAAATCCAACACCAACAACAGACATGTCATTTAAAATTGAAATGATGAACAATTTAAAATAGAATAGAGGCAACAACAGGCTGAACGATATGCTTACGCTACATGACACAACTGAGAAAGTGCCTGGTATCTTAACAGAACATATTAAGAGTTATCCCAATAAATGTAGCATAAATAACATACTTGGAAGTTTACCAAAACCATCCGTGTCACTCCAAATACCCAGTAACTAAAATCCAATGAAATCTTCATCCCTGGTGTCACTTCTAAACAAGTCCGCCAACACCAGAGGTGACGACAAGCCGCTTCCTCTTCTACGTCACTTACGTCTGACTCATCATCGGTTGCAGTTACAACTAGCCTATTCCAGGTTTTCTGAATCCCGACAGGAAGGTTTTGGTTCTCACGGAAGCCCATACTTTGTCGAGCCATGCAATGACTTCCCGGAAAGTTGCATGGCGGATTCACCCGGAAGCTGTGCTCTTGCAATGATGCAGAGACACTTTGTCCTGGTGAGGTTGCTGTAGTCCACAGGCTTCGTGTCGAACACCGATCGTGTCAGAACAAGTACGTAATTATGGAAACCCTTTTTCACAGAGGCCGCTCAAAGAAAAAAATACGAGGAGTACCGAAGTTTTCAACAATAATGGACAGCCTTTGTGGAGAGGGAGGGTTCTGCACTGTGTGATTCACAGATGGGGAGTTAGCCAAAGCATTCGTCTCGATGTTGCCAATAAACATTTTGCCAACTTCGCATAAAAACAAGATAATAAAACGAATAAAAGACATGCCTTTGTCGGCAAGAGCCGTTCAACATCATGATGGCAAATCAAACTGAATTACATTCAAGATAAACGGACAGAAGTCTCAATGCCTGCATGAAGGTTAATCTAACGACGTATGACAAGTCACATTCATGTTAAGAAGTACTTTTGTCATCACTGGTTAGGAACATCATAACAATGCTATTTAAAATACTCTGCAGAATATAATTTTCTCTTCGATTGCATTTTTCTTCAGTTCTTCTCAGTTGGTATAAGTGACACCCTCTTACGGTTGTCAGTGTGAAAAGAACAGATAAGTGACTCGAAAAATGGATGGATGGATATAATGTGTTAATTTAAAATATAAGTTGCACCCCCAGGCAAACTATGAAAAACACTGCAATTTATAGTCCGAAAAATACAGTACATAAAACAACCTAATGCCAGTGAATGAATACCGCTCAGAATAACTCAAATGTCTGTTTAATTTAACTGAATATCTCTAAGTAAACACTAGGTATGTTGGCATCAGACAAGTATTTTTTTTTACAACACTGCTTAATAGGCTTGAAGTTTCTAATAGAATTTGCTAGAATGAAACGTGTCAAGCGTTAATAACGACTGAATCATGCTTGTGGTCACTCTCAAACAAGTCAGCAAAAAAGAGACGTGTGAGTGATATTGGGCTGTGTGCACTGTCAACTTTGTTTTGCTGACTTCACCGCTTAGGGCTCAGCAGCATTCATGCCAATAATCCTGCCATCATTAAAAATGCGAGTCGGATGAAGAAAAAGCTTTAGCTTTCCGCACTTTCCTCATTTCCCCGTCCCTCCCACTGTATACAGAGAAAGTGACACTTGGACGGAACAGTGTTCCCACTCCATTCTCCAGCAAGACAGTAAATCCTGAGAGGGCTGCAGCCTTTACCCCCAAGAGCCGATTTAGCGGCACGTCTTCCCAAAAGCGCTTAGATTTCTCCGGGTGTTATTTAGCAGGAGGACTGCTGAGAGGACAGTGGATTTTTCCAGAAACATAGTCTCATGTCAACTCTGACTTGGCCTGCAGTGGGGCTTTGCGAACATAGAAAAACTAACACGGCACAACCTACATTCAGAAAAAGTGGAAAAAGTAGACCTAATCTAATTGGGAATGGAGAAAATTCATAACTGTGCCCAAGATTACTCAACTGTAACAAAGCAAGATCCTTGAAGATTTCTAAATAAGTCTCCCACAAGACTGCTAAATTGGCAAGATTCACAATTTGGTTTATTGCTTGGTTGTTCTGTTGGCTATGTAACAAATCTCCACAAAACAGTGATGTCTCAATTGCATTGGAATTCCTGTGAGGGTCTAATTCAGTAAGTGTGTTTTGTTTCACTTCTTTTTAAGATCCTGAAAAAAATAAAATACATTAAAAAAGCGACTTTTTGAAGATACGCAGACTGCAAGCGGACACGTCACCAACACGGAGAGTAAGAGCCATCCATATTCTGAGCTCCTTATCCTCACGATGCTCGCGTGAGTGCTGGGGCCTATTCCAGCTGTCATCGCGCAGGAGGCGGGGTACACCCTGAACCAGGACTCAATCGCAGGACAGAGACAAATTGATCACACCTAAGGGCCCGGAGAAAACCCACACAGGCACGGGAAGAACATGCAAACTCCACACAGGCGAGGCCGGGATTTAAACCCCGATCCTCCGAAACTATCAGGCAGACGCTGGAAGTAGTTGCGGCGCTCTGCCCCTGAAAATCATTTTAATGTAAAATAACCTCAACTTGGCACTCTCCTTACTCACAGCTCAGGCACATAGAATGTCTGTTTGTGCTTTAGTTTTGGCAAATCAAATGCTTATGGTTCAAATCCCATTTCATGCTGTCCGAAGTCACATCGAGACTAACAATTCTCAAAATCTGGCATTTGGGCATGGAAAGGTGACACACTTAGACATAGAGGCAAATATTTGGATTTTTTTTTTTTTTTTTAACCCGAATTCATGAAATATCAAAACAGACATTTGTCCTTGGTTAAACATCAAATGAGCGTTCGAGGATTGCACTACTCTCAAACACCAGTGGGCAGCGCCCTTGTGTGCATGTTTGGATATTTAGCAAATAGTTTGTCACTGTATTTGCATCCCATCATCAAACAGTCCTCTCTCGGGTTTGCTGTCTGTTCAAATGAACAAACAAACTCTGATAATTGATTCAATTCATAATTGATCCATGATTTCAAGGGGACCTGCTAATTACTTTGGGGTCCAGTCGGTGTCTTGTTGAGGGAGTCTCATAGCTGACTGGTTTCAAATAACGCAGTTTATCACACCATGGGGAGTCACTGGTTAACCTCAGTTTGTGCGGCGCATGTTTGCTACAATGGAATACGTAATTTAGAGTAGGATGAGTAGAAAAACTCCGTCCATGTCTTTGGAACTCAGTTGAAATGTTTGCCCTGTTAATTATGCTTATCCTAAGATCATTTCTATTGGAAAAATACTTGAGTTGACTGTTAGAACAATATTTTATCATGTTTATGCCAACATTTTTCTTGTGACGGGAGTTGGGATGGTTTAGATGGGCTTCCAGCAAATGTCATTGAAATTCATCAAGAAGCTGTTCTTTTCCAGAGCGCATCTGTTTTCTCTTTAAGCAACCGAAGGTGACAGTGAAAAGCTAGACATTGTCCTTTGGGGACAGTGGAACTTTTTCAGGAAATCTCCTGTCATCTTGAGTTATTTCATTGCGGACAAAAGCAGTAGATTAACTGTTCAACGGACATGCTCCTCAAGGAGATTCAACTCTTCATCCCTCCATTCAGCCATGACAGAAGATGAAAGATACAGTACATTTGCTGTCTTTGAAATGCACTTGACTGGACAGTGAAATTGAATTGCTGCTCTGTAGACGGGATTGTCTTGCAAAATGTCATTCAATGTTAATTTCTATTGAAAGGGTGGCCTAGTAATTAGCCTGTCTGCCTCAAAAATTTGTGAGGTTTGCCATGAGAATGTCACCAGTTCACGTGCGAGGCTGTGACCTTAATGAGCACAACCACTAGCATAAAAAAGGATAAATGGATGATGATGATGCTTTGAAAAAAACACCAAGGAAGGACACTGCATGCACGTGTTCTCGTTCTTTTGTATATTTCACTTATGCAGTGTCTCTATACAAAAAATAACAATGTGAGAGCAACTAGGACATGGGTTCCACTGTGTTTTTGCTCATTTAGGTTCAAGAGTTTTGGGACCTGCAGATTGTGCTTTCTTAGGGATTCTAACCTTGAAGAGCGAATGTGATGTATGTCAAGGCATGCATTTATGAATTACAGGTAAGAGTGAGCACACCTGTCTCTTTGTGTTACTTTCAGCACACAGGTTGTGAGTGTGTGTGTGTGTGTGTGTGTGTGTGTGTGTGTCAATGTGTACACACGTGTGCTTTTCTTTTCTGCAGCACATTTCTATGGCATGATATGTCTTAATAAATCAGATCAGCAGAACCGGTGACCCCCTTTTACATCTCCTCTTATCTTTCATGGGATCGATTTTCACATTTACTTTCTGTTTAATAGCCATAATCCTCACAGAGGTCAAATTCTTCATTGTAATCAATTCCTATTGCGTAATGTGTTTTTGTTTTTAACTTTTTTTTTTTCTGACATTGGTGGGACTGATTTTGTTTTAATAAAGTAACAAATGTGTTGTGATGCAAAATTCAAGGGGAAAAAAATAATACACAACAGGTGAGGCAGTACTGATTAATCAAAGCATAACATTGTGTCCATGACGCTTTCTCTTATTTGTACAACACAAGTACGTGGAATAATGTGGCATATTAGCACAAACACAAACTCTGCAAAATTCAACAAGTAAACTGACAGCATTGCAACTGATCTGATTACATTATTGCTAAGAACTGTTGGAAATGCTGCAAAGTGATATCCACGTTCTAGCAGTGAATTTTCAAACTTACAACTGATTATGTATTGTAGAGGAGGCATTTTTCTAATGTTGAAAAATTAGTCGAGGGCCACTACGAGCGCAGAGAACCAGTTGCTCTTTTGTATTTGTTACTGCCACGCTACTTCTGAAGTCAAAGTTGTTTGATGGTTTAAAATTATACCAATAAAAAACTCAAGGCTAATTTTCATTACCCTGTTTTTGGTTTTAGAATTAAGAGGATGGACGCTAGTGATCGCAGCAGTTATGCTATGCAGACAAGAAAAACACTATGAAATTAAGAGAATAGAGTGACAAATTCGTCCAGTTTCAGGGAACACCCATCCATTCATCTATTCACTGAGCCACTTTTCCTTACAAGAGTTGTGGGACTGCTGCAGCCTATCCCAGTAATCTTTGGGCAAGACACGGGGTACACCCAGAACTGGTCCCCAACCTAATTGCAAGGCACTTAGAAACGAACAACTGCTCACATTCACACCTACGGCCAATTTAGTGTCTCCAATAAATTTAGCATGGAATTTTTTTGGGACATGGGAGGAAACCATAATGTTCGGAGAAAACCCATGCAAGCACTGGGGAGAACATCCACACTCCACACAGGTGGTGCTGGGATTTGAACACCGGTCCTCAGAACTGTGAGGCAGACACTCCAACCAGTCATTAACTGTTTTTGTTGTAGCCAAGTACGATGGTCATTATTCCGTATCAAGGTCCAGAAAATGAGCCACATCGGCTGGGGGGCGCTCCACAGGCGTTCCACCATCAGCGTGGTCGGTTTTTGAGCACAGTTAGAGATGATGCGTATCGTGGGGGGCGACATCACACAATGGGCATTTATCGACAATGTTGTTGTTGAGTCGATGCTGATAGTTGTTGAGCTTGTGACACCAGCCCGAACGGAGTTGCGATAGCATCGATCAAACGGGCCGTGGGAGTTGTCTTTTCGGATAAGGCTACTGGAGGCGGGTAGCGGCCCAACACGAAGTCAGTCACCGTCCTGCCCTTCAGGGAACAAAACAAAATTTGATTTTAAATGTTGGTCAGAGCTTCTGATATGGCATAAGCCAGAAGAGAAGGCTTTGCTGGTCTTGAATGGACATCAGATAAAGATAGCTAGGTAGAACCTGTAAATCCTGCTCGCTTCATTCTTCCCTTGTACCTATTTGCTCTTGGATCAGCATTTCATCTGTTGGATTGTTGATTGGTTTGTCAAACCCTTTGGATATGCAACTGAAACCTGAGTGGTGAATCAAAATAGAAAGATGGCGGCGCTCCGGACACAGCGTTGGTCCTCGGGAGACAGCACCGGCGAAGGGAGGGAGGGATTAGCATAGCTTTGAGTGACCGAGCCTTTGTCCGGCAACATCTGCAGTCCAAAGATTTGCCTCACACGGCATCGATTTGCACATCAAAACAACCTCTTAGTTGAAAGGCTGCACCTGCTTCAAAATCCCTGAGCATCTATGCTGATGTCCCTCCTCCAGGATGAATCCCAAATGGCAGATGGGAAACGTCTCTTAAACGTGTTATTAGTTAGCGTGGCTATCCAGTTAAGCTCTCTCAGCAGTTGTCTTGATGATCTCATTAATTTGCCATTAGCATACAGGAGCTAGTTTCCCTTCAAGTGCTCATGGAGCTGCAGAGCTTTCAATTATTTAGGCTGGCTGAGCACTTCTACAAAAGACTGTTTTTGTGTTCTTGCTAACCGTGCCTCATGAATTATTAAAACAGACGATAAGAGAAGAGGCCTGTTGAATCTCAGCAGTTTAATCAATGTTTTAACCTCATTAACACGGGGACGAGAGTGAGCATAGCCCTTGCTTGTTTTTGTGTGATTTATTTTTTGGGAGTGCGGGGGGAGAAGGGTGCAGTATTGTCCAAAAAAAGGACAAAAACAGAAAAAAATCACATTTGTATCTGATCTTTCAACAGAAATTAAATTCTGGGAAACATTTACTGCATTGTAAGGCGCACCTTCAATGAATGGTTTATCTTAAAACTTTTTTTCATATATAAGGCACACCACCTTGTAAGGCGCATAGAATAGACACTACAGTAAAGGCTGGGGTTACGTTATGCATCCATTAGATGGAGCTGCACTAAAGGCTCAATATTCATCCACATATAAGGCTCGCCTGACTATAAGGCGCACCGTCGGTTTTTGAGAAAATTAAAGGCTTTTCGGTGCGCCTTATAGTGCGGAAAATACGGTGCCATTGTTGGCACATGCACAATTATTAGGCAAGTATATTGCGCTGTCTTGTATTTTTATTAAAATATTGTTACGTGGTGAGATTTTTAAACCCATTGGATTAAAGGTGCCTATTTAATTGTCTAATATCTACTGCTATTGTACCATCCATTAGTCCATTTTCTGAGCTTCTGATCCTCACATGGGTCGCGGGGGTGCTGGAGCCTATCCCAGATGTCATCGGGCATGAGGGGGTGCCTTTGTGTCTTACCTGGTCTGTGTCAGGAACGGTTTTGACAGATAGATAAACAGGTTAATTGTACCTTCTGCCTTATAATGGGGATGTGTTTGATTCTTCCACCTGTCTTTATTCATCTCTGCTATAGGTAGATGTATGTAGTTAGTAATACTGTAATTTTACAAAAATTAGCCATCTCTTTCCCTAAACAGGTAACACCTCTCCACAGGGGACCTTTTTGGGTTGTGGGCCTAGTTTGTAGTCGTAGTTAGTTACAAGCTTAAATGAAGTTGCTCTGAGCTGCAGCAGATTCAGAGGAGTAATGGGCACCTTTGGAAGGCCTCAGCTGGAAACAATTTATTTGCCTGCTAATCGGGTTCGCCCACGTAGAGTAGATGTAATCGTCAAGAACAGGAAGCACGGCAGACCCTGATTCCAGCCTTTAAGGGAGACAGAAGGATGAGGGAAAGACTTAGATAAGCGCTTAATGATCTATCCTGGAACAATAACCCCCCTACTGTCCCTACAAACGTAGACGGTGTCATCTTTTGGCCCTGCTTTAATGCAGTTAAAGACTAGAGTCAACCAGAAGCTGGTAAAGATCAACCTAATCCGATTTTATTCGATTTAATTTGTCCCAAGGTTGATTAAATTACTTTGATTAAAGGATATGGTTGGAACGAAATTAGCCAAAACGGGCAGGAGAGTTCACGTACAGTTCACCAGAATCCGATGAAAAAGTCAAATCAATTATAAATCTACTTTCAAGTCTTTTTTCTTAAATATTGAGTCGTATTACCAGACATAAAACAATAATAGAAGTCTTAACAGAGAAAATGGAATACCTGCATCCCTTCTTGCTTTCTATACAAATATAATAAACTTACCCTCCCATCTGGTGTGATTGTGAGTGCGACTGTTGTCTGTCTCCATGTGCCCTGCGACTGGCTGGCAATCAGTTCAGAGTGGACCCCGCTTCCTTCCCGTTGACAGCTGGGATAGGCTCCAGCATTTCCGCGACCCCTGTGAGGATAAGCAGCTCAGAAAATGAATGGATGGGTATATATCTATATACAGTGTATACACACACACGTCAATGCATGTCATTTATATATATATATATATATATATATATATGTATAAATTAATCTAATCGCACAAATATTGCATTAAACATTGATTAACTCGGATTAACGCTACTGTATAATTAAACTGTATTTATACAAAAACACCTTTCCCCAAATACTCTATATAATTAACTTGGTTCACTGATGCAATTGTTCACATAAAATGTATGTACCTACAAATACAAGCGTTCATCTGAGATGACATGCTGTGGTGACGACTAAAGGGACAAGCCAAAAGAAAGGGGGGAAAAAAAGAACTGTTGTTGTCTTTCCTTTGCTAACCTAACATAACCTTTTGCAACCCTAAATAGGAGCACTGACATATTGGCACTATCGAATAAAGTGTTGATTCTTACCATATGTTGTAAACAATTTCACTTCAGATGATCTTGATGTTATGCAAAGTTTTTCTTTCTCTGTAATTCAGCCATCTATACATTTTCTATGGTGTTTGACCTCATTTGGGCCATAAGTGAGCTGGAATTCATGCAAGCTGACATTAGCTGAGAGGCAGGGTCTACACTGAACTGGTTCCCAGCCAATTGGCACTACCACACCACAGTGCTGCCCTTCTCCATTATGGTTCTTTTAGTTTTGCCTAACTTGGGAGTGGATTTTGACCTCTTTTCCCTACCGCTTCCAATACAATTGTTGCCACTTTCTCTCAATGCTGAGTGACTTGGAAGAAAAAAAAAAATACTGCTCCCACACATGGATAGATAAATACATAGCTATTAATCCCATTCTCTCTTAAAGCTGAGCTAAAATTTTACAGAATCCTGTACCTTTCTAATCCTGTCATAGTTTCCACTCACGGTGACCTTTTTTCAGATATTTTGTGCTCCCACCCGATCCCGGCGACTTTTGTTTCCGCTTTTGACATTTGCTTGTGATAATGTCCAATCCCATGATAGGTTGTGAAATTCACTCCGAACCGGTCCCAGGAATCCTGAAAAATGTACTTGGACTTTTGATTCACTCCATAAAAGTCATATTGTTTAAAACAAAAATGCATTTGTTTGAATAAATGTCAATACATTGTCATGTTTTTGTTGGACCTTGCAGACGTATTGAGTTGACAAAACAACATATTATGACTAATGCCCGGAATCATCATTATCATATCATTGTAATCATGTTATGTAAATAATTGGGTGTTTCACCGTTCATGTTCCTCACCTCAAGGGAAAACCCACCCTATGATACTTGTGACCTGATGGGAGGGGTTGTGAATCTCGAGCTGAGAAAAATAAGCCCAGTGGTCGTTAGGACTGGTTTAAGATGCTACACTAGCATCAAGTGGCCATAATCGCACAAGCAGAGGGGTTTGCATTTGTATTCGAGGCACTAGATATCGTCATATTGTATTTTTTTCTTTGTTTTTTTGTACATGTGTGAGGGAGGGAAGTCTTTGCTGGGTCTCCAGGGACAATGTATATGGTATATGAAGTCGACGACGGGTTTTTGTGTATATGCACAGACAACATCACCTTTGAAGAACATGGCACGCTTACACTTGCATACATTTGCACACAGTGGTGGGATATAACACATTGCAAATACTGTACTATATTTTGTCGCTGTCCTTACAGATCTTACAGATATCCATACTTGAGTATTTCTCTTTCTGACTTTTTAACTTTTACTCCCTTTATTTATAAACAGATATGGTATTTGTACTTTGTCCACTCATGATTTTTTTTTCCAAAATACACTTATTGCTTTTTTTTTTTCTTTTAACCTCGGTGAATGATGAGCACAAATGGAAAGTGGTAAAGTCAAACACTATCGAGATCTTGGAGTACGACAAGCTGGAACATGAATCCAGGACCATTAACAACAATGACACTAATGGAGAAGGGAGATAATTCCCATCCATGGCTTTGTTTAAGAGAATCATTTGAATTTGCGTGTTGTGTTTTGACCCATTTTAAAAACCACAAATAAAAAAAAAAATCTGTCTAATCTGAAGAGTTTGCCGGCTAATTTATCATTTTTTAATTAGTTCAAACTAATAGCCAAATGATGTTTTGATATATATTTTTTTTTAATTGTGGGAAGTTATCAAAATGTTAATTGGAACTAATTGACAGTTAAAAGAACAATTTTTACTTTTGTACATTCACTTTTTGTAAAAAAAAAAAAAATGTAATTAGGGGAAAGAGTCAAATCAGTATTTAAAGCTTGCATCATCCTTTACACAAGTGTATGTACTTCTATTTAAGTACAGAGGGTGAGTCATTTTCACTCAGTTTGAAAATAAACAAGCTAAAACACACATGCACACACAAACGCTACTAGTTGCATCTGAATATTCTGTATCATAGGCTACTGTGTGTGCGTGTGTGCGTGCGCACACGTCAGTGCCCTGTGATGAGCGCACTCCACGGCTGACGATGCAGCTGGGAGCAGCATGAGTCCGGAGCGAGCGGAGCATGACATGGTGTGTCAGAAAGCCGTGACCCTTATTGTCGACCTCTGCCAGCACAACAGCACGCTGTTGGAGCAGGACACGTGTCAGGAGTTCCTCTTCCTGTTGTCCGGCCACGGCGCCAAGCACACGGATCAGGGTAAGGAGCGCTTCGATCCTGGTGATGATGATGATGATGTGTGTATGTAGAGTATATGCATCAGGCATATGTGGAAAATTTCTTCCTTGTTTTGTTTTCTGCCCCTTTTTCAGCATGCAAGGTTGACACTTGAATAGGGCTGCAGTTTTTTTTTCTGCTCGGCTTGAGAATGTTTGTTTAGGAGCCAGCGTCAGTGTAGGAGACACACTTAATTGAATAAGTGAAAAAAAAAAATGGCGCTCAGTCGTGAACCTGTTTCTGAGTAAAGTTTGTATGAAGTTTCTTGGAATTGCATAATGTTTGTTTTGATGTCTGCCTGACGGTCACAAGGACTTGGGTTCAAATTGCCTTTGCGTGTTCTCCTCCTGCCAGCTTGGCTTTCTTTTTCCTCCTTTTCAAAATATCCATGGTAGGTTTCTAAAATTCCCCCCCTTTGGTGAGAATGTGAGTGTGAATGGTTGTTCTGATTGGCTGGCGACCGGTCCAGGTTGTACACTGCCTCCCGCCCAAAGCCAGACGGTTTGGGCTCCAGCACAATCAAGAAACTAATGAGCGGACAAGCATGAGGAAAAAAATAAATGGATGGATGGGAAAAAATAATTATATCTCAATATTTTATTGTTTATTACATTAATTGTTGCACTTATTTGGTGCAATGAGTCCATGCTGGTGCACTCATAAACCTGTAAAATGATCCTATTCAGAATGTCAATATTAATATACAGAGGAGCCTCTGAGTTTGAACATTTTTTTTTTCATTTGGAAACAACTTTTACCATGCGAATTGTAAAAATCCGTTTTTGGGGAATTGTAATTTAGATTCGAAGGGGCATTGAGGCATCGTTTTAACCTTTTTATAAAAGGCACGTGTGTACAACATTTGAGAAAATAAATTGAAGGATTAATGCCCTTGTTCAATGAAATAGTTGACAGATTTGGGCAAAAGCTACAAAATCTGTCACTTAACCTTTTCAGTGTGGAAATGCAGAGGCCGTTGCAGTCCACTTGCATTGGAATGAAATGTTACAGTGAACACTGGATCCAGCAGATGCTATGGTTTGGGGGGGAAAAAAAGAAATATTCTTTGAAACATGAACACAGCCATGAATTATACTAATAATTTTTATAATATTATCAGTTGATTTAATATTACTAATTGGAGAATGGGGCAAAATAATCCTGATTGTGAAAATCCTAATAATGACGTACTTTAACACACAATGGTAAAATGACATGCAGAAAATGGATAATGTCAGAAATCAAGTATATCGTTTGGTAATAATAATAACTGAAATTCATGTAACGCCTTTCAAGGTGGTGGTCGTCTGATGCCCAAAAGTGGAACTAGTGTTGAGTTTGTTGTCAGGATGTGAAATCAGAAAGTCAAGTGCTGTCAGCAGATGCGATCCAAAATGCTTTACTGCTGGACTGGGCCACTTTTTAGGGTCTGGCACATGCCTCGCCATTCCTGGTCGTCTCTGCTGTCACCCTGCATCATCGTACAATGCGGTGCCATGGGCCTACGCTACATCAAGCTGCTGCTTCACATGACGTCTTCCCACTGATGTAAACCGTTTCTGCCACATAGCTCTCAAGACGAGATACTTGTTGTGATGTTGAGGTTGTATAGGTTTTGAGGTGGGGTCCGCAAGTCCCCACATACATATTTTCCACAATGGTTACCTATAATACGGTTCCTACTGTACATTTTTGTTGTCCGGTCCAGTTCAGCAATTTGGAAGACAATAGGTACCTTGTTTTTGGCTATTATGACTGTCCAGAACTGACCACACATCATCTTTGTCCATATTTGGACCCTTTGCTCTGATTGGTTCCCTTCTTGTAAAGCAGACCTTTTTGTTATGTTGATAGCACTGGCTTGGTAGCAGATGGGGAAGGCAGAGATCTTACTGAGTGATGTAGATAATAAACTTGTGAAAGTCGAGTAAACTCATTTCAGACCTCCCTGGAGAAAAAAAATGTCTTGAACTCAGGAATGTTTGGTTGTTTTTAAATCATATTTCATAGAGACAATATTACATCCCAAATACCTGAAAAATACCTGTTTGGGCTCTGACTGATTCTATTAACAAAATCATGTATCTGTTCATATATCCATCCATCCATTTTCTTTGCTGCTTATCCTCATGAGCGTCACAGGGCGTGCCGGCGCCTATCCCAGCTGTCAAGGGGCAGGAGGCGGGGTACACCCTGAACTGGTTGCCAGCCAATTGCAGGGCACAGCGAGAAAAACAGTCACACTGACAATCACACCTAGGGCCAATTTAGAGTGTCCAATTAATGTTGCATGTTTTTGGGATGCGGGAGCAAACCGGAGTACCCGGAGAAAACCCACGCAGGCACGGGGGAGAACATGCAAACTCCACACAGGCGGGGCCGGGATTGAACCCGGGTCCTCGGAGCTGATCCACCGTGTCGCCCTGTTCTTATATCACAAAACAAAATAAATTCCATGTTGTCACAATGTGAAAAAAGTCTGTGGGTGTATTTTTTTTTTTTTTAATCAATAAATAACATGAGGTGGCACAGTGGAGTGTGGTTAGAGCACTGGCCTCACAGTTCTGAGAACTGGGGTTCAAATCCCGGCCCTGCCTGTGTGGAGTTTGCATGGCCTTGCCCTCGGGTGTGATTGTGAGTGTGGCTGTTGTCTGTCTGTATGTGCCCTGCGATTGGCTGACAACCAGTTTAGGGTGTACCCCGCCTCTTGCCTGATGGTAGTTGCAATAGGCTCCGGCACTCCTGTGACCCTTTGTGAGGATAAGCAGCTCAGAAAATGAATGGATGGAAATAACATCACTAAAACACTAATAGTCAACTCACAATGCCCATTTGATCTATGCAGTAACATATTACACGACAGTTTGGCCGTCGGCACAATTTCTCCCCATTACGCCCCGCGGGCAGTTGGAAAGAGGTGGTGAGCATCAGTGAGTTTCTTTGGCCAGGTGTGTCCTGGACTATCTCCATGAGTGGGCTGTCACCTTCATGGGGGGCTGGACTTAGTATAGCCTCTGGCGTGTCTAAAAGGAAATTTGCTCAAGTCCTTGGGGGAATGTTTGCAATTTCACAGCAGGAAGAAAAGATTTTTATTTTTTTTTTGGTCTGTCATTGTATCGTATATCTCAGAATTAAAAAATGGATAAGCGGTTTAAAATGTTGGTTGAGCAAGATAGAAAACGAGTGGTAACAATAGGAGACTATTCATGTGGTTCTTTATAACAAGATGATATGAGCTACGTGAAAATGGGATATTTTGGTATGCAGTATTTCAATCCAACTTTTGTGTGAAGGAAACAAAAAGAAAGTGCTATATATTGTTCTTTTGCATTCAATTTTCAAGACGCTTATCCTCACAAGGGTCACGGGAGGGCTGGAACCTATCCCAGGTAACTTCAGGCGAAAGGTGGACTACACCCTGCACTGGTCGCCAGTCAGTCACAGGGAGATATCAACACCTTTACTGAGTGGAGTACTATGGTTCATTCAATTAAATATAGGTTGAACATTATTTGGAAATCCCTGTATTCTGTTTTTATTTATGTTTAGCACAATTTTACAACTTCACCGGAATTGAGTTTATTACAGAGTGCAAACACGAATTCCAATTTATTGTAAGTGAATACAGTTCAAGCATAAAAGCCAATACATGAGTAAATACCTACTTTTTATTTATAAATTCATGTTAGTGAATTGTAAAGGACAGGTACATATTTGTTGTTCCACTTGGCCATTTGTTAATCAAGTACGCTCACAAACTGCAAAGAACTTAAAAGCTCTGTTTTCCCCTTTTATATACTCACTAAAATTTTTCATTGCAATCAGGTCAGCCGAAAAGTTGAAGTCAAGGCTTCTGGTACAAAGTTTGTTTATAGTGTCTTACCATGACACACCACCTCGCTGCCTATGTGGTAAGAGGGCCAACTTCATAACAAAAAGCTAAAATAAATATAAATAAACATAAAACCTTCTTATATTCGGCTTCATTACTACATGGGACATCAATGCAATATTAGGTTTTTATTTTGAACTGCCCTCGTAGCATGGTGATAGCACTTAATGAAGCCTGAACCATACATTATTGGCTGACTGTGGGCACTCTTGGAATTTTTTCTTAAGCAGCAGTGCCCGCATTTTAAATTAAAAAAAAAAAAAAAATCACAGACATATTTTCTTGCGGCAGCCAAATTTACAATTACCATTAAAATGTAATAATAACGATGCCCTAATTTCTGGTGTAAAAACAATCCGCTAACTTTTCATTCTTTTATCACTCACCCTATGCTTGTTGTATCTTGATAATGTTGTCAGGGTTTATTTTACTATCATATCATATCATATCAACGATGATATCGTAGTGCGAGAAACCCTTCAATTTCCACTCCTTTGCTACCTAACCCAAGAGAACTACTGCAAAGATTGTTTCAATTCAAGTTTGTGTTGGGCCTTGGTGAGGATGTTTTTCCTGCACGCTATCCATTAATTTTCTTCGCCGCTTATCCTCACGAGGGTTGCGGAAGTGCTGGAGCCTATCCCAGCTGTCAACGGGCTGGAGGCAGGGTACGCCCTGATCTGGTTGCCAGCCAATCACAGGGCACATCGAGACAAACAGTCGCTCTCCCAATCACACCGAGGGGCATTTTGGAGTGTCCAATTAATGTTGCATATTTTTGGGATGTGGGAGGAAACCTGAGTGCCCAGAGAAAACCCGCACAGGGAGAACATGCAAATTCCACACAGGCGGGTTTGGGTTTGAACCCAGGACCTCAGAACTGTGAGGCCAACGCTTTCCAGCTGAGTCACCGTGCTGCCCCTTTGCTCCACTCATTACCTATTATTACAGTTCTCATACTTAATTCTGGCTCAGCTTGATTCTTTTGACTTGCTTAAAGCCACGGTTGCATTTGGTGATGGGTCACATGGTTGGGAGCTGCCGATTAGTCTCATTCCTGCAGGGCCTGAAGCCCACTTGCATGTCAAACCTCATTTGGCTCATCAGCTGCTCTTGAGCAATGCAATCCTGCTTCTTCACTTCATGTTTTCGACATAGATGCAGATTGAACTGTTATGTTGAGTCCAATTTATTGAAGTCCAGTTTTCTTTGAATGGTTTTCACTACGTTTGATCATCGATTGCAGCTTCGGGGAAGAGTTCAATATCATTCTACTATGGTGTAGATGGGAAAAGTAGTCGAGAAGTGGTTATTTTAAATGACAAGATTGCTAAAAATGTCTTGGAGGAGAAAAGAGTGTCCGATTGTGTGATCAGGCTGAAACTTGAAATTAAGGATGGTATGTATGATGAAATTACTGGCTACACCCCACAGGTAGGATGTATGGCCTAGAGGTGAAAGGAAAATTCTGGAAGGAGCTAGACAAAGTAGTTCTAAGCATTCCGGAAAGAGAGTGTGTCATGAGCCAGGCTGGACCACGGCCAAGAGGGGCGTGGCCACTCCTCTGGGCGGTGAAAACCTGTCACCCCTCATGGCTGTTTCACATTGGGACTGTAATTACACTGTGCATTTGAGTTGGAGTTTTTGGCACTGGGATTTGCCAGTTCATTGTGCCTTTGTTTTTGGGAGTTGCATTCATAACAGTAGGAATCTCCACCACTGAAAATAATGTCATGTTGAGCTATCCTCGGTACAGTGTTTCTGTGCCACCTCAGTTTAGTCCTTTCTCAGTATATGTTCAATAGTAAAGTCCTAGTTCCTAGTTTGTCTCCTAGTCATCAGACTTTGCTGCCTCGATGTCTTTTGGATCCTTCTTAGCCTAGTGTTTCTGTACCTCTGCCTTCTCAGACTGCTTACACCGTATGACCTCCACTTGAATAAAACTATGCCTAACATGTCCTTGTCTTGGAGTCTGGCATTTGGGTCCAGCCCTACACCGGAGGTTCGTGACAGAGTTAGTTGTGGTTGGTGCAGATTGTCATGAGCATATTGGTGAAACCGAGTGATGAAGAGGTGATGGGTAGATTTGGCATCCAGGAAAGGAAGTTGGTGGGCCAGATTGTGGTAGACTTTGCAAAAAGGATGGAAATGTCTGTACTATTAAAGACTTTTTTTTTTCTTCCCCCCAGGGGAGGTAGGAACAGGTAGGAAGTGACCTCTAATAGTAGCCAGGTGGATTACATCATTGGAAGGGACAGCCAAAGTTAGATGTTTGGAAGAAAAGGTTCAAGAGAGCAGACTTTGATGGTTTGGACACGTCCAGAGGAGAGGGAGTGGGTATATTGATAGAAGGGTGCTGAGGATGAGCTCCATCCAGGCAAAATAGCGAGAGGAAGACCAAAGAGAAGGTTGATGGATGTTGTGAGGGAAGACATTAGTTGTTGGTGTTAGAGAGGAGGATGAAGGAAAAAGGCTCACATAGAAAAGCATGATGTGGTGTGGCGACCCCTAATGGGAGAAGCCGAAAGGTTTATAAAAAAAAAAAAAAAAAAAAAAAAGAAGACACTAGAGTAGATGAAGTAAAAAAAAAATCCTTAAATCAAGCCTGTGGAGCACGAGAAAAGGATTTTGGGAACACACACACTCACAAATAAACGCAAATGCACATCTAACCACATAAAAAATTCTACTTCCATTATCAGCTGTGTGGGCCTGAATTAAGCGGCCTTATATTTGATCACATTATTCCCCCTGTTAAGCTTTATTAGGCAGAACCCGAGTTGGAAGAGGACATTTGCATCAGTCATCATTCAACACTGGACCGTACTGAATTCACTATCAAAACACAATAAAACAAAACATCCATTTTCTTAGCGGCTTATCCTCACAAGGGTCCTATCCCAGCTGTCTTCGGGCAGGAGGTGGGACACAAAACAAACAAAATAAAAAAAAATTAACTATAATTTTGAGATGAGAAGATGAAGAATTTCTGCTCTTATGCATCTCCTGTCTTGAAAAGAGGGTTCTCGGCCATTATTATCGGAAATTATCCATCCATCCTTTTTCTCAGCCGTTTATCCTCAAAAGGGTTGCGGCTATCGTAAATTATGCCCTCAAAACATACAAATTTAAGTGTGTGAATTTTCACTCACGCAAGCACTTAAAGTAATGTGTCTATTGTGTTATGATTGTTGAGAGACACATTTTCACTTTAACGATCCTGTGCTGCTAAGAAATGTTATCTCTTATCGTCAAAATCTAAAATGACCTTTCTAACCAATGATGTTCAATGTAAACTGCTGAACCATTCAGTCATATTATCTATCCATCCATCCATCCAATTTCTATACCACTTATCCTCATTAAGGTCTCGGGTGTACTCGAGCCCATCCCAGCTATCTTTGGGCAAGAGGTACACCCTAAAAAGGTTGCCAGCCAGTCCCATCCATTTTATATAATGCTTGATTTTATTTTCAATATACATAAGTCAGTTCTTTCACTCAGTGTCATAGTTTTGTGAACAGTCTGAAAATGCTGCTCCACATTTCCGTTTTTCATTATAGCAATTGCAGACTGGCAGATGAGGCAAACGCATTTGGAAAATGACCTAGTGGAAAAAAACGGTCCTCCTCCCATTCTGTATGGAAGTGGTACTTTTTAGTCATTTTTACTTGGTC
The DNA here is from genome assembly GCF_019802595.1 of Syngnathoides biaculeatus. Taxonomy (NCBI): domain Eukaryota; kingdom Metazoa; phylum Chordata; class Actinopteri; order Syngnathiformes; family Syngnathidae; genus Syngnathoides; species Syngnathoides biaculeatus. The sequence goes on from NC_084641.1 coordinate 21,017,283, forward strand.
CAATTCTCCCATTTATTTTTATACTCTTAGGTTTAACTTTCGGTGTAGCCTCCTACATTCGGGGCTAAATCGCTATCTTGCTAGAACGCATCGTTATGTGCAAATGCACAGTGACACGTGTCAGAAAAGGTCACAATGGTTAGTCAAGTGACAGATTTCATAGTCAAGGATGATAGCCCAATATCTACGTTTTCATGGCATGTATTTGACACATTGAGCACCTCTGCTCAAGACCGTATACTGCAGTCTGCATGGCTGTTATTCCATAAGGAAGCCTCTTCTAAAGAAGGCACCATCTGACATGGATGATCAAAAATGTGTTCTGTTCGGACCAAGACTTGCTGAAGAATCAAAAAGAGTAGTTTTAATTCCATGTCGAACAAATGTAACCCAGTGCTGTAGTGCCTCGAGATACAAGTGACCAGACTTGGGAGTTTTTCAAGATACGAGTATCTGCTTTGATTTGTGAGCCCAAACTTGAGGACTGAGTGCTGTATGACTGTCCTCCACTCTCTCGACAGAAAGCAGCACTTGGGAGAATACAATTTGAACATATAATTCAAATTAAAAAAAAAAGAGAAAAACTAAACTGTCCAAAAAGAGACTTCAAATGTGTCCACAATAACCATTTAATGTTGAAGTTGAGCCTCCTAATGTGAATTTACATTGTATAAGCTATCACCCCCGCAGTGTGTTGGATTCCTTTTGGTGCATCCATTCGACACGCCCACAGCATCAGAAAACTGGGATTGACTTGAAAAGTAACCATGAAACAAAGAGAATCAGATGTTGAGTAACCTGATTCTAGTGACTTGGCTGGTCCGACTTCCGTTCCTGTCATCAGGTGCCCTATTCAACTGTGATTTAGACACCGACAACAAGGGTACGTTGACTTACGTGCTTTGTTTTATGATTATAGTTTACAAGAAGCATTCCATTTTGAAGTTGAGCCTCCTAATGTGATTTTTACCTTGTATAAGGTATCACCCCTCAGTACTTTTGATTCCTTTTGGTGCATCCATTCGACACACACACAGCATCAGAGAGCTGGGCCTTATCGTACCATTTTTAAAGCCTGATTTGATAGTTAGTGTTTTTGTTTTTTTCCCCCATTGAAATTTGGCAGGTGAGTTAAAATTACTCCTCTCTGTGATGTGTTGTCTTTACATGCCATTTCTTGGGCCTGTTTAATGGCACTTTGAAAATTATGACACAGATGCTTGCACGAGTACCTCCCTCCTTCTATTTTTTTTTTTTTTTTTGTAAACTTGGGAGGGGCGGACGACAAGAATATTTTGAGGAATCTGAATTTGTTTTTTGATGTATCCTGACTAAAGTTGTGTCGTGGTACATTGACGTGACTTTTGTGGAGGTTTCATGCGTCTGTTCGGTTCCTGCTCACGGTTATTGTGTGTATGTGAGTGTGAACGATTTTCTGTCTATATGTGCCCTGCGACAGACTGGTGACCAGTTCAGGGTGTCACCGGCCTTTCACCAAAAGCCCCCTGTAATCGGCTCCATTGCCCTGTGACCCTGAATATGATAAGAAATGGATTCTAGATTGTGAATAGCTGGATGAATGTATTATGAGTAAGGGTGTATTGCAAAGCAAAGCAAATTTATTTGTAAAGCACATTTCATACACAAGGTAACTCAATCTGCTTTACATGATTAAAGGCATTTGAAAACAAAGAGATGAAACATTTAAAATGGCATAAAAACAATAAAAATGAATAAAAACACAATTAAAACTGCATACAGCGGAAGTGTGTGTTTCTTTCGGCTTGACCCTTTCGGGGTCGCCACAGCGTATCATCTCAGATGAAACGCATATAGATGTTTGGCACAATTTTTGTGCCGGACGCCCTTCCTGACGCAACCCTTCTCAGGGAGTGGAGGCCCCAGTGAGATACGAATCCACAACCCCTGGTTTACCAAACCAGTGCTCTAACCACTGAGCTATGGGGTCCAAGAACTGCGTAAGTAATATGATCAAAAAATGTATATATTCTAAAAAGCATGAGGGGAAAAAAAAGGAGAGTTTTCCACCTGGATTTAAAAACCTTGACACTTGGGGCTGACCTCACCTCTGTTGGCTACTTATTCCATTTGTGTGCAGCATAATAGCGAAATGCTGCTTCACCATGTTTGCTTTGGACTCTGTGCTCCACTATTTGACCCGCGTCAGTCAATCTCAGAGCGCTACTGGGTTTGTATTAATGTAAGCATTTCTTTCAAGTATTCAGGACCTAAATCATTTTGTGGTTTATAGACCAGCAGCAGAACTTTAAAGATGATGGGAAGCCAGTGCAGCGACTTTAGGATTGGATTTATATGCTCTGACCGCTTTGTTTTGGTCAGACTGTGAGCTACTGCAGCTGTTGAATCCTTTTTTTTTTTTTTTTTTTTTTTGGTGGGGGGGGGTCTAGTCAGAAGATCATTACAGTAGTCAAGTATACTTGACATAAAAGCATGGATGAGCTTTTCCTGGTGTGCTTGACATATACATGACTTCACTCTAGATATGTTCTTCATATGATAGAAGGCAGTTTTTGTGATTGATTTGATTGTTGAAAGTCAGGTTGGAATCCATCAGAACACCAAGGTCTTGGTCTTTGGTTTTTAAAGATAGAGAGTCCAGGTGTTTACTAACAGCAATTCTCTTTTCTTTTTTGCCAAAAACAATTGTCTCAGTTTTTGATTTAGTTGAAGAAAATTTTGGCTCATCCGGTTATCTGATTTATACAGTGGCAAAATACTTCAATTGAACTGTAGTCATATGGAGAGACTGCTAGATATAATTGTGTGTCATCTGCATCGCTATTCTCCTCAAAATTAAAGTTTTGGAGAATTTGACCCAAGGTTAGCATATACAGGCTGAACTGGAGAGGTCCAAGAACTGACACTTGAGGGACCCCATAGGTCATTGCTATTTGCTGAGACCGAGCACCTCCAATGGTCACAAAGTAGCTCCTTTCATCTATGTAGGACCTAAACCATTTGAGGACAACATTCTTTCCCTGAGAATGATACGATTCACAACAGTTCAGTGACAAGAAATTGTGTCAGTAGCATGTTGGCCAAAAATTAATCCACTGTCACAGTGAAATCAAAATGCCTCCACATTGCACAGTGCAGATGAAACCTTCTAGATTCATGTTCTTTTATGTAAAGGAATTATGGCTATTAAGTGAGGATAAGCGGTTCAGAAAAGGGATGCAAAAATGAAATACACAGATTTTCCTAATTTACTTATTGCTGTGCTATAAAACAAAGAGGGGAGCAACTAATTATGTGTATTTCAGCTATGACTGTACTTATTTGCCATTTTTTTTTCCCTGAAAAAAGCAATGTTTAATTGTGTGTTAGACTTATGAGCGGGGTCCTTGGAATTTTTAGGAACTAGTATTTCTAAATGATCAAATACAAAACACTGTAAGGTCTTCATCAGAAGAATATTTTAGGAATAATGCTCATAAAACATAGAGAGTTGAATAAATGAACTGCCATTTGTAATACAGTGGTGAGCCTTGGAAACAGTGACAAGTATTTAAGTCAACTCATTCTCCTCTTTTGGTGCCACAAAATAGCCCCTATTGACCTAAATAAATCAAGCTTTAACATGTACGGAAGCCTCACAGTTCACAGACGTCATCCATATTGATAATTTCTTGCTCCTTTTCATCTGCCTTCCACTTGACAGACCGAGGTCTTAAACATCAATAAAAGTGCCTTAAAAAAAGAAACCTTACACACACATAGGCTACGTTCACAATGTAGGGCATCATACCCAATTCAGATGTTTTTTTTTTTTTTTTTTCAATCTGACCATTTTATGTTGTTGTTCACACTTGTATTGTGGACTGTGGATGTAATATTTTAAGTTTTTGCCATGATATCATGTCAGTATAAAGGTACTTTCCGCAGATATAATGTTCACCACTTCTCCTCAGATTAGGCGGGGCACACCCTAAACCAGTTGCAAGTATAGAACTAAAGTAAAAAATGTAGTAACGTGAAAGCAGTCATAGTTATACACTTAAATGACTCAGTCAAAAACGAATGCTGTATTTTCCGGACTACAAGTCGCTCCAGAGTACAAGTCGCAACACCCATAAAATCCATAAAAAACAAAACATATATAAGTCGCACTGGAGTATAAATTGAATTTTGGTGGAATTTTATTTGATAAAATCCAACACCAAGAACAGACATGTCATTTAAAATTTAAATTACAAACAATTTAAAATAAAAATCAAATAGATGATTCTGATTCTGAAATAGAGGCAAAAACAGGCTGAACGTTATGCTTACGTTACATGACACAACTGAGAATGTGCCTGCTATGTAAACATAACATTAAGAGTTATTCCGATAACTATGGGATAAATAACATGCGAAGAAGTTTACCAAAACCATCTGTGTCATTCCAAATGTCCGGTAACTAAAATCCAATGAAATCTTCATCCTCTGTGTCACTTCTAAACAAGTCCTCCAACTCCAGATGTAGCCGACGCGCCGCTTCCTCTTCTACGTCACTTATGTTCAGTTTCATCATCAGTGGCAGTTTCTGAATCCTGAAAAGATGGTTTTGGTTTCACGGAAGCCTAGACTTGGCCGAGCCATCCAATGATTTCCTGGAAAGTTGAATGCCTGGTTCACCCGGAAGCTGTGCTCTCCATCCGACATCAGTTACACAGGCCTAAAGCGCCTTCTTATGGTTGTCTGTGTGAAAATAACAGATAAGTGACTCGAAAAATGGATGGATGCATTTAATAATGTGTTGAGAATTTCACATACAAGTTGCTGTAGAGAATAAGTCGCACCCCCCAGCCACACTATGGGGGGGGGGGGGTAACGCCACATAGTCTGGAAAATACAGTAACTGCATATTTTATTTACAGAACTGATGTTGTTACAGATGAGAGAGTTCAGTGACTGAGGCCATTATTACTGGTTCCTCATTATTTCACCAGTACTGTAAGAAACCAGTACAGAAATACATGTACTGCACTTACTGACCTTTAACAGATTAATACAGAGGTGTCAAACTCATTTTTGTCGTGGGCTACATTGTGGTTATGGTTTCCCTCCGCGGGCCATTATGACTGTGAAACCATACAAATCTTAAATTGTCTCATCATATTTACATGAAATTTATGAACCAGTTTTGGAATCAGAAATCAAATGTAACCATTTCAACCATTGTCAGTGTGTGGTAACACAAACATGCTTATAACATCTCAATGTTATCGTCATGATACATGACAATTTGAATTTTTGTACAGATTTTCACAAGAATCACGGGCCACATAAAGTTACGTGGAGGGCCAGATCTGGCCCACGTGCCTTGAGTTTGACACCTGTGGTCTAATATATTTAATAAAAGTGTGTTACATTTAGTCTATCTACCGGAAAAGCCACTAAAAGTGCACAGTGGAGTCTGACATGTATGGTGCACAACCAGCATCCGGCAGTGTTGAGTTGAGCTTCAGAGAGCTCCAGACGTCACATGGCCGTCCAAGGCGTGCATTTGATCAAAAGAGATTAGCAAAAAAAATAAAATAAGAATTTGAATGTATTATTTTTGGTTTGTTTGTTTTTCTTGCTATCATATTATTGAACAGCGTGCAATTGATTGAAACATCTAAAATATTTAAAAACAGCAAACTGCTTCCGTTAAGGTCAGAATTGAAATGTAAGCTTATTTTTTATTTGGGGTTCATGTTTTTATACGTGATTCGTTATTACTCAGTGCCTCACCAATCATGAACCTATGAACCTCATGACATGTCGCTGACACTATGAGCTAGCCGGGGATATGCAGTTTGTTCAGGCAATAAAGCAGTTTCTGCCCTTATGTCATACTGTGTCTCCGCAAGCTTTGCAGCAGTGTTTACATCAAATTGGAGTTCAAGGTTAGGAGCTTATATTGAAGCTTCGGTGTCAAACTGTCGGCCGTCACAACTGTTTATTAAACACAGGAGCCGTTGTTATTCAGCCAGCATCTAACTACAGACACTTGAGAAGATAAAGTATGAATGAGCAAATTTGATTGACCGGTGAAGGGTTGTCCTGCAGCTCCAGGCTGTCACTGGCACATTTTGCAGGATTTTAGAGCTTTATTTTACCAGCATGGTGATTTTTAAAATTTTGTTTTTTTATTATTATTTCAAATTTGGCAGGCTTTTTAAAAACACTTCTCTGAAGTGAAGCAAATTTATGAGAAATTACCACGTTTGCAGGGACTTTAATGTGATGAGTATTGATTGCTTAAATTATGTATTTCTGGCCCGAAATACCATTGACTCTTGTTCAAAATTTGACATGCACAGTGGTTCAGCGTTTAGTGTGATTGTGTCCCAACTGGTGAAAGTGGGTTTAAATTCAGGGCTGGCTGTAACTTGTCAAACACTGTTGTCACATGGGTGATTTATTTATTTATTTATGTCTTCCAAATTGTCACGAAAGCAAACAATGTTTTTGCCTCATAGCGCTATCTGACACCTGCTTTGTATTCTTATTTTAAAAATATTAATACTGTGTCATTCTGGGTAAATTAAAAGGATAGACGTACAGTACCTTTGGAATTGGAATGTCAAAACATAGCTGCAACTACAAAGAAAAAAGAAAAGAAAGATTCATTTGACATGCGTGGTCCAAATTAGTGGCAGCTTTGGGAGTCCAGACTTCTAGGATAGATGTTAATTAGTTTAGAACCCACGGAGGCTGTCTCACAGCAGGGCAGCATCGAAGAAAGCAGTTTATAGAGTCGTGGGGAGTCCGTCACCTCATTTTGCGGGGGCCATGTCCTCTACAATGTCATGTATTCATTTTTTAATCAATTTTCCATACTGCTTATCATCACTCTGATCACGAGTGTGCTGGAGCCTATCTCAGCTCACTCTCGGTGAGAGACGGAGCAGCCAGAATGGACCCATCCGTTTTTTCACCACACAACATGATTTTGGCGTATATGGCTTTTTGTCACTCCCGCCAGGAAAATCCTCTTGAGGGATTTGTTTATGAGAAGAAGCAGGAAGTGATGTTGGTTGCAGACGCCCACTCAGGCGGTCTCATGTGTTTCTACTACTTTTACCTGCTGGAGGATAGCTTTTTGTTCCTTTATGTTAGCCAAAATGCCAGTTCGTTGTATTGCTGGACATTGCTTGAACACTCGGGAGGACGGATTTACCCTTCATAAATTTGCAAGAGACCCAGTTTGTCGTGAAAAATGGATTGCACGGGTGCAAAGGACGAGAGCTTCGTGGGTTCCAAATGACAGATCGGTGTGTATACAGCTCCAAAAAAAAAAAAAGTCAGGGGGGGGACATAATCCTCTCAGAATGTAACAAAAGATCCACGTACATAGGTCAGGGGCGCTTAATGTGTCGATGTAACCGTCTGCTTCGGCCGCGCCTCATCCACCGCAGACGGCTTCGGCTGGGCTGGCTTATACATACTGTCTGGGAGTCTGTTGTTTGTTAGAAGTGAGCCGCATATCATCTAAATATGGCTTGAAACAAAAGGGTAATATTGCCCCAGCCGGTCACTTCACTCGATTGTGAGATGTTCTCTTCTTTGAAAAGTGCTTCCATGTCCCATAGTAGGTGCCACAGCGTGTTTTCAATGGTGAATGTCACGGTGTGACGTAATGAACAGATGTTGCAGGCAATATGGCTACCACTTGAATGTCGAATGAGACTCCCGCAAGTTTGCGCATGGCTGATGCACTCTCCGCTCATATTTATTTTTTCGTATAGACATTGAAGTGAATAATGTTTTATGTATTTTTCATTACAATACCTATTTTAGAATGTTTATAGGCATGACACTTGACCTTTAAGCACACCATCAGTGACGAATTGAATTTAGTTTAAAAAAAATACTAAGTTAGTTTAAATGCTTCAATACTTCGGTATTATGCAACTGATGTACATAATAATAATGGAGAAAAGATATTGAAACTGCCTTCACCAGAAATCTCATAATATATATCAGAAAATGCTTTGAGAATACTGTGTATCGAGATGAACAAAAATCTAACAGTCTTTGCAACAGTGTGTATTCTTAATGAGCTACAAGTTCATTAGAGTGGAAACAATTTTTTACGCAATCAGTCAAAATGACTCGTTACTATGGTGAAAACATAACCGGCTTGATGAGAAGAAGTCAAGAGTGGCGTGTCAGGTGCTGACAGCTTGGCGATAATGAGGAGGAGGTCTGTTGCTTAAAACTTTATTTGCTGATTAGACAATAGTGTCGCATCACCAAGGATCACACGAAGACTCACCAAGTGAGTTAAAATATGACATTACACGAAACGACTTTGCTCTCGTGGTCATAAATTGTAACAATATAAATAGTGTGGTGAAGAAATCAAATAAAAGTAAAAATGTTCTCTTAAAATTTCACTCTGACCAGGAGTCAACCACACCTGCACGGCCCAACGCTCTATGCCCTAGGAGTAGGGGATACTGGGATTTTTTTTGTTTCAAGCAGATACCATATGAATACATAGCTAGTAATGCAGATAACAATATATTTTTTTAAATTGAAATTTCATGTTCATTGCAAATTTTGTGATTTTTGCCTTGACTTATTACCATTATGATTACACTAAAACACTACAAAAATTTAACTGCAACAATAGACAAAATATGAAAGATTATTAATGTTGCAATAATTATTCTACTTTCACATTTTTTGGGGAAAAAGTCACTGGTGCAAAATACCAAAAAAGGCAGCAATATAACAAAACTATAAATATAACAATGTCAACATTACAACAAAAATTACCTTCCATTGCATGAGATTTTGTAAAAAATAAAGTAAGTAGTGCAAATAAAGTGTAAACTACAGGTGGCTCGCATTCTTAACCTTTTCCTATCTGCTCACAAAGCCCTCATAGGAATAATCCCTTAAGGCGCACTTTTGGCTCTGTTCCCATGTTGACAACAGATTTAGAGGTTTTTGTTCAGGAACAGTAACATTCTTACATTTTTCCCTTTTATTGCAATTCTTCTCTGAGTTAATAAGTGTCCCGCCTTAGAGAAAATACTTGGTGCAGGTACACATGTTGCCATTTGTCTCAGCTGTTTTCTTTCCAGTCTTGCTGAGACAGGGAAATGTTTGCTCATTCATTTTCCAGTATATATTCGAGTCTTTTGCTGGACGACAGAAGAGAAACTGCAGCATTGATTATTTCATGCTACTATCAATCCGATACAAATACTCATCCTGGTATCGATGGTATCGATATTTATACCGATACTAGCTGTGTAGATGATCAGCCAGGTTAACAGTGTGAGCGAAACATCTCCCCACTGGCCATTTCCACATGATTAGCAATGACTTTCGTATTGTCAATGGCCACGAATGAATGAGAAATGACATTGTCTGACTTGGTTATTTTCCACTCTTCCACAGTAGCTTTCAGTATTTCTGTCACACACACACCCGAGTGGCGGTGATGCTCTTTTGTACACGTGTGGAGGACTAGGTTTTGCTAGCCTTCAGTCCACTATGATAAAGTGTTTGGTTATGGTCACGTACCTTTGTTTGCCACGCAATGTCCATCCATCAGCTATCATTGCGATGGATTCAGCCTTTATTTTTATCATTTCTATTATATCATTCATCAGAAAACGTAGTCCCATGACACACACTGGAAAAAGCTTTATGAAGAAATGTTTCTACATTTGAGGCTTATGTTTTATTACATTAATTGGAAAATAAAAATATTAATTATACTCTACCATCTGAGGAATCCCCAGCTTGGAATGTATAATTAAAACAAATTTTGTGTTCTTGTTAGTGAGTGTTAATTATTTGCTTATGGTGTGAGCTATGCCCTAATAGTGTTACTAGACTTTGAGTACATTTCCCTCTTGCCATTCTTATTTAAGTGTTTTTGACTAGCACTGTGAAAGTGGCGCCTCGTCATTGACTGCACGCCTCATTGTACCTCACTTGCGCAGCTTAATGGCCAGTGCTTGAATGACAGGTTGAAATAAATCTGAATAACAGCGGTAACCGTATGTGGCATATAAAGTGAGCGCTCACATAGGTTTGCGAGCTCACGTCGGTCAAAAGTGTGCCAGGTTTTCCAGAGTGGTGGCAACTGAGCGTGCTTCGTAAAGACACACAAGGACAAAATTCCCCCCACCCCCACCCCCACATGTTTGCACAGGACTGGAAAATAAGGTTGTAGGCTTGATGTGACATTTGGCCTAGTGACTGGCCAAAAAGGCGTCAGCTGAGCTGACGAAAACTGATGGCGTGACCTTACATATTGTCTGGTAGAAAAGTGCTGCCTGATCCACATCATCATCTTAAAAATCACCAGCAAAGGTCCTCATCACAAAATGTCAACAACTAAAAATTCTAATGATAGTTGTACTGCTGAATTTCTAAAGGCCATCAGCACAAGCTTATGTGATATTGAATCTTACCACTATTTTCAAGAAATACCAGTTTTATTCAGAATATTGCCAGTGTATGTTTAAAAAAGTTAATGAGTGATTACTTTTTAGGAGAATTTGTAGAATACACTGTAACAGTTTTGGTCTAGAAAAGCGATTGGCGTACCAGAAGTTGGTAAACTTCATGCACACAAATATGAAACCATTGTCAGAAATACAAATTAGAAAACTGTGATGACTGATTCAATGACTGCTGTGTGGAACTGTCTAAACCAGGCAGGCGGGCTTCCTCAGGAGCCACTGGAAGTATATTCCCTGCATTGCTGTTTTGAGGTTGGATTTGATGTTGGTCTCCCGCTTCTAGTCCTGCAAGAGTAATTTCCAGAAATTTGAATGTCTCGAGGGTTGACATAGGGCACTAAGACAGCGTGAAGAGCAGGTGTGGTGAAGGATGCTCTTTGAAGTCCACAATCATCTTTGCAGTCTTGAACGTTTTCAGCTCGAATTTGTATTGGCTGCACCAAAGCTCCAGCCACTCCACTTGCCCTCTATACACAGACAAGTCACCGTCTTTGATGAGGCCCATGACTGTGGTGTCTGCAAACTTCAGGAGTTTGTTGTGTTGAGGTGCAGTCATTTTTGTAGAGAAAGAAAAGTAGCAAAGAGGACGCATCCAGCTGGGTGGGTGGGTATGGGGACTGAATGTAAATCTATATGAAAAGTTATTCAAGTCATCATCATGTCCTTTATTATTCACCGCATGGGGGGATGATCCCTTGTACTGTAGTTTGCAATTGTAATCATTTCCAAACTAATGCAGAGTCACTTGCAGCAAATTTATGTTCCTGCTTTTCTGCAAAATTTCTCTCTGTGATGTTGATTTTTTTGGCATCTCATTTCCAGCCTGATTACACAGGGCTCTGTCCCCATACCAATCGGCATACTCTTCCGCCTGGCTATGTTGGAAAATGTTGGCAATTAACCATGGCTTGTCGGTATCGAATGTTCAAATTTGCTTTGATGGCACACACACACACATTGACTTGGCGACTCTAAATTGCCTGTAGATGTGATCATGAGTGTGAATGCTTGCTTGTTTCTATCCGCCCTGCGATGAGCTGACAACCACTTCAGAGCGTACCCTGCCTCCTGCCAGAAGATAGCTGGGATAGGGTCCAGCGCTCCCGTGACCCTTGTGAGGTTAAACAGCTCAGATAATGCATGAATGGAAAGTACACAGACACACACGCCTTCGCAGAATCTGATATGGGACGCAACATTGTCTGTCCATGCATTCAAGCTTCCAGTTGAAGAAAAAACTCCAACCTGTGGAGTCTAAACATTCTTAAAGGTCTGTCTTTGGTTCACAGACTTCGCAGCATTTGATTCTTTGTCTATATGTTGTTATTAAGTCGATTAAACAGTGATCACACAAGCCCAAAGTTACATGTTACATACATGCATGGTTTGAGTCAATTAAGCATGGTATAGCAGTGGTCTTGAATGCTGTTTTCCCTGATGGGAAAGCCATTGCGCTCCTTGTATTTAGTGAGGTCAATGTTGTGTTTTGCTTTGTTAAAGTCCCCAAGAATATTGAGTGGTGAACATGAGTGCTTTTTTTCCCAAAGTATGTTTGCATTGGTTAACCAGTGTTTGCACTGCGGCTTTCAGTTAACCCGCGGAGATTCAAAATACCAGCGAGTATGAATTAAGTAGACTTGTGCAGCGGGTTGAATGACTTACAGTTCAAAAACAGTGACTACAAGTCGGAGCTGCAGTGTGTTGAGCCCTGTGACATCAGTACACAATTTTCTATCAATACGGAAGCATACTATCCTAATTAGTTTTCCCCGATAGCTCAGTGTCGCGGCCTGGTCTATGAATTTGAAGACCGTGTAGCAGTAGGGCGCCATCAGGGATGCGTTCACAAAGCCAAGTCTCCGTAAAGCAGAGGTCTATTTGAGGAGATCAAGCTCTTCCATTTGAATTTGCGGATTTGTAAAACCTGGTAAAAAACGGTTCAGGGAAGACTCCCTAATGTTTAGCAAGATTTCCCTAGTTTAAGTAAGTTACAGAATGTCTCCAAAGACGAAAGGGGTAAAAAAAGAACCATTCTAGACAAGGCGTTACTGAGGTCACCATTGGCGTAGGCCCCAGTGCGTGAGAAAAATCTGGCTCAATCGCTGGTGTACGAACACATTGCTGTATTTCTGTTTTTGTTGTCATGAGGGAAGAATCTGAAAAATGGAGGTTGACTTTGGAAGTGTCAATGAGTTAAAGTTAACCTCCAAGTAGTAATTTTCCACACAGCCCTAGGCCTTATGTCCCTCATCCAAACTATCTATCTATCTATCTATCTATCTATCTATCTATCTATATCTATCTATCTATCTATCTATCTATCTATCTATCTATCTATCTATCTATCTATCTATCTATCTATCTATCTATCTATATCTATCTATCTATCTATCTATCTATCTATCTATCTATCTATCTATCTATCTATCTATCTCTATCTATCTATCTATCTATCTATCTATCTATCTATCTATCTATCTAATCTATCTATCTATCTATCTATCTATCTATCTATCTATCTATCTATCTATCTATCTATCTATCTATCTATCTAATCGACAGTCCCATGATAAATTATTTGCCCCCTTCTGATTTCATTTTTTTCACATGTATCAGACACAAAGGTTTCAAACCAATTTGAATATCACTCGGAGACAACCCAAGGAAATACAAAATGCAGTTTTCAAATGACAATTCAATTTATCAAGGTCCCCCCCAAAAAATCCAAACCTTTCTGACCCTATGTGAATTAAGAATTTCCACCCCTTGTTCAATCACAAAGTCACTGTGACTAACCACAAATTTGGGAAAGTTAAGTGAAGGTCAATTTCACAAGCCACACCCAAACCTGATTACCATCGTACTTGTTGAATCAATAAATCACTTAAATAGATTCTGTCAGAGAACGTGAAATAGGCTACAAGATCTCAAGAACCAATGCATCAGGCCGAGATCCAAAAAAATTAAAGAATGAGGAAAAAAAGTCCCTGAAAGCCATCATTCTAGAAAAGGTTACAAAGCCTTTTTTTAATGCTTTGGGGCTCCAGCGAACCACTGTCAGAGCCATTATCCACAAATGAAGGAAACTGTGAATAGTGGCAAACCTTCCATGGAGTGGATGCCCAACTAAAATTACTCCATGAGTGTGACGACGACTCATCCAGGATGTCACAAAAGAACAACAACTGAAGACCTGCAGGCCCAACTGGCCTCAGTTAATATCAGTGTGAATGACACTACCATAAAAAAGACACTGGCCAAAAATGGCATCTGTGGGAGAGTTCCGAGGTGAAAACCCCTTTCTGTCAGCAAAGAATAAAAAGGCTCGTCTCACTTTTGCCAAAAAACATCTTGATGATCCTCAAGACTTTCGGATAAATGTTCTGTGGACTGACAAGTTGAAAATGTAACTTTTTCTTAATAGTCTGTGGCTGCTTTGCTGCCTCAGGACCAGGACGACTTGCTGTGATTGAAGGAAAAATGAATTCTGCTGTGTACCACAAAATCCTGAAGGAGACCGTCTGGCCATCAGTTTATGCCCTCAAACTCAAGCGCTCATGGATCATGCAGCAGGGCAACAATTTGAAACAGACCAGTAACTGCATTCCTCAATGGCTAAAAAAAATGAAAAACAGCCAAGATTTTACAGTGCCCACATCAAAGTCCGGATTTAGATCCAATTGAGATGGTGTGGTGTGACTTTATTTCGGCAGTGCATGCGAGAAAACCTCCAATATGATGGAGTTGGAACAATTCTGCAAAGGAGAGTGGGAGAAGCTTTTTCCAGAGTGATGTGAAAGACTCATCACCAATTATCACAAATGCTTGATTTCCCTTATTGCAGCTAAGGGTGGCACGACCCATTATTAGGTTCAGGGGGCAATTACTTTTTCATAGAGGGTCAGAAAGGTTTGGATTTTCTTTGTGCATTAATAAATTGAAATGTTTTTTGAAAACTGCCTTTTGTATTTCCTTTCATTTTCTCAGTGATATTAAAATTGGTTTGATTTGAAACCTTTTTGTATGATAGATATGCAAAAAAAATAATAACAGAAATCAGGAGGTGGCAAATACTTTTTCATTGCACAGTAGGTGAGGACTAAATTGGCCGTCAATGTGAACATGAGTGTCAGTGGTCCTTTCTTCTGTGTGCCTTAGGCCTGACTGGTGACCAATCCAGTCCACATCATGAATGAACGTGTTATTTCTTGGACAAATGGCTTGAGTGAGTTTACTGGCCTACACAAAAAAATGTGTACGCATTATTAGATGCAGAATGCTACCTGTTTTTGCATAGCCAAAGAAAGGTCAGTCTAAGTAACCCCAGTCCAGCCTTACACCCATTACTGACATTTTTGAACTCTTAAACCTGAATCTTGTTAAATTGTACCAAACTGTAGGATACATTCATGAGACAAGTATTAAGTATCAGAATTTGCAGGCTCAGACAGGGAGCCTTGCTACATTATTCAGCTCAAGTCATACACAATTTAATTTGCACGTCTCATTTATCTTTCCCATATGTCATAAATATTCCGTTACAGATTGTGTAAGCAAATAAAAATTACCTTATCTTAATTAGTCCCCCTGCAGATTTAGCTTCATAAATAACAGACAACAGCTATGCTAATAAACAGCAGGTTTTTTTTCTACTTTCATCACGCCACGTACCAACTATTTTCCAAGTACAAACAACAACAACAAATGAAATAAGAATAATGAGGGAATAACATTTGAAATAACTGCAATGTCTAAATCACCTCAATAATAAGACCATCATTGACTGTAAAGTTTTAGTGTCGGCATCTGTCTTTACGCAGTACTACTTGACAAAAATCATATGATGATGGGCTCAAAATATTACAGTAACAGAAGAATGTCCAAATGAAAGTCTGTGATTCACAAAAAGCTTTGTCAATTGTTTCTCTGGCTGGTGAACTTTGGGTTTATAGAAGTAACAGATCTGCTTCTCCATCATCATCCACTTGACTACTAGCAATCATGTCCGACTGCCATTGCACGGTGGACAAAAGTATACAGCTAACAGTCGACGTGGAATATTTAGGAGCGATGAAATTTCATAACTGGCCTTGTTGCACAGGTGGCATCCTATCGGGAGCTCCACGCTGGAATTCGATGAGCTCCTGCAAGTTACCCATTCTTTCATAAATATTTCTCAAAACGGTCTACATCAGGGGTGCCCAATGCGTCGATCGCGATCAACCAGTCAATCGCAAGGCAGTTTCGGTCGATCGCGACGGCGTGCCGAGAAACAAAAAAAAGACATCAGCAGTATTTTCTTTTAACTTTAGCTCACCGCGCATGTACACACAATGACAATACAGGAAAAGACGCTGTCAGTGAGTTCCCCCCTATTTTAAGCTTTTGCGTGAGAAATCTTAACAACCATTAGTATGAATGCTGCAGTAAAGATGACAAAAATGTATCACTTTAATACGGAATGGGAGGCGGACAATTTTTTTAACGATGTCATTTTTGAAGTGCGTTTGGCTCATCTGCCAATGTAATGAAATGTGTCACGGCATTTTCGAACTGTTCATGAAAAATATGACACTGACATTCCGCCGAAAAGCAAGCTGAGAATGAGAAAAGTGAATGAACTAAAATTCCAGTTGGCTGCACACACACACACACACACGCACACGCACGCACACATCTCAGATTGTGAGTGACACAGCCCAGGTGTGCATTTTCATTCGTATGGTGTTTAGTGATCATCAAAGTGAACCCAGATAGTTACAAAAAATGTTTACATAATTATGTTGTGTAATATTGGCTCATGCGGCTATGCAAGGGACACAAACATACAATTACACATCAAGAATCCTCAATATACTTGCATTTCTGTAGTTGGTAGATCTTTGTGACTTGGTCATTCTATTTCATCATTTGTCATTCTTAAAAAAAACCAAACAAAAAAAAAAAAACCGTCAGCCCCCCGCCCCCACGTCGATCGCTAGAGGCTGGATGCTTGAGAAGTAGATCTTTGGGTAAAAATGTCTGGGCACCTCTGGTCTCCATGCTGAGGTGTTAGATTTTATACCCCTGTGGCCACAGAAGTGATTGGAACACTAGCTTCCAAATGTTTGGGTGGGTGAAATATGGAAGGCTATTGTTGATTTTATGTTAAGAATAAGTTTGAGTAAAATGCATCTAATACAAATTCAAATAAACAAATTGTGACTTTGGGACAAACTTTTGGCCAAAATCCTACCAAAAAAAAAAAAAAAAATCAATGAACAAGAAACTTGAAGTAAACATACATGATTTACTGGAGCGAGCCAAAAAAAAACATTGTGGGCTTTATCTTGTCCCCAGGCTTTGAGTTTAATGTAGGAAATAATTTAATAAGAATCAGAATAAAACAAGATCATCAGGAGAGCACCACACTAATTTACATGGTATCGGTGGTGACTTGGGAGTTCATGTGTGGATAGCTCAATATGTGAATAAGTTTCACAGCCGGTATCTCATCCCCTTGCGACATCAATGATCCTTTTTCGACAAGCAAACTCGCAGCCAAGCGTATAATTACATACGGGTGGCTACGGTTGGAGTTCTGTGTGCGATGTATGCCAGCGAACGGTAACAAATAACCTGTCATCGATGTTGGTGGCCGAGCACGGCCGCTAATACTTTCCCTCTTCCAGCATGAAATGAAGACAAATACAAGTCGCGTTGCTAAGTGATTAATGCCACCGTTCAAAGCATCCTTCTTAGCTGTTATGCACACATTTTCCCACTACTATATTTTCCCCAACTTCGACACGTAGTGGAATTAATTAAATGGAATTATGAGATTTAGTCTAGCAAAACCCAAATTTGTCTTTGTTTTAGTGACTCTATTCACAGTTGTCAGTTAGAAGCCATTATATTTTGGTGTTTATTTGGATTAAATTATAGCTACAATATTGCTCCTCTTTGCATGTCTGCACGTCACCACAATACTCACAGCATCATCAGTGTTGCTATTGAAACATCCATCCATTAATTTTCTGTACTGCGTCTCCTCACTACATTTTACATTTATTTTTCCATAATGAACGTCTTAAAATACAATGTAGCCACCCAGTAATATCCAAGGTTTTTAAAACCAGGTTTATTAAAGGGTAAATATTAAGGGGAAATTGAGTTTTTAATAGCTTGTGGGTCTCTAGAGTACCTACATGCCAATCAAGTGTAAAATTAAACAATTAAGCAGAGTGCCCCCCGCTAGGGATGCAACCCCGCTGTAAAAATCCACAAGTAATTCACACTCCTCCTTAAAAAAGGTTTATAATTGCCTATAAGTGCCAGAAAATATCAAAAACAGATTATATGAAGCGGTCAGTGGTGTAGTGGTGCACAAACCCGCCTTTGGTGCGGGTAGCTTGGGATCAATTCCCGCTCAGCGATGGTGTCTATCTGTCATGCGGCTGACTGGCGACCAGTTCAGAAAGCTAGCTGGGATAGGCTCCAGTTTTCCCCAACCCCTGTGAGGATAAGTGGGTTGGATAATGACATGAAATGACACATCATATGAAGCTTTTCAAGTTACTTCAACATACAGTAGTTCCTCAATACCAAAATGTCCCATAAGACCCAAGACAATAATATTATCAGTGGCGGATATTCAATAAGGGCATTTGGGGCTATCAATTTCAAACAAAAATACATATACAGTAAGCATTAAGAGCGGTTTTAATTCAGGTTGACTGCATCTGCCGGGGCTGACACCACCAGTGAGGGATGGCACTGCTGATGCCTTTTCACTGCCCCGAACCAGTGTTGAATTCTTGGTAACGTTGTCACGATGCTCGTTTGAGGCGCTGTCAATGCATGATGAACGTACATAGAAAACTACATTTCCCATCACCTTTATCTTCATCCCAAAGATATTTGTTTTTCCATACTTCTTGGGCTCTGGGGCACAATCGTAGGGTCGGGAAAATAAGTGTAGACATGTTTCTGAGGAAATGAATAGTAGTGAAACAATCCTCTGGTGGTACAGTGTATACTTTTGTGCCTCGTAACTTTATATTGCAATATGAATCAGACATGCAGCACTTCAGCAAGCTGATAGGTGATGCTAGCATGTAGCTAGCCAGTCTCCATAAAAAGTGGGAGGCATGCACATGAGCTGTTAGAATTGTAACACTGTTCAGTTGATTTTAAATTAAAATTAACAAAGTGTAAATGCCCTCAAGTTTAAGTTGAAACTCTGCAGTTAAAGCAAATTTGTTTATTTCACTCCAAATCTATAGTGGTGGTTCCATGCGAAAAGCAAGGCAAAACAAATGTACTTATACATTACAGCTCATACGCATAAGTCATCGTGCATTGGATGATTAAAAGCATTTAAAAACAAAGGAAAAAAAAAAACATCTTTTAAAAAATTTAAACTGCGAAAAATTAAACTATAAACACATACCGGTACACAAAGTTCATGTCTTTGTTGTTGGCGCTACCCTCTTCTTTTTAGAAGTGTCCCTCACCCAATATGTTAAATGTACAAAACAAAAAAATGAAGTATATACCATTACTTTTATGATGCATATTGTTTATTTATATTTAAAACAGCAGACACTGCAAGAAAGATCACTTTTAATGGGAAACCCTCCAAAAAAAAAAGAAGGGTTTGTAACCTGGACTTAAAAAACATTCACACCTGGGGATGATGTCACTTCTGTTGGCAACGTTATTCCAATTGTGTGCTGCATAAAAGCTAAATGCTGCTTCACCATGTTTGCTTTGCTCTCTCTGCTCCACTCTTTGACCTCAGTCGATCTCAGACCTCTACTGGGTTTATATTCCATTAGCATTTCTTTCATGTCTTCAGGACCTAAACTATGTAGTGACTTGAAACTTGGAAAACTATTCTAATCTGTTCAGACCTCCCGAGCTGCAGGATTCTGAATGATCTGGACCTGGCAGCCTTTTATCCCTGTACCGTGATTGTGTGTGGTGTAATGCATTATAATTGAAGAAACTGGTAGGGGTGAGGCAAAGCAATCGCAAGGCAGTACTGACTTGGAACCACCGTCACCCCCACCAGCCCGACCACCCCCCTGAGGATTTGAGAATGTATATAGCGCAATAAAGAGCCGCAGGAGAAAGGCATGGAGGGCCAGAGAGCAGGCTGAGTATCCTCCCCAGCCCGACCCTGCCCTCCCACCCACACACAGATGTATGATGAATGAGAAATTGAAAGAGCGGCAGAGCAGTGAAGGTGTGGTTGGGGTGTAGTTTGGGGGGGCCACTCCGCACATATGATTGAAGAGACAAAGAAGTTTACTGAACAAAATTTATGCATGAGCTAAGCTCATTCATGTATGATTACCATGACATAGATGATAATGATAAAAATAATAATAATCACCCTACTTCCTCTATAGGATAGAAAATCTGAAACATGTCAGTCAATAGACTTATTCAGTGTTTTCAAATCTTTGTTGAGTTGAGGCATTTATTTTAGATTACATTCGGAAAAACCTCTTTTTCAAGCAAAAATACCATAAAAACTCTTAACTACTGAAAAAATGATCTTGACTCAATTCAGTCACACATGTATTTAGCCTATTCAGTGTCAAATCTGGGCTTCTTTAGATGAACATAAAGTTAACATATTGGCAGAAGGCTTACTCTGTTGTATGAGTTGTCACCAGTGGCTACACAGGTTTATTGTATCTTAAGAGCATTTAATTTTTCTGACTTTTACTACGTGCCCCTGGCACAGATGGAAGAATGTATATTTCTGAGTAATAAAAAAAAAAAAAAATATATATATATATATATATATATATATATATATATATATATATATATTGAGGCAGCATGGCGGATCAGCTGTAAACGTGTTGGCCTCACAGTTCTGAGGTCCAGGGTTCGATCCCGGCCCCGCCTGTGTGGAGTTTGCATGTTCTCCCCGTGGCTGGGTGGGTTTTCTCCAGGCAGTCGGGTTTCCTCCAACGTCCCGAAAACATGCAACATTAATTGCACACTCTAAATTGCACCTCGGTGTGATTGTGAGTGTGGGCTGTTTGTCTCTATATGCCCTGCGATTGGCTGGCAACCAGTTCAGTGTGTACCGTGCCCTCCTGCCCATTGACAGCTGGGATTGGCTCCCGCACGGCCTCTGACCCTTGTGAGGATAAGTGGCTAAGAAAATGGATGGATGGATATATATATATATATATATATATATATATATATATATATATATAAGGTGGCAGTCTTGCGGCTGTGGGTTGTGATGGGCTATACACTCTACACCTACACTGATCGAATCAAATATAGTCCACGGTAAGTCCCACCCATTTCTTTGGGCTGTTACAGAGGTCACCCGCCAATCACTCTGTGCTTGCTGTTCTAACTTCTTGATATTAAGCCAGCAGGAAAAAATGGGAAACAAAAAACATGCCCATAAGAAACAGGTAGTGCTGGAAACCTGAGCAATTTAAAGAAAAAAAAAAATCAATGACCACTTATTTGGTCATTGACGAATCTGTAGGTTCGAATCTGTAGGTTATTAACTGACTTACTACTAATAATTTTTGTAATATGACGATGATCCTGCTAAAGCCAGGATGTCAGTGGATTATTTGACCAGGCCAAAGCCAAGTCATTCTACATTCCACTTACATCACAAGGAAGTCAAGTAGATAATAGTACAGAGGGGCTTTTTTTTCCACCCACATAGGCCATCATGCATGATTCTCAACTGTTATCACCCGGAAACCCACATTTTTCCATTGTTGCTTGGTTGTGACCCACTTTTTTTTGGGAGAAAAATGTATTGCTCAAAAATTGCTTTTGAAAATATACAAAATATTTTTTTTTAACATTAAAACACTACGTGCACGTTCCAAGTGCCCTTCACGGTGCCCTGTCCTCTTAAGAAGATAAAGATTAACATTACATCTGCAAGCGCAGAAATGAATAGATTACAATTATCACAGTTACCGGTACACAAAGTTCATGTGTATCTTGTTGGCGCTACCCTCTTCTTTTTAGAAGTGTCCCTCACGCAATGTTACATGTACAAAACAAAAATATGAAGTATATACCATTACTTTTATGATGCATGCTTGTTAAAGTATTGTTTGTATTGTTTATAAAATAAAAGACAAGTAACACCTTCCACACGAGATCTTCAGTTAACGACACAGTTCTGCTTTAATGTTAAGACAAGTCAGAATGCATCATAGTCATAAAAATCATAATCACTAACCTACATAATCTTAATCAGGAACCTACACTAACCCAGTAATAAAAACATGAAAACTCATTTCTTAAAAAAAAAAATCAACACTTAAACGGCAGGTGGTTTCCTATAATGCTCATAAAGTGAACCTGTCAATGACTCCCCAGCCACTTTTTATCCTAGTAGGCACCTTCTTCTGCCCCAATGTTATTTTACCCCATTTTGCATGAAAACACCCTGAGTGGTTCTGCCAATATTAGACATGCCATGATCAGCTGCATTGAATGAAGATCTTCCAAAATGTTCGAGAGGACCAGAGTGACATGTCCATGTGCAACCTCATACATGCAGTGTTGTGGATGAACTGATACATCCATCCATTTTCGTAGGCGCTTATCCTCACGAGGGTTGCGGTAGTGATGGAGCCTATCCCAGCTGTCAACGGGCAAGAGGCGGGGTACACCCTGAACTGGTTGCCAGCCAGTCGCAAGGCACAGAGAGACAAATAGCCACACTCACAATCACACCTTGGGGCAATTTAGAGTGTCCAATTGATGTTGCATGTTCTTGGGATGTGGGAGAAAATTGGAGTGCACAGAGAAAATCCAGGCAGGTACAAGAAGAACATGCAAACTCTACACAGGGAGGGCTGGGATTGAACCTGGGACCTCAGAACTGTGAGGACAACACTTTCCAGCTGATCCATCGTGCCACCCATCCAAGAGTTAAAATGCCTTTATTGTCGTGACCTTCACTCCATTTTTTTGTTTTTGTCCCTCCCTGGGCTGCACAGTACACCCAACAAGTAGAAACAAGAAGGCAGTTGCAGCGTACACCCGCCCACAAGATGACAAAAGCCATCCCACTGAGTGATGTGGAAGAGGGTTAGACATGCACACTTGTAACGAGAACCATGGATGAGAGCACTTGCATGAGACGGGAGTAGCCACTAATGATCGGTTATTGTCTTGATTGTGTCGTGAGTCTTCAGTCAAATTTGGCCCTTGCCTTAGCACGTCTAACGAGATTGGAAAATTTACAACAGCTAATATGAACTTATACCTATACAAAGAAATTGAATGAACCAATAAAAGTGATTCGGTCAATTTGTCTTTTAGTTTCAAGCCCATTTTATCATCCAGATTTCAACTTCCAACAGGGCGGGGAAACAAATACCAATCACCATCTGAGGAATTGGTACTTTGCAGTACCGGTGTGCCGTTCAACCCTAATAAAACCATTGGCATTTTAAAAATTGTTTTGCTCAAACCTCCTCTCTTCTCTAATTTGGCTCCATTTTCCTCACAACTTGCCAACTCATTGGTTTTACTCCCCCTCTTTCTGAATCAACTTTGCACATGAGCATTCACCCGATTAGAATTGCGTTTGATGCGTTTCTAAGCAGGTGAATTGGGACTAAAACGGTCCTAATTGCTTTGGCTTGAAGAAAACTTTTAATCATTTTTTTATGAGAACTTTGGCAGCCCCGGAAATTCTCAGGGACTCAGGTAATTGCATGCGTTTGGCCTGATGGCATGTTCAGCTGCAAGATGTGCAAATACCGATTTTTTTTTTTTAATCCAGCACTTCCGTGCAAAGAAAATGAATGGATGGATGGAATATATTGGTCTGTTCATGGATCCAACTCCTGTTGTGAATCTGTGTTTTCAAATCCACACAAGCAGCCCGTGCCATAGAAAAACTGAAGCACAATCTATCACTTGGGTTTATTTTTGCATAAAAGCAATTCGATTAATACAGATATATTACTTGTTATTGTTGTTATACAACTATTGATTGATCTCGTCACCTTTGCAATGAATCACCTGTCCATTGTTGAGGGTGAGCTGGAGTCTTTCCCAGGTGAACTACACTCTGGATTGATCGAAGATGGCCAAAAGTGTATCTACCACTCGATTACTTATGACACAGCAGACCTTCACATCTTTTCATCAGAGGTAGTGGACGTGTATCCCTGTACACAATTGTTTCTATTTCAAGACCATAAAAAGAATTGCATTGTGTCAACCCAAATGAATTTTTGCTTGTGAACAAATGTCTGTTCCACTTGACAGCGTTAGTCATTTCCTGAAGCCGTACAAAGGGAACTGGAGCCAGAGGCTTGATTACCTGTGATGGGAAACTGTGTGGAATGACAAACTAGACCGATCTGATATATTCATCTTCCTCGAATGAAGGAGCAGAACACATTATGTTTTTCTTCAGAAAACCCGTACATTAGTTCTCTGTTCAGATGACTCAGGTGGCTGCTTCTCCATATTTTCCAGGTCAGCGCCACAAACCAGGAGAGGATTATAGAAGGTCTATATTAAATCTCCTCCTATAACTTCCTAAGTAGATTCTGATTTGTACTCTCATGGCAAAAGTCTACCGTGACCGCTGCTCCACAGCATGAGCCCACTTTCCCTCTGAGTAGAACTTTCATATTCCTTCCTCAGGCTGTCGGCTTCAAGCTACTTTGATAGGGCCTGAGGCTGCTTTGCTACAGCCTGAGAATGAAGGAAAGTCATGGTGTGCCATTCATTGAAAAGATGAATGTTACCTTGGGACTCCCCAGTGAGAACTAATTCCTTCTGGGTACATTCATGACCACAGGTTTACACACAACTTTCCACAAAGACATGGAATGTGTTCATTGATACATTTGAGATTGGAATATTTGTTAATCTGAGGATGTAATTCCTACAACACAAAAATATTGGGTAACATTATATATATGTATATGTCTATTTATTTTAAGAATATACAGTATATATTGAATATAGTGCAGGCTTTTCTGGTCTTGCATGAACAGACTCAAACTCCACACAAGCCGGTCCGCGATTGAACCTGGGTCCTCTTAACTGTGAGGCCAACGCTATACCAGCTGATCCACCGTGCTGCCAATATTTATTTTCATTTCTTGTAATTATTTGGATTTAGAGTTTGAAAGAATTTAACCCCCTCTCCTGATATCATTGTTTTTTTGCATAATTAGAGCCACCTCAGTAAATAAAATGTAGATTGACTTAAAAAAAAAAAAGTATTTGCAGCCCTTTAGTTTTGTATTTATTGATTTATAAAAGACGACACGGTGCAGCAAATGGTGAGAGCATTTGGTTTCACAGTTCTGAGAACCAGGGTTCAAATCCCAGCCCCGCCGTTTGCCTGTTCTCCCCATGTCGGTGTGAGTTTTCTTTGGTCATTCCAGTTTCCACCCACATCACAAAAACATCCGTTAACTGGCGACTCTAAATTGGCCCGTTTTGAGTGGGACTGTTGTCTGTCTCCATGTGCCCTGCAATTCTTCCAATTGCACCCAGTTCAGGGTGTACCCCGCCTCCTTCCCGATGACCACTGGGATAGGATCCAGCATTCCTGTGACCCTTGTGATGATAAGCGTCTCAGAATATAAACCTCAGGTTAGGGTTGCACAATGAATCAAATTTTAATTGTAGTCTCAATTGTGGCTTCCAGGGTTGAATGAGCCCGATCATGTGCATTTTTTTTTTTTTTAACTTTTAAACTGCGGGCGCTACTGCATATGAAAAGTGTCTCATATGCACCAGTCCCCTAAATTTAGTCAGCCAGACATCAATAGGGGCGGAAATACTTTTAAAGCTTCATTGAGTGAGGAAATGTGCTGGAGGGCCAACTTCACAATAAAATAGCATTGATTTCCAATGTAGTAATATATGAAGTTTTTATTTTTCAGTTGGGCCTCACAGCATGTTGGCAAAAAGGCAGCGTGTCATGGTAAAACACGATTAAGAATCGTTGTGGTGGGGAGGGACAAAAAGGCTTTGCCCTTTCTTAAAAAAAGGCAACTAATTTTGGGTGCATGGATTTTTCCTTGTCCATTTATTCAAATCAAAAAAATCATTTTCTGCTGAAAACTTTTTTCGAAAAATTTTTGTTAAATTTGTGCAATAAAATGACGATTTTTCTCAAATATTGAGAAATAATTATGATTAACAATCATGATTACAATGATAATCAAAATAATCATGATACTAATAACAATCCTGATGATAATCAAAATAAACGGGATCATTATATTGACCTTAATCATGCAACCCTACCTAAGGGTATTGTTGTGGGTATATAAAGATCAGATCGGAACATCTCTTGTTTTCCAGAATATTTCTTACTATTGTGAACGTTGGGCTCGTTTCAGGGGTGGACCTGTTTTGCAGTCAGTGTTGGTGCAAGAACGCATAAAAAATGGGGGGGAGCTCAATAAAAGTTGATAATATATATTTTCTGTCAACAGCTAATGTGCTAATAACCCAGCTGTTGTACGAAAACTTCCAAAAGTGCCTGTTATTTACATTCATTCTTTAAATGTGCATGTGTGACACCAAATGTTGGGCCAAGTTTAAAAACAGCCAGTATACTTGGCGTCGCCATTAAATGAATGGTACTTCGTTATACAGTCCATTGAGCATCTGTCGTTTGTAATGGCTGTTGCTATCTTAAAAAACTACTTAACTACCTGGAACTGAGGCTCACCGAAATCTGATCGTATTCCAGACTTGGTTTTTAAAGGATAGTGAGTCCAGGTATTTATTAACAGCGATCATCTTTTCCTTATTGCTAAAAACACTTTCCAGTTTTGTTGTGGTTTAGTTGAAGACAATTTTGACTCATCCAATTCTTTTAGACAGTGATCCAGCATCTTAATTGAACTGTAGTCATCTGGAGACCCTGCTAAATATAGCTGCAATATAATCTATAATCGTCAAAATTAAAATTCTTTTTACCCAGAGCAGCGCATATGAATTGGATGAAAATGTAATTTATCAGGTAAATAAATTTGGCAGAGTTGAACACTTGCACCCTGCCCGCTTCTGGGTTTCGCATTTGTCTTGAAAAAGGCTTGCCCCGTTCCTTTTTTTTTTTTTTAGATGGAATGACAACCTTTTTATTCATCAGTCTCAAAAATCAATTGAAGGTTGTTACATGTGTTCTCGACGTACAGGGATCAATACACCAAGACACACGTCACAACAAGCAGTGAAATTTTAGATGGAATTAAAGAGAATCTATATCATACAGGCATGACTACAAAGTACAAAAAAGGAAAGAAACTAATGCTAAAAGAAAATCAGCTATACAAAAATGGACAAAAAAGTGTGTGTCTGCGTGTGTGTGACCACTGGCTAAGGACAAATGTTTATTGGGGTTTAATAAATTTAGTCTCCATGAGAGAGGACAGTGCTGCAGCTTCGAAAGAAGCTAGTAATTTACCCCAAATTATTAGGCTCTGGTTGTTCCCTGTAGCAAGCATTGCATTGTGTGACTTATGCCCGCTGATGGTGTGGTCTTCCCCAGAACTTAAGAATATGAAGGTATGGTTGAAGCAGGAAGAACAATGGCAGACTAAAATGATAAAACAAAACAAAGATAGGCAGAGGAAAAGTTGCTGTCGACACCTTGTTGGGTGAGTCATGATTATTTCTCCTCCTGGTTGGCAACTTTAAAGGAACCGCACTCGGCTTAAAGCATGCCAGGTCTTACCTGCGCTGATCGGCTAGCGGTCGCCACAATAGACCTTTCCGACATGTCAATCACTCGTACAATAACAGCCAATCGGATAGCTGCATTGTTTTAACCCTTGGCTTGTCCCGCCCCTCCCGTAGCCATGTCTTACAAACAACACTGTCGGTAGCGTGCGTTTAGAAAAGTTAATGTTAGGAAGAAAATGGTCCTCAGATGCGCTTGGCGAACATGCAATTGTGACGAAAGATATCCTGCAAGGGGCTCCGGGTTGATTCATTTTCCAAAGCCTAAAACACAGTTGCTGAAGTGTCTCCGACCTCAAGGATAACTCGGTGTGAAAAATATCAACAAATACAAGGCTGTTTGTTAGAAGGGAAGTGAGGGAGAAGTATCTTCTGAGTTTTTATTGAATTATCAGTGCTTTATACATTGTAGGAGAACAAATTTCACTTTGTTAGTGTATCACTGACCTGCTGAATGAAGTGTGTCATGTTTTATGCCGATGAGTCGGGTTCGTGATACGTAAATGCGTCATGTCATGCAAGAGAAATGTCTATTTACCCATTTGTATCACATCAGACTTTTAAGACAGAGCACTGGGTTCCATTACGAGCCAAGTCAAATGAATACACCCACTCACTTACAAAGACTTAAATGATATTATTCGTGAGCTTTCCAATTAAAAAGTACTCACCCTGCTTTACATGTACAGTAAGATTCCACTATTTTATTCTGTTAGATTTCAATATGAAGTTTGTGAGGCATCAAACTTTTTTTTGCATCGATCCTCAACGTTTTGCTGTAACTCTCACGTTGCGTCCTGCTCCGTCCAAAATCTCCATTCTGTGTACATACCCTTGCGTGGAATAGTTGAGACGTCTCTGTAGAACTCTCTTGGACAAGTCCGACACGTTTGACAAAAAACATACCCCAATATTATATGGAATACGCGATACCCAGTTCAAACCTATTATGTTCAATCGCCATTTTGGAAGGTTGTGGGTCCATGGCAACTGTAGCTAAGGGGGGCGGAGCTGAAGATCGCCAGTCGGAAAGGTCCATCGGCTAGGAAGCCAAGTCTACCCTCATCCCAAGATCTCGCAGTGACTGTGCCCAAACAAAAGAAAAAAGGGTCGGGGGGGTAGTGATGTATGGCCACCCAGCTGGTGTGTGACTAGCAGGGACCGGAAGACAACATAAGAAGCATAACAGTTCCCTTTTTCATTTGACAAATCATGTTTCTGAAAACACCAACCTCCGCCATATTTTTCCACTTTCAAGAAGCTTCTGTTACAATAAGATGGAGATAATTCCTTTGGATACAAAAAAAAAGAAAAAATGCAGCATTGCTCTTAACGTCCTGGCAGTCCTGGTTGTCCTATGGACCAAAGACAAAGTTTTTTTTTTTCACGGAAATGACTGAATGTGTATTTTTGAAAAAAAAAAATATGGTTAGGCTAGTGAGTCCAGATATCATCATGGCTTACATTAGCTGCAGGTGCCTGCTCAGCACAGGTTGAGCCTCTGGATGCACTAATTGTTCCCTCTTCTGACACCGGCGGAGCCGAGGGAGGCCCTAAGGACGCAGCAGCGGCACCATGACAACAGAACCACTTCTTTAATTTGTTTTATTTTCAAACGTCTTAGGAGTAGTAAAATTAAAATCCGATATGTCTGTTCACCGGTAGCTCAATGCGCACTTGTTTTGAAATTATGTTAGAGTATCGCGTGACAAATGAGCATTCCAGATTTTGAATATATGGCACGACATATCCAAGTGTGCAATTTTTTTCTGATGTTTATTTTGTACAGTATTTTTTTTTTTATTTTTAAATGTTTAGTTCACTGTAAGGGACTCAAACAAATACACAAACGCACATTAAACGTTAAATGAAGGCTGCACTGCAGGGGCCAGTGGTGGGAGAGCACAGCAACTCATTTGCGAGTGCACTGGCAACTTATTTGGGCTGGCGTTGCTCAAGCAGGTCAATTTAAACACCTACGCTGATGAAAATCCAGATGGTCCTTTATGGCCATGAGAACACAAGGTCCAGCATTTTCAAAAACAATTTGAAATGTGGACTCCTAAGACCACGGGACACCTTTCCACTTTGCTTCAGTCAGTCTCAGATGAGTGCCGCTTTGCATTGGCATAGATGTCGCAATGAAGTGTGTTTATTGACAACTGTTTTCTGGAGTGTTCTCCAGTCCACATGGCAACGTCCTCTACAAAAAAAGGACGGCGCTAGTAGAAATCAGTCCAGCCGCAGTTAAGCCCTACCTTTCATTTATTATTCAAGTTAAAAAAAGATTAAAAAGTTCACTAATTGTGGAACTCTTTCAATCCACTCCCCATTTACGTGTTTGTGCTACTTGGACTGTACCTTATTTTTGTGCGGGGTGAACCAGGGGAAGACTTTAACATACTAGCCTACAGTCTGTTGTAGCGATGGATCATTTTGTGATCAAGAAAAGCACTTACTTTTCCAACATAGATATGCAGGTAGAAAATGAAAACTTCTCCCGGGTAAAAACAAAACAATAGGGAGATTTGAAAATTTAGCCTGGTGGTCCTGTAAGGAAAGCAAAGTAATAAATGCCATATTTTTTTTTTATGGTTGGTTGTTTGTTGGTAGCAGAAATCACCAAGATGAGCCAGTTCATTTTATGCTCTTTAAGTGTGTTCCCTATTGCCACAAAGTGTTTGCACTTCTCATAGTGGATTTGGATAATATTATTGCTATTTTTGACCTCATGATCTTTTGATCACAACCATCGGTGTGTATGCACTATTGTCTGTTATTATTGTAATTTTGGGAATTATACCACATTTTTTAGATTTTTAATTGCTGGAGGGTTTGATTTTTTTTTTTTTTTCAAGCCAATCATGACACCTTTTTCTAATTAATTTGTTCACCTGTGAAATGGTACAAACAGGTGTTGTTTTCAAAATGTTTTTTTTTCTTTTGTTGCACGTCCAAGCTTTATTTTGCAGTTATAAAATTCAAAATGAGAGAATAAATGTTCATCAGTTTGAACATTAAATATCTTGTCCTTGTTGCGTTTTCAATTGCTTATGGTTGAAAAGGATTTGCCGATCATTGTATTGTATTTTTATTTACATTTTCTACAAGGTCCCAAGTTCACTGAAAATGGGGTTTGTACAATTATTAGGGACTTTGACAAAAAAAAAAAAAAAAAATTGTTTTTGGAGACTTCAGGAAACTCTTGAACAACAATTTGGACAACAATATGTTCACCCCCCCCACACACACACATACACACCCACACACGCACACACACAGAGTGACTGAAAATAAAGTGAGTTTACTCAAACCCACCAGTAGTTTATTTAACTTTTTTTTTTTTTATGGAATCCAGCAATAGTCGTTGGCTCTGGCAAATTATTTCAACCAAAATAGATGATAGATGAAATAGATAGATGATGATGCCAATGCCAGTGCACCCCGCCATCTGAGGTGACCAAGTTTCATGGGCATTCTCAGCAGCTTGCTGCCTTCCTGGTTCATTGGAGACTTTTTATTTCTCTTATTGAGACCCTGGAGAGAATGATCTTGCCTTCCTGCTGCCTAATCACTGCTAATCCTTTCACGACAAAAAAACACGGTTGCTCAGGTTACTCTTCCAGAAGGATTAGCTTCGGTTATTTATCCATCCGGAGAGGTTAATTATGGTGGGTGGCTGGCTCCTGCATGCTTAGAACCTTTTGTGAGCACTTCTGAAAATGCTATGCTTTGAGGGCTCCATAGCTTGAACACATCCCCATAAAACAAAACAAATAAATAAATAATAAAGGCGCCACGGTGTATCACCTGGAAAGTGTTCTGCAGTCCCGGGTTTGATGCCAGCCCCCGTGCCTGCGTGGGTTTTCTCCGGGCACTCCAGTTTCCTCCTACATCCCAAAAATATGGAACATTAGTTGGACACTCTACAGAAGAAAAAGAGGAATGCACAGAGCCTACAACTGAGTGTAGGGACTTTGAATGTTGGGACTATGACAGGAAAAGCACAGGAGTTGGTTGACATGATGATTAGGAGAAAGGTTGATATTCTGTGCATCCAAGAGAGCAGGTGGAAAGGTAGTAAGGCTACAAGTTTGGGAGCAGGGTTTAAATTATTCTACCACGGAGTAGATGGGAAGAGAAATGGAGTAGGGGTTATTTTAAAGGAAGAGCTGGCTAAGAATGTCTTGGAGGTAAAAAGAGTATCAGATCGAGTGATGAGACTAAAATTTGAAATTGAGGGTGTTATGTATAATGTGGTTAGCGGCTATGCACCACAGGTAGGATGTGACCTACAGTTGAAAGAGAAATTCTGGAAGGAACTAGATGAAGTAGTTCTGAGCATCCCAGACAGCGAGAGAGTTGTGATTGGTGCAGATTGTAATGGACATATTGGTAAAGGAAACAGGGGCGATGAAGAAGTGATGGGTAAGTACGGAATCCAGGAAAGGAACTTTGAAGGGCAGATGGTGGTGGACTTTGCAAAAAGGATGGAGATGGCTGTAGTGAACACTTATTTCCAAAAGAGGGAGGAACATATAGTGACCTACAAGAGCGGAGGTAGAACCACGCAGGTAGATTATATTTTGTGCAGACGATGTAATCTGAAGGAGGTTACTGACTGTAAAGTAGTGGTAGGGGAGAGTGTAGCTCGACAGCATAGGATGGTAGTATGTAGGATGATTCTGGTGGTGGGTAGGAAGATTAAGAAGACCAAGGTAGAGCAGAGAACCAGGTGGTGGAAGCTGAGAAAGGAAGAATGTTGTGCGGCCTTCCGGAAAGAGGTGAGACAGGCTCTCGATGGACAACCGAAGCTCCCGGAAGACTGGACGACGACAGCCAAGGTGATCAGAGAGACAGGCAGGAGAGTACTTGGTGTGTCATCTGGTAGGAAAGGGGAGAAAGAGACTTGGTGGTGGAACCCCAAAATACAGGGAGTCATACAAGGAAAGAGATTAGCGAAGAAGAAGTGGGATACTGAGAGGACTGAGGAGAGGCGAAAGGAGTACATCGAGATGCGACGTAGGGCAAAGGTAGAGGTGGCAAAGGCTAAACAAGAGGCATATGAAGACATGTACACCAGGTTGGACACGAAAGAAGGAGAAAAGGATCTCTACAGGTTGGCCAGACAGAGGGATAGAGATGGGAAGGATGTGCAGCAGGTAAGGGTGATTAAGGATAGAGATGGAAATGTGTTGACTGGTGCCGGTAGTGTACTAAATAGATGGAAAGAATACTTTGAGAAGTTGATGAATGAAGAAAATGAGAGAGAAGGAAGAGTTGAAGAGGCAAGAG
Source organism: Syngnathoides biaculeatus (assembly GCF_019802595.1). NCBI lineage: Eukaryota > Metazoa > Chordata > Actinopteri > Syngnathiformes > Syngnathidae > Syngnathoides > Syngnathoides biaculeatus. The sequence goes on from NC_084641.1 coordinate 21,049,811, forward strand.
TGAAGGACCAGGAAGTGGAAATGATTACTAAGGGGGAAGTCAGAAAGGCACTACAAAGGATGAAAAATGGAAAGGCAGTTGGTCCTGATGACATACCGGTAGAGGTATGGAAGCAATTTGGAGAGATGGCTGTGGAGTTTTTGACCAACTTATTCAACAGAATACTAGCGGGCGAAAAGATGCCTGAAGAATGGAGGAAAAGTGTTCTAGTTCCCATTTTTAAGAACAAAGGGGATGTTCAGAGCTGTGGGAACTATAGAGGAATAAAGTTGATGAGCCACACAATGAAGTTATGGGAAAGAGTAGTGGAGGCTAGACTCAGGACAGAAGTAAGTATCTGCGAGCAACAGTATGGTTTCATGCCTAGAAAGAGTACCACAGATGCATTATTTGCCTTGAGGATGCTCGTGGAAAAGTACAGAGAAGGTCAGAAGGAGCTACATTGTGTCTTTGTGGATCTAGAGAAAGCCTATGACAGAGTACCAAGAGAGGAACTGTGGTACTGCATGCGTAAGTCTGGTGTGGCAGAGAAGTATGTTAAAATAGTACAGGACATGTATGATGGTAGCAGAACAATGATGAGGTGTGCCTTAGGTGTGACAGAGGAATTTAAGGTGGAGGTGGGACTGCATCAGGGATCAGCTCTGAGCCCCTTCCTATTTGCAGTGGTAATGGATAGGCTGACAGATGAGGTTAGACTGGAATCCCCTTGGACCATGATGTTCGCAGATGATATTGTCATATGCAGTGAAAGTAGGGAGCATGCAGAGGAACAATTGGAAAGATGGAGACATGCACTGGAAAGGAGAGGAATGAAGATTAGCCGAAGTAAAACAGAATATATGTGCGTGAATGAGAAAAGTAGAGGGGGAAGAGTGAGGCTACAGGGAGAAAAGATAGCGAGGGTGGACGATTTCAAATACTTGGGGTCAACAATACAGAGCAATGGAGAGTGTGGTCAGGAAGTGAAGAAACGGGTCCAAGCAGGTTGGAACAGCTGGCGAAAGGTGTCTGGTGTGTTATGTGACAGAAGAGTGTCTGCTCGGATGAAGGGCAAAGTTTACAAAACAGTGGTGAGGCCGGCCATGATGTACGGATTAGAGACGGTGGCACTGAAGAAACAACAGGAAGCTGAACTGGAGGTGGCAGAAATGAAGATGTTGAGGTTCTCGCTCGGAGTGACCAGGTTGGATAGGATTAGAAATGAGCTCATTAGAGGGACAGCCAAAGCTGGATGTTTTGGAGACAAGATTCGAGAGAGCAGACTTCAATTGTTTGGACATGTTCAGAGGCGAGAGAGTGAGTATATTGGTAGAAGGATGCTGAGGATGGAGCTCCCAGGCAAAAGAGCGAGAGGAAGACCAAAGAGAAGGTTTATGGATGTGGTGAGGGAAGACATGAGGGCAGTTGGGGTTAGAGAGGAAGATGCAGGAGATAGGCTAAGATGGCAAAAGATGACACGCTGTGGCGACCACTAACGGGACAAGCCGAAAGGAAAAGAAGAAGAAGAAGAAGAAGTTGGACACTCTAAATTGCCCCTAGGTATGATTGTGAGTACAACTATTGTCTGTCTCTATGTACCCTGCGATTGACTGGCAACCAGTTCAGGGTGTACCTCGCCTCCTGGCCGTTGACAGCTGGGATAGGCTCCACCACTCCCGCGACCCTCGTGAGGATAAACGGTTAATAAAATGAATGGAGAAATAAATGAAAATGACACCATGGACCAGCAAGGTGCTCACCAGCATGCTGTTATTTCCCTGCTGTTCACCAGCAAGAATAGCACGATAATGCAACAAAAAACAGCAAATGTTTGTGAGCTTTTGCTCGTCTATAATGTATGCTGTGGTTTTTAATTTAGCAGTGTCAGGCTTACTCTCACCCTAGTAGCAATTTGGTCAAACTTACCTAATCAATAATGAAACCCTGTGTTCCAGAGTTGAAACAACCTCGACCTTTAAGTAACATTAAGGTAACCACAATGTAATAATCAAGCACATCCATGCATCTGCAAACCGTGGAGTCAATGTCCAATTTGGATTTCTCAAACTTCAAAAGCTTTTAACTGCACAGGTTACCCCTGACCTGAATTTTGTAAGTGTAAGTTTATTTTTTTGGAAAAATCAACTTGCCAACTTCTGTTCAAAGGGGTAACCACTGAGGAACTTGTAAATTTGTGCCAATAATAATGATAACAATATACTGGATGGAATTGGACAATACCTCACTATGTGTGTATCTGAAGGAGGGGGTGGGGGTGAGGAAAGGTTGTTCATATCAAGCATGTGGGGAAAAAAAAAGAATTCCTGACAAAATTTTGAAAATCTGGAAATTCAGATAAATTTGGATAAATTGTTCTGGATGTGAATTTCTATCTACATTTGCACAAGCGCTCTCCTGTCTTTATTTGGGCTAAAATAGTACCGCCACAGATGAAATATTGGCGAAATAAAAGTGCAAGTTAACTGCAGCACGGTACTTGATAGTTGTCCCCTCAGATTGACTAATCTCTAGTTTAGGTTATACCTCATCTCTTATCTGGGAAAACCCTCCAGAACAGCAAAATGTTGGTAGAAATTATCATTTTACCCTTAATGCAACAGTCACACTTACTTCACTGATTACTGTATATACTACATTATATACTACTCTCTTTAGTGATTGGTCGGCAGTAAATCACATATAAACAAACAAAAATTAAAATCCATAGATAATTTAGACTGGAGTCTTCAAACTAGCTTTTGGAACACAGCAGGAAGTTGGTTGACCCAGAGAGATTCCATGCAAGTACAGCAAGAACATGTAAACACCACACAGGCCTGAACCCAAAAAACAAATCCAGAGTCAATTGACTGTGAGGCAGACACACCAAACAAACCATCCATCTATCTATCCATCTATTTTCTGACCCGCTTATCCTCACAAGGGTTGCGGGGAGTGCTGGAGCCTTTCCCAGCTGTCAATGGGCAGGAGGCGGGGTACACCCTGAACTGGTTGCCAGCCAAACGCAGGGCACATAGAGACAAACAGCTGCATTCACAATCACACCTATCAGCAATTTAGAGTGTCCAATTAATGTTGCATGTTTTTGGGATATGGGAGGAAGGAAAACAGAGTGCCCAGAGAAAACCCACACAGGTACGGGGAGAACATGCAAACTACACAGGCAGGTCCAGGATTGAACCCGGGACCTCATAACTGTGAAGCCAATCCTTTCCAGCTGATCAACAACGCCACACCAAACAAATCAGATGTACAAAAACATTCCATCTAGAGTCCAAGGTTGACAACACTTGATTTAATATAGCACAGTAATAATGCCCAAGATGTTAATTTTTGATGGACACATCAGACAATGGCAATAGCTTGTTAAAAAAAAAAGTTTTCATTGGTCAGTACTTGGAGTTGAGTGCAGACAATCCTGTCATATAAAAAAGTCAAAATGATAATAAAGTGGACTTACAAAGTCTGCCATCAGACACACAGTACGGCGCTTGGAGGGTCTTCCTCCTCACATCATCCAGGGAAAAAGCTTTGATTGTGTTTGCGCTCCATCTAAGCTGGTTTACTCTGGTGGGACTCCGCTTATATTTGTAATCGCAGCGGCAGTGCTTGTGAAACAGGCCCCAAGGCCATTTTCAACATCATCACGAGTCACTGCCTGCTGCTTCCCTTCACCATTGCCTATGTGGGGGGAATAAGGAAAGAAAGCGTATATAAACATGCTTTCATGCTTCAACTGGCCCTCACAATGGCCAAAGTACCAGACAGACGGAATGAAGCTTGGGATCTTAATGAGAGATGACAAAGCTTGAAGCAGTGCAGCTCTTATCGTGACAACGGCCTTTAAGAGATGGGTCGGGGTATTCCAGAAGTTTTCTATGTTCAAGAGAAGATGGCAATATCAGATGTAATACCACGGTTGAGTACCCCGCGGCAAACTGGCACTATCTTCCTATGGCACCACTGTTCTGTCCAACTTGTTTGGCAAAAAGTGTCATATTTGCACTGGTATTTCAAAGTGCTTAATCACTCACAAAATTCAACTGTAACATCTGACCGGTGTGCTTCAAGGTTATAAAGGGGTTGTTATTTTTTGCAAAAGAGCTCCTGCAATCAGGGTTGAGTGAAAAAAACAAACGGTAATTTCTCGTGAAAAATGTGCACTTTTTCCCTGAAAAATGGCGTTAAAACCTGAGGGTGCATACTATACATGTATATTAAGGCTATGAACGGATTTGTGTTAAAAAAAAAACCAACAACAATGCAACCCAGCACAGATGTGGGAGGACCCGGCCGAGCGTCCGCCTCATCATGCTTCGTGCCAGCCCTCCGGGGGACACTGAATCTAATGTGATGTGTCCAATATGCGATATATATACACTGTGAGTAATAAAAATTTGTAGGGTGTGTGAAATAAGAGGCTGGACTTCAGACCAACCCGACGATAACACACAAAAGTTTATGTTTGTGCTTTATGTCTGTCTTACCAAACCACGTCCCGATTCTCGAATGCTGATGTAAGATAGGGACGGGGTAATGTTTCTAATATGACGGAAATTACAAAAAAAAAATAGATTTGAAATCCCTATAACAGTAAAATTATTGTGGACCACTGTATTGATGCTTTTTTGTGTCAGTGCCTTTGATACTAAGCAGGCCAGTTTCTGATTCATAGAGAGTGGGCCAGGTAAAAAAGAAAATGGTGGAAAAAAATATGGACGAGGGCTTTGTTACATCCAGGCGACCATTCTAGTTCTGAACCCCCACCTTTTTCCTTAAATAGTAAAGTTCAAAAATGGAATGGTCATAAGAGTGGGCAAGCTATGATGGAGCTGTTTTTCTTCAGCCGCCAGAGGCGTACTATGACCCTTATAATTTTTGGGCTGCTCGGAGTACTCCTTTCAGTCACTCTCATCTCAAGTGAGTTCATTTCTTGCAGCACCCTGTAGCAAAGACTTGAGCCTATCTCTGTGTTTCTAAACGAGGTGGTAATATACAGTAACAATACTTACAGACATGTTTTCTCAAACCGCTATGAAAAATGACTATCACAGGTTCTTAGTGACTCGCTTGCAATAGTAGTAGAAGGAAAAAGCGCTACTCTTTTGTATCTACACCACTGATAGTGCCTGTCAGGAGCTAAGGCAGGCAAACCAGAAAGAGCAGCACAGTGAATTGAATTGCAATATTAAATCATTATGTATAAACTGTGTAATTCTTTACATTCCGTTAAATTATGTTATCACGGTTTTAATCATTTACTGAAGTACAAAAACACAAACAACACTGCTTTTAAATACTTATCTCAACCACTGTAGTACAAAGTACTATTATTTTGTGAAAGACAAAGTCTAGTTAGTTTGAGTGGATGAAGGTAGTGACAAATGACAATATGAAGTGATAGTCCCAATCTCCATACATATTATTGGATTAACGTATACATTTTATTGCATGTATTTGTTGGGAATCCATAAAAGATATTTTATATTTCTAATTTACGCACGGGCGGCATGGTGGATCCGCTGGAAAGTGTTGGCCTCACACTTCTGAGGTTCCGGGTTCAATCCTGGACTCGCCTGTGTGGAGTTTGTATGTTCTCCTCGTGCCTGCGTAGGTTTTCACTGGGCACTCCAGTTTCCTCCCACATCCCAAAACATGCAACATTAAGTGGACAGTCTAAATTGCCCCAAGGTGTGATTGTGAGTGCAGCTGTTTGTCTCGATCTGCCCTGTGATTGCCTGGCAACCAGTTCTGGGTGTACCCCGCCTCGTCCCTGTTGATAGCTGGGATAGTCTCAAAGCACTCCCCACGACCCTTGTGAAGATAAGCGGCAAAGAAAATGGATGGATGAATGGATGGATGGATAATTTACACACAAATAACAACTACCAAAGTCTAGAACTCACTTCCCAATAGCAGCTTTCGCTCCGTGAGTATCTTATTGACAGAATAACTGCAAGTTTTGGCGCCTGCCTGATAAATGATTCAGACTGCACTGCATGGAAAACATGATATACAAGGGAACTCAGAATCCAGCAGAATTAACTGGGCTGCAGGGACGAATAGCACAAGTTTTGAGAGGGATCTACAGACCTTGCAACAAGACGGAAGCAAACAAACTAAGAGAATACGGGCAACACATAAAAAACATGCTGACACATACACTTCATGCTTAATAGTTGCTAGGTACTGTACTAGTCCACTTAAATGGATCCACCAGTTCTTTTTCAGAAAACTATAACTATATATCCTGCATATATACTGTATATACAGTTCTGGCACGGTGGACAACTAGTTTGAGCGTCTACCTCACAGTTCTGAAGACAAGGATTTAAATCCTGGCCCTGCCTTTGTGGGGTTTTCATGTTCTCCCGTACCTGAGTGGGTTTTCTCCAGGCACTCCGGTTTCCTCCCTCATCACAAAATCTTAAGTCAGTTGAAAATTATGAAGTGCTCGTTGGTGTGAATGTGTGTCCGAATAGTTGTTTATCAGTCCAATGCGAATGTATGACAACTGTCAGAACTGAAAGAGGACGTCAGTGCCATCAAGACAACAAAGTTACGAGAGGACAGTTGTTGCTGTCAGGAAATAATACGATATAGGCATAATACTTTCCATTTACAGTGAACCCAAGTTTATCGTGAGGAATATGTTCTAGACTCAACTGCAATAGCTGAGGTCATAGTGTGACACTTGGGATTTTTTGTTGGTATGACGAAAATTAATACAACTACTGTAATAATCCTTCTTTTAAGAAGGTGACATTTAGATAACAGTATTCACATTTGTAAATTGATCCTGTCAGACGGGATCGTGGCCTTTGATTCCACTTTCACGTATCGTGTCTGACTTTGAAATGTTAACAATAGCAAATGTTTCCCACCAGAGGATCTTTACAGTCACATCTCGTACTGGATGTGTTCGCCATTCAGTCATCAGCACTTGAGCTGCTCCTCCGCCCGTCAATGCCAATCCAACTGCTGTCAGCCGACTGACTGCTTTAAAGGTCATTGTTAGACAAGTTTGCACTGATGACATCGTTATGTGATGAGATTTGATATTGGTTGGACTAGATGCACGATGTAACATCCGGTTAATATTTAGCGCCTGTCATTTTGATCTTTCAAGTGATCTGTATTTGATACACTACTTTTGTTTACTGAACACGGGGAAAAAAACTTGTCTGCACCTATGCCAAAAATCCAGGTAAATAAATTATGTGACAACACACAAGTATGCTTAGCTACAAAGTATCAAAAAGCTAAATATTGCTCGAGTTTGTCTGGACTGATTATTATTTTCACATTATTCTATATTTCTTTCACAAATTAAAACAAATGTACCACTAATGTCACGTCGCATGTACATACTTTTATAACATAAGATGCTTCCAGATGTTGCTCATTTCTTCTCTAAGCCGTTACTTCTGATGACTTTGGGCTGCCGTCACAATTGTGCAGGGTAGGTTCACCTGTTTCTCCAGAGATGAGGTTCGGAAAACCAGATTCTGTGGTAAACCCTTCTTCCCTCAACGTGCTGATAGTAATAACAATATTGTTTACTTACAAATAACTCACAACTATCGTAATCTACAACTCACCATCACCATATCATGCTATTTTGTGAAGATCTTTTTTTCTGGGAATTCCATCACTTGAACTATGCAATCTATTTAAGAGCCACCATTTTCGTCCCTGTTCTTTGACATTTGGGGTCTTGCAGCAAACCCTTGGGAAGGTTCTTTCACTTTAAAACCTTTGTATCCCCAAGCAGAGGAGTACAGTCCACAGTGCTCAAATGACAAGAATGGAGAACATGTTGCTTTTTCACACCCACTTTATTACTAGGAGAAGACGAAACGTGTTACCTTTGTCCCATTCTGTAAGTCTCCAATCTCTATGCACCAATATAGTGCTCAAAATACTGCTTCACCCTTTTGTATTCTTCCACTGGAATTGGTACCCCAATGGAGCAATGTCCAAAAGTCTTATCATATTTCCTAAACTGAGTAAAAAAATGTCTGCTTGTTGTAAACATGACCACAGATGATAATTAATTGTGACTGATATCTTAGTCTCAGAGTCCATGCTTCAGAAAGCTAGAATAAATCAGGAAAGAAAACCTCACTTCAATCTGGACCCATTGTCAAAGGCTACGTGCACTGATTACAATGAATACTTCACCATAATGATGATCAAGATCTGCTCTGATGCAGCCAAACAGGACAAGTTTTTTTTTTTTTTTTTTTTTTTTTTAAGAAAGATCTGCTCTTCCTCTTCTTCAAATTTTCATCTTGAGGTTCTGGATTATCAAATTGCCACACTACAATGTGTTTTGTCAGATGGGACATTGGTTCACAATTTCCTAAACTTGCCAAACACACATCATGTGTTACTTGTACTTTATAATCTAATGTCCCGGTAATATATTTTAAGACAACACTGCTGTGACTGTACGCTATTTCTGAGTTTCTGCCGTCCTTTTGTTTTTACCCTTCTTGAATAAAACTCTCATGAGATCAGGTTTTGATGGTGAAGCAGCACTCCCCTGTGCTGCTATCAAAGCACACACATTATCAGTGTAAACTTTGCAAAATGCACATGAAATGATGCATGACACACAGTTCCATGGTGACGTGTAATAAATCAAGGGCAAGTCAAGGTCGGATAGAGTGCAACCTCTATGGCTGAAAACAATCCATTATGGGACAACCTCATCCTTCTCATCCGCTTATCCAGGTTGGGTCACGGGACATTAACCTAAGAAGAGAAGCTCAGATTTCCCTTTTCCCTGCCACTTGTCCAGTTCTTCCAGGTGGATGCGACAGACTGATCCGGAGTCTGCATCACTGCAGACCTTTTCCTACTGAGGACCATGGCTTCAGATTCAAATTCTCATCCTGAACTCTTTACACTTGGCTGTGAATTGCTTCAACAAATTATTGAGTTTGATGAACTGAAAAGGACCACATCATGTTCAAAAAGCAGCCGTACAATACTGAAAGCATCAAACCATACCCCCTCAATGCTTTTATTGTGCCTAGAAATTCTGTCCACAAAGTTCTGGACACCACATGTGACAGAGGGACACCTTGGGCCGAGTCCAGCTTTCACTGGAAATGAATCTGACATACAATGCATACAAAACTCTGACACTGGTCGTACAGAGCATTAGCGAGTCTGGTACCTATACTCCTGGACGCTCAGCACGGGAACCCTAAAATGGACCACAGGGGAATTTCCATGCACATTCCAGGACCTGCTAGGGGGGTAAAATTCTTCCTAACCCAAGATTTAACATCCCTATGAACCCTCCTCTCAAGAACCTCCATGTAGATATTACAAAGGAGGCCAAGGAGTGTTAGCCCCCCAAGATTCTAGTCCCCCTTCTTAAAAAGGGAACCCATCATCCTAGGTTGCCAATCCAGAACCACATTAGCCCGATACTGAGACGATTTTAAAGACTCTTGTCAACCAAGACAACATCACGACATCAAGACCCTTTAGACTTGGCAACGGGCACCAGACACCTCTGAGCATTTTTAACCACCTCTGGGACCTCAACCACTGAAATATGAGCGTTAACCTCACAGTTGCTTCCTCATATTAACATGGGTAAGTAATGGTAAGTAATCTACCTCATCACCTATGAACAGGCCCAACTGGACTGTTTCTTCATCTTGACAGGACCCCTCACCAGTGCTGTCCATCAAGATGTTAAGGGATTAAGACTAAGAGAGGCACCGGCTGCAGTGACCACAGCTTGGATCTGTTCCTTCACCATTTAATAAATTGAACGCGGCCCATTAAGGCTCCTCCACTTGCCCCAGATTGTGGTTGTAGTTTTTCTGGAGGTGGGAGTTAAACTCCTTCTGACAGGGAACACAAGTTCAGGGTGTACCCCGCTTCTTCCCCGTTGACGGATGGGATGCGCTCCAACACTCTCACGACCCTTGTGAGCATAAGCAGCTAAGAAGAAGGATGGATGGATGGATTTATGGATGGATGGATGGATGGATGGATAAAGTAATCCATTCCAGGGTCAGAGCATTGCCTTTACAAATTAATTTTAATTCATTAATGACCTGAACTGGAAATGCGAAAACACACACACACACACCACACACACACACATACATTCTAACAATCTTAAAGAAATAAAAATAAAAACGTTGAAAAAAAACGTGTTCTAAAACTTAACTTCAGTTACCAGTGATGTCAGCAAAAATTAATTATGGAGGGCACCTCCATAAAATATGCGACCACGAGACTTACTTTACAATAATTGCGCCATGAAGTGCATGGTTTTGGAAGTGTTTATGCACCGGTTATGAATGACTTTGTGAACACTAATAATTCATGTGAACATTGAGAGGAACCTACTGCCATATTGTGAGCCTGCATGAACTTCTACAGCTTTTTTAGAAATCGATGTTTACATTAGGCAGCACGGTGGATCAGCTGGTGAAGCATTGGCCTCATAGTTCTGAGGACCCGGGTTCGAACCTGGCCCCGCCTGTGTGGAATTTGCATGTTCTCCCCGTGCCTGCGTGGGTTTTCTCCGGGCACTCCGGTTTCCTCCCTCATCCCGAAAACATGCAACATAAATTGGATACTCTAAATTGCCCCTAGGTGTGATTGTGAGTGTTTTGCTTTTCAAAGCTCCTTTATTTATATTAAAAGTCTCATACTTTGCCAAACCAACTTTCACAAGTATTTGGGATCTAACATTGCCTCTATAATGCTTTAGTAACCATGTGAAATTATTAAAATGTGAAATGATTAAAATCGTCCACGCATTTCTAAATTCCAGATTTATTTCTGCTGAGAGGCATGAAATCAGGTCTTTGGAATTTCTCGATCTTATCTACATACAGTAACTAGGGAAGATCTCCCTCTCTACCCCTCTGCTTCCAAGCACGAACGCGTGTTCTCTCACAAGTGTATCTTCTCAACTGAGGCAAATAATCAGAGGAAAGGGGGCGGAGTTAGCGAAACATGGACAAAGTGGGTCAAACAAAAGTACCTGTGGGGGGGGGGGGGGGCTTTTCCGGACAATTCAATGATTAAAAAAAAAAGGAGTCTTTTTCAATAAAACGGACATGTTTAGAGTCCATGTTAGAGAATCACACAATGGAGGTCTAAATTGTGAAAACATGGGACCTTTCAAAATCACATTCTAAAATATAGTATATTAGATATATTCTAGATGATTTCCCACAATCTCCACGTATGTCCTGCAATTAACGATGGCAGAAGTGGTCATTTTCCAAGATTTAAATGCAGCACAACCTTCAGTAATGCCAGTCGATTTCCAAATAGTTTGTAGTTTCAATTTCATTATTGATGATTTCAATTATTTTCCCCTAAGAAAATAACGAAAGTAAATCAATAAGGTGTATTTATTAAGCTGTTGCTCCTGCAGTGTGAGGCAGTGGTCACATGTGGTCTCATCCTCCAAAGGCTGCTGAGGAAGTGATGCTAATCTTGCTGGAGGGAAGACTGGAAGAAGTGCAGGAGGCAAAGGGAAAAGAGGGCTGGGTGGGTAGGGGGACAATCACCTCTCCTACTCTCTCTCTCTCTCTCTCTCTCTCTCTCTCTTCGCTCTCTGTCTCGATGATTGTGCTGCAATATGTCGCATGGCCGCCGTGAGGACTGCAGACGAGTCTAATAGTTAATCTTAATAATCGGGGTTTCACTATTTTCATTATGTAACAAAGCAATAGTTTTATTTCACCTTTTGAAATAAGAATGTAGTAATAAAAATGCTCCTTTTGATTCCATTGTAGTCAGGTATAATTTAACGTTAACCACGGAAACAACTCTTTGGATGTATGAAGCATTCAATCACCTGCTTTGATATTTATGAGGAAGCCACCAACTCCACCGCGCACCCACCCAATCCATTGATATTCATGCGGCTCAAACTTATGCATCTTTGCTGCATCGTCGCTCGTTTTTTTTCCCCTCCCCAACGCTGCATGCTCAGTCTCAGCGTTGTGGTCTGACCTGCAACCCCCCCACCTCACCCTCCAACCCCGCCCCCCATTTTACACCGCAGCATCCCGCTGCTATAGAAACCAAATGGAGCATCCCGGGTGCTGCATGCAAGGCTCTCAGTAACGTGCGCTCAGGAGAGGGAGAGCATCAGCAAGTGATAGAGCTACCAGAGGGGTGGCATTGTTGGTTGGGGGGGAGGCGAGTAGAAGCAGAGGGAGGGAGAAGTGAGCGGGTGAGCTTACCCAGAGAGGAAAAGTCACTTTCACGGGTGAGTACGGCATGGAGCGTTGTTGAGTGTCTTTCTTTTGTCTTCTTTGTTGACGAGTGATTGTGGGTTTGCCACGGGGAGGCTGTGAAACAGGTAGCGGGAGTTGTGCTGTCTCATATTGTGGGTTGTAGAGTTTTAGTTTCCTTAGTATTTTACTTTTTGATTAAAAACAACTAGCTTCTTTCTTTTGCAAGTCATACATTTTCGCTGGACTACCGTATTAATATTTGATTAGGCTTTCTGTCTCACTCGCCTCTGGTCCTTTTAATACCATCTCTTTGTTGTCCTCCAGCTTTTATCAGTCATTAAACTCATGTAAAAGCCCGACATGAGGACACCTGCTCTGCTGCATAGCGCAAAAAATGTTCAAGTCAGGCTTTTGAATTCTGTGTGAGCGCCCGTTCTGTTCTGTCACTTTCCAATCCTCCTCTTGATCCTGCTCTTCCTCAGCACTCCTTGTCCTGCCACTTTGATGAAGGGCCAGAGCTGTTGGGCTAATGGGGAGGAGATCCTTCCTAATCTGTAGGGAAAAAATGTAATTGTGACAGCAGTTGGCACCTTTGAGACGTTTGTTGTTCGATAACAGGCCAAGCTGTGAAGACAGAAGGCAAAAAAAAAAAAGAAAAAGAATCCGTGCAACCTGTTAATGATTCTGGTGCCTATTCACACCCTCTTCTATTCCCACACCCCCTAAAAGCAACAGAAGCCTCATGGTAGTGCACTTTGCTTCGTTTTGGGTAAGCTTTTGTTTATTTATTTATTTATTTTTGCATAACCCTTGTCCAAAACTGTGAAGGGGACCAAAATGGTTAAATAGATTCTCACCACTTTTGGGCAGATTGCTGCTAATAGTACAAAAGCACCTTGCAGTATAGAAACGTACTGTGTCTTGTGATCACGCTCGTTCTTGAATGACATTTACAAATGCTGACCTTCAGACTCTGTAATATGCATGAGATGGCAAAGTGTAGTAAATGCACACTGTGCTGAAGAAGAACTGTTTTGAAGTTCAGACTGAAACAGGAACACTATCTTGGCTAAAATGTCACTTTTTAAATTGTTTTCCTTTAAAAAAAAATTTTGAATCTGACCCTTTGGCAACATTACAGCTGTTGTTTTAGGAATGCTAGAATAAGAATTACGACAGGTTACATAACCTGCTGTACACATTTACAGTAGATTCCCTGTTACAAAGGCCAAACTCTCTTCATCACTTTTTTGGCTTTCTTCCCATTTCAAAATTACAACATTTTATTGTATTGCCCATGTGAGAAATATCTGTCCACCAATCAATGAACAGTATTGGGTTCCGTTCCTACTTAGTTAAACAAATCATGCTGTATAACTGTAACCTTCAAGACGGAGAAAATGTACTAAAAATTGGGATGATCGTATTTTTGAGGACGTATGTATTTAAAATTACAGAGAAAGGGTAACACATACATTTTCTTAGTAAAGCAGAGTATTTGTCTGTTGGGCTACCAAGTGCAGTGGTCTGATAGCCATTGAGCTTTCTCTTTCTGAATAAGCAAAGCAACGCTAAGATTTTTTTTTTTTTCTATAGTGTATTTCATACACAAGACACTCTCAATGTGCTTTACATGATTAAAAACATTCGAATTCAAAGACAAAAATAAATATAATACAAAATAATTACAATTAAAACTGAATATAGTGCAAGAAATATAATTAAAAGTGGAAATACTCGAAAAAGCATGAGGGAAAAAAATAACATTTTCAGCATAGATTTAAAAACATTCAAACTTGGGGATGACCTCACCTCTGTTGGCAACTTATTCCATTTGTGTGCAGAATAATAGCTACATATTGCTTCACCATGTTTGCTTTGGACTCTGCACTCCACTATGAGACCTGAGTCTGTCGGTCACAGAGCTCAAATGGGTTTTCGTTCCGTAAGCATTTCCTTCATGTATTCAGGACCTTAACCATTTAGTGACTTATAGACCAGTAGCAGAACTTTAAAATCTATTGTAAAGCTGACTGGAAGCCAGTGTAAGGACTTTAGAATTGGTGTTATATGCTCTGAGATCAAATAGGATAAATACAAAAGTAAAAGGTAAGCCTGCTTTGTGGTTGTGATAGAGCAACACCCAGGTCATAAAGAAAGATGTCCTCATTGTGTTTTGATTACTGTCTTCTTGTCCTTTTTTGTCGTCAAAGCAAGATGGCTATTATTTAGACTCCCAATCAAACACTGAGAAATTAACTGGACTGGAACGCTTAGTGGAAACCTGAATTGAAACATTTCCATTCTTTCGTATATGACCGCAGTTGCCCTTCCTGACTTGCTATTTGTGTGTTTGTGCTCTGTGTACAGAACATGTGAGTATGTACGTGCGCATCGGTGTTGACATGATGGCGTGTAAGGCGAATGACCGCTGGAGTCGCTAGTTTTCTTTCCATGTGGATACACGGATTCGTGGCGCCTCTCATGTGACACCTTTTATGACTTTTTGTTTTAAATGTCACTCACTGAGGCTGGACTGTAAAGCAACACCCCGCACACACGTTGCTCTGTGATAAACTAGGGGAATAGGCTACAGTGTTGGTGTGATAATGATGACAACCCCCCACTCCACCACAACCAATCTCCTCCAGGCACAATTTGTTTCAATTCATAGAGCCCTTTGGCCCAGATCAATTCAGTGTGAGAGGAAACAATATTAGCCTTATAAATGAGGGGAGGTGCTCTAGTGAAAAAAATCACACTTGTTACAGGGAGCTCATGTGTAATAAACAAAATAAAACTTGTGTGAATACAGTAATGCTATCCTCTGTAGCCAAGACACAACAACATACTTAAAAGAGTTGCATAGAGAAGGTCTGACACTTCAAAACCGTTTTTCAGTGAGGGATAAGGGACTGCATCTGACCGTAACCTGCACATTTCCCCTCCAGTATAAACAGATCAAAACAGCCAGAGGCTGCTCCATCTCTGTGTTTTCGTCCGGTGAACAGAAAACCATAAATTTAGTATTCCAAAAACAGTCAAGTCCCAAAGTCGATACTGCGTTGGAGTTTGCAGGAAACAGTGGAATGAAAAAAGTGCTTTCAGGAAGTGTGTAACGGTACTTGAGTAAAAACAAAGGAAGAAACTAACTGGAAAGGAGAACCTCTGGGGTTTATTGATATGAATTTGTTGAATTAATCCATTCTTGGATCAAACTTTTACCTTGTACGCCTTGATCAAAGGGGGAGTTTTGAGCGTTAAAACGGTTAGCAAGATTTTTTATTTTTAAATAATTTTACCAAGAAAGGCTCAATGAGTAAAAAAAAAAATTCTAGGAGACAAGAGTCAAGACAAGGTTTTCCTGGTTTAGAACAACAGGTAGTCATGGAACACAAACATATATAAACAATACAAAATAAATGTAAAGGCACATCGACATATCCAGTGAACTCTCGAAAAAGCGTATCCCAGATGAATCTGGTCGAGAGGCTGGTACACACAGAACTGCTTGCCAGCCATTCACAGGTTACATATAAACAAACTACCTACCGGCAATTTAGTCTTCAACTAACCTATTATGCGTGTTTTTAGAATGTCAGAGAAAACTGGAGTACCAGGGGAAGATAAACACGGAGGCACAAGGAGAACTTGGAAAGTTCGCACAGGCAAGGGCAGATTTGACCCTGGTTTCTCAAAACTGGGAGAGAGACGTGCTAACCAATCACCCATCTTGCAACCGGTATCAACATCCAATCTCTTAAATTTCAAAGATTTAAAGAGGCCAAGTACTACTGCAGAAGCCGCTTATATAAAACCATTTTTCATTTCCCATTTCAAGCCACACTTTAAGAAAAGACAACAAAAAAAGCTCTTCTGAATGAATAACAAAATGAAAACTGTAAGTTCCAACATTACTCACCCTGATATCATCTCAAAGATAAAAGGGAATGACAGTCACTCACATTTGAAAAATGTACGGGTGTGGTCAGTCATGCTCGCAGATAAAGTTGCCGGTGTGTTTAGGGATGGAATCTCAAAACCTTAAAATAACTTACTGTCCATCCATCCATTTTCTTTGCCGCTTATCCTCACAAGGGTCCCGGGGAGTGCTGGAGCCTATCCAAGCTGTCGACGAGCAGTAGACGGGGTACACCCTGAACTGGTTGCCAGACAGTCGCAGGGCAATAACTGCAAATTAAAAACAAAATAGACAAATACATAACTAAAATGGAAAAATTATCATTTCCAATTTCAACTGATATTAGCAGAACATGATATAAAACGTATGTGTGCGTGTGTGTGTCTGTCTGTCTGTCCGTGAGTGTTGATCTTTCTCTTGATCTCTTTCTGTTTGCTTGTTTATTGTAAAACAGACTTTTTGTTACCATAATTAAAGCGCACCCAGGTATAATATGCACGCCCAAAGCTGACCGCAAAATTCTGGAAATCCTGGAATATATAAAGAGTTCAGACGCAAAACAAGATATATCCATTTTTGTTGTTTCTGAAGATTCTTTGATTTAAATAATGTAATTTAATTTATCGATGCGTGTTTATCAAGATGAGGAAGCTGTGCAATCAGGCTCAGCTCAGGTCAAGTTAATGATGTCAGTAACAATGACTGAAACCCTGCTGGTCATCTTTCTTCTACTAGCCACTGAGTGTCTGAGAACACACGGCCCAAATGTCAGCCCATGCGTGATCCAACAGGGTCACAGTGATGGATGCATCATATCTTTATGCTGACTTGCTATTTTCCGCCATCGGTCTGAGCCCTGGGGGCCGAAGGTCGGGTCAATGCTTGGAGAAATTTGATGTGGTGGCTTCTTTTCTTCAATACGGAGCAAGGCTGAAGCCAAACCAACGGGGGGTGTAAGACATCTCTTTAAAGAATAATTATGACAAACAGTATGCATCAATGCTGTCTTAACCCTCAATTTATGTTTGCTTCTTATGTCCACAAGCAATGTGCTTGGGTCAATGTGACATGCTGATCAGACCTTAAATCATCAAAAATTATAAAAACAAAAATCGTTATTTTTTTTATCCATCCATTATTGCTTATCCTCCCAAGGATTGCGGAGGTCCTGGAGCCTATCCAAGATATCTTAAGGCAGGATCCGGGCTACACCCTAAACTGGTTGACGGCCAATCGCAGGAAAAATCAAAACAAACAACCATTTAAACTCAGAATCACACCTCAGAGTAATTTTGAATCTTCAATTAATGCATGTTCTTGGGATGTGGGAGGAAACCAGAGTGTCAGGAGTAACCCACAAAGCCACTGGAAGAACATGCAAACTCCACACAGCCAGGATCAGGTTTCGGTCCTCAGAACTGGGAGGCAGATGCTCAAACCAGTACACCATATTTTTTTTCAATTATTTATTAAACATACAAAATAAATGGAAAAAATACGGCCAGGAAATCATATTTTTTGCAATATTTTCTCAGTTTAAAAAAATCTATTTTACTTTCGGCGTAACAGTGGGGTCAGGTAATTTTTTTTATTTTAGAAAAGACTGACATTAATGACTGATAACGACCACGTGAGCTTTTTTTTTTTTTTTTTAGATTCGCTGGGGTGCACTGGTGCATAAACTTACCAACATTGGCTTGAACATACCTCCGTGTAGATTTATGTCACACGCCACACCGCATTTACGACAGTCATGAAAAATGGAGCCCAAAGTGTTCATTAAAAAAAAAAAATTGTGGCTAGTATGGTGGAAACTGGAAAAGCTATTTTGACGCAATACTTTCAATTTACGTGACACTATTTTTGTTCTCGCAGACTGACAGACAATAACGTACGGAATTACTCTAATATTTAAACAGGCACTTGGTGATGTCGCTCTTCCCACTTTCGATTGTGTTTGCTGTCATTGTGGTTGCAGGTGAGCTGGAACTTAATCCAGTTGACTTCGGGTCAAAGGGAGTGATTGGTCGTCAGCAAATCATAGACTTGGAAATATGGCTTCATCAACTATTCTGGTTGTCTCAGAAGATATTTAACCTTTCTTCATCAGTTCACACAACAAGACTTAATTGGGACTCAATGAGAATAGATGTGAGAAAAACTCAACTATTTATGCTCCAAGTTGGAGTATATTAATTTTACCATATGAGGTTTGGGGCGTTCCTCCAATTTAAATAATATTCCACACCAACTAATGACTTGTGAGTCCTAACCAAGCCTTTGTTACGTGAACTGTTGCGGTGAAACATCTTATAAGACAACCACAACAGTCCATTTGCAATCGGTTAATGCCCCGAGAACAGAAAGGCCCTGGATGCATGACAATATTCACAGGCAAATGTGGCCTTGTAAAGAAACATTCCATGCACGCACACAGTCTTCGGCTCACCTTCCAAAAATGAATGTAAAAATTACAAATTTGATGTATGTAAGTGACGTGAGCCTCTAGGACACATTAGTGAAGCAGTAAAATTCGATGGACAACATGGTTGACTTTCCTATTCAAGCTAGTCCAAATGCCTCACTAACCGATGCTACATGCACTCATATACTATTAAGTCAGATCGGTATTTTCCGTCCCTCTCTTGTCCTTCATCAATGTACCTCCCATATTCCATTAGTAAAGTATGAGTGCCATTTTGTGGACATTTGTATAATTTTGTAAACAACTGGGGCCAGGGTAGGACCAGCTGACTACTGCAGATGCAAACTGAAAACGATGACAAAATCTGGTTTTGGTTGGATTTGCGCTTTCAAATGTTCCACAATTGTTTAGTTTTTATGATTATTATTACTTTGAAGAAAATTCTAAATAATTCTGCAGAATCTGTTGGTGTGGGAAATGAAGTACAAAATATCATAATTACAATGAGAATATTGTAAAACTACCTTGTGGCATAGTAGCCATCTCTCAATGAAGGACTTGGAAACCAAACTATCATAGGGTTTATGGATTTTCTCATTGCAAAGCAAAGCAAAGCAAATTTATTTGTATAGCGCATTTCGTACACAAGGTAACTCAATGTGCTTTACATGATTAAAGGCATTTGAAAACAAAGAGATAAAACATTTAAAATGGGATAAAAATGACAAACACAATATTAAAAAAAAGACAAAACTGCATACAGTGCAAGTAATATGATCAAAAAGTGGATATATTCTGAAAAGCATGAGAAAAAAGAAGAGTTTTCAACCTGGATTTGAAAACATTCATACTTGGGGCTGACCTCACCTCTGTTGGCAACTTATTCCATTTGTATGCAGCATAATAGCGAAATGCTGCTTCGCCATGTTTGCTTTGGACTCTGCGCTCCACTATTTGACCTGAGTCAGTTGATCTCAGAGCTCTACTGAGTTTGTATTCCATAAGGATCTCTTTCATGCATTCCGGGCCGAAATCATTTGGTGATCTGTAGACCAGTAGCAGAACTTTTAAAATCTATTCTAAAGATGACTGGAAGCCTGTGCAAGGACTTTAGGATTGGAGTTATATGCTCTGACCGCTTTGTTTTGGTCAGAATGCGAGATGCAGCATTCTGAATGAGCTGCAGCTGTTTAATACTCTTTTTGGGGAATTCAGTCAGAACACCATTACAGTAGTCAAGTGTACTTGAGATAAAAGCATGGATGAGCTTTTCCTGGTCTGCTTGACACACACAAGACTTGACTGTAGATATGTTTTTCAGATGGTAGAAGGCAGTTTTTGTGATTGATTTGACGATTGTTGAAAGTCAGGTCGGAATCAATCAGAACACCAAGGTTTCGGACTTTGTACATCTAATTGTTATAAAGTTTGTATAAAGTTATCTTTGACTATTCATGAATTAATTTTCCGAGCCGCTTAACCTCACAAGGGTCGCGGGATTGCTGGAGGCTATCCCAGCTGTCATCGGGCAGGAGGCGGGGTACACCGTAAACTGGTTGCCATCCAATTGCAGGGCACATGGAGACTGACAAAAGTCGCACTCACAATCACACTTAAGGGCTATTTAGAGTGTCCAATTAATGTTGCATGTTTTGGGGATGTCGGAGGAAACTATAGTGCCTGGAGAAGACCTACGCAGGCAGGGGGAGAACATGCAAACTCCACACAGGCGGGACAGGGATTGAACCCGGGTCCTCAGAACTGTGAGGCCAATGCTTTATAGCTGCGCCACCGTGCCGCCACCTTGATCCATTTTCTATATTTCAGGTCCTCATTAGGTATGCAAGTGAGCACGATCTTATCTCAGCTGAGTTACACCCTGGACTGGTCACCAGCCAATCACGGTGTACATATACATAAACAATCATTCACACTCATGTTTACAGGAAGGCCAAAGCTGAGGGTCCAACCCAGAACCTCAGAACCGTGACGCACACGTTAAGCACTACATCACCATTGTGCCCTGTATTAAAATAGCCTTGGAGAAAGGGATTACCCAAACCAGTTTTTCCAAACAAATCCGAGACGTTAAGCAGATAAAACGCTTCCTTCCTCAATCAGCATCACTCATACGCCCGCAATCCACTCGACAGGCTTAGACGCAGTTGTATTAATTCGTCGCAATAATGCCACGCTTCAAGCCTGCGCAGTGCCAACTAGCAGGCAATTGTAGCTCGTGTTTGTAATGGATGCAGCAAATCCATTTAAAATCCCCGGTGATGAAAATTAGCACCACTGAAAACAAGTGGGAGCCATCTCGTCTGTCTGTTTTTTTTTTTTTTTTTTTTTTTTTTTTATAACAAGGCCTTGTTGGACCCTATTGGTTTTTATTGTGATGCTGCTGCAAATGAAAGCATCCATGGCACAGCACATCACATCAATAATGTCTGACATTATTATTGGATGGCATCATGCTGCCCTGGTCCGACACTATCGGGCCGACACTTTTGTTTATAAATGGATTATAATACTGTTGGTCATTCATATCCTAAAGCCTGAACAAACTGCAATGAGTCATTACGGTACATAAAGGCGGTTACAAGTCCTTTGCAAATAGTGAGCTCACAATTATTCCTGTCCTGCTGTGATCTTTTGCTACTTTCAAATGGTTTGAAATTATTATTATTACATAATGACGTTTCTGACACAGTAGAAAAATACTGTACTTTATTTCCACAAGAATAGAGTAGAATAGCCTTCCCCAAGGGTTGGATGCATAAATTGTGCCAAATGTCTTGCTAAGCGTAAGAATTCAGGGCTCTTGACCAACTACTGATTGCTTTGGTAATTTTTGAGTGTATGACGTGTATAATACATTAAATCTGGTTGATTAATGTTTTAATTTCCCTCCAGTCGCTGCACTAGTTGCTTTATTTATTCAGGTAAGATATTTCATCTCAACAGGACTTCCGAGATCCTTTGGCACAAGTACATTGATATAAGGTTTGCCTGTACTGTATTCACTTTTTATCAATTGCTAAAACACATTTCTCGAAACCCCCGCTCATTCTCTCAACACCTTAAACATAAATCCAAGAATTCATGCTAAATTCACAAAGCCCCCGACTCTCCCTGCAGAACCAAATTGTTAACCCCCATAAAGCTTCCAAGCCACTGCACAATCATGAGACACTACATCGGAAAAAAGGAAAACGCAATGATTGGGTCATCAAGCTCCAGAAATGATCTTTACTCTTCACAACAGAAATGCATTTTTCAAAACAAATCAAGTCATGTTTAGTACCTCAAATAATCGCCATCATAGTCCTACACATACATAACAAATTGGCACTGCTTATCCTCACTAGGGTGTGCTGGAGCCATCCATCCATCTATTTTCTGAGCCGTTTCTCCTCACAAGGGTCACGGGAGTGCTGGAGCCTATCCCAGCTCTCTTGTGGCGAGAGGGTGGGGGGTTGGGGGGATACACCCGAAACTGGTTGCCAGGCAATTGCAGACCACATCTAAACAACCCATCATTTATACCGCAGGTGTCAAACTGAAGGCCCGGGGGCCAGATCCGGCCCACCACATGCTTTTATGCGGCCCGTGAAGGCAAATCTTCTGCGTCAACTTCCATGATTCTTGTGAAAATGTGTACCAAAATGTCAATAATTGTTATATAACACAAATGATACTGTAACTCCAATGTGGCCCGTGACAAAAATTAGTTTGACACCCTTGAACATCTTACTTTTCAATCAACGTATTTTGCATGTTTTTGGGGTATGGGAGCAAACCAGCATACCTGGAGAAAAAAAACCATACAGGCATGGGGACAACATGTAAACTCCATGCAGGGGAGGCCAGAATTTGAACCCAAGTCCTCAGAACTGTGAGGCAAATGTACGAATGTCCAGTCAGTCACCGTCTCGCCTCCTTGCACTAAATCAAAGTTACATATAATATTTTTTTAAGTTTTAGTACAGAGTTTACAAACCATCATAGTAACCGATCCACGACTTGCTTTTGCGTGGTACTAAAATGATGTTGTGTGACACAAATGGACTCTGAGGCTTGATTTTGACACCTGTGATGTAGGTAATGAAAAAAAAAGCAATTACCTGTTCATGTCTCCGAATCTTCAGACTACATTACAAAGGGGACACTGAATCTGCTTGGGGTGGGCTGCACTCGCTGTATTCCCGCTTGCCTCATTGTTAAAAAGTGGAGGAGTGCATGATCTATGAAAGTTCACCGAGAATTTCATCTAAAATATGGTACCTAATTGCTTTTTGTCTAATACAGTCGTGGACCTTCACTTTCTGCTCTTGCTCTTGCATTACGCAACAAAAGTGCATCAGAGTGCAATATGTGTAAAAGTGGATGAAAATACATTGGCAAGCTGTGTCTAAAGAGGTGAAAAGTGGTTACGGTTCAATTCAATAATTGGTTTCAAGACACTGAGTATTTAGTTGGAGAGTAGGATTTTTTATTTTAGTACTGTAATTGTCTTCTCCTTAAGTATAATATCTACCGGTAAGTCTCCTTCTGTATTTGTCCAGTTATTACTCCCTTTTTCATCCATCGGTCACTGTTGTTCATTTTTGTACTTTTTGCATGTATCCCTTTCTTCCAGGCCTGTGATTGGCTAAAAAGCCCTTACTTTTTACAGTTATAGTGCAACCAATTTATTTTGCCATGCACCCAAAAGCCGGTTCAGTGTTTTCATGTGAACAAATTTAATGGGACCCTAATGTTGAGAAGAATTTTGCTTCCAAAACTACACTTAGCAAGAAAAAATAGAATCAGACTGTATGTTGGAGAACTAGCCCGAAATAATTTGATCCTGGAATCCCATCTCCCTGCGGCATAAGCTGTCACATATCTTTTAAAATGATTGGCTTCTTTGCCATTCAGCATAAAGAGGACAGAAGAGTTTATAGTGTATGGGGTTTACATCCAAATTACAATTCTGCTAAAATATTCTGTGTGGATACTAAATGATGCTGTCCCCAAAAATTGATGAATGGGTATAATGTTGGTTTTGATTCATCACAGCATATCATCACGATCCCCAGATATAATGACAATAAGCTCCCAGAGGAACGGGTTTCGATACTTACGTACTGCATTTCTTCACTGACTCAGTTATACAGTGGAGTGTCAACGCTAGAGAAAAATTGTAATCTGAGGACAATTTGTTCGGATTACTATTTGTTTTTTTTTTAATACTGAATAATGGTCAGTAGAGTTTAATACGTTTAATTGTAGGTCACTGATGACCTGTAGTGGTGCATTGACCTGACTTCAATGCAGGCAGTGTGACCAGTGTAAGTGTCTCTCTATATCCTGTATGTGTGGTGTGAATGACTGGCAACCGGTCCAGTGTGTAGTCTCCCTTTTGCCTAAAGTCATCTTGGGTACGCTTCAGCTCCCTCTGACCCTGAACAGAAAACACCCTACTCATAGTGGATAGCTCGATTTTCCATTATAAAACAAGGTATTGTTAAGAAACATTTCACCACTTACTGAAGTTTAACTGCTGCGATTGCCTGGCAACCACTTCAGGGCGTACCCTGCGTCCTGCCCGTTGACAGCTGATATAGGCTCCAGCACTCCGGTGACCCTCGTGAGGATAAGCAGCAAAGAAAATGGATGGATGGATGAAGTTTAAGTACCTTACTAGCATAAAATTATTTTCAACACTTCCAATTGTAAAAACAAAAAACAGTAAATATCCAGCTCAACTTTGGTATCCAGTTATGACATACAATGTGTATAGTAGCACAGGAGTCTAATTGCTTGAAAGGGATTTCATCATGTTTATATTATTCTTCTCTTGTGTCCTTGAAATAAGTGAAGTAAGAAAAAAAATGAAGATGGCCCTTTTTGGCCCGAACAACCTTAGTGTAAACTAACGACTTTTTGCGTCGGGATGGTAAAAAATGGAAACAATTCCCCAAGTAATGACTGAGTAGCTAGTAGTAGTTGAGTAGTTGTTGTAACTGCATCTAAATGCATCTGCATGCTGATGATAATTTTGATCCAAATATAAAAATGGTCTCTTTCAGGTGATAAGAATTGTCCCACTGCGTGAACATTCAGTCATGAAATCGCTGAATAAGCGTCGCATGTTGTATTTGAATGTTAAAATATGATTTCAATATTTGCTCTGCCCAAGCAGAGGCAGACCACCAATCATATGTCAGAGATAGTGACTTGCGGTCAAAAAGCAGGTTAATTGTTCAATTTTCTGCCATACTCTATTGGCCATTAGAAGTCTTCAAGGAAGCAGGCATAAAATTACCTTATTAGGGCACGATTACGGCAAGAAAAAACAAACATCTTCAACTCCCAACTTCTGTTTGATTTAAGTTTTTATTGTTCTCAGAGTTAACGATGATTAACGATGAAGAATTACGGTACGGTGATTTTAACATAAAATATTACCGCAATCCCTTCAACATTGCTTGAATGTTGTTTTCTGTGATTTCCAGCCCATAAGCCGCGATTTTTTTCGTACCCTTTCACTCCTGCCGTTTATGCAGTGATGCGGCTAATTTGTGCATTTTTTTCTAACGGCTGCAAGGGGGCACTCTTGCAGAAAAGGTGAGAGTGAGACCTGTGGAATAAATGTGCCGATGTGCTGTGATTTACCGGTCCTGCCCTGATAGCGCTGCGCTACCGTGTTACTGCCGTGTCTCAGTGATTTTTCCCAGTATGTTTTTTTTTAAGTGGCCCTGTTAGCGCGCCGCTAGCTCTAGTGTTAAACTCTCTGTGTACCGTTTTTCTTTGTAAATATCTCATGTTTCAATGTGGGTGTCACTGTAGGCACTTGCGACTTTTATACAGCTGCAGCGTACGTATGTACCAAATGGTATTTCCTTTACAAATGTACTGGGTGAGGCTTATAACCAGGTGCGCTCTGTAGGCCGGGAATTAAGGTAATTGTATCCATTCTCAAAAGATGAGAAAAATCACCTGTTACTCATACAAGAATGATGAAACACCACTTAAAACATAAAACAGTCACAGTAGACTTATTGACGAGTTATTGACCATTTTCAGTATCTGCACTAATCTTTAAATCTGACTCATAGCAGTGGTTCATGTATTACAGAATCAGCAATCTCTTTGGACGTCCATACCACGTCTGAGATGCCCAAAAATGATCGGGGACCTATAAAGCATGGTGCCGCTGTGTTTCCACAGATGCAAAACATTTCTTACCTTATCGTATTTGTGCAAGGCTCAAATTAAGCCATCTCGTATTGCACTTTGCGAGTCTAAATTTGCATTTTGCACATCAAAAACATACTGAAAAGCAAAACTGCAAACCAGTGTTATTGCGGAGTGAGGATGAAAGCAGACAGAGGCGTATGTGAATAAACGCGCCCATGTCACCGATGCGTGGATGCGAAAGTGAAGTTATTCAATTGAAGGGAAGGAATGCAAGGGTTGCAAAATGTGACAAAAAACGAATGGTAAAAATGTGGTCGGTTTTCACAGTGAAATGCAAAGCGAGGACCCGTTCTTTTCAACACAGGCCGAGTATTGAGGCTGGGGAACTCTCGCCACCAAGAGACCAAGATGAAGTTAATAGAGTGAGCTAATCAGTGATCTTAACATTAGTCTAGTTTACAACATGATGTCAGCCTGAGTGTGGCTTGTTTTTGTTGTTGTTTGTTTGACAGTATCAAGCAACCATAGCTGTACATATGGTGTGCTTTCTACTCAATGTTGTTACTCTGTAATATGGCCAATTCGATGACCTGTTAATGGCAAAACTAATAAAATACACTAATTGAATGCAAATAATCACTACAATTTGTTAGTAGTGAGTAAGTAGTTTTCTAAATACTGCAAGTAGGACATATGACAAACTTCTTGAACTCCCACATGAGCATCGTTTACCTCATTGCCGGAGTGTCAAAAGCATTTATATTTCTTCTTCTCCCCCACCGTGGTCTCACACATCCAGCTTATCCACTAGCACTTAACACCTCCTCGCAAGTGCTGGAGCTTTAGGATTTGGGGCTGTGGGGGGTGGGATTATGGGATTTTGTGAATAGGACACCACAGAATAAGCACTCCAAAAATGGCTAAGGTGCCCACATCAAGATTAGTGGGAATTATTCCCGCCCTTGGGGAAAGCAGGCAGGAAGACAAGATCCCTGTGCATGTTGACGAAACAGCTTTTACACATTTACGTTGCAAGCGACAAATCCCATTTTGTGCTGAATTTTGATGTATTGTACATTTCCAGTGTCATGGTATGCCAATCCTCCCCCGGGTCCGTTTTGATTACTCAACAAGCACAGAAGTGCCTTGTAATTAACTCAATTTCCCAATTAAAACACAATACATGCACTTAAGGGAGTTTGAGATAGCACTATGTATGCAAATGGTTTGGGAAAGGTCAGCAGTGTATCCAAGTGCTGAGTAGTAGTCGTCGTAGTAGTTTTATCAGAGCTGAACCACGTCTGTTCAAGACAGTTCAGTGTGTCTGTTAAATGTTTTCTTGCATCTTGTCAATCAAGGGCCCCTTCAAAAATGACATTTATCACACTTAGAAATTTGGGATGTTTTATGTGTCAGGAGAGTCGTTTTTCATTCATATGTAAAATGCTTGAGGTCTGTTTAGTTGTGTGTTTGGTGCTATATAAAAAAAAAAAAAAACAAATAAAACTAGAAATGGACTGAATTCGGCTGGCGGCACAGTGGCTCAGCTGGAAAGCGTTGGCCTCACAGTTCGGAAGTCCCAGTTTAAATCCAGGACCCACTTGTGATGAGATTGCATGTCCTCCCCGTGCCTGTTGTGGGTTTTTTCCGTGCACTCCGGTTTCCTCCCACATCCCAAAAACATGCAACATTAATTGGACACTCTAAATTGCCCCTCGGTGTGATTGTGAGTGCAGCTGTTTGTCTCTATGTGCCCTGCGATTGGCTGGCAACCTCTTCAGGGTGTACCCCGCCTCCTGCCCGTTGACAGCTGGGATAGCCTCCAGCACTCCCCGCAACCCTCGTGAGGATAATGGAAAATGGATGGATGGATAATTGAACACTCTAAATGGGCCCTAGGTGTGATTGTTAGTGCGACTGTTTGTCTCGATTGGCCCTTCGATTGGCTGGCAACCAGTTCAGGGTGCCTCCTGCCCGTCGACACCTGGGATAGGCTCCAGACCTCCCGTGACCCTCATGAGGATAAGCAGCTAAGAAAATTGATGGATGAATCAATCAGGCTAGGTGAACTACTAATTAGCACATCTGCCTCACAGTTCTGAGGACCAACGTTCAAATCCCCCCCCCCTAGCCCCCCCAAGAATATACCCCGCCTCTCACCTGGAGATAGCTGAGATGGGTTCCTGCATGGCCATGACCCTGGTGGAGATAAGCAGTACAGAAAATGGACAAACTGTGATGAGCTCAGATGTCCAATAACAGAATCTCACCTGGGTTCTGGTTGGGGGTGAAGTTTGGGGGCCAGGGAGGGGGGGTTCTTCTTGATCACACCCTTTCAGATTTCACGGTCATTGTGCACATGAGCTTTGAAGTCCCCCGTGGAATTCGGAAGAACTTTCTTACTACAATAATTTTATGTGGCCCATGAACAGAAATCTTCCATGATTCTTGTGAAAATCTGTATCAAAAATTCAAATTGTCATCCATCATGAACAATAATGTTGAAATATTACAAGCATTTTTGTATTGCCAAATATGAACAATAGCTGAAAAAACCATTACCCTTGATTTCTGATTGCAAAGCTAGTTCATAAATCTTGTGTGTAACTATGATGAGGCGATTAAAGATTTTTACAGTTTCACAGACATAACAGTCCTCTAAGAGTAACAACTTTTTTTATTTTTTTTTTTATTTTTTGCATGGCTTCTTTTAATTAATTGGTGGGGACAGAAACTTTTATCTCTGGAATGACCCAACTGCTGGTTTCGTTCCACAAAATTAAATCCAAACAAGGTAATAAGTCAACTCCAATTAGATTATCATACTGCATTTTCCGTCCCGTAGAATTTTGTTGTTTTTTTTTTTTATTTTGTTTCTTTTTTCTACTCAGGTTGATGAGCGCTTTTCTAACAGATGACCTGGTTTCCATAGAGACACTGTTTGATTAGAGGAGAAAGCCCTCGGGTATCAATTTGCGGTCTTACTCCATTTCCCACCAAACGTGTGCACCACTGTTGGAACTCATTGAAACCTCAACTTAAATGTTACGTGGCATTGTAATGCAGCATTGGTGGTGGCGGTGTACTTCCTTTGTGCAAGTCATCCGACAAGGAGCTCAGACTAAAAACATCGTCGCCTGCCTTGCTGCCCTTTGCTTCAGAGCCAGCAGCCACCTGAAGGAGCGTTGTGGCCTGATTGATCTCGCTTCGGCGTTATTGATTGCGAGGAGTGTTTCTCAGCGTGAAGGAACCCCGAAGAGATCGAGTACTGGCCGGCAGTGTTCCACTCCTGCAGAGGCGTGGGTGTAATCATTAATAGTGCAGCTAAAAAAGCTGGAGGTCGTTCCATTCTCACGCTGTCAGGGGAGCTTGCATCCGGCGGGAATAATATGTTTCGCTCCATTAGCCGTGTGTCTAAAGAGGAAGACCAACGGCTTTTCTTTTTTTTTTATGATCACTTCAAATTCATCTTACGATCATGGCTGTCTGTGTCTTACTGTTGCTGGATTATTAGCGCTCAGGTCTTTCTTTGCAGCACTAATGTTATTAGCTGCTTTTCAGCTTGGGTGATTCTATTTCTGTAGCCATTACCGTAAACACTCCCTTCACTTGCACGTCTGATCGACAAGTGTGCAGAAGTGTGGTGGCGCAGTCGTTCCCTCATTAACCTTTTCCCGCTGGACTAGAGAGTCAACACTCACGGAAACTGTGAAGAAAGGTTGAATACAAGCAGAGCAATTAAATGAAATAAATAACACCTTTACACCTTCAATTACAAGACCAAACCCTATGAACAATTTAGTGATTTTATTTTTTCAACATAAAAAACAAGAACATTTTTTCCTTTAGGTCTTTAGAAAGTTTCATATTCAGAAAAGATAGATAACACCATATTGTGTGGGTGTGGCACAGTTCAGAAAATGCACGGTTTTTGTTTGGCTATAGGGTGACTTTTATTTCATTGTCATTTACATTATTTTGATTAATCATAAATATATCTATCTATGGCAGTGCCGTTTAGTAAGAGGCAGAACAATAAAACGCTCTTCAACTGGATGGCAAAATGTACAATAAAGCTGTGTATCCAGCTTTTGCAATTCATCCAACAGAATATGTCGTGACACCAAACAAATAAATCACCTTTGCGTTCAAATAGGCGGCACGGTGGATCAGCTGTAGCGTGTTGGCCTCACACCTCTGAGGACCGGGGTTCAAATCCCCAGGTGTGTCGTCAATTAACTCACATGTTGTTTTCAGTTAACCGATCATCATCTGGGCTGTCCCGTGTTCTTTGAAGAAAGAACTTTTTGTGCATGTAAACTTTTGACATTGAAGAAAATAATGCAAAACTCTCTAAGGCACTCTCGTTCTCATTATTGTGGCATTTAACAAAATTAAACAATTTTAGCGATCCTTACTGACCTGAAACAGGAGAGGTTTATTTTGATATGACTTCAGACAGTGAGACAAAAACGAAATGAGTGTTTTTGAACAGTGTATGTACACTTCTGGCTTCATCTATCCATCCATCCATCCATCCATCCATCCATTTTCTGAGCCACTTATCTTCACAGTTGTCACGGGAGTGCTGGAGCCTCTCCAAGCTGTCATCGGGCAGGAGGCAGGGTAGATCCTGAACTGGTTGCCAGCCACTCGCAGGGCATGTATCTTTGTCATATCTCCTCTTCATCCACACATGGCCATCTCCTGATTTGCTTCATACTTCATGACTTCTTATTCCTGGTTCGGCTCAACTCATGCAGGTCTGATTAGGGTCACAAAGAAGACAGATAGAAACAGAAAATAATTTTGAATCTGTTTATGGTAGACTTTTCAAGTCTTTTGGGATTGCACTAGTTCCATATGCAATGTTCTCTGCCTTTTATTTACAAAACCCTGTCCAGTCTGTTAACTTTCTACAAGTATCTACAAGTGTAGTGTCAGCTTCAGTTTGCCACGAAGAAGGATGGTCAGGGTCAGCCATGGCATAGTCACCACC
The DNA here is from genome assembly GCF_019802595.1 of Syngnathoides biaculeatus. Lineage (NCBI taxonomy): Eukaryota > Metazoa > Chordata > Actinopteri > Syngnathiformes > Syngnathidae > Syngnathoides > Syngnathoides biaculeatus. The sequence goes on from NC_084641.1 coordinate 21,080,581, forward strand.
AGGCTTTCAGCAGCTCTTCTGTGATATTTCACATGATGTGTGCTGGACTCTGCTCCTGTAAACAACAGAGACCTGAGTTCCTAAAGAGCAGAAATTCCTGTGCATCGCTTGGATGAGCTGACGAGAGCCGTTCAATTAGGTACAGAACTTCAAAGTCATCTCGGTGTGAAAGCAATCTGTTCCCGTTCAAGTCGGTAACATTTAAGATCTGTTAAGATGTGATATTCAGTTACTACACAAAAGCGCTTTTGACTCCGAGACTTTTCCCTTCTCTTCCTCAAAGGATGCTTATTGTCCTTTCACATTTCATCAATGGTGTGGGTTTAAAGATTAAACAGCCTCACCAGTGAACATAATAAAGATGTAAAGCACAAGGAAGCAATCTGCTTTTCTCGTAAGAAAACCAAAAACCGATCCAGAGTGAACTCATCCTTGCCTGGAGGTTATAACAGCTTCTGTTTGTCTTTAGCAGGGGGAGATTTAGCTCAGTAAACATTCTGGAGAAAAAAGAAAGAAAGGAAAAAGCTAATTCAGTGTGGCCTAAAGCGCCTTCCTGCGATCTGTGCACTATCACATGCAGACTAGCATCTTCTGAGAGCACCACTCATGTGTGGTAGATAAATTAGCGTCAACGCAGTGGGTGGAATAGAACATTGCTCTAAAATGTGGGGAATTGAATTCAAACTTGGTCGAATGGGGAGCGTTCCAGGTATTAGACGCTGAAATATAATTACATGGAATGAAAAAAGCAGTGTTGCTTGCTTGTTCTCCCTCGGGCCCCGCGCATCTTGCTTGTCAGTGTCCTCGGCCCGTGTCCAAGTCTTTGTGTTCAATTCCAAGCGCTTTCAAACTAAACAGATGTGACCAGGCTCTTTTTTCTCTCAGCCATTTTGACACCTCGTCTCTCATCCCAGGAGTCTTCTTGGATTGCCATTCCAATGGATTATCTTTAACCTGTAGTTTGCATGTTCTTCCGTGCTTGTGTATTTTCTCTGGGTACTCTGACCTCCTCCCACGTTCCAAAAACATACATGTCATGTCTTAAAGACTCTAACTTGTCCACTGGTGTGAATATGAATGTGAATGGTTTTATATGGGTCCTGTGATTGGCTAGCAATGAGTCAGAGTGACCGGCTAGCGAGCAGTTTTGGTTGTAGGCTTCGACACACCCAGCCGTGAACCTAGTGAGGAAATGAGAAAACAGGTGTGCGCCTCTGGCTCACTCGGTAGAACACATCATCCAGTACCCAAAGGGTCACAAGTTTGAATCCTGGCTCCAACTATCTGCGTGTTGAAGTGTCCTCGGGCAAGACACTGAACACTAATGTGATCTCAATGGGCGTGGCAGCAGCTCCCGGTTGTCATATGGGTGAATGTGAGGCTTTATAAAGTTCTTTGGGTACTGTGATGGTGTAGATAAAGTAATATATGAGTGAGATCAATTTCCCATTATTACATTTTGGATCAATGACAGTTTAGATGTCCTAGTTTTGTTTTGTTTTTGATCGTTTTAATATAATTAACCATGCATAGTTGAACTTATGATCACGAGTTTTCCTTTCTGCTTGAGTTAGCAAATATGGAGCGGTGTCCAATAGAGTTCAAAAAACTATTTTTCTTACTTAATATATTGCAGTGTTCCATGAAAATACAGCACTAGGTTATGTGCAAAAATACTGACCTAATATACTGTCTCTATTTGTCCTCTCACCCTCATCACTGCCATCTGTTCATCCATATTGTGTTCTCGGACCCTACGGCTCGCCACCAGACGCTACTTTTGGCCTCCTCCTTGGTGTGTTTGTGCTCTGTGGCTTGGTTCTGTTGGGCCTCCTGGCTTTTGGCTCCTGGAAGCGGTGCGGTCTGCCTCAGCGGCGCAAAGCCAGCTTCCTCGCTCCGTCCCCCAGCCCGGAGCACCACCCACTGCAGCTGCCTCGCCCGTTGCCATTGCCGTCACCCCCAGGTCCCCGGCAGCAGCAGCAGCCATCGGTTACCATGGCAACCGAGAAAGTGAAGGACCCCGTGGGCCCGATGGGCTTCCTGGAGGCCGCAGTTAAGATAAGCCACACTTCTCCTGACATTCCCACTGATGTTCAACTCTCCATGAGGGAGCACTTCCTGCGTCGCACACAGCGCATGCAGAGACAAACCACAGAGCCAGCTTCCTCTACCCGGTTAGTTACAACACGTGTCTTTGTGCACTCTTCATACACATACTGTGTGCCAGACTTACTAATAAATACTAACACAAAGTCTAAGACTGATAGCTTCAACACAATGCACCCTGGTTTCTTATTGGTTATGGCGGGGATAAAATATAAGCGTATAGTAAGTGTTGGTATCATTAAAACATTTACTCATGAGACAAGTTCATAAAAGACATAATATATTATGTAAACTTTAAGGCTAGCCAAGTCATTACAATGTTTTAAACACTGTAGAGCAGCAGCTTCCAAACTTTTTTTTTTTTGCTCAAGACCGGTTTCACAGAAATATGTTGGTGGAGTACCGTATAAAAATCCATTAAGAGTTTGGCACTTTTAATGATAGCTATGGAGGAAGTCACGTCCAGTCAAATATAATATTTCATAGTTTAAAAGCAATTGTCTATTCTGTATATACATAAAATAATATTAATTCAGTGTCTAAACAGCATTTAAACATACAGTATATGTCAGAATATGAAACAATAATGATAAATATAACAAACAGTACTCTTAAGCAAATTCACACAAATAACTCAATACAAATGCGCTCTGTTGAGCAAAAGTGCAACTTTTTTACTTCAAACAATGAGGGTAAACATGAGAAATTTGTGCTAGTGTTTTGTGATCAAATATTATGTATTTTAAACAGGGCTTCAAATCTTAGTAGCTGCTAGAGAATTATTTTATTTTTGTTGAAAATGTTTAACTAGAATTTCAATGTTTAATAGCTAAAGTGTTGTGGCTGTTTTGTTGCAATTTTAATTCTTCAAGAGGGAACATACATAATAATTTTCATTACTGTACTCCACATTTTGTTTGCTCTCCATTCTCCTGAGATATATTTTATTCTCTTTTTTTTGTTAAACAGTGCGAAATAAACAGTAATTGGGGCAAAATAATTTTGCAATAAACTTCCATGCAAAATACATTTTACATTTTCTGTTAGTGAGTTTTTTCTTTTTTGGTTAAATTTTTATTGCGTTGTATTTATTGTGGTCTTTTCTAAATCTCGTATCTGACACCCTGTAATAAAAATTACAACTGGAACCAATGCTTACGATAAATAATAAAATCTAAAATAAACTTTTTAAAAAAAATTAATAGTTATAAAAAAGCCTAGCAAACATGTTCCAAAAAATTATTAAAGCTAATTTAATTTTAAAAATAAAAGTGATAATGATTTTTTTTTTAAATTAACACAGATGTCCATTTTTGGAATTTTCTCTCACATTATTTGGCTTTTTTTTCTGAAGAATCGCTCCCAAGATGTTTTTTTTTTCCCCAAACAAATATTAGCTTTTTTGTGTGGGTACTTTTTTTATGTATCATATTAATTGACCAGCAGTTAAACAGATGTTCGGAGGCACAAGCAGATATGACTGATTTTAAAAACTAACAGACTCCATGACAAAGATTAACAGTGAAAGGGAGAGATTTGGGACAGAATTATAATGCATACGGAACATTTTGATGTTCCTTTCACATTTAATTGAACAGCATCGTTGTTGCGCTTCATTGGCGAGGAGAATAAGATCGCATTTGATGCAGCATATTATTTAAAGACATTCTTACATAATCCTAGATGATTTTTAAGGCAAAAGTGGGTTGTAACCCGTCGTGCAACAAGTCAGCAACCTCAAAGGCATGTGCATCTTCTTGCAGGTCATTAGAGTGAAGCTAATTACATGTGACGACTTCATCTGAAGTTTTCCACCAAAGGGACAAAATGCTGTGCACGATTGTGTGTTTTCAGCATGTTGAGCGACCGCAGGCTCGTCATCCTTTGAATCATTTTGTCCTTGAATTAAAGCAGGAGAACACCCCCGCCGGGCTTAAACTCAACGACTCATCAAGCATTCGGCATTGACTCGTATCTGTGGCAGTGGTATCAGTGTCACTTCTTCATCACTGATTAGCGGTGAACAGCATCTGCTCAATTTTGACTTGATCCACTTCTCTATGTTACCATTCAACATTAATTAAAAGTACGCTTTTGTCCTAAGATGAAAAATTAACCGCTTTGGAGGATGCAAAAAAAAAATGAAGTTGGACAAAAGCTCTTACTTGTCCCTGAATTTTAAATGTTCATTTTAGAACTACATTGTTGCTACACACAAAAAAATAAATCATAACTCATTGAATTGTCACGCGGTGTTCATAGTTTGATTTTTTTTTTTTTTTTAGAACTATTAGATGTTGCTACCATTACAAAAAAGACTTGAGTGTTCAACAATGCAGCATAATTATTACATTATAACTGTAATTGTCAATAAAGAATGGTTTTATCATGTTATTTAATGTATTTGTTAGGGTTTGGCTCTTTTGTTTGTGTTCATTACCGAACACTTCAGTGGCAGCAGTGCACTTAAATGTGCAATCTGCTGGAAATCAAGATGAAGAAATTTGACATCGTATGGAATGAATACAATGCAACAATACATCTGTAAATAGTACGTTTCTTTCAGCTTGTCCCTTTCGGTGTCGCCGCAGCATGTCATCTCAGATGAACGCACATATATGTTTGGCACAATTTTTACGCCGGATGCACCTTCCTGACACAACCCTCCTCAGGGAGTGGAGGCCCCAGTGGGATATGAACCCACAACCCCTGGTTTACCAAACCAGTGCTCTAAACACTGAGCTACGGGGTCTCCACAATACAGCTTTAAATAAACCGGATAAAAATATAAATGCAATTCCGATTTTTCAGAATGTCTCAGTGTGCAAACCTAGAAGTTAGTAATGGTGTCCTGGTTCACTTGCAGCTATGGTGCAAAAAAGGTGATGAATCGTTGTCGTTGAATGAGAATGGATGGATGGAAGGATGATTGTTTCAGAGAATGGGATGACACACTAGGAAGTGTCTGGCCATAATTTGTCCTGTATTTTCCTTTTGTCAGTAATTCCTCTAAGCCTGATATAAGGGCAAGACTGTACATATTGAAGCTATGACGTCAAATATCAGAATCAGGATTAGAAAAATCGTTATTTGCCAATTATGTCTGAAACGCTAGTTGGAGCCGCTCTAGTACGACGTACGTTATGACAGACACACACTCAATTGAGACATAAAGACATTGCAGTAACAGTCACGGAGTAATAAAGGACTGCTAGGAATCTGGCAATGATTGAACTCATTTCTTTTTTTTTTTTTTTTTTTTTTGATAATTGTGCAAAGGATGGCGAGTCCTTGAGCATTTCAGTTAGAGTTCCTAATAGAGCAATAGTCCAGGGCAATGACCATTCTGCAAAGTTGTCGAGACTTCGAGGAATGTATGAAGTTTAAAATTACTAGTTGTGTGATAATTTGCAACAATGTCAACTGTGCAAGTGTTGCAGATATTCCTCAGTCGATCGTGCAAGTGAAGCTGATGCATGCAGGCTAGTACTGTTTTGCTGTATACTGTATTGTTCAACAACAGAAGTGCAGACGCTTGGCCTAAATCTACATTTTTCCTTTTTCTTAAACTATGGTCAGACAATACAGGATCAGAGAAACATCCCATTGTTAAGCACTTCACCTCAGGCAATCTGATGCTCGACAGGCAAAGAGTTTCTCACACCCAAATGCGAAAAACAAAAAAATCCTCAACTTTGCGTAAGCTTTTTGATAACAGTCACATAAAGTTGCATGGTAGCAGTTACTAGCATACGTCCAGGTCACAAATACCTGGATGAAATCTACCTAGGCGCCGACATGCAAAAATAACAACTATGTATATAACTAGAGTTCAGTAACACACTGTAGTTCTGAGTGAAACATACGACATACTCGCATCGGCACACTTCACAGTAATGTCAGCGGCTGGATGAGTGGCTCATTTATATGATAGGAAACAAAAAACATCTACATATTCTAATGTTTTTTAGGGAGAATGTGAAGTTTGATATAAATTATCCTTTGAGAAATTTGACTCACTAGCTACACAGTGCTAGCTAACCCATAATAAGGATATCTTTATTATAAAGTAGTACCACAAGTTTGAAAAATGAAATTTTTTTTTTTTTTTGCTAAACTCCCATTAATCATTTCCATAACTTCCCGTGTCACTTGTCTCGCTGCAGGCACAATTCCTTCAAAAGGCACCTTCCTCGACAGATGCAGGTTGGCAGCCTGGACTTGGGGAACGACTACATGTTGGAAAAAGAGGAAAAATCCACAAGCATCGGCCGCATTCAGCCGGAGCTCTACCAACAGAAAACATTAGACACCGAGGACTCCTCCAAGAACGGCAGCAGCAAAAACTGTGGTAGGATTAACTTCTCTCTGAAGTATGACTACGACAATGAGGCCCTACTCGTCAACATTATCAGGGCGGTTGACCTTCCCGCCAAAGACTTGTGCGGCACTTCCGACCCTTACGTCAAGATCTACCTGCTGCCCGACCGCAAGAAGTTCCAGACGCGCGTCCACCGGAAGACCCTCAACCCCAACTTCAGTGAGAACTTCCACTTTCCCGTGCCTTACGACGAGCTGGCAATCAGGAAGCTCCACATGAGCGTCTTCGACTTCGACAGGTTTTCAAGACACGACATGATCGGGGAGGTGGTGATGGACAACCTCTTTGAGACGTCGGACCTAGCCCGCGAAACAAATATATGGAGAGACATCGAATATGCCACCAGCGTAAGAATACAGTATTACAATACATTACTTTTAATCCATACATTGAGGTCTCTTCGTGTGATTTCTTCAATAGTTTATCTATCTTCTAAACTCGTTCCAGTTCAAGTCGACAAATTAATGGACTCCAAAAATCATACAAAACCTATCAGGGATCTACAACACATGTTTTTGCAAACTGCACAATGAAAGGACTGAGCACAGATTCAAACCCAGAAGCTCTTGTATGCGGGGCAAACGCTTCTACACTAGACTTAATGTTATAAAGCAAAGCAAACTTATTTGTATAGCGCATTTCATACACAAGGTAACTCAATGTGCTTTACATGATTAAAGCCATTTGAAAACAAAGAGATAAAACATTTGAAATTGGATTAAAATAATAAAAATGACATACAAAATATTTAAAAAATAATAATTAAAACTGCATACAGTGCAAGTAATATGACCAAAAAGTGGATGTATTCTAAAATGCATGAGAAAAACAGAAGAGTTTTCAACCTGGATTTAAAAAGATTCAAACTTGGGGCTGACCTCACCTCTGTTGGCAACTTATTCCATTTCTTTGCAGCATAATAGCGAAATGCTGCTTCACCATGTTTGCTTTGGACTCTGCGCTCCACTATTTGCCCTGAGTCAGTTGATCTCAGAGCTCTACTGAGTTTGTATTCCATAAGCATCTCTTTCATGCATTCCGGGCCGAAATCATTTGGTGATCTGTAGACCAGTAGCAGAACTTTTAAAATCTATTCTAAAGCTGACTGGAAGCCAGTGCAAGGACTTTAGGATTGGAGTTATATGCTCTGACCGCTTTGTTTTGGTCAGACTGTGAGCTGCAGCATTCTGAATGAGCTGCAGCTGTTTAATACTCTTTTGGGGGGAGTCCAGTCAGAAGTCAAGTCTACTTGAGATAAAAGCATGGATGAGCTTTTTCTGGTCTGCTTGACACATACAAGACTTGACTCTAGATATGTTTTTCAAATGGTAGAAGGTAGTTTTTGTGATTGATTTTATATGACTGTTGAACGTCAGGTCGGAATCAATCAGAACACCAAGGTTTCGGACTTGGTCTTTGGTTTTTAAAGATAGTGAGTCAATGTGTTTAATAACAACAATTCTCTTTTCTTTATTCCCCAAAACAATTGTCTCAGTTTTGTTATGATTTAGTTGAAGAAAATTTTTGCTCATCCAGTTATTTATCTGATTTAGACAGTGGCACAATATCTCAATTGAACCGTAGTCATCTGGAGACACTGCTAAATATAATTGTGTGTCATCTGCATAGCTATGATCGTCAAAATTAAAGTTTAAAGAAGAATTAAAGAATTAAAGAATTTGACCCAAGGGTAGCATATACAGGCTTATACAATAAATCCTTTTCATATGCCATTAATTCTCTATCAATATAACGCATGGGAGTAAACGTTTGCAGCAGTTTGGCCGCTTGTTTGAGTAAAATGTAAAATAAATCTCACAGTTGTCAGAAGGGTGTGACATGTGAAACAGTGCAACTTCTGCCACAACCCACCAGTGTTACCTCATGCTTTTACAGAACTTGACGGCTGTGCACTCACATCACAGTTCGACTTTCACACCTTTCAAAGAAAATTTCTCACCACGCCACAGGGAGACATGCACATCACATGTTCATCTGTGTGTGCGCAATACTGTGCACCTGGTTTTGCCTTGCTTGCCCCTTCACAATGAAAGAGCATCTCAGTTTTACTTATTACTGCAAACAGATTTAAAAAATGTCTTCCTTTGGCCATTTCATTTTCAGTGCTGAAAACATCTACAGTATGTTTTAAGTGTTCGTTATAGATATGCAAGTACTTGACAGCCAAAACAACGGTGGACAACAATATTGTCAAATCAAAGTTAACGTTTAGTACACAATGATCATTCCCGTAGGTGTGAATGTGAGTGCAAGTGGTTGTTTGTTTATATGTGCCCTACGATTGGTTGGCAACCAGTTCAAGGTGAGCACTGCCTCCTTCCCAAAGTTAGCTTGGATAGGCACCAGCACTCTTGCAACTGTTGTGAGGATAAGCGGTACAGAAAATGGATGAAAGGATCATTTAAATCTCCACTGTCATGCCTGTTAACATTCTAAAATAGATATTGTAATGAAAAATAGATATAACATTATTCACTTCAATGTCTATACGAAAAAATAAAAAAGAAATATGAGCGGAGAGCGCGTCATCCATGCGCAAAGTTGCGGAAGTCTCATTCGACATCCAAGTGGTCGCCAAATTGCCTGCAACGTCATCAGAAGATATAACACCGGGACATTCGCCTTTGGAAACATGTAGTGGCAACTTGCCATGGAACACGGAAGCTCTTTTCGAAGAAGAGACCATCTCACAATCGAGTGAAATGATCTGGCCATTATTACCCTATCATTTTGATGATACACGCATCACTTCTAACTAACTACAGACTCCCCGGCAGTATGTAGTGTACTCAGGAGGATCAATGCCGGGCAGGCTGGAGAGCTCCTTTCTCCTCCCAGACGCGGAGACAAACCACCTCCACGTCGGGGTCAACGTGGAAGCCGTCACCGGTGAGCCGACACGCAAAGTGGGGTGCCCAGACACCGGTGGCCGGTGGGGGGAGAGCCCGGCCAAACCACCTCCCCACCCGGGTCACCTCCGCGTGGGGCCCGGCCTTGCCCACCGTGGACAAAATGGGTTTGGCAAATGCGACCATCGCCACGATTGCAGCGCATGCTGAACCAGATGTGATGAGTCAAAACATTTGCAACAGCAGCCACATAAGAGATGAGAAACCTAGTTGGTCGTAATAAAATGGGGTCAATGGAACTAAACCTGACAGTACATAATAGAGTGTGTTAAAATTTGAAGGCACTTCCAGTGGGACAGTAAGCACAAGTCAGCCCCAGGCATCTCACACTCGCTGCCAACAACTCTTCTAAAACTAAATCATGTGTTTAAAATGGGACCACAACGGCATTCCTGTTTATAATGCTTGATGTTTAATATGTGTGTTGAAGAGAGGGCGGGGGGGAGCACAAGAACATAGTGCACTCCGAAAGTGAATAACATGTTTTGATGGAAGAGAAGGATTTGTGAATTAGTTACAGCAAACCAATATTATCAAACATTTATTCACCGGCAGCATGCAGCCGACTGTGCTAATGTAGATTCCGGAGCCGGGCCCAGGAGAGGAGCTTCTTTCAACTCTGCCGGGGTCACGAATATGCTCTGAAATTGCTTGCTGTGATGTTTTATATGTAGAATGCCTTGACAGAATGTGAAAAACATGAGTGACCCCATAAGAATATGACAGGCCAGGAGGGCTCGAACTGGCATCTGTGATAAACTGCGGCCTGAAAACGGAATGCACTCTTGACCGTCCGGGACTCAGCAGGCCCTTCTGCCCACGGCCTGTCATGGATGCTGTGATAGGCTGTGAGAAAACTTTAAACATAGCCTGAGAGAGCGATTTCAAACGCAAATGTTGTCGCAATCTTCCCTCAACTGCTTCAATAAAAAAATTAATCATCTTTAAGGTCTGCTCACTTTATCAAATTTGCAACAGCGAATCTAACAACCAAAACCTGCTTCTAAAATGATTAATTTTTCCTTAACTTGTACTGTTGTTGTTCCTGCTTCCGGACATTTTCACCTGCTGATGTGTGTGTGTGTGTGTGTGTGGTGTGTGTGTGTGTGTGTGTGTGTGTATGTGTGTGTGTGTGTGTGTGTGTATGTGCCTGGTTTTATTCCACAGGAGAGTGTCGACCTTGGGGAGATCATGTTCTCACTTTGTTACCTGCCCACTGCTGGAAGACTCACACTGACTGTCATCAAGTGTAGGAACCTTAAAGCCATGGACATCACTGGATACTCAGGTGTGTGTCTGTGTGTGTGTGCATGCGTGTGTGTGTGTGTGTGTGTTTACTGTTGTTTGAATCAAATGAACACACAAGTGTCTGGCAACCTGTCTGTTTTTTTTTTTTCCCGCAATTATTTAAGAGCATGGCATGCAATATCAAGCCATTGTCAGAAAGTCACTGAAAACATTCTTCTTCTTTTTTTTTTAATAATTGTCTGCCATCCCATGTCTTCCTGCATCACTGATATTGCTTGTTAAAGGTGACTTTTATTGTTCTTTAAATGCCAGAGTTCAATTATAATTGGGATTTATTGTGGCATTTTCCCCTCCTGGAGTTTAATGACATTGAAGTTGAAATGTCAATATCAACCCATATTTTAAGACCGAAATTTGGTCTTTTTTACCTTTATTTTAATCTGGGTTTCATGAATTACTGTAATTTCTCGAGTATAATGCTTCCTGAAGTATAATGCGCACTCCAAAGTTGACCTAAAAAAAAAAAAAAAAATCTGAAAAACCCTTCTACCAATGTACAATGCGCACCACCAATTTGCTGCTACCCATATGACCAAAATATTGGGAATTATCTGTATTTATATTTTGTCAGGTTTGTACTTGTATTGTTTTTCAAAAACTGTCTGTACAACAATCATTAATAATAATCATTGTGGATGTGCTGATGTAGCAGTAATATAATCTCAGGAAAGGTCACAGGACACACTTGTCTTGGTCCCTGTAATTCTCAGAACAGAATCTCTCAACCAACTAAAATAAATGATCAATGATGGCATAACATTTTATTAATACTGTTACAACACATATTTCAGTCTTAAATAAATATTTAACACTATTAGACTTGAAAAAAAATTGCGTTAAATATTTGTGCATAGTGCAGTTTATCCTCTACATAGAACATCCTTGGCCAAGACTTCAAAAGCAACATCTGGCTCGTCTCCAATCTGAAAAATATCCATCGTACCTGTGGTGACTTGGTCCAGTCCTGGATTTCTCCTGAATTCATGAATAGTGAGCCTATTTTGCTCCCACAGCATCCTCTGTGCCATCCGTGGCATTTGTGGGGAAACATTTTTTGAATCCCAAGACTTTTGGTTCTGCAGCGCAGCCTCTCGCCTACCTGATGCCATAGCTTTCATATGGCGTCAGGTGACTAACAAAACAACTTGAGCTCAAACTACGTACAAACGAGGGTGATGGGCATATTTTTAAAAAAGCAACCCATTTCAATTGTGTGCACTCTCTCATTTTTTTTTTAATGTGCCCATGACACTCGTATTACGTAGTTTGAGCTCACATTGTTTTTATACCCCCCTGAAGCCATTGAGGTGAGCTATCGTTGTTTCGGACTGGGCGCTACTTCCGGGTTGGCGGAGTCATTGGCACGAGTGTTGACATTTCTTTTAAAAGGGTTTTTTGTCTTGGTTTAAGTTAAAATAAACTCACGGGCAGTCCTTTCTGATCTTTGGTGCAGTAGCAACAAACATGCTTCGCTAACAATCGTAAAATGCAAGCTCCCTGAGAGGTCATAGAGTTCAGGTTGGGGATGCACATTACCACAATAAATACAAATGTCTAACATAAGACATCAAATATCATATCAAAATGTATATGTATACCTTTTTTTCACAACTCAATGTACCTGTGTACAACTATACAATGTGATTGTATTTTTTATTTTTCATTTTTTATCATTATTATTTATTTTTTTTCATTATATATATATTTTTTTTTTAATTTTATTTTTTTTTGTCTTTCATCCATACCTAAATATGCTTAATATGCTCTATTAACTTTATGAAAATATTTTTGGAAAAATGTGCGCATTATTTTGGAGAAATTACGGAATATACATAAAGCAGCCTGAACATAGACGGTTTCCTCTTATAATGTACACTAGTGAGTGGGATTTTATTTACTCAGTTGCAAAGCCTGCAAGTTTCTTGGGGTAAGACTTTCATTGGGGGAGGCCTTGAGCTTCGCAAATTCATTTTTATTGCACTAATAAATATAATTTTGCACACAATGCTTAACAAATTTATTAAACCATGTCATAAAAATGAAAATCCACCATCAGAGTACTATAATGCAGGCTTCTGATTTCTTGAAGCTCCCGACATTTCAGTTTTCAACAAGAAGGAGGAAGTTCAAAATGCGTTCATCTTTTTATATTTACATAATTTATCATGCACAGCTGGGAGACATCGTCTCTCCAGCGTGACTTGGGTCATCCTCCCAGTGAAACATGCCCAGAAAACACTTCACTGGGCAGGTGTCCCGGAGGCATCCGAATCAGATGGCCGAGCCACCACGTCTGGCTCCTCTCAACGTGGAGAGCAGCGGCTCTATTCTGAGCCACTCCTGGATGATCAGGCTTCTTTTTTTTTTTTTTTTTTTAAATTAAACATAAGGAAAACAAATACAATGGGTCCGGAAACTAGTTAGACCCCCTTAAATATTTTCACTCTTTGTTATATTGCAGTCATTTGCAAAACTCAATCAATCAAAAGGCTCCCCGTATTGACAGGAAAAAAATGGAATTATTTAAATTTTTGTCCATTTTCACCTGTTTAGAAACACAGTACTGCAGGGGTCACCAACCTTTTTGAGGCTGAGGGCTATTTCGTGAGTACCAATCGTATGAAGATCTACATGGCATTGTGGAAAACTTCCCAAATAACAAAACTCATTATACTTTACAAATATATAAATACTTCATATTATATAGCATTATTTGAAATATGGGCGGCACAGTGAATCAGCTGGAAAGTGTTGGCCTCACAGTTCTGAGGTCCCGGGTTTGATCCCGGACCCACCTGTGTGGAATTTGCATGTTCTACCCGTGCCTGTGTGGGTTTTTTCCGGGCACGATGGTTTCCTTCCACATCGCAAAAACATGCAACATTTATTGGACACTCTAAATTGCCCCGAGGTGTGATTGTGAGTGTGACTGTTCGTCTCAATGTGCCCTGCGATCAGCTGGAAACTAGTTCAGGGTGTACCCGGCCTCCTGCCCGTTGACAGCTGGGATAGGCTCGAGCACTTCCGCGACCCTTGTGAGGATAAGCGGCTAAGAAAACTGATGGATGGAGAGTAATAATAATAACAATTTGTGACCAGTGCTATTTTTAGAACATGCCTCGCGGGAGCCTTAAATGGTCCTCATGGGCAACTACGTGCCCGCGGGCAACGCGTTGGTTATAAGAAAAAAAAAAGGAAACAAAACAAATACAAACAAAAGAAATGTGAAATATGATGTGGAAAAAGTAAAAAAACTATTGGGTTCCACCTTCAGTTCTGAATGCATATTTGACTTGTATAATTGCAATAATATAGGAAGCTAATCATGTGCAGTATACACTGCAAAAAAAGCCAGTCTAGAAATGATATGACTCAAGTATAAGTAAAAGGTAGTCCTCCAAATAACTACCAGTGAGTAACTTGTGATGTATTTATTAATCAGAGCATAAACATGAAATAAAATAAAAGAGAATGCAAATGTGCAAATTCATTCAGTATTTTTGCTGAACAATAACAATCCAAAAACATAACAAATCAAATTTTCATCAAAAAAAATCTCTTGAAAATAATTAAGGCAAATTTAATTCCAAGAAAAAGTGTTTCTACTTAAACTGGTGTTTGAGGCTGAGAAATTCTGTCAAGATGTAGTTGAGCTCACCTCAACACACAGCTTGGGCTACAGTACCAATCCACTTGAGAGGACATTGACTCTGTTCCTCTCTGTTGTTGCCCACAGCGAGATGCGTAAAGCAGGTGTGGTCATACTTATTGCTCCCTGGCTCGGAGCCTTTTCATTGGGGTCACACTGGTGGACACGATGCTATCCTGCCTCCATTTTGGGGTTTGATTTAGTCTTGGCTGTTGTTTGTGCCTATGCACCAAACCAGATCTTGGGCATTTTGCCTTTTTGTGGACATCTGAGAGGGAATGCCCAACAGCAGTCCCATTTTCTGTTGGGGGAATTCAATGGTCACGTGGGCAATGGCAGACATATTAGATGAGGGAATGTTGGCAATATTTGCCAACTGTGGAGCTGTGAAGACCTTTGTGAGTCTTTTGTCATCAAGGGCTATAATAATCAAATCGAAATGACCTGGCCGGCCCGATCAGGAGGAAGGGCACCCACAACCATAACCCGAGTGGTGCAGAACCCGAGTGACGTTCTGTTATTGGACTTCTGTGCACTTTATGGATCGTCCATAATGAATACCATGTGCAGTTCATATGTGCACTTAGCACCAAGACACACTTGGCCACAGTCTGATTATCTACTTTGTGGTTGTGTCATTGATTCGTGCTTGCATGTCTCGGACACTCGAGTGTAGAGTTCTGAGTTGTCAAGTAATCAAAGGCAGGTGGTGTGTATTGACTCCAATGAGGGGAAAGATGTCCATCCGATCTGGCAGACTTTAGCATATATTGATGAGGTGCAAAGAAGCGCTGACAGAGTCCACTGTCAGAGGGTGTTTCAACTCCCACTTCTGTCAGAACTTCAACCGTGTCCTGGGGGAGGGAGAGGACACTGAGTCCAAGTGGGCCAAGTTTCTCGAATGAATGCGCCAAAAGGAATCAATCATACTGAGGTGGTGATATACGATGTGAAATCATGTTTGGAGGCTCAACTTCAACACCGAATGGTTATTGTGAACTATAATCCTAAAAATAAACACCCAAGTCAACTTACCCTCCTTTGTGGTGACTGAACATGGCATCTGACGACAGGAAGCCCGGGCAGTTTGACAGTCAACATTGCCCCATTCACAAGTATCAAGTTACTCACGAAGCCACGTTGTCTCTGGTGAACGTTTACTAAACAATCCGTCGCATAATGCATGCTACAGAGTTGTCTGGTAGTGATGTTCAGCTGGCCATCTGCACGTGACTTCAAAAGGTCAGCCCTTGTCGGCTAGGCCGAGCCGGCCGGCGGCTCATTTTCGCCGGCGAGGTGGCTTATCAGGGCGCCGAGCCGGGCCGCTTTACAGCGTTGTCGTAGCACGCGGCTGAGTGCGCCATTACCGGCAGCTTTTGTTCATACCGCCGCCGTTCACGAGCCCGACGCGGCAGTCGTCCGATGCGCACATCGACACATTTAGCACCCCATTCATACGTACACAGATCTTTTATTACATTATGAGAGACCAATTACGTGGTCCGCCCCAAACTATTATTTTTTTTTTTGGAGCTGTATACACACCTACCTGTCCTTTGGAACCCACGAAGCTCTCGTCCTTTGTACCCGTGCAATCCATTTTTCACGACGAAGCGAGTCTCTTGCAAACTTATGAAGGGTAAATCCATCCTCCCGAATGTTCAAGCAATGTCCAGCAATGCAACGAGCTGGCATTTTGGCTAACACAAAGGAACAAAGAGCTACCTTCCAGCAGGTAAGACTAATAGAAATAAATGAGTCCACCTGAGGGCGGTCCTGCCATGTATGTCACTTCCTGCTTCTTCTCGAAAACAAATCCCTCGAGAGGATTTTCGTGGCGGGAGTTACAAAAAGCTGTATATGTCAAAATCATGTTTTGTGGTGAAAAAACGTTTTTTCATTAATAACATCCTAAAAATCATGCATTTGGTGACAGTGGCCCTTTAAGTCCCGAATTTTTTTTGGAGGTAAATAACGTCACCAAACCTTTCTGTAAATTCAGCCATCCAACAACGAACTCATAAGTGAGAAGCATAGCCCAAAAAAATAATTTCAATATCTTTCTGCAATAACTTTCTGTCTGCTGACAGCAAATACTGGATATCAACCTGTAACATTACATTCAGGATTAGGAAAAATACAAATTTACAACTTGTACAATTTACTTTTAAAATTTGTAGAAAGAGCTCCAGCGAACCACATTACATGTATGCAGAAAATTGACATGTTTTTCTGATTTATCCACACAATGCACCGAGAATCCCCCAGACACCAATTTTCATGCTATGTAGGAATGCGCACCAATTAAGTGCTTTGGCCCTCCGTTGCATAATAGGGATAAAGATTTTCAATTCTGCTTGACCTAGCAACAAAACAAAACAGGTTTAAAAAAAAACAAGCAGTGTGAGACAGCACTCCCCCTCTCAGTTGTGCATTTAAATGTTTGTGTCCCCTTGTGACTTTTTTTCCCTCTTTCTTCCTCCTTCCATCCAGACCCTTACGTCAAAGTGTCACTAATATGTGACGGGCGACGTCTAAAGAAGAAAAAGACTAGCATAAAAAAGAACACCTTGAATCCCACCTACAACGAGGCCATCATCTTCGACATCCCACCTGACAGCATGGACCACGTCAGCCTGCACATCTCTGTCATGGATTACGATTTGTACGTAAGAAAAGTGGGACATACATCATTTTTTAACATTTTCACTGATTTTTAAAATGTAAGAGACCCCACACAGGATGAGGCAGAAAATCGCCACGTGTGCTTCCTGTTTTTAAAATGACCAACACAGCATAGAGCACACCCATAAAGATGTTTGTCGTAGCAGCAGGACTGATGTGTGAGATGGACCATGGTTCCCGAGGGAATACAGACTGAGAAAAAAATAACAGAAGAGAGAAGAAGTTCTTTTTGGCCATTTTTTTGTGGTAAATTACTTTGGAGACACTCAACAAAACCAGTTAGTTTCACTTGAGCTTCATATCATTTCCTAATTGGCTACCGTTCTGTTTCTCGTTACAATCACTGAGTCTGATTCTTGCCCCAGCTCAGTGTTGACCACACACTTAACACCTGGATCAGAGTGCAGGATTTTAGCCCCATTATTGGGCCAATTTGAGAGATGCAGCCCCCAATGCCGACATTGTGTTGGAACCAACAAAACTTTGTGTAGTGTGATAATCCACGATTCAGTCTGGATTTGCAACATAAAAAGTGGCATGCAATCGTTAATCCTTTCCCAATTTTTACAAAAAAGGGTTAACTTTATTCATGTATCACTCTTTTAGCCAATGATATCATGTATTTTGATATATAGTGAACCCTCTTTTATCACAGGGGTTACTAACCTGACCCTCCAGCCCCCTCCCTTGCTTTTACCTATTTTCAAGATGTTTGAATCTCCCCATTCTGATACTTATTAATATTTCTCACAATTTATTTAACCTCAGCCATACTCATAAACATTTAATACAGTCTTAAACACTTCTTATACTCTTCAACCTCTATAAAATGAACATAATGAGAAGGTAAACATCATCAAAGTTGATGCCGATTTTACTGCAAAGCCTGCGAGAGTATTATAGCTATCACGCTGATATTATTTCGTCCTTCTTTATGAAGCGGACCGAAGATTAATTGATGCCATAATAGCTCCAGACAGGCATAGACCTTGTGCTTGTATGCCCTTGCTTCAACAGGTCGAGAAGTCTCATCTTTATTGCTCGATAGTTCCTAATAATACCATCTTCCGCCACCGCTAACTCCCAGCTGGCAGGTTGTTTGGACGGACCTATGGGACTCGACATAAAATACTGTAATGTCTTCCAATGATACACTACGAGTAGTTTGTCTGGTATTTATTGATAAAGTAACAAAACACTGTGAGAACTCCACCATCACCAAACTCTCACTTCACTCACTAGCACAACTGCGCTTTCGTACTGTATTATACAGATATTTTATTTCTTGCAATGTGTTCCAAGTTTTGGACTAGAAAATGCTTATTTTAACAGGAAAATCAAGAAA
The DNA here is from genome assembly GCF_019802595.1 of Syngnathoides biaculeatus. Taxonomy (NCBI): domain Eukaryota; kingdom Metazoa; phylum Chordata; class Actinopteri; order Syngnathiformes; family Syngnathidae; genus Syngnathoides; species Syngnathoides biaculeatus. The sequence goes on from NC_084641.1 coordinate 21,098,985, forward strand.
AAAAATCAAATGAAAGCCTATGATATTATGAGTAGATGAGAATATGAGATTATATTGAGTGAATTATCCTTCCATCCATTTTCTGTACCGCGTATCCTCTTTAGGGTCACGGGCGCGCTTGAGCCTATCCCAGCTGATTGTCGGCCCCGACCATTTTGCAAACTCAAATTAATCCATCCATCCAATTTCTTTGCCACTTATCCTCACAAGAGTCGCGGGTAGTGCTGGAGCCTATCACAGCTGTCAACGGGCAGGAGGCGGGGTACACCCTAAGCTGGTTGCCAGCCAATCGCAGGGCACATCGAGACAAACAGACACACACACAATCGCACCTGCCTGTGTGGAGTTTGCATGTTCTCCCTGTGCCTGCGTTGGTGGTTTCCTCCCACATCCCAAGAACATGCAACATTAATTGGACACTCTAAATTGCCCTTAGGTGTGATTGTGAGTGTGGCTGTTTGTCTCGATGTGCCCTGCGATTGGTTGGCAACCAGTTCAGGGTGTACCCGGCCTCCTGCCCGTTGACAGCTGGGATCGGCTCCAGCACTCCCGCAGCCCTCATTCGGATAAGCGGCGAAGAAAATGGGTGGATGGATGTAATCTAATTGTGACATGACCGTCTGACAGTGGGTGTTTTGTACAACACGATGGTTCCATGTTTGTAGACATCAATCATTTGGAAGACAAAGGCATTATCTCTCTCTCTACACACATTCAATCAATTATTTAATTAGTGGGGACACAGGGGGCTTTATGTGATACCCAGCTTTTGAAAAAGAAAAAGAACAAACTCACTTTAGCAGTGTTAAAGACGGCAAAATGGCTGTTTTGTTCTGTTATGTTTAGTTCAACTTTGTCAAATAACAGGGCTTCCCATTTCGGATGCCACTCCAGTGTCTGATTGAAATAATTAGTGTTGTTGTTTTACAATGAGTGACACTGCACACACCTTTCCCCTGCAGGGTCGGTCATAACGAGGTCATTGGCGTAATGCGGGTGGGATGCAACGCAGACGGTTTGGGAAGGGACCACTGGAATGAAATGTTGGCTTATCCTCGCAAGCCCATCGCACACTGGCATCCCTTACTAGAGTCCAAGAAATCTGAGAAGGAGGTGAGTGTGTGTGTGGGGAGGAATTTTGGTGTCTCCCTAACGTTTTGATTGTGCGGAAATGTAAACAAATCAAACTAGTGACTGTTGAGAGTGATTTTGTTTCATTTACAGCCAACATTTTCAATATTTTCATTGCTTTCATCAAATTCCATCTTTATTTTTACCAGGTGTTGACTTTGAAAAATAAATGTCTGCTGTGGACACACCCAACCAGTGCAGACATGAACTTTCACACTTCCTAACAACAACAAATTTTTACACGTCAGTTTTTGGGTGGATTTTTCTTTTTCATGATGTTTCTGTATCCTCATGAAAGGAGAAAAACCTGACATTTAAACAGGGGTGTGAGATTTAATATTTTCGCTATGAGTCCAACATAATCGATACATGAATTTAGTTTACTGAGTACCACGAATCTCTGTGTGGACACAATTGTTTTTTAATGTCATGGTTAAAATGAAACAAGAATCTCTCTTTGCATGTGTGCATGTGTTTGTGTCGCAGTGGAAAGCAAGGGCCGCCAGTTTTGACAGTCAGGGCTCCTGTCCTTCCCCCCGCCCCCCGGCGACACCCTGAGCAACGCCACCTGAGACCTCTGCAACCTCCTTTCAACCCAGATGAGCAGGGGGCAGTAGGAGGTTCTTCCTGCCTCCTGCAGATCCATTTCCTGTCTGTGTGATTATCGAGGAGAAACCCTGCTGTCGCTCCGTGCTCCTGCCAACCCCCCAGACTGACACACACACACACACACACACACATACACACACACACCCCTCTATCCCACTCTCCCAGTTGACTGCCACACCCCACTTTCCGCCAGTGTGGTCCAAGAGGAGTTAGAAGCACGTCAGATCAGGTCGTATTTTTGGAGGTTATGGCGCTCGATCTGCAGAGAGGGGTTTTTTTAATGCCCCTCTTCCCTGTTAGGGGATGTGCGCACACCGTTAAACTACGGAAGTCTCGGAGGGAAGGGAGATGTCTGAGGAGGCACGTGTCGCCTTTTATAATGTCCTGGTGCTGTTGTCATTTGCATCAAAACTAAAATCAAGCCCTAGCTTCTTTAAGGTGTTAAAATTGAGTTGTCAGTTGCATCCACCTATTGTGATGCTAAATTTTCAGACTTCTGGCTAAATCATGAATGAGCAGAAAAGGATGAGGACTGAAATATTGATTTAATTAGACCTCAAGAGCAAGCAAATATAAACAAAAGCTATTAACATACGGTAAAAAAGTTCTTGATTGCTCTGACCCAATTAGTCACCGGTTGCATTATCTACTTAAGACCAATAAAAACCCTCAAAGAGAGGCCAACCTTTTCAGACCCCCAAAAAAAACAAAACAGAAAAAACAAACAATGTGAGATGAAACGTAATTTTTAATGCATTATGCTAAGTGGAGGCAACAGTGATTTGTGTTCCAGTTGACTCAGCTAGGGAATCGCTCCCCGTGGTGTCGTGTGCATCCGTGTTGATGCTTCTGCCAAGTCTGCGTCATTTCTTGATGTTTCGCTGCACTTCTCCATAATTCATTTTATCTCGGTTTAGTTAATAAATAAACTTCCATATTGTATGAATATAAAACGTGAATTAAAAAATACATTTACACAAATAAAAGTACAGCATCCAACCCAATGTAAAAGTGCCCCATCCATCTGCAGTTTAGTTAATAAGCACACATGTCCACGATCGCACAATTTCTCATAGTTTCTGATTGATGTTCGCATTGCCTCCTTGGTCTCTTGTCGTTGTGGAGGATCTGTATGTATAATTTTGTGCATATATTTGCTTACATCTATTTTGTGATTGTTTGCATTCTTTTCAACCAGACAAAATGTGAAGCTACATGTAGTCTAGCACGTGGTGATAATGAGAGAAAAAAGAAAAAAAACTCTTCCTCGATTTTTACACGTCATGAAAGTTTGCGTTTGTTCTCTTATGTAAAATGTTATATTTTGTCACCCAGATGCCGTTGTGGTTTTGTTGGCTCCCCTTATTCAATTTGCTGGACCTGCTGTCTTTCAAACAAAAAAGGTGAATTTTAATGACGAAAAGTGTTTCGTTGTGATGAGAAATCTGTACTTTGGTTTGTTTTGTAGATGAACAAGTAAATATTTTGTACCAAGAACAAATCTCCTTTTAGGCTGTGTGAGTGAAAAAACGGTGTAGTTGTTGCATTACTAAATGTAAATGTGCGTTATGAAAAACCAACAGGAGGCAGTGTAATTACAGCACTCACAATAAAAAAAAAAAAAAGTTAAAGTTTGTTTTTATCTGAAAAACAATTTGTTTTTTCGCATTTCAAATGACATTAAAACCCAAAGGGGAAAAAAAATCATCGTGTATTACTACATACAGTGAAGAAGGTGAGTATTTGAACATCGTGCTAATTGCAAGTTCTCCCACTTAGAAATCATGGAGGGGTCTGAAATTTTCATTGTAGGTGCTTGTCCACTGTGAGTGCGATAATCTAAAAAGAAAAATCCAGAAATCACAATGTATGATTTTTTAAACGATTTATTTGTGTGATACAGCTGCAAATAAGTATTTGAACACCTGTCTGTCAGCTAGAATTCTGACCCCAAAGACCTGTTAGTCCACCTTTAAAAGTCCACCTCCACTCCATGTATTATCCTGAATCAGATGCACCTGTGTGAGGTCGCTAGCTGCATGAAGACACCTGTCCACCCCATACAATCAGTAAGACTCAAACTTGTGTCACGGCCAAGACCAAAGAGCTGTCCAAAGACACCAGAGACAAAATTGTACAATTCCACATGGCTGGAAAGGGCTACGGAGAAATTGCCAAGCAGCTTGGTGGGAAAAGGTCCACTGTTGGAGCAATCATTAGAAAATGGAAGCTAAACATAATGGTCAATCTCAATTGGAGTGGAGCCCCATGCAAGATATCACCTCGTGGGGTCTCAATGATCCCTTAAAAAGGTGAGGAATTAGGACTACACGACAGGACTTAGTCAATTACCTGAAAGAGCTGTGACCACCATTTCCAAGGTGACTGTTGGTAATATACTAATACGTCATGGTTTGAAATCATGCATGGCACGGAAGGTTCCCCTGCTTGAATGAGCACATGTCAAGGCCCGTCTTAAGTTTGCCAATGACCATTTGGATGATGCAGAGGAGTCATGGGAGAAAGTTTTGTGATCAGATGAGACAATAATTGAACTTTTTGGTCATAATTCCACAAACCATGTTTGGAGGAACACGAATGATGAGTTCCATCCCAAGAACACCATCCCTACTATGAAGGATGGAGGGGGGGGGGTAAAGAGAGGATGACCACGGCCATGTATTGTGAGATTTTCATGCTCTTTCCCTCCGTCAGAGGATTGAAGATGGGTCGTGGCTGAGTCTTTCAACATGACAATGACCCGAAACACACAGCCAGGAAAACCAAGGATTGGCTCCGTAAGAAGCATATCAAGGTTCTGGCGTGGCCTAGCCAGTCTCCAGACCTAATCCCAATAGAAAGTCTTTGGAGGGAGCTGCAACTCCATGTTTCTCAGCGACGGCCCAGAAACCTGTCTGATCTAGAGAAGATCTGTGTGGAGGAGTGGGGCAAAATCCCTCCTGCAGTGTGTGCAAACTTGGTAAACAACTACAGGAAACATTTGACCTCTGTAATTGCAAACAAAAGCTACTGTACCAAATATTAACATTGGTTTTCTCAGGTGTTGAAGTACTTATTTGCAGCTGCATCACAAAAATAAATCATTAAAAAAATCATACATTGTGATTTCTGGATTTTTCTTTTTAGATGGTCTCTCTCACAGTGGACATGCACCTACCATGAAAATTTTAGACCCCTCCATGATTTCTAAGTGGGAGAACTTGCAATATAGCAGGGTGATCAAATACTTATTTTCTTCACTGTACATACGACATCTTTGGACAGCGACGGATACTAGCAATGAACATGAAAGTCTTCACAGGATTCTTCTTATTCTGAAAATAGAGCAAGAACAAGAAAGCATGAGTTCTAATGAGTTATGACCACTGTTTTCAGTTTATAAAACATTTTTCTTTTTAATGCCATGTCATTTTATACTGTTAGTTTTGTTACTGTGATGTTAACAAGTGGTTTCTTTCCATATGGTGAAGTGTTTAAACTGTACTGTAGAAACTGTTTAGAAAAATGCTGGTACTCAAATTGGAAGGTGATCAGACATATCCAGCGGAAGTCAATGAGAGCCAATTAGCTGGGATTTAAAATGTGATTATGCAGTTCCCAAGTGAACAAAAAGAGGAAAAATTAGACTTTGATAGATCGTAATGGGCGAATAAAAAACTAATTTGGAACAGGACAATGGCAAAATGTGGCCTCATCCAGTTGTGATTCAGATCTTTCCCTGATAAGGCAATGTTCAGTTTAAAAAAAATGTGTCCGTAGTTCAATCAAATGACCTGAACTAAAATCAAATTAATTAATTCAAACAAATGCTAAGTTGCTGTCAAAATTGTAACGGAAACTAATTGGACAACAATTTAGTATTTCAAATCCACTGGTGGCGCATCAAATTCTATCTCTGGTGGCTTTTAAGATTTGTCTTTACTGCCTGCAAATGGCCAAAAGAATTACTACAGGCATGGGGGAGGGGGGGTGACCTGATTGCATCTTTTAAATAAACAAAATCAAAGGAAAGGCTGTCAGCCAATCAGATATTTTAATAAAAACATGTCAACAGGGTTGACTGTTCCAGGAGTCCTGCCACAAAAATGGCACTAGGAAAAAAAAAAAAAAAAGATTGTGTTCAATGTTGAAACAAAGCTTCTGCCATGATGGATTTCACAGTTCTACTGGCCTCACTGTGTTCACATCATACATTGCAGTTTCTCTCGACTGGCTTGAGGGCTTCGGGATCAGTGCAGATGTTTCCGCACAGATCTGTTTTAGACATTTACTCCCTGTTTGGTGTGTCGACAAGGTGAAGCCAGTCCAGTGGGGTCTTTGTGTTGAATTGGCTCTCGTTGTTTGTGCTTTGATGTCACCCCTCGCCATATCATTGAGGTCTCCAACTTTGATCTCAGTCGCTTTTATTGGCCTTTGATTAAAATTATTTTTTTTTTGCATTTTATCTTCTGAGTTCTGTTCTTTGCTTAGTCATACACTATGGTGGATCTGTATGTCTTTTTTTATACTGGAACTGCCCCAGTAGGGGAAAAAAAATAGCAACAGATATAATAACTGCCAAACATCTAGGGATTTAAGTATACCAGTACAACACGAGAACAAGTACAAGCACTTACAGTATATTTGTCTACTTGGTGATATCCATTAAAATGTTTCTTTTGGCTTGTCCCGTTAGGGGTCAGCACATCGTGACATATCAGATGAACGCTCATATTTGTTTGGCACGGTTTTTATGCCAGATGCCATTCCTGTCGCAACCCCTCTTGGAGAGTAAAGGCCCCTGTGAGATACAAACTCACAACCCCTCGTTTACCAAACCAAAATTCGAACCCCTGAGGTATGGGTCCTCTATTTGGTGATATCCATTACGTGTTGCAATTAGATGAAAATGCTTTTTACAAAAACTCAGAAATGTTCTTAGACATGGAGGAGATGGTCAAGGGCCACCGAAATGCTCAGAGTCCTGGGACACTTGTACCCTTTTTTTTTCCCGGGTTCGATGCCCCTATTTACATTCCCTAATAGACACATTTTACTTTAGCGGGCCACATAAAAAGATGTGCCATCCTTAAGCTGGGCCCAAACCGTTGGCAAACATTCAACTCCAACGTTCAAGCTGTCACTATCTTAAATGAATAATTGGAATTTCCATAATTTTTTAATTTTCTCAAGACATTTACCTTGGGACACTTATTACAGTACTGTATATTATGTAATGGGATGAAATGCATATTGTTTTATTTCACAACATAACAATTACTCTATAATTATGAGGATAAATTACGGCATCAATAATTGTTATTAGGGCAGCACAGGGGTGTGTCTGGTTAGGGCACTGACCTCACAGTTCTTAGGTCTGGGGTTCAATTCCTGCCCAGCCTGTGTGGAGTTTGCATGTTCTCTCCATGCCTGCGTGGGTTTTCTCCGGGCACTCTGCTTTCCTCCCACATCCCAAAAACATGCATTCATTGGAGACTCTAAATTGCCCCTGGGTGTGATTGTGAGTGGGACTGGTTGTTTGTGTCTATGTGGGCTGCCATTGACTGGCAATCAGTTCAGGATGTAGCCCGCCTCCTGTCTGATGATAGCTGGGATAGGCGACCCTTGTGAGGATAAACTTCTCAGTAAATGGATGGATATACGCTATTCAGGTGAAGTAGTACACAGTAGATGTTCTTGGAATTTAACTGTATTAATACCAATAGTCTGATTAACCCATCCAAACGCACAGGGGCCAGCATGTTTGTAGGAGTATGATGGACATCCAAGCCATACTATATATCAGGGCTCGGGAACCTATGGCTCGCGAGCCATACCTGGGTCTTTTGGTGGTTCCATATGGCTCGTGGAGCCCACATAATGACATACTGTACATGTGATTTCTGTCGTACAGAGAAGGTTTGTCCGAGTGCGGTTTCCGTCGTTCGGTGTGGGAGGCAACGCAAATGACGTAGAGACAGTTTGGCCTAGTGGGTTGCCGTAGTTTTTGCGTGGTAGTCGATGTCCAGAGGTGCACAAGGGTCTAACGTTGATTGTGTTAGAACAACTAATTATGGAAACACTTTTGACAAAGGTCGCTAAAAAAAATATATATATATGAGGAGTCCCAAAGTTTTCAACAAGACTGGACAGCCTTTGTGGAGATGGAGGGTTCTGCTGTGTGTTTAAATTCCACAGATGGGGAGTATGCCAAAGCATTCATACTCAACATTGCCAATCAACATTTTGTCAATTTTGCATAAAGACAAGATAAACAAATGAAAGACATGCCTTTGTGGGCTAGAACTGTTCATCATCCTACCCACATGATGGAAAATCAAATTGAATTACATTCACGATTAACAGATGGAAATCTCAACACCTGCGTGAAGCTTAATCTGACAATGTACAAAACAGACAATCAAGCCATTAGCAAAACCAGGAAGCACCTGAAGTCACATTAATGGTAGGAAGTGCTTTTGTCATGATTGGTTATCAACATCATAACGTTATTTAAAAGAATTCAGAGACTTTATTGTATTCTAATATTGTTAGGTCTACGTAAATGCGCAAATACACATGTATTTAGTTTTTTAAGTATTGCATGGCTCTTTTGAAATTAAGTTTTAAAATATTTGGCATTTATGGCTCTCTCAGTGGAAAAGGTTCCTGACCCCTGGTATATATGCAACCTGGTTCCACAGGTCAAAGCACTTCCTCCCAGTTCTTGTGAATAGCAAAGGAGATTGTGATAAATTAACTGTAAGGAACTTGAATGTCTTTTGTAGAACACAAGATGTCACCATAGACCCACCAAAAAGAAAAAAATGTTTAATTGGTGTTTACATATATCGAGTTATTCATCCATCCATCCATCCATCCATCCATTTTCTTATCCGCTTATCTTTACGGGCCAATCCCAGTTGTCAACGGGCAGGAAGTGGGGTACACCCTGAACTGGTTGCCAGTCAAATGGAGGGTCCTTAGAGACAAACAGTCGCACTCACAATCACACCTAGGAGCAATTTCGTGTCCAATTAATGTTGCATGTTTTTGGGATGTGGGAGGAGACCAAAGTGCCCGGAGAAAACCCACGCAGGCACGAGGGCCGGGATCAAACCCGGGACTGCAGAACGCTTTCCAGGTGATACACCGTGGCGCCTTTATTATTTATCTATTCATTTTGTTTTATGGGGATGTGTTCAAGCTCTGGAGCCCTCAAAGCACAGCATTTTCAGAAGTGCTCACAAAAGGAGAGAAACCCACTATACACAGGCGGGGCCGGGATTGAACCTGTGATCTCAGAACGGTGAGGCCAACGCTCTCCAGCCAAGTCCCGGTGTCGCCATTATATCAGATCATTTTAGTGTAAATAGAATATTAATGATTTAACTTTTGTTCAAACACACCAGCCATAGAAAAATCACATTTAAACAAGTTTTGCTTAAAATCATCAAACGGTAGCCGTTCTTGTCAGCATAGCATAAACCTGAAACCAGCTGATCTGTTTTCCAGTTTGGTCGCATGACACTCCACGTGTAGATAGACCACATGTGGATGCTCTGACTGTGACCAAGAACAATTTCTCATGCCCACAAATTTAGGAGCATCTCAAATTCTTCTAAATCTGCATCAAAGAGAGAACACTGAGGAACGAGCGTCGAAGAATCTCCGTGGAGGAGCTAAAATGGGACAGCCACCCCTGTTTCTTTTGCAGATGTTTTGTAGCTCCTCCACAGTAATGTTTAAAAATGGCCTTGTAACAGCTGTATCATATAGCAAATAAAATTTATTTGTATAGCGGGTTTCATAGACAAGGTAACGCAATCTCCCTTACATGATTAAAAAAAATTACAAATAATAACGGAACATATTAAAAAAAAGTGCTTTAAATGCAGCACCAAGCCTAGTTCATGCCAGCAAGGGCTGGTTTGACAAATGTCAGAAACAGTTTGAACTTGAAAGTGTTTCTCTGCGTGGTGAGGCCGCCTCTGCGGATACCGCTGGGGGGAGGTGTACGTGAACAAATTTAAAGTCATCACCATGGGGTGGGGGTGGGGGTGGGCTCTATATCTGAAGAAGTTTTTAATATGGATGAGATGGGCTTATTTTGGAAACGAATGCCCTCTTGCACCTTTATAATGCAGGACAAAGCCAAAAGCGCAGTACTGTATTTAAGTCCCAAAAAGGTTGTGGGACTCTGGTTATGTGAGGAAATGCTGCAGGGTTTATGATGAAATTTGGGTTTATTTGTAGGTCAAAAAAAATGCAAGAGCGCTAAAAAAGAAAAATAAGAATGCCTTGCCCGTTTACTGGATGCAGAAGGCAGAATGCTTGACAAAATTGATTACTATGGATTGGTTCAAAGACTGTTTCATCCTGGAGGTCAAGCGTTATTTGACAAGAAAATGACAAGACTTTAAAGCGCTGTTACTCGTAGACAACGGCAGAGGCCACTCTGATGATTTGTCATCTGATGGTGTGCAAATTGAATTTCTGCCACCAAACACTATATCAGCGATATAGCCCATGGACCAGGGCATGATCCGTGCTTTCAAGGCCTTCAATATGCGCTACACACTGCAACTAAATCTTTAAACATCTGCTTGAAGAAGAAAAAAATGTGCCCAGAAGAGGTGCACAACTCTATTGGATGCTCTCCTGATGTGTTGCATCACTCTGCGGGTAGATTCATCTGTGAATCTGGCTAAACAGCTTGGGGGAGATGGCTTTAATGATATGACTCCTGACGACATTAATGCCCTCACACTCGCTGACTGATGAAGACCTGGCAGAGATGACGAGGCCAGCAAGGAGGATGAGGGAGAAGAGGAAGAAGAGGACACGAGTGCATGACGAGGATGCTGTAACACTTGACAAAGCTTGACAACCATATTGAAAATGACAAATGAACTTCAGTGAGCAGCACAGGAATAGGACCCTTGGATGTTTCGTTCATTGGAGTTCTCAAGCATAATTGAATGTGGCCATGTCTGTTTCTAAGAATATTTTCATACAGAAGAAAAAAGAGCATCATCAATGACCCAAAACTATGATATTCACATGCAAAAAGAAACCGGAAAATGACAGCAGAGCCGTGCCAGAACGAAGAGGCACGGCCAGAGGAACTGTAAAATATGCGTGAGTCGCTATTAATCATTTATTGTATATTATTAGGGAAAAAAAATAAAGAGTATACAAACAGTGATTTGGACGTATCGTTAACAGGGTTAGTTTTTGGAGGGGCTTTTTTTTTTGTTTGTTTTTTGCAAAAAGAGTGACCACATCAGGAGGGTTCACAAATTTTCAAGCAGCATTGTTTGTTCTTGTTCATTGGAAGAATCTCTAACTACAAGAACACTCAAAAATGACCAGAAATAGCCATGTTCTTCACGACAAAAGATGTAAGCATTCTTAGTGATTTATACGTGTAAGACTTGGCTGTAATTCTGAGTCCCCTCATGTTTAAACAGGTTGAATAAAAGGAACAGGACTTAAAATGAAGTGCTTCACCAGTTGTTTCATCATTTCATTATATATATATATATATATATATATATATAGAGAGAGAGAGAGAGAGAGAGAGAGAGAGAGAGAGAGAGAGAGCGTCTAGTAGTGCCATGATTTCATTACACAGGCTCATAGTCACTGGATAATGAAAGTCTGTTATAATTAGGATGTCATTTTGTCAAATGCATTTGGATACAGGGTTGAGAATAATTCCACTTGAAAAGTGATAATAATAATCAAGGCGTGGTGATGATTGATTTGTGACATCTCAGTGATCTGTGACTGTGCACTGCTTTGAAGAACACACTGCAATTTGAAGGGGAAATAAAATGAAATGAAATGAATGTAATCAGAATAATTTTCTTATGACTGAACACATGTTGGAATCAATCATCAGCAAAAAAGCGGATGTGTGCTGTATACATAGACCAGCAGTTCCCGACCTTTCTTGCGGCACAGACCAGGCAAGTCGTCAGTATTTAAGGTCGAATACAAACACAATTTTTTTAAAAAAAGATCCAATATTCAAATGATTATTGTCCAATTACAAATACAACTTTTCGTATTATGTAGTGGTTTCCCTGCGCTTTCAAAAAATACTCTCGACCACCTGCAGCACACAGACTTTGAAGAGAAAAAGCTATCAACTGGCAACGATATTTTTCTGCCAATTAAAGGGTTCATATGTCGATATTCGGCCATCAACGTAATGTGGTGGGGACACATTACGGCCGTTGGGCAGTTGGCAAATGTCGATGAGCGCAGGTGAACATTATGGGCTTTCAGCCCGAGTTAGCCGACTGACTCCTCCGCGGGCACTTAAGTGAATCAAAGTGTAAAATTCGGTGATTTGCCTTCTTCGGGATCTGCAGTGCATTTTTGACAGGGAACTCCCACAATACAGAGAAGCTCCACCTCGGTTGTGTGTCTGGTTTGAGGGTGTGTAAATGACGGAATTAACCATGCTTAGGTTGTGAAACCTGTAATTTCCTTTTGGTAGTCAGTCTGTATAGGATTTGGTAACCATCGTCCCAACTGTAGAGTTGTTTCTCGTCAGAGTTGTACTTTAGACTGGCATGTGCTCCATACCGTCGGGGGAAGTAGAAGAGGGGGGCCTCCTCACTCAGCACCTTGTCATTGACATCAAATATACACTGCACCCGGGAGCGACTGGCCATCTGAGTGTTGTAAACAACATAGACAATGCCACAGACAACGAAGGCCGACTCTGAGTTCTCCCTTGGGCAGCGGGTGTCCCATATTTGTTCAATATCGAGCGAGACGGGATCCATTTTTGCCAGGTTGATGTTGGGTTCGGTCTCACTGCTGGCATAAAGAAGCCAGAGGCCTTGGTCATCAACTGCGAGGTCTGCCACCGTTTCGGGGTTGAGGCTGTAAACAGCAGCTTGGCTCTCCACAGGGAGGATGGCTACGTCCATCAGCTCATCCCCAAGGAGGTCATATCTCACCACATGCACGTCTTCCCCCTCCTGGATGTAATACAGATAACCGTTGTAAACAGCGATGCCGCTCCCCCTCCAGTCCAAAGGCAGCCTGATCGGCCGACCGAGTGCAACTTCTGGAGAATGTCCAAACTCCAAGACGGAGTCGAACTGGTAGATGGTGTCCCCTGCTGTCCCGTTAAAGATGTAGACCTTGGATGACCGGGGGTCTCGGAGCCACACGCCCTTAGAACAGCCCACTCGCTTCAGGATCTTCACAGATCGGATGGCAGAAATTATTTCCACGCAGTCTGTGTAGACACAAAAACCAAAAAGTTGGTTTCAATGCACGGTATGTTGGAGATACATACGCCTCGCAGTTCTGAGACGTGGGGTTAAAATACCGGCCCCCTCGTGTGGAATTTGGATGTTCTCCCCATGACTGCATGGGTTTTTCTCTGGGTACGCCGGTTTCCTCTTACATCCCAAAACCATACAAGGGAGGTTGATTCAAGACTCTAAATTTTCTCCACAGGTACAGTGTATTAATATGAATGAGAATGGTTGTTGGTTCATATGTGCCCTGCAATTGACCCCTGTGTGGATATTGCGCAATCCGCGTCACTGACCAATCAGAGGCCAGAGATCTGCATAAACCAAAGCCCGTTTTTGCTCCCGCCATTTTCTCAGACAACATTGGATGGTGCAGTATAGGTTTAGTTAGCGTTTTATCGCGTATTTGGGTTATTTAACAAAAAATATGGTTAAGAGGTGTAGTCACGGACTTTGTAATAGTGACGACAGGTATCCTGAAAGGCTAGTTGGTGGAGTTCGATTCGTACCCTTCCCAAAACCGAAGACCCAGTACGAAAAATGCCTTCGATGGATCAAACTTTGTGGAAGACTGCATCATCAACTAAATCCATCTAATATCAACCGGAACACATATGTTTGCACGAAGGTATGCCCTATATTTGATTTTCAATACATGTCTCGTATAAATGAATTCGAAGTTCTTCGCTAGCATAACACTGCTGCGTGTGAACGATTGACACACTTGTTCTTTGTTGAGCGATATTTAGCGATGATCGGACTGCACAAACGTATTGATTTCTTGCTGGCTCACGGCCGCAGCTTAACCAGACTGTGTTTGCACGAAGATATGCCCTAAATTAGATTTTTAATACACGTCTTGTATAAATGAATGAGACGTTCTCCGCTAGCATAACACCGCTACGTGTGAACGATTGACACACTTATTCTTTGTTGAGCGATATTTAGCAATGATCGGACTGCACAAACGTGTCGGTTTCTTGCTGGCTCGCGGCCGAAGCTTAACCAGACTGTGTTTGCACGAAGATATGCCCTAAATTTGGTTTTTAACACACGTCTCGTATAAATGAATGAGACGTTCTCCGCTAGCATAACATTGCTACGTGTGAATGATTGAATGAAATCAGAAGCATGGCGTCTCTCTCAGTTAAGAATGTATTGTATTTAGAATCTATAATATATCGTTGATTTGAATGAAATCAGAAGCATGGAGTCTGTCTCAGTTCAGAATGTATTGTATTGTATTAGCCATTTTTACTGTTTGTCTTACGTCAGCGCACGTGGCGTGACGTCACTTCAGGAGGCATGGTTAAGTGCCCTGTACGGAGGGGTCAATTGGTTGGCGACCAGTTCAGGGTGTTCCCTGCCTCATACCCAAAGATAACTGGCGAAGTCTCCAACACGACCATGACCCTAGTGAGGGTAAATTGTACAGTGAACACCAGTATATTCATGCTTTATCATATGCGAATTTGCTTATTTATGGATGCTTTTTGGGAGCCTATCCTCCTTTATTGGCTGAAATCTTGCTTCTCGTCCCTGCCTTGTTTGTACCTGACCTTCCCTGTGCCTTTTTTATAGGATCTGGTTTCTGTTTCTGGCCAAAGTTGCCTGTACCGTCTGCCTGCTTCTGCTTGACTTTAGTCAGCTTGTCTCCATGGCTCACCTCGCCCGGGATAAGACTAGCTTCTAGAAAACCCCCAATTTAGTAAAGACTTCCAGTTGACAGTGTATGGACATAAATCTGTATTTTTTTAACATTGTTTTGGGGTCCTGTCCTCTGCAACAACTAAGGAGAGGGAAAAAAGACATTTTATCACGTGAACCATGTAGTGCAAATCCTTCACAAATAAGGATCATAACCCAACTCTGACTGATTAATTGAAGTTACTATACATCTGACTGTTAGTTTGACAATGGTTGTCAACACAATACCAATCTCTGCCTAGGAATTTAACCATAATTCCTACTGGGTACCATCATGGAATCACCAAATTTAGACCAAAGTCCCATTCAAAGCCTTGTGTGAGGCACATGGAGTTGTATGGACGGAACATAAAAGCGGCATGGGGTAAAAGAGGCTGGATACTCAGACATGACCGGGGGCAAATAAGCATCCAGCGCTCCAACAAAATCTCCTTACAAGGTTCATTTTGGGTCACCTCACAATAAACACAATGTCTCTAATGATCTATCTCTGTGTTGCTCTTTGCTTCTGGGAAAAACATCAAAGCCTCATTCTGAAGTATATGACTGCACAGGCATCATAATTGCACTGTATTTTATGTGTGTTATTGGCTTTCTAGAATCATTGAGCAAATTGTTCATTTTGCCTAAATACTCCCAAAGCACTTTCACGATCCAACATCATCATTTAGAGCCAAATAAGATGTATTTTACATTTCACTTCATGTTCCAGCGAAATGAATACTGATGTGATTCAATAAATCCAAATAATTTTAACTGCATTAATTAGTCCTGTAAACAACTCTGCTGAGTTTTGGAATCTGGAGTTATAAAGACAACTGCTGTTCACCATTACTCAAATTTTAGATTGTAATTCCCCAAAGAAATTATCACTGGAAAGTGACTCATTGCAGGCTATTTACGTAAGTAGAGTTTGGAGTCTACAACAGACTTAAAATACATTTTAGCATTGATGACCCAAACACATACATACGTATGAGTGCATACGTGCATCAAAGACAATTTTCTGTCTGACAAAAACATGTGCTTTTATCGCCATTTAAAACAAAGTATCTAAACATTGCCCATAATCATCCATCCATCAATTTTCTGAACCGCTTATTCTCACGAGGGTCACGGGAGTGCTGGAGTCTATCCCAGCTGTCATCGGGCAGAAGGCAGGGTACACCCTGAATTGAATGCCAGCCAATCGCTGGGCACATGGAGACAGAACGCAGTCGTACTCCATAATCATTGTTTATAAATATGTTATTTTTTTGTAATGTGGATTATGGTATGCATCCATCGATTTTCTACACCACTTATTCTGTTCATGGTGGGGGAACTGGAGCCATTCCCATCTTACATCAGGGCAAAAGGCAGACTACTTTCTGAAGTAGTTACCGATCATAGAGCAGATTTCACAATCACATTCATCTACAAAATTTCATTAGTGGAGACTGAAATTGTGTAATTTAAAAGTCTCATATCTTGCCACATCAACTTTGTGTGGTATTTTGGGTGCAATATTCTCTTTATGGTGCCTCGGTAAATGTGAAATATGAGTCAAAAGTCATCCACGCATTCCTGATTTCCAGATGTTTTTTTCTGCAGAGAGGACTGACATCATCCATCCGTCCATTTACTGAGCCACTTATACTCACGAGGATACTCTGGGTAATGTTGCATGTTTTTGGGATGTACGAGGAAACTGGAGTGCCGGAGGAAAATCCACGCAAGCACAGGGAGAACATGCAATCACCACACATGCGGGTCCGGGATTTGAACCCCGGTCCTCTGAACCATGAGGCCAACGCTGCAGCTGTACCACCGTGTCATTCAAATTTCTTGAGTTTATCTTTGTCACTAGCAAAGAGCTCCGCCTTCTCTCTGCTACCTAGCCAGCAACCTCAAAATAACAAACGTGTGCTCTCAGAAGTGGATCTTTTACACGGAGGCAACCAATCAGAAGAAATGGGATGGGGGAACTTTGTCATATATGTATGGACAAAGCAGGTACAAAACTTGGTTATACAGAAGTAGCTGTCAGAGGGGACTTTTCAAAACACTCTTTTGTATGTCCACCATGCCGCGAGACACATTTTAATTAAAGTCCCTGTGAAATGAAAATCAATCGCTCTTGTAACTTTAACACCAAGTAAAGAGTTAAAAAAAGTGAAAACAAAATGAAATACAAGATGAGGCTCAGCTCTGAAACGCTGTAACCATGGCCACTGGATGTTTTAAAACCCGTTGTGTGTCACATACCTCTACTGTCTGAAATATTTCTTATCTCGAAGCATTCCTCCGTCTTTGAGCTGCAAAAATGTATCTACCTAAACCCTAACCCGGCACATATCCTACCGAGTTGTCGCGGTGCTATCTTTGCCCTTGACACCAGTTAGCTCACTAGGTAACATGCTATCAGAGGCTCCATGAAGCTGACTCCACCGACAGAGTCCACTGTGTCACCTCCACGCTCGCTAGTGTAAAGGTGCGTTGGTCCATGTTATCAAAACACTTCCAGGCAAATCAAAGATTTATTAGCTGAGTTTCATGTCATCCAGTGTCTAAATGCAACCGAGTTCAGCAAAACACTTGAAAGCACGGGTTACCTGGTAGAAGCTTACAGAAGGTAATGTCTTTTGTTTAATACAAGATGTCAACACAGAGCCACCAAAGATGCCAAACAACCATCCATCCGTTTTCCAAGCCACTTATACTCACCCTGGTCACGGGAGTACTGGAGCCTATCCCAGCCAACATCGACCAAAAGGCAAACTACACTCTGAATTGGTCGCCAGTCAGCCACAGGGCACAGTTCAAGAATATCACATCATATTTGTATAAATAAAGGGCATGTATTTACTGTAACCATCTAAAAGAAACCAAGTTCAGCTTCGAACCATAACTATTCTTGTTAGTGTAACATTAACAGAAAGTCTTGGACCCAATTTTTCGGGTTTGGTCTGTGATATTCCGCATATCAAGATTTGAGCACATTCTTCACACATAGTTCACTTTGAAATTAAAATCACGGAGGAGAGCTATTTTTTAGCTTAAATTGTGGCATCCACACAAGCTGTATTGTCACGGTATCTGAATTCACTTTACTGAGTCATTAACCTTTTTTTGAGGGTAAAAGATGAGCTGAATTAATGCAACAAAAATTACAGGAGTCTTGATAATGTAAATTTTGGTGGTCCAGCTAAAAGAATGGGGTGGGCCATAATTTACCCACCCCTGGTTCGACTCTTAGAATAACCTAATGTATATAACCTTATATTTCTGCAGTTGCCAATCTTAACATACATGCATTTGTCATCTATGAGGGCATTTTTGAGTCTTCAAAAGGATTTAACTCACCAGAGACTCCGGAGGGCAGCTCCTGCCATCCCTCCTCTTCCACAAGTCGGCTCTCCTCCTGGCTCCACACTCCTTGCTCCACCACCCGGTCTGCTCGGTTACCACAAGCCCGTGGGGACATCCGGCTTTCTACTAAGTCCATGTCTCGCTCCACCCGGTCCAGTTGGAGCGCTGCTGCTTCCACGTCTGTGGAAAGTGTGCTGTGTGCCTCCTTCAGACCCTCCACAGTCTTCTGGGACTCTTTGTAAAAATTATGAAGGGCCATGCGGTATTGACGAGATTGATCTCGGCACAAGTGCATGTGGTCCTGAAAAAAAAAAAAAAACGGTGACATGGAGAGACTTTTTACTCGGGTATTTGGGATTTTTTTTTTTAAATGCATTCAAGTTTTTGCTGATAGTTTCCCTCACAGGATGAATAAAGCATTGGTCCCTCTGTCTCTCTGCAACAGCAATGTTCATGAATACTGGCACCCTAGGGTTTTATATATATATATATATATATATATATATATATATATATATATATATATATCATACGTTCTAGTATGACATTCAGTAAATAAATCGGCTCAATTCACTGATAAGATGAAGGGCCCAAGTGACCAGGATTCAGCAAAATATGTTGGGGTTTTTTTCTTCATGCTGATAACAGTTCCAAGATTGTCAATTACATATTACTGCTGCTGCTGTAACAAATGGAAATGAAAAAAATTCTGTCTCCTAGAAAGGCATTACTTCTGGTAAAACAGCACATTGAACTTAATGATTTCACTGGAAGAACATCTCCACGAGGCACGCAAATGTAATGAAGTAGGCCTCTGGTTAGTCATTACTTCACTCTGCTACCTCAGCTGCAATGTTTGTTGTTGAAAAGATGGTTGTGGATGAGACTCAGGAGGAGAAATATTTGTTGTTCATGTCTACTGTAGTGTTATTTCTTTGCTGACATTGCCAGCTACTGACCTGTCACACTTATCCGTTTTCACTTGTTTTTGCTGGGCTGTGTAAACATTTGTATAATTTTACATTGCTTCCATTTTATTTAATTGCTATTGTGTAATTATACAATGACCTTGTAGATGGAGGAAGGAAGCGTGATGATGCCGCATGCATCTAAGGATAAGCCATCGGAAATGAATTTGATTACCTCAATAGCCAACAATCTGTTCTCCAGATAGTCCATTAGGGCCTGGTAGTAGAACTGAGCTCCACACAGCATCCAGGCCGTGGAAAGTAACATGATGAACAGCGGCTTCATTGTCCTCTGATTGCTTCTGTGTGAAAATCTTCACTTTTCGGGGTTCAGAACTTCCTTACATGCACGAAAGGGCCACCAAGCACGCATGGGCTGATGGCCGTGGTGCTGTGTTTCTTGGGGGTGGTGGTGGTGGGGGGGAGACTTTCCACTTCCTTGAGCACTTTCTCTCTTTTCTGGAATGTTTTCTCTCAGGGAGGAGCGTTCTCACTACCTCCAAGAGTGAACTGGGACACTGTTGCACATGCATCCTGCATGAACAAACATTATTCATTTCCATGCAGTCAATATTCTTCATTCATCTCATCATAGTCTAGAGCATTTAATCTTTTTTATCCAAGTACTGCAGCTGTATTTATATTTGGATCTGACACCCAACACATAAGATAGCTTTAATAGTAATGTTATGAAAAACAGAATTTTTAGTTGCGTAAACGTGTACATGAGACTTAATAGCTTGCAAACTTTGTCTGCAGTAATTCCATCAAGCATGTGAGCCACTGCCCATCAAACTATTGCAGTGTTCTTTTGTGACGCTCTTCCAGGCTTTCAACAAAGTCTCTTTCAGTTATTGTTTTTGGGGGAGGGGAGTACAGACTCTTCTCTTTGGCAGGTAAAATACACCTTCTATGGGTTAAGTTCCATTCTGACTTGGCCCTCTACTGTTTGTCAGTAAGAAGTAAATTTCAAAACCAACAAAGTTGCTGTGGCTATATTGTCAGACAGCTGGAAGAAGTCTCACAAACACAAATCATTTGATAGATACAAACTGCCGTAAAGCATAACGATTTTTCATTTGAAAAAAAACTCTTCCCACAATGTTGAAAAGTGAACCAAAAACTCAGAGACCCACACCTTTATACTAATTATTAAACACCTTAATGCACATTAAGAACCTCTTGATTACTTAACTTGACTGTGCCTTAGTCTACCTTTTAATTCCCTAACAGTAAGTACAATTAAAAGACGTGTTAAATTAAATAAGTCTGCTTCTAGAGTAATTTATTTAAGACCCAAAAGATGTCACTTGGTCCCCTGACTTTCTGCTTCCAAAGATGAAAATCATGCTTAGAGCCACATTAACCCAGTTACAATGATGACTCCCTTTGACTGTAGGGCTCAACCCATATTAATCTGTTTTAAACGACCTACTGGCAGAATAATTGTTGCGTCACAGCAACAAAGGATCCTTTACATTGAACTTGCCCCGGCAGTTTTATTTTTTTGTGGCGCATATGTGGGAGTCTAGGGCGCTAAGAGGCCAGTGGGTACAGCTGTATAGGAAAATGAATAGTTACAAATTTTGCATCAATTATGGACACAACATCCGCTTTGAACCAATCAGCGTTTGTTTATATTCTAGCTGTTTGTGCTAGTCCAATTTCTGATAGACTTATAAACAGAGGAAGGTAGTAGTAAGTTTCAAGTCTTTGCCCTCAAGTCCGAAGTCAAGTCCCAAGTTGAGACAGGCAAGTACCAAGTCCGGTCTCAAGTCAAGACATGCAACTCCCAGGTCAAGTTCCACACCTTGGGTTTCAAGTCCTTTCAGAATAATAATCCACTTTATTGGCTAAGTATTGCATGGCAAAAACACAGAAGGAATTTGTCTCCGGTAGTTGGAGCCGCGGTAATACAACGACAATGCACCCAATGACAATAAATACTTGTAAGACATGAAAAGGGCGGCACGGTGGATCAGCTGGTAAAGCGTTGGCGTCACAGTTCTGAGGTCCCGGGTTCAATCCTGGAACCGCCTGTGTGGAGTTTGCATGTTCTCCCCGTCCCTGAGTGGGTTTCCTCCGGGCACTCCGGTTTCCTCCCACATCCCAAAAATATCCAACATCAATTGGACCCTCTGAATTGCCCCTAGATGTTATTGTGAATGTGGCTGTTTGTGTCGATGTGCCCTATGATTGGCTGGCAACCAGTTCAGGGTCTACCACGCCTCTTGCCCGTTGACAGCTGGGATAGGCTCCAGCACTCCCCGCGACCCTTGTGAGGATAAGCAGCAAAGAAAATCGATGGATGCACATGAAAAGACTACGGTTCTGCTGGTTTTAGTTAAAATCAGTAGCACCTCCCTGAAGGAAGGAGCTGGAAGAGGTGGTGACCACGACTTGGAGTTCTACAAGGATTTTAAATGCTCTTGTGTTTGTTCCAGCAATATGACAGTCCTCGTCAAAAGAAGTCACGGCTGTAATCCTTGAGCAGCCCCAGGAATAAGGTCCACATTGGGGATCGTTCCAGAACTGAAGGATATTTTCTATCCTGCAAACTCCAACCACGAGAAAAGCCAACTGTAACTAGCTGTCATGAAGGTGATGCCACTGCTATTTAATACATTATGAGCACTCCCTGAAACAACCTCTTTCTCCTGTTCACTTGATGACCAACATATATCAAATATACAACACACACATGGATAAAATACATTTTGAATCAGCTTTGGCATGCTGTGGTATTGATATGATTTTGTCGATATGGATTTTTTTATAATGATCAGACATTATGTGTAATTATGCTTTGAAACTGTCTCTCATCATTCACACGACCCTTTCAAGAAAACCTTTTAACAGGTTTTGGCCATCTATACATATTGGGCCCTGCAGGTTTTGGGGTAGGGGGGATCCTGTTCTCCTGCAGGTCATGTGGGGTGGTGGTGAAGTGGCTGTCAGGGTGGCATTGGGTCCCTGTGGGCACTGCCTGGTGACCAGTTGTCGGGGAGCCTCGGGGGGCGTGCCCTGGGTCCCTGGACGTGGGACGTGTCCAATCCGCGGGGTTGCTCTCGGGTGGATCCCTGTAACTGTTTTCATCCTCGATTGATTGTGTGGGGTCCATCGTCTCCACATTGCCGTCACAGCAATTATAAGACATTTCTGTCAGTCTTTTTGGATGCACAATGGTGAAAAAAATCTCTCGTTTGTAGGCAAACACCTCCGGGATTGTTTCACTGGGTGTGGGACTCACTTATTGCAATAAACAATTCACCTATACATGAAGAGTTGATGGATCATCCCACTTAAATTCTTGTTCCATAGGCCTCATCATTCTCTGTCAGACCCATTGCATTCTAGTTGTATAGTCAGGTTCACGACCTTTGTCTTGTTTTGCATGCTTCTGTCACTATACATTGATGGCAAGGACAGATGAACAAATAAATATTTGTAACTGATAAATTCTAAGGAAAAAGATTATTTTCAGGAACATACCTGATGATCTCTCACCACACTTGTGTGCCATGGTACTGTAATTGCAAAGCACTGCATTAGAAAGATGCCCTGCACATTTTTTTCACAGTTGAGCCACCAGATGGGAGCATCATACCACGTGTCTGTGTGTGTGCGTGTGCTTGTGTTTGTGCAGGCCAGTCAAAGCAATTTTAATGTACTATCCAATTAATATGTTAAATATACCCAAAATATTCCCTTAATCAACCTGAAAACACATATGTTTACCTACCTTTTATTACTTTGAATTCAAACCACCTCATGGATGAAAAGATTTTGATGACATAGCTACTCTGTTAAAAGATTATCTATTCTATTACTAGATGGATTCATCCAGCCATCCAATGTCGGAGCCACTTATCCTCACAAAGATTGCGGAAGGAGCCGGTGTTCAACCTGAACTGGTCACCAGCCAATCGCAGGGCACATGGACACAGACAACAGCCACACTCACAATCACACCTTGGGACAATTTAGAGTGTACAATTAATGTTGCATGTTTTTGGAATGTGGAAGAAACAGGAGTGCCAAGATAAAAAAAAAACCACAGGTGGGCCTGGATTTGAACCCCAGGTCTTCAGAATTATGAGGCAGACGCTCTAACCAATAGCCCCAACGTACCACGGATGAAACCAATGAATATACAACGACTACAAAAATAAATTTTAATTCTAAGGTTTGTTCACATGACTGTAAAAACAACAGTAGCTCTGAAATTCTATAGTGCTTATAGGTTTTTTAATTTTTAATTATTGTTGTACTCTGCGAGCCAAGTACTATTTTGAAACTGTAATTACTTTCACAAGACTATACTATGGACCATTTTATAATGTTTGCAAATGCCAGCATACCCTCAGGTGACATAAAAGAAGAAGTACTTCCGACAGGATGTAATGTCTTGCAATTATAATGGTTAAATGGGGAAGTCATAAATGTGGCGTGAGAAACTAAACTTAAAAAATCAGTTCATAGAGAGAAACACAAAGACTTAAAATGGGACTAGCGGAGACGAAATAAACAAATCTGGGAAAAAAAATTAATAAAACAATAATTCCAAAATATAAATGCTGGTGTTGACACTGGTTCTCCTTTAAGTGGTCTGCTTTTCAACATCTCGAATAGCTCCAACCCTGCTTGTTAATCAAAATGTGGGAGGAGAAGGTCATCAAAGCTGCAGCTCAGTGCCGGCTCGCATAAACATTCAGACTGGGAGAACATGATGATCATGGAGCTTTTAGTCTCTCCTAAATGGTTTTAATCCACCCAAGGCGCCAAGTCACTTGACCTGTGTGAGTCCTGCTGCTCACAGGCTTTCTGGCTGACTGAGCAGTCTTTTTTGCCCCTGTCGGTCCAGGTGATAATCATGGCCTGCCAAGCCAACTTGTATGTGTCTCCGATACTACTACTACAGTACCTATCAATCCCAAGCATCCTACGCGCCACGTTTGCCCACCTGTTTCTTTTCTTTGTGTTTCAATTTGAAATCAGAGCCAAGGGCTGTGCTCAGTTCTAGTTCATCTTGGATATATTTCACGGGCTCGGTCGTCCTCACCGCAAGTAGCCAGGCACGTTTTTATGACAAAATAGCCTTCGCTAAACTCACAGGGACTAATTACTAAGGGCTTATGTCCAACCTCTGACTGATCCATGAGTGATAAAGTGTGTCCCAATATATATGTCTATAGTGTTTTGTTTTGTTTTGTTTTTAGTTAAAAAAAAAAAAAACCCAAGCATAAAACAACAACAAAAAAAACCTTTTTGTTTTATGCTTGGGTTCTTGGAATCATGTGTTGTAATAAAGTTAGATAATTTCTATTCTAACAGTGTAGTGCACAGTTTGGAACAGTTTTGAAAAGTTCTGACCAAGTTCCTTTATTGCTTAGCTGTACAGTATTGCCAGACCCGCTTGAGGTTCTGTTAGGCCAAACATAAAAAATACATTGTGTATTTAGTAAAATCACATAATGTTGAACACAAACATAAACATAATAAAAGTCCACTAGCTTAATGTGGCAGAGTTTCTCAGCTGGTAAAGCGTTGGCCTCACAGTTCTGAGGACCCGGGTTTGATCCGGTCCTCCATGTGTGGAGTTTGCACGTTCTCGACGTGCCTGCGTGGGTTTTCTCCGCCCACTCCGGTTTCCTCCCACATCCCAAAATCATGCCACCATAATTGGACATTCTAAATTGCCCCTATGTGTGATTGTGAGTGCGGATGTTTGTCTCCATGTGCCCTGTGATTGGCTGGCAACCAGTTCAGGGTGTACCCAGCCTCCTGCCTGTTGACAGCTGGGATAGGCTCCAGCACTGCCTGGCAACCCACATGAGGATTGGTAAAGAAATTTGATGGATGGATAGCTTAATGCTAACAAAAAAAATGTGCAACACAATCAATGAGCTAACAAAACTACAATACAGATATTTCACCAATGTTGCAGCAACATTCACATTCAGAGCTTGTAATACTCACAGACACACTGCATGTTTTTTAAGGGTTATGAAAGCGACTCAACATTATTGCTGCTTAGTTGCAGTAAAAGTAGTAGTAATAGTTTCAGTCTTCTTCATGTTTCATCATCACCATTTTATCTGCAGTGTAGTGCAAATGGATACTGCGGCATGACGTATTGCTCACTCACAGTCTCTGACTGTGTACAATGACATTTTCGAAGAGCATCGGTAGGAGTCACGAGTGGAGCCATTTCCGCTTCGAATACCCAAGATGGTGTTTTCGATGTTAGTGGAAAAAAATGTAAAGAATTGTGGTGACCTGGGGGCTGGAAAAGATTAATGGCCTCTTGCTTGAGTTGAGATACTGGCCATGATCTCTTATGATTAACCAAAGAATTTAGTAGGAAGTAGAAGTACTCAGCTTTTTTTTTTGTGTCTCTACAGTAAAAAATCGTGAATGCCTGTTTTTGACAAAAGCTAAAAATCACAGCATCATACAGACGATTGCAAGCAGTTTTCCACCACCATGTTGTGATTTATGAAGGGTAAGTCTAAATGTAAACAACAATGGCAGAGCACTAACCCTAACCTAACTGAGGCAGAGGAAGTTCTGAACAATTTCAGTGAAGTGTGATTTATCAATTTTTTGGAGGCAGAAGCTTGGTTGAGGGATGAAGAGGCGAGAAATTGTTCTAACAAAGGACTTCAACCTGCTTCATTTCAACTACAGCGCCTTGTGAAAGTTTTCGGCCCCCTTGGACTTTTCAACCTTTCGCCACATTTCAGACTTCAAACATAAAGATATATATTTTTTTGTCTAGAATCAACAACAAGTGGGACACAATCGTGAAGTGCAGCAAACTCAGTCCAGAAGTTCAGTGAGGATGTCTGAATGCTCCAATGTTGACTGATGAGGATAAATAGAATAAAACTGTGTGTGATTTGCAGTGGTCTGATACTCCTTCCATTTCAATATGATTGCTTGCACGGAGCTCCTTGAAATGTTTAAAGCTTGGGAAATCTTTTTGTGTCCAAATCCGTCTTTAAACTTCTCCACAACAGTATCTTGGACCTGCCTGGTGTGTTCCTGGGTTTTCATGATGCTCTCTGCACTTTAAACAGAACCCTGAGACAATCACAGAGCAGGTGCAATTATACGGAGACTTGATTACAGATCGGTGGATTCTATTTATCATCACCAGTCAACATTGGATCTTCCAGAGATCCTCATTGAACTTCGGAGTGAGTTTGCTGCACTGAAAGTAATTATCAAGTAATTGTTAAAAAATATATAAAATATCCAATAAATTTCATTCCATTCTACGATTCTGTCCCACTTGTTGCACGGTGGATTAGTTTGTAAAGCGTTGGCCTCACAGTTCTGAAGACCAGGGTTCAGTCCCGGCCCCACCTGCGTGGGTTTCCTCCCACATCCCAAAAACATGCAACATTAATATTTATTTTTTTCCGGGCACGATGGTTTCCTTCCACATCGCAAAAACACTCGAAGTTGTGAGTGCGGCTGTTTGTCTCGATGTGCCCTATGATTGGCTGGCAACCAGTGCGGGGTGTACCCCGCCTCCTGCCCGTTGACAGCTGGGATAGGCTCCAGCACTCCCTGCGACCCTCGTGAGGATAAGCGGCAAAGAAAACGGATGGATGTTTGAAGCCTGACATGTGGTGAAAGGTTTAAAAGTTCTAGGGGGCATTGTATATCATCAATTCTGAAATCAGAAGTCAAGGATTGAGTTACTGGAAAAAACTTTTTTAAAAAGGGCAATTCATAGAAAAAAATCTTTGCAATACTTTGACTATGTATTTAATATGACAATTTTGCAGTACAGATTTTAGCAAGGATCAAAGGAGTTGATGCAGATGATGTCCTTCCGCGGGCCACTTACAATTCCGCAGAAGGCTGGATCTGACCTTTGACACCTTGAGTTTGACACCTGTCATATATGGCATACCAGCAATTTGTAAGAATGTGCTGGAAACACTTGGGAGGACATCACAGAGCACCAATGTGTGATAACATCCGCAACACTTTTCCTTCAGTGGATTAAATTAGTTTCTAGCACCTAGAATGAACCTGATAACGAGAATTCTGCCACCAACATAAGCAAATTAATTTCATCTATCAACTGTTAGGAGTTCTGGAGCCCTCTGGCTCAGGGGAGGGGGATTGTGAGCTTGTCAACCACAGCAAAGTTCTTAGTGAGGATTTCGGAAATGTGTTTCTGTGCAGCCCTTGGTAACAGTTCAAATTACAAAGGCTTTGTCTGTAGAGGTCAATAGTCACTTTGGAGTTTAGATTTTCTCCACTTACATTCTGCTTTGCTACACTTTGATTTAGAGGTCTTTCCTATCATAGTACTCCTCCACAGTATTCAAGATTGTGTTCAATTTCAACTTAATAACCGATGTGAATGACAAAAAATACATTTATACTGAATATTTATGCTTTTTTCAGCATCTTGAAGAAGACCCTTTAAGTCACCAGTCATTTTCACAAGCTCGTAATGCCTACTCATACAGAGCTTGCTGCATCATCTGCAAACACACATCTCATTGCGAAACTATTATGCCACATTTAAAGGGAATGAAAGATGCTGCTTTGATTGGGAAGAATTGAAGTCGGGTGTGATGATGCAGACACCAGCACAGTTGTCCTACTTTTAAATGCTCTGGGAGTATGCCGGTCCATGAAATTACCACAACCAGTACTAGCCTGCCACCCCATGAAGTTATTTTAGTCACGAAAATAGAGTTCCAAGTCTAGTGATTCTTTACAAATTAACCACTACACAACAACTTGGCCATTGTTGTCCCGTCGTTGCACATGAAACTTCTAAAACATTTTAAAAGTACCCTAAATCTTACGTGTGCAAGGTGTGCTCACCTGTGGTAGTCCAACATGATGCAATGGCTCCCTTGGTTGATTTATATGAGTTTTTATTGGAGGCACATGATAATTACAGAGGATGCCTTGCATTCATACTTTCACTCATCCAGACGTGGAGCGAGCCGCTAAACATGTCATCACTTT
This sequence comes from Syngnathoides biaculeatus, assembly GCF_019802595.1. Classification (NCBI taxonomy): domain Eukaryota; kingdom Metazoa; phylum Chordata; class Actinopteri; order Syngnathiformes; family Syngnathidae; genus Syngnathoides; species Syngnathoides biaculeatus. Next base: position 21,127,042 of record NC_084641.1, read on the forward strand.
GTTAAAGAAATATGCAGCGTTTACATTGTGAGCCGGTGTTAAGTGCCAAATCAATGCTGGGACGCAACGCCAACGTGATGGGCTTAAGCGATCAATATAAGTGGAATGTCACCGACTCCAACGTGTGAGATGCATGGCGGCAACACATTTTGGAAAGGGACTCACAGGTGGTCCCCCCTGCATTTACACATTCGTGTTCATTTCATAGTTTGGCGGGCGTCATGCTGCAGACATGTCTCTGCAGTGAGTCATGTTGGGAGATGAGCATGCTGCCAAGGGGAGGGGGGGGGGGGGGGCGTCGGCCCGAGCGCCGCCGCACTCAGCGTGACGCAGGGAGCGTGAGGCAACATGTCTGCTGTGATAGAGCACATGGCCGATGGTACTGTCAATGCTAAATACCTAAATGGTGAAACATATTTCTGTGTGTTTGACACCAGGTTTAGCGGAAAACAGTCAGCTCTTAACACCTTTTGGCAACCAGACATAAATCTGCTTTTGTAATCAGTGAAACATTTTAAACCTGCAATACAGATTATGAGTACGGTAAACATGAACATTTAGTACACACGCCTTACTGTCAAGAGGCCCTGGTTTCCAAGCTTTGCACACACCTTCCTGTGTGGACTTTGCAAGTTCTCTCTGTGCTTGTGTGGGTTTTGTTGCCTGCTTGTGTTTCGTAATGTATGAAAAGTATGTGAAAATATGTCAAGCAAACGTCATCTCCTCAGCACCTGGTGATAATGCAAGTTTGTTTCTTCTCTTTTTGCGCTCCCACATCCCCCACGGCAACATTCACATGGCGATTTATTGTTTGACAAAAGTATGTCGTCGCCCTTCTAACGTTTGTATACGATTGTGGTGGAAGGTGACACGTTTTCTGCTCATGCCTTTGAGAGTTTGATTTGACAAGATAAAGCCTAGTGATCTTTAAAGAGAGAAGACAGTTTTATCGGAACAGATATCGTGTAGTATAGACACTGTCTGACCAAGATACAGCAATATTTTATGGCATTAGTTTGACATAATCCAATCTTGAAAGACATTTTTTTTATTATTATTATCTGATCCAGCGCTAACTGAGCCCACCAGCATAACACTAATGCCTAGATCAGGCTACAGGATTTCAACCTGGCGATACTGTTGCAGCACATTGCAGATGTGCCTCACCGCTTGTCAACGTTGACATGCTCTGGTCGTTCATTTGGACCTTCTTTGTGAGAACATGATAAAGCAGCTAGAGAAGATCGGATAAGGTTTTCTTTAAGAAGAATCGTTACGGAATTGATGCTGGGCCCAGTCGTTGGCACAACCAGTGTACTTCCCGCTCCCAAGTACAGTGAGCTCATCCAACGAATTCTGGAAGCTTTTCCAATGTTTAAGAGCAACAAACATTGAACCAGATGGTGAGTCCTTATGACCTGCCGCCATGTGGTCTAGTTCAGTTCACCACAGTACTCTCTGGTACAGTTTCCAACGGGGCGGGAAATTAACCCACTTCCCAATATTACCATGATACTGTCAAACCTCTGATTATTGGGCGAACATTTTTGCTAATATGTCACTCAAAGCCTGCATCTGAGTTTTAATCAGGTCAAGTCATGTGAATATAAAATATTAAAAATGATGTGAAATTATTCACATTTTATAGCAATTGCATTATTTTAACTATAAAATAATAATAATTACATTTGCATCATTGATAATTAATCCATCCATACATCCATTTACTGAGCCGGTTATCCTGACGAGGGTCTCGGAACTGCTGGAGGCAATCCCAACCGTCGTTGGGCCGGTGCCGGGGCACACCATGAACGAGTTGCCAGCCAATCACGGGGCACATGGAGACAGACAACAGTCACACTCACCATCACACCTTGGGGTAATTTAGAGTCTCCAATGAATGCATGTTTTTGGGATGTGGGAGGGAACTGGAGTGCCCGGACAAAACCTAGCAACGCTAAATTAGTTACGTAGCTTCAGAATGTGACATAGCTCTCTAATAGTATTGTCTCATCCTTCATAAAATGCAGTACAGCACTGAACATTCTAAAAAATCTGTATCGACAAAATCATATCAATACCACACCACGCCAAAGCTGATTCAAAACGTATTTTATCCATGTATGTATTTTATATTTGATATATAAATCGGGGGCGGTACGGTGGATTAGCTGGAAAGTGTTGGCCTCACAGTTCTGAGGTCCCAGGTTCAATCCCGGACCCGCCTGTGTAGAGTTTGCATGTTCTCCCCGTGTCTGCGTGGGTTTTCTGCGGGCACTCCTCCCACATCCCAAAAACAGGCAACATTAATTGGACACTCTAAATTGCCCCTAGGTGTGATTGTGAGTAAGACTGTTTGTCTCTATGTGCCCTGCAGCAGCCAGTTCAGGGTGTACTCTGCCTCCTGCCCATTGACAGCTCCAGCACTACCGTGACCCTCGTGATGACAAGCGGCTAAGAAAATGGATGGCTGTATGGATAGGCCGCTATGTGAAGGTTGATGCAGTGTGTGCACCGTATGCATGTGCAGATGCAACAAACAAAATCTGTACTTCGACCAGCGATCTATGGTGCAAATGGGTTACTTTCGGATAAACAAAAACTTGGGTTTATAAAGTATTTCATAACTCGTGATCCATTGGGTATTTGTACTCCATTATTTGATAGTCCTTTCCCTTTTTTTCCAGTTCAGATTTGTCAAGCAATATAATACTGTGTAATTCTACTGAAGCATGCTGGGTTGTGTGTGTTTTCTTTGATTCCAGGCCAAGGCTGGGATCCAAAGCAGCTATTAATAACATGTGTTTGTTCATGAACCACAATGTCGTGTCCAATATAAGGCAGGGATGTGAGAAGAGAGGCCAACCTGGGCGAAGAGGGAGAAAGAATAGGAGCGTCGGGATGAAAGAGAAAAGGCTTTCCTAGTCAGACTGTCTGGCTGCAGTGCGGTCTCCAAGCACTCCTCCTCATGTGATTCTGGGGTCAAAGGTTAACCCCAAAGATGGATATCGAGCCGAGGCTCATCTCGTTTGCAAAACTCAGGGAGGTTTTATGTATCTTATCTTGTTTTTTTTTTTTTTTTTACATCCACTGTCTGGAAAGTTTGATTATAACGCCATCCCAGATTTTTATTTACTGCCCTATCAGAGAAGAGGAAGCAGGTGAAGATTCACTTATAAAACTTGCATGGAATTTTCATTTGGGGTACAGAAGACTCCTCCTGTAACACATTTAAATGAGATCGGATACAAGAGCTGGTTCAAACATTCTGCCTTTTAAACAATAATGCTCACTTTGAGCTGATGCTCAGAATGTCGATGGTTGGACATTTACGAGTACGTGTTCAAGAAATCAATTTCTAAACACATTATTCAGGTGTAGTACGTCAAATGTGAGACATTTTTATTTCTTTTATATCATTTCAATCATCTTCAATTGTGTACCTAAAAAAAATATCAAATTCCAATTGCTTAAGTCATTGCTAAATTATTGTTTTCTTTTTGTTTACTTGACATTTTTTCTTTATAAGGTTTTCCCTGACCAGCAGGCAGCAAGGTCAAAATGATCCAGAAAAGTCTGCAAAAGTGAGCAAAAACTGTGCCTAATAAACAAGCCACCCCCACACTTTCAACACACCAAAACGTGTGTTTTTCTTCCCAGGAGTCCCAGGTCGCCTCACCCTTATGCCCTACCCCAACCCCAATCCTGGGTGATCACCTGGAGAAAAGATAATGGAGGATAGTTGCACTTATTAGTGCAATTGAAGTCGTTATCATGGAGAGGACTGGCCTGTCCTACACTTAATGTCTGCTATCTTTTTATTTTGTCTGCTGCACAGACTCCTGAGACCAGTTAATCTAATACGCTGTATTTATGTATAATATAATATTTCAAAACAATTTTCCCTGACACATAACTATTACATTCACAGCCTTTAACGAGAAAACAAGGGCAAACTGAATACGTAATAATCATCATGGTCATTTTAGTAGGCTTACATTCCAATGGGCTTTTGTACATATTAAAAAGTAAGAGCCTAGAGCCTCGATTTGCTCCCATGACCTCATAACTGTGAGGGAGATGGACGAACCTGTAGTCCACTATGCCACTTGCTTCCAGACCAATAACCATAATTCTTACTCTTGACGATAGGTTCTTGAACTAACGACCTGCACACTGACTACAAATCAACAGCAAGTGGTCTAGAGGGTAAAACATTTACTGCACGTTAACTACACAGAACGAGAGCTTTGTAGACTAATCAATGTTGGCATAAAAACTAAAGGTCATTGCATCATTGACTGACATGTGAACTGATTGAGGATTTTGTAAACAGGAAGACACCATGCAGTAAGGTTCTGAAATGTACGTCACAGCGCAGTTGGATGAAGACTTTTCTTCTTCTGACCCTGGAGGAATGTCATCCATTTTACCGCTCATACCCACAAGTGGTGAGTGGGTGTTTTTACCAGGTACATGGGCATTGAGATGATCTGCCGCGGATATGTATTTCAGAGGGAATCGCAAGTCACAGCTTTCAGGTTTCTATGTTCTTGTTTCCGTGAGAAAAGCAAGACAGTTGATTAAATAAATGGCTCTGAGTGTGCAATTGTCTTTTATCATGACAACAATTTAAAGGCGCTCCACATTCCAGGGCCTCTTATGATTTTCCTGCTATGTGTCTTGGAGCCCGCGGAGCCATTAACACGATACCAATCTGACCAGTGGCTCCAGTCCGGGCCCCCTGCGGGCCCTTGAATGCAACCATCGGGACAAACAATCAATACCAGTGACAGATCCCCTTCAGAGAGAATGTAATTACAGCTTTGTGAAGGATAGAGTGTCATTTAAGCACACGCACTGGATGTGTTTGTGTGTACGTGTCTGCGTCTGCGTCTGCGTCTGCCTGCGTGTCAATTACCTTGTCCAACTCTTGTATCTGGTTGTGTACTTGGGCAGTGAATGAGGCCGCCTCTTGCTCAAAGTGAACGGGATGCGGTCCAGCTCATCCGTTACCCTAGTAAGGACTAAAGATGGATTTGGACATTCACTGTCATATACAGTGAAGAACACCGTGCTATATTGCAACTTCTCCCACTTGGAAATCATGGAGGGGTCTGAAATTTTCATCATAGGTGGATGTCCAATGTGAGAGAGAAAAACCAAGACCAAAGAGCTGTCCAAAGACCCCAAAGACAAAATTGTACAACTCCACATGGCTGGAAAGGGTTAGGGAGAAATTGCCAAGCATCTTGGTGAAAAAAGGTCCACTGTTGGCGCAATCATTAGAAAATGGAACAAGCTAAACATGCCAGTCAGTCTCAATCAGTTCTGGCGTGGCCGACCCAGTCTCCAGACCTGAACCCAATAGAAAATCTTTGGAGGGAGCTGAAACTCTGTGTTTATCAGGGACAGCCCAGAAACCTGTCTGATCTAGGGAAGATCTGTGTGAAGGAGTGGGCCAAAATCCCTCCTGCAGTGTGTGCAAACCTGGTGAACAACTACAGTAAACGTTTGACCTCTGTAATTGCAAACAAAGGCTACTGTACCAAATATTAACATTGGTTTTCTCAGGCGTTCAATTACTTGTTTGCAGCTGTATCACACAAATAAATCGTTTAAAAAAAATCATACATTGTGATTTCTGGAATTTTTTGGTAGATCTCTCTCATAGTGGACATGCACCTATGATGAAAATTTCAGACCCCTCCATGATTTCTAAGTGGGAGAACTTGCAATATAGCAGGGTGTTCAAATACTTATTTTCTCCACTGTAAGTGCACATGTTAGTGTATACATTAAAATGTATACATGTATACATAAAAATCACAATAAAAAGCTTGGCCTAACTCGAATGACAACATTGCACTGTCATTAATCACGATAACACACATTGTTCAAAAAATATATTCTTGTTTGTTAATTGTAATTGTGGAAGCGCTAATATGTTAATCATTCTGATTGATAAAAGGTAAAAGCAATCAATGTTAGCTTTGATCACAAGCAGCCACATATATGGCGACGCTGGAGTCGAGCATGAATCCACTTTATTCCAATCAATCATGAGCTCAAACGCATTTGACTTTACCTATCTCTATTTATGTCTTTTTCACATTGTGTCGTCATCTGCATCCAGCGAAAAAAGTGACAAAACACATTTTGTTAAAGTAAGAAGTAGATATCCATCCATTTTCTTAGCCACTTATCCGCAGAAGGGTCGCGGGGAGTACTTGAGCCATTCCCAGCTGTCAGCGGTGGGGTACACCCTGAACTGGTTTCCAGCCAATCATAGGGCACATAGAGACAAACAGTCGCACTCACAAAGACACCCAGGGGGAATTTAGAGTGTCCAATTAATGTTGTTGCATGTTTTTGGGATGTGGGAGGAAACCCACACAAGCTTAGGGAGAACATGCAAACTCCACACAGGCGGGTCAGGGATTGAACCTGGGACCTCAGAACTGTGAGGCCAACGCTTTACCAGCTGAGCCACAGATGCCTCAAAAACTGAAGTGTTTGTGTTGTCTTACATCTAACCTCTGCCCAAAGGAAACTGTTTTTTTGTGGGTGAGTTTACCCATTAATGACTTTTTTTTTTTAATCTGACACAAATCGTTAAAATAAATTATGCTCCTGCATTGGATAAAGCAATTTTGTGTGCATGAAATTACGTAAGCACAACAGTGGTTAAAAGTCCACGATGATAGAAAGTTTGCCTTTGTTGTTACATTTTAATCGAGCGCAGTTCTTGTCGAACCCTTTTCTTTTTTACACTTTCTATCCAAGATATGCAAAAAGGTCACTTGAAATTTAAAAAAAATAAAAGCTCTACAAAGTTTCAGACTGGAAAATGTTGGTCACCTGAAGGAGGTGAATGAATGAATTAATGAACGCATTTGTTGTAAAAACAGATTCCTGGAATAGATCTGCTTGGAATTCTGAGGTTCCAGTGCAAGGAAAACTTGTTGCTCTCTTTTTTTCCCTCTCCATCTCCTCATCCTGAAGGAAGAAAACAGTATCATAGCAACCCGTTTGTTTGGTCCCAGGTCTGTATCAGCAGGACTTGGACCGCCAAGGCTGTGTTTGGAGTAACCAACAGCAGCGGCGAAAAAATCTTAGGCATGCTAAAGACATAATATACAGGAGCCGGGCATGGTTTGCACGCAGTCTGAGTGTCTGATCCTCTCTGCAGGTCGCCATGTTTGGAAGTGCTGACAAAACCAGAAGGAAGACAGAAACCGCAGACTCTGGGCCGGTGCCTGGCCCTCTGCCAGGATTGCTCATCCTCTTCACATTTGGCATCCTGCTATGGGCTGAAACTTGAATAAAAAACGGGGCTCAAATAAACAATTCTCATAAGACTTCATTCAAATATAAATAATACAATTAGGATCAAACGCTTACCTTCATCCAACCGATAACGTTAATGATATACATTGTATAATTGGTTTTAAAAGTAATATATAATATATAACTGTCAAGTCTAAAAAATAAGTCAAGCACTGTAATAAATAACATCACACAAAACACTGTCAACAACATTCACATGAATGCCACATTTTTTGACATGAATGTAAAAAAGAGTCACCTCGTATTTAAAAGATGACAAACAGTAACATTCATGACTAACTAGCTATCAGTAAAAATCAGCTTTGCCAATGTGAGATATTCCATTTTTGATTTAAATGAAACTGAAATATCCCCTGCCCTATGTTAATGTTAAATAGTTTCAGAGGCTTGGCGGGTATTCAACATACACAACCAGATTTCCCATTTTGGCCCGTTCATGTACAGAATTGTATATATAACCGTCCATTTTCTGTACCACATCTCCTCATTAGGGTCGCGTGAGTGCTGGAAACCACCCAAGCTATCTTCGGGCGAGGGGCAGTCTATACTGTGAACTGGTCGCCAGCCAATCACAGGGCACCTATAAACAAAGAAAAATTTACACTCACATTCACACCAAATCCACAAACAATTTTGAGTCTTTAATCCAACTACCATGCATGTTTTGGGGATGTGGGAAAAATCCCTCACAGGCTTGGGGAGAGCATGCAAACTTCATGCAAGCTAGGTTGGGATTTGTCCACTGTGTTGCGATATATAATGTATAATAATTCCTCTTTTTGTGTATTCTTGTGTATCATAACTGTAAAACAAAGTGAGCTGTCTGGTTGAAGTGGCAGCAGCATAAGATATAATAACTGCCTGTTGCTGTGTGTGGATATGACCTGTTTTAAGGAGAAATAGACAAAATTGGGCTTGTCACTGCTGCTTTGCTATTGAAGTTGGATGTGCGCAATTAAACTGAATTAAAAATTATCCTGGCACAGTGCATGACTTTTTACCACATTTTCTTCCCAGTTCTGAGGACCCAGGTTCAACTAAGGCCTTACCTGGGTGGAGTTTGCGTGTTCTCCCTGTGGCCTGTGTGGATTTTCTTCAGCTACTGTGCTATCATTCAACATTCCAAAATCATGCAAGGCAGCTTAATTGAAGACTTTAAATTGCCCGTAGGTGTGAATGGGAGTGTCAATGGCTGTTGTTGGTTTTTTTTTATATGTGCCTGCGTGGGTTTTCTCCGTGCACTCCGGTTTCCTCCCACATCCCAAAAACATGCAACATTGATTGGACATGCTAAATTGCCCTTAGGTGTGATTGTGAGAGAGGCTGTTTGCCTCGATGTGCCCTGCGATTGGCTGGCAACCAGTTCAGGGTGTACGAAGCCTCCTGCCCGTTGACAGCTGGGATAGGCTCCAGCATTCCCGCAACCCTCGTGAGGATAAGTGGGTAAGAAAATGGATGCATGGATATATTACGTGCCCTGCAATCGGCTGGGGACCATTTCAGGGTGTTCCCCGTCTCTTGCCCAGAAGGCTCCAGCACCCCCATGACCCATGTGAGGATAAGCAGTACGGAAAATGTTCAGTGTATGAGAAATGAATGGATGGCTAGATGGATAAAAACTGATCCATTTCATCCTACCACCTGATCCAGACAGGAAAGCCTGACCTGAGATTTGAACCCAAAGCCTCTTAACTGTGAGGCAAACATTGTAACCCTGACCATGACAAGTTGAAAGTGTTACCTTTTATTGTGTATTCTTATATTGTTTTGAGTGTTGAATAATCGGGGTGAAATTTGAAAGAATAATGCATATGGTTAGATGGGTCTTGCGCTGATGGGTTTAGAGCTACCTTAAAACTCATCCTTGTTGGAACATGGAGGGGAAACGATCCCGGAACATTAACATTATAATTGATGTAATCCCACTTTGTTTAAAATGTGTGATTTTACTGCAATACGGATTCTTCCTGAGGTGTCAGCCGTCATCCGGCAGGTCGTCGAAGTGGAGGAATGTGTTAATCAAAGCCTCATTAAGTCTGCACACACACAAATACGCGCATGCACGCGCTCGTGCACACACACTAAGCACACTTCACAGATTGACAATGGGCCCCATTCATGCCAAAAGACTTGACTCTGGAGGGAAGCACAAGCAAGAGTGTCTCTCAGCATTTGGACACATGTAATTGCCATCACTCAGCCTGTCTGATGCTGATAATGGCACGATGGGAAATTCCTGTCAGAGCGCTTTCGCAAGCGACTTTTTTTTTTTTTTTTGGCAGCCTCTGTGTTCCACTGCGGGCCAGTCAAATGCGTTATGACATGCCCACATAGCTGTCATTAAACACAATTTGGAAAAAAAAACACACAGCATCGAGACAATTAAAACTCACAAGCGAGTGTGTGTGTGTGTGTGTGTGTGTGTGTGTGTGTGTGTGTGTGTGGTGTGTGTGTGTGTGTGTGTGTGTGTGTTATTGCCTGGCGTCTGAGTAGGGTCTTGTCTGTCAGTTGGACATGTTGACAGACAGTCTCCACCTTCTTTATTTTTAGTGCACTTTGAAACAACATGAAACTGAAGAGGACTAAAAACATGCAAAGTGGGTCTCGCCTGAGCTGGCGCAACGTTCCTGTGGTTAGTGCTCGCATCCAAAATGTGTGCGCTTGTCATCCTGGCAGCGCTTCGATGACTGGCAGATTGCTAACATGCACTTTTTAACTGCATTTTGCCTACAGGAATTCTACAAATGCTTTTTAGTGGGGAAAAAATATGCATATTAAACCTTGTTTGGGCATACTCTATGTGTAATGGCGCAATGGGACTAAACAAGATTTTTAGTAGCTGATGATGATGATGATGATGATGATGATGATGATGATGATGTTTTAAATATAACTGAGGGACCCCAAGCTTGGATGTCACCAATGTACATTACACAATATATATTCCCCCAACATGAGGAATACCTGTACAATCAAATGGAATGCAATTTGATAGCTAAACCATGTCTCTGTCTGCGCAAATATGCTATAGTTTTTTTTTTTTTTTTATATGATGACACATGGCGGCTCAGCTGGTAAAGCATTGGCCTCACAATTCTGAGGACCCGGGTTCAATCACGGCCCTTCCTGTGTGGAGTTTGCATGTTCTCCCCTGTGCCTGCGTGGGTTTTTTTCCGGGTTAGGGTCCGAAAAACATCCACCATTAATTGGACACTCTAAATTGTCCCTAGGTGTGATTGTGAGTGCGGCTCTATGTGCCCTGCGATTGGCTGACAACCAGTTCAGTGTGTACCCCACCTCCTGCCCGTTGACAGCTGGGATAGGCTCCAGCACTCCCTGCGACCCTCGTGAGGATAAGCAGGAAAGAAAATGGATGGATGGATGGATGGATGATGACACATGCTTGGCGTGACAGTAATGTGAAAAAGTATTAGCCCCCTACTCAAATTGCTATATTTTTGCATAGTTTCTCAACCTGAATGTATAAGATCATGAAACAAATGCAAATATCAAACCAATATCACCCAAGTAAACGTAAAATACAGTTTTTTAATGTTGATTTTATTTATTAAGGGGAAAAAACCCATTCAGTTTCCTGGCCTGATATGAAAAGGTAATGGTACAAGTAAATGTAAAATACAGTTTTTTAATGTTGATTCTATGTATTAATGGGGAAAAAACCTATTCAGTTTCCTGGCCTGATGTAAAAAGGTAATGGGCCCCTAAACTTAATAACTCAGCGACAAATCTCAATTAAAAAGCTTCAACAATACGCGTCTTGAGGTCCCAAATGCTTACTGAGTGAGTGCCAGTTTTTTTTTGTTTTTTGGTTGTTTTTTTTTTGGAATGTATTGCAGGTATTTAATTCAAAATGAGTTTATAGTCCTAAATTTAAAAAAACAATCTGTTTATCAATTTTAACACTAAATAGACAATCTATTTTAATTTTTTAAATATAGATTGAAAAAGATTGAAAAATCATTGCCTTCTGTTGTCATTTGCAATTTACACAACATTCCATTACACAACATTGTGTATGTGCATTGTCTGCTTGCTGTTGATTTATGAAAATGACTGTGGGGGATTGAATCAAAATGCCTTTCTAACAGCTTAGCATACACTTAATACAATGAATATGAAGAACAAAATTGTAACTTTTTTTGCTTCCAGTTGGTATTGGTTTGAATTTCCCGAAGGTGGTCTCCAGTTTAGTTTTTTGTTTTTCTTGTTGTTTGTCTCACGTTTTATGTGTACTTTGTCTTGGTTTGTCATGGTTCTCACGGAAAGCGAGAGTGTACGGTAGCTGTGGCCTCACATCTTGTCACATTGCATCTCTGCAGATTACATTTTACAGGCTTCTCCCGACGCTCTTGATTGTGTTCTACAAAAGTCTGACAGTGCATGCGGCCTGCAATCCTTGTAAAATTAAGCCATATTTAATTTACCTATGATCCATGCTGCAGCATAAATGCCTAATATTAAACATGTATGGAGAAATCGTCCGTGTGTCCCACTCCGCTGACATCACGGCACCCTAAATGTTACTTAAAACTTTGAACCGAACAGTTAATGAAGGCTTTATTATGGCAAAAGTTGTTACTGTTTTAAATAGGGAAATTTGGAGGTCGAACTGTCCTTGAACGGGTTGTGTTGCCCCATTTTATGGTGACAAATAACTGTTAAACATCCCTTTTGAGGACAACTCTCTCTCTCTCTCTCTCTCTCTCTCTCTCTCTCTCTTTCGCTCTCTCTCTCTCTATCTCTCTCTCTCTCACACACACACACACACACACACTATCAATAAAATCTGTCCACCAAACAGCTTCGTCCTTCAGTCATTTAGTGGCTAAAGCAAATAAGGTCTTGGTAAAGTCATATGCGTGTGTTGTTTTTTATCCATGTAAAACTTTAAAGGGTGGCAGGTGTGTGTGTGTCCAATTCAGAATCTCTCCAGTCAAAACCGGCATCATTGTGTAAAGGTTCTTGTGGGCTCAAGAACACTTTAGCAAAGAACTCTGAGTTAACACAATTCATCTCTAAATCTACAAATGCTAATTAGAACTATACCACGCAAAGCGAAAGTCATACATCAATAAGATCCAGAAATGTTGCTGACTTTCTCTGTGGTACCGAGCTCATCTGTGATGGACTGACACAAAGTGGATAGGTGTGCTGTGGTTTGACGAGTTCACATTTCAAATTGTTTTTGCATATCATGGACTTCTTGTCCTCTGGGTCAAAGAGGAAAAGAACCACCTGGATTGATATCATTGTTTGTTTAAAAGTTTAAAAGCCAGCATCTATGATGATGTGGGGGATGGTCTTAGTGCCCATGACTTGGGTTACTGCACATCTGTGAAGGCACCATTCGGATACATATAGGTTTGGAGCAGCATATGCTACCGATCCAAGCAATGTCTCTCAGTGACCAGACAAAGCCAAGCCATATTCTGCATGTGTTACACCAACATGACTTAGAGGTAAAAGAGCCTGGGTACTAAAATGGCCCATCCGCAAACCAGGCCTGCCGACCACTGAAAATGTGCCGTGGCATAAATTTTAGTTAAATTAAAGGGGAAATCCAATGCTTTGCATGAACAGTCTATCCAATTGATACACAAACCGATACTGCTATTTCTTCATTAGATGATGATAAATACGAGAAATTGGTGCTGGGCATAATGGTCTCCCATGAAATCGAGCGTTTGGTGCGCACCTTACATGTCACCTCTGCACACGTAGGTCATGTGACTCACGAAAATGGGAGGGCCCCTGAAAATTTGTAATTGTTAATAAAAATCTTCTCAAAACACTATTAAATGAGAGAGGATTTAACATCACATTGTCAAAATAGGGTACATATTACATGACCTATTGGATACACTGTTCATGCATAGCACTGGATTTCCTCTTTATCTAAAATTTATGCCACAGCATAATGTTAAACATTAACAGCGAAGGCATATGTGTGCCCCACTGCGCCGTAATCATGGTAGCCTAAATGCTAATTAGAACTTTGAACTGAATAGTTTCTGGAGGTTTTGTGATGGCAAAAGTTCCAACTATTTTAAAATGAGGTACTTTGGAGGTCAGTGTTCTTGAATGGGTTGTGTTGAATTATAAACAGACCATTTTGTAAATGTGACAAAGTGTGCAAATACAAATGTATCCTCTTTATTATTGTCACTACAATGTGGAGTGACTATGTCAGTTGCATCCAATACAAACATACCAGCATAGTACAATACAGTAAAAAGATATAATTTTATTGCTGCAGGAATCTGTCAAATACCATAAGAGTGATACATTTTCTCAAACATAAATATGAAAAAGTATAATCCTAAGGAATCTTGTGCACTAATGATAAATTACAAATGTATGGCAGGAATATATAACAGTCACTGATATACAGCCTGCTGATGCATTTGGGCAGGATCAAATCAACATTTCTGTGACATCGAATAGTGTTGCGATAACAACCACACTCTTAAACAAAACACCTTTAGGTGCTGTGTTTTTACCATCTCAGCAACACTCACAACTAATGTAAAAAATAGATATATACTGGATTATTATTAATTGTTCGAGAAAATGCACTAAAGACAGTTTGAGTCATATATATATATGTATATACGTATATATACAGAAAGAAGTTCATATTCATTCTATGTTGTACAGTACGTGGAGTAAAAAGACTCATAAGCACAACAATAACGTTTGACATGTTCAGGTCATTTTACTGGTGAAGCAGCACAACCTGGTCCAAGGGAGAGGCAGTGAAATAGAAACCACAACTCACTTTAGCTCCGCCCACTTCAACCCACAACTTATCACACAGCGTCGGGTCAAAAGTCAGTTGGAACTCGCTCGGAACGTGGCCGTGCTTGCTGTCGTATTGTGGCGCCCGTAAGCGGTTCGTTCGAAGACAACGATCGCAGTTTGCCACGACGTGACGCTACACCCCGAGGAGCACACCCATGAAGTCGGAGCCGTTCTGTATCGTAATAGAGGCCCCGGCTGCGTTGTCCACAAAGATGGAGGTGTATTGGCCGTCCTGCAAAGGGGCAACAAATTCTGTGACGCATTATTCCATACATTCCATCAATGTATGAACTACAGAACTTTACAAAATGTAATTGTCTTATGTAATCCATCCATCCATCCATCCATCCAATTTATTAGCTGCTGATCCTCACGAGGGTCATGGGAGTGCTGGAGCCTATCCCAGCTGTCAACGGGCAGGAAGCGGGGTACACCCTTAACTGGTCGCCAGCCAATCGCAGGGCACATCGAGACAAACAGTCTCACTCACAATCACACCTTTCAGCAATCAGCAATTTAGCGTGTCCAATTAATGTTGCATGTTTTTGGGATGTGGGAGGAAACCGGAATGCACAGAGAAAGCCCACGCAGGCATGAGGAGAACATGCAAACTCCGCACAGGTGGGGCAGCGAACGGACACAAGTCCTCAGAACTGTGAGGCCAACGCTTTACCAGCTGACCCACCGCACTGCCCTGTCATAAACCTATGATGTCAAAATGAAAGGTCTAGCATGTGTACTGAAGCTTTAGAGCAGCGGTCACCAACACAGTGCCCGCGGGCGCATAGTTGCCTCCAAGGACCACCCAAGGTGCCCGCGAGGCATGTTCTGAAAATAGCACAGATCAGAAATTGTTGTTATTATTATTATTATTTGTGATTTAAAATTTGAATCTGACTTCCTTACATTAATTTATTTGCAAATAATGTCTTATTATTGAAAGTATTTATATATTTCTAATGTATAAGAATTGTGAAGGTTTGCCACAAACATGTAGCCCTTCATACGATCAGTGCTCACAAAGTAGCCCTCAGCCCCGAAAAGGTTGGTGACCCCTCCTTTAGAGCATGAGTGGTTTACATACATTAGTGCTAGCACTAGCCTGCTCGGCTACAAAAAAAAATATGTTGCCTGCTTGTAAGCCACATTGTATTAAAAGCATGTGAACATACTTTCAGGTGTTTTTGAAAGGACAGCCCATTCACGAGTACCGGTGACGATGCCACACTGTTCCAATTTTTTTCTTTTTTCCCCAACACAATGCAATACATGGGTGCAAGCTATTGTTGCTGTTGTCTCCATGGTAATGGGTATATCGAGTCACGTTGATTGGTGTGTGTTTGATTTGACAAGATAAAGGTCAGCGATCATAAAAGGCAGGATATGGTGCTATCAGAATAAATGCTGTGGGGTGTTGCCACTCCATGTCATAAATGATGTGGTGAGCTGGATCTGGTCCTTGGGCCTTGAGTTTGACACCTGTGTCTTAAATCATTCAAAAGCTCTAAAACTGCATTGCTGGATAGGAGATATGTCATGATAATGTTTGTCTCTGGCATTTGAGAAATGTAAATGCTAGCGGAAAAGATGTGTTCCGCCTGTTATTGTGCCTGCCCTTCTCATCATGGTTCCACACAGCAGTTCCGTTTGCAGCTGCCCTTTAGATATGCTCTTTAAAGACACAAAATCAACCGTAGCAATTTGGCTCGGGTTTGACGCATGCCTAAATGCTGTATTTTCATATGCTTTTCAAACAATGTGCAAATAAACCTGGTGGTAATTTTGAACATTTGGCAGAAACAAACGTTCATGCAGCTGTTTAGAAGATCCGCTCCAACATCTATTTGCTCAAAGCAATGAAATTTGTGCCAGTTTTTAACAGTCAAACCTTTAGAAAATCAGGCTTCATAAGAGTAGTAAGATCCTTTGTTGATTTGTTTTCCTTGTCACTGTGGGGTCTTTTAAATAAAATGAAATTTAATAAAATAAAAATAGTTAAGACGTTAAAAAAAAAACACATATGCATGTAGAGTAACATCACATCGGCTATGGGAAGTTGAGCGACATCCAGACCTCCTGCACAGTTTTTCTGAGCTGCACTTGTTTGTTCAATTCAACACAGGTATGCAAACAGGAGTTCAAAACATCCAGAGATACTTTCACATCCCATTAAGAATACTATTTTAAAAACAGCTAACTAGTCAATTGGTTTGCACGATAGTCAATCGATGACATTTACACTAATCAAATGTCTGTTTGTCCCTGACCAAAGCAAACCACAAAAAGTATGTAGAGCTCCGTTAAAAATGAACCACAGTTGACTCACCTGGAGCTCCAAGAGTCCCTGAACGCTCACAGTGAAGATCCGACTGTTACTTTCCAAGCCAACAATCATCTCCAATGAGCTGTAAGATAAAAATTGTGTTTCAATCACTATTATTGTATACAGGAGACCTTCTCATTGGTATACAATACAATGTTAAGTTGCGTCGGACTTTGCATAGGAAGGAGTTTTTTTAAAGGCTTTCTGAAGCTTTAGCTTCGGAAATAAAAGGCAGGTAACCAAAACAAACTCCATTTCAATGAAGTTGGAATGTGTAAACTCATTTTGAACTGACGATACGTGCACCTGCTCAGTGATTACTTGGTTTCCCCAATAGCAGCCAATGAGCAAGCGTGTGTCACAACATAAACAGACCAATTCTTTTCAGGTTAAGACTCAGCCGTTTACTGCAACTCAAAGGAAAACAGGCCCCTACTTTTTAACTTGTCCTGTTCAGCTGAACACAAGTAACATTACACCGTTATTTTTGGATGGAAGGGGCCATCTCCAAACTGTTCTCGAAAAGCTCGAAATGTACAAAATATTAGCTCCTGAGCTTCTTCAACAGGAACACTGAATGCTTGATGAGATTCTAGACAGTCAAAGAGTCTGAGGATGACCCCTTCCTGTTCCAAAATGTCTATGCACCAGTGCACAAAACAAGGTGCATAAAGGCACAGGTGAGAGAATTTGTGCGGATGAACTGCACAAAGTCCTGCCCTCAACCCGATACATCACCTTTGAGTTGATTACAAGTGGACAATGAGCAATCCCTCCTCATCCATCATCAGTGTGTAACCTCACAAATACAGTATGCTCCTGGAAAACTGGGCAAAGAGTCCCATAAACTCACTGCTAAACCTTCTTGAAAGCATTCCTACAAGAGTTCAAGCTGTTACTCCTGCAAAGGCTAGTCCAACATTATATCATATAGATTTAGAATGGTCTATCACTTAAAATCATGCAAGTCAAGGCAGGTGAGCGAATGACTTTTGGTCTTACAGTGTAGGAGGATGGATGGGTGAATTCCCAACTCTTTTTTTCTTTTTCGTTTTTTTTTTTCAAGTATGCAGATTTGCAGCGTTCGACATAGTCCAACATGAGCGCTACATGTCCAGACATTCAAACGGAATTTTCTCAGTGCCACTGTACTCTCAAATAAGTGTCGAGAACAAGAATTTTAACTGACGCTTTGTGTGCTTTCAAATAGGAAATTCCAAATTGGTTCCACACATACCGAAACGGTGCAAAAACTCAGACATGAATTCAAGTAGCGCTTGTCAGCAGTAAAATAACATTGTACATTGCAAAGTAAACAAATTGACAAATGGAGAATGTTATGAATGTTAAACTGCCACGGCGGTCAGATTTATTTGCTTCTGAATAAATATCTAACTATGTTATAAAGGTTGATGCATGTAAAGAATGTGAAAATGAAAAAAAACTATAAACAGGAAAAATTGCGCGAACGAAGCCAACTCATATTCAAAATAATAACAAACAATGTCACCCTATGTATCGACCTTTTCAGTGTTTTATAGTTTACTACTGATGGTCGTTTTCTCATTTTGATACTTAATAGACAGCAAAAGATTTAGAATGTTAAAAGATAAAATACATATGCAAAAAGCATCATCTCAACTCCAGACTTTAATTGAAACACTACAATAAAATGCTTAGCTCACCATATGTACTTGCCCTCAAATTTATTTTAAATAATAAGATAGTTTCGATTTTTAGAAAAATGTTATGTGGTGCTTTGCAATGGATTAAAAAAACAAAGTAACCCTCGTAAAAATTGGCTGAGAAATAATCAGGTTCAGACTTAATTTTAAAGTCTTTGCAATGCCTTTAACAAGAACATCGACCTTTCCAACATTGCTGCCAGACAACCACATCAGTAAGTTGGTCTGCCACAGCACGCTGCCGAATAGTTTTCATTTATATGGTCAGAACTGTTACATACTGTACAATTGTACTGTGGCAACTTGAATAATGTTTAATTTGATAACACAAGACATGAAACGACACCGTACCACACGATGATGCGTCGATTACTCCACTTAAAGTGCTGAATGTTAATGTGGCGGCATTGACTCAGCAGGGGCTTGTTATGGCGTCTCCCACTAATAAGATAATTACACACTTGGCGCAATCGAGCTAATTCCCAGTGTATGTATCAGATCCGATATAAAATGTCTTCTAAGCTAAGCTATATCAAGTTCTTTCATCATTATTATTATCAGTAGTAGTATCCATCCATATTCTTTACAGCTTGTCCTCACAAGGGTCACCGGTCAGCTGGAGCCTATTCCAGCTGTCTGAGAGGTGGGGCACATCGTGAAATCCCCGCCGACCCATCTAGGGCACATAGAAATCAACATCCATTCATATTCACACCTATGGGGAAATGAGATCCTTCGTTTAACCAACCATACATGATTTTGGGATGCGGGATGAAGCCGGAATACCCAGAGAAAACCCACACTGGCATAGGGAGAATATGCAAACTCCACACAGGCAGGATTTGAACCCCAGTCCTCAGAACTGTGAGGCAGACACTCTAACCAGTCGTTCACCAGCTGTACTGCCAGTACTATTATTATTATTTTTATTATTCTTGTCATTATATCATATCACCCTGTTTTGGGTCATCCAACAAATGGTCTTTCTCGGTCTTTTAAAACCTCGATCAAATTTCGCAAGTCTTTCCAAAATTAGGTCATGGCCTCAGCCTGAACATTTTCTTAAGTTACATTATAGCTCCAGTTTATTTCTAGAACTGATTATTATATACATTATCATCATGTTTGTGAAGAAATGTGTTTAACAATCTACAAATATCTAATCTTAATCAGCGCCCAGATTGGATTTTGTTTTGCTCTTGAGATTCACCTTGTGTGATACTTACGTGTATCTGTGGCAAAGTGACTCGATGCAGATTAAGACACGGACATTGTCCCTGGCCTTCAACTGGCTCTTGCTTTTCTTCACTTCACTGTGATCTGGAAAAAGTTCACATTTATTTATTGTTATATCAAAAGCAACACCACTGCATTTATGTACATTAGAAATTGGACCATAGTAAAGCTCCATCATTGTTTCAGAAGATTATGTTAAAACACAGACAAATGTTTTTTAATTTAGCGTGTGCTTTTGCTCTCGTCGTTGTAGGTTAACAACTTAACAACTTTACCACAGTGGGTTAAAAGTGTCTTACTTCATACTTTGAAGGAAGGTCTGTGGTGATAAAGCGACCTTTTGAAAATCAATTTTGTTTTAAATGTTTTCTTAAATAGTTAAGTTCAATCGTTTGATTGTTAGTATCCACAACAACATCATACACTTCCAAGTCTACACAGAATCCGTCAATGCTTACATGAGGAAGTGCATTGAGAATATTACCGTCTCCACAACCATTTCCATCAGGGCCAATCAAAAGTCATGGCTCACAAGGGAAGTCCACAGGCTCCTGAAGGCCAAGAATGCTGCCTTCAGAATGAACGAGGTGAGCCGAAGGAAAGCCAGGGCCTACCTGTCATGTGGCATCGGAGAAGCTAAGACAGTCAGGCCCTGTCTGACAGACATGCCACCCCCTCCCCACCAAGACCTGCGACAACTCCTCTTCTCTGCTGGATCAGCTGGCTTTGCTTGCTTTGAGGCAGACAACAACACCCCAGCACAGAAGATCCCTTCACCTCCAAGTGACCACATGCTGCTGCTGTCTCTGGAGAGAGTGTGGCAATCACTCAGAAGTACCAACACAAGGAAAGCCTCCGAACCAGACAACATTCCTGGTCATGTCCTGCGAGACTGCACAGATGAGCTCACAGATGAACTCACAGACATCTGCAACACCTCACTGACCCAAGCCGATGTCCCAACCTGCCTCAAGCCACCATCATCATCCTGGTCCCAAAGAAGCCATCTCCCTTCTGTTATGTATGTTCTGTAATGACTACCGCCTGGTTGCACTCACTCCCATTATTATGGAGTGCTTTGAGCACCCAGTCATGAAGCACATCGATGCTCCTCACCCCCACCCCCACTCTGGACTCCTGCCAGTTATTAGCATATTGGTCCAACTGACCGATGATCCTATCTCCATAGCCTTCCACTTAGGCCTCACCTACTAGGAGACCAAAGACTCACATGTCAGGATGCAGTTCATCAACTTCAACTCAGCATTCAACACCATCATGCCCCAGCAGCTCATCCTCAAACAAGACCGGCTGGGACTCAATAACTTCCTGTGCAACTGGCCGTTCAACTTCCTGATGAGGAGACCGGAGGCAATTCTGGTTGGCAGCAACACTTCCAGCACCATCATGTTGAACACAGAAGCCCTCCAAGGATGTGTGCTCAGCCCCATCCTCTTCACTCTGCTGACCAATGACTGCACACCCCTCATGCAGCTCCAACATCTTCATCAAGTTTGAAGACTAAATAAAGTAACTGGTGGATCTCTCAACAACAACGATGAAACAAGCTACAGGAGTGAGGTGAGCTGCTTAGCTATGTGGTGCAAGGACAACAATCTTCGTCTGAACAAGGAGAAGACTAAGGAGATCATAGTTGGCTTCAGGAGAAGGCATACTCAGCATCCTCCACTAAACATCATCAGTGCTACAGTAGAGTGGGTGAGCAGAGCCGAATTCCTAGGTGTACACATCTTCGAAGACTTATCCTGGATCACTAACACCACAGCACTGGCCAAACAGGCCCCCACAGCGGCTGTACTTCCTGTGGAAACTGAAAAGTGTGAAATCCCAGTCCCCAATGATGATCTTCTACAGAGGGATGATCGAGAGCATCCTGTGCAGCAGAATTACCGTGTGGCATAGCGCCTGCACTAACTGCCGCAAGATCCTGCAGCACACTGTGAGAGCAGCTGAAATGATCATATATGTTTTTCTCCCCTCTCTTCTGGACATTTATCACACCCACCTCACTTTCAAGGGCACCAGCATCGCAGGTGACCCCTCTCCCCCATCCCACTGCCTCTTCAGTATGCGGCCATCAGGGAGGAGACTGCAGCGCTTTCTGGCCAAAACTAGCAGGCTCAAAGAGTTTCTTCCACTAGGCAGTCAGCATGCTCATCTCCCTCTCTGACTTGCCTCATTTCCCCTCCCAGGCACACATTACCACTGAATCTAAATCATAAATTCAGCTCATGCACAAACCACACTTTAAGCACTGTATTTGTGTTACCCTTGCAGCACTGTCTACATTACCAAACTGATTATTCTGCTACACTGGTAATAAACGTCTATAATTTAATATACCCTCCATAATACTCAACTACGTACATTGCTGCTCATAATGTCAATAGCAGACATATATTTGTATATGGGAGTTGCAGTTCCTCATGTTAATTTAGCCAGATTGACAATATTGTTTATATTGTTTCTAATGTAATAACGTACATATTTTACACAGAGCAGTTTATTTATCTTTATTTACCTTCATTTATTTATTTATTTTAACTGTTTAGTTTGGTTGGTTATTACACCACCCCAGGTCTGAGAGGAATGCAATTTCGGGTATGTTGTACGTCATGTCAGATCTGACAATAAAGTTACTTGAATTGGCATTAACCAAACAAGCCATCAAAAAATGTTACATATTCTTACAAAAAAAACAAGAAATTTGTACCAGGGACAACTTGCATTCACCTTAACATAACAACAACAATTCTCAAACACATAACTCATGCATTATACAATCAGGTTGAATATCAAGTTATGAAGCAGCATGTGTGGCCCGTAACTACATCTTTAATAGTAGGTGTTTTGATTTACCAATGTGGACATTGGCAGAGAACTGGTAGATGCCTGTGATGGGGGCGGTGAATCTGCCAGTAGCCTGGTCCATGCCTGACCCTCTCAGGAAGGCTCCCTTAGCTGGTGGCTGAAATCATAGTGACATCATAGACGGAATTTTACAAATAACAGATAATAATTGATGATAAAGTATTATGTATGGAGGTACGGACTGGAAAGGAAAGGAATGAAGATTAGCCGAAGTAAAACAGAATATATGTGATTGAATGAGAGGGGCGGAGGAGGAAGAGGGAAGGTGGACGACTTCAAATACTCATCAATACAGAGCAATGGAGAGTGTGGTAAGGAAGTGAAGAAACTGGTTCAAGCGGAGTGGAACAGTTGCCGGAAGGTGTCTGGTGTTCTATGCGACAGAAGAGTCTCCGCCAGGATCAAGGGCAAAGTTTATAAAACAGTGGTGAGGCTGGCCATGATGTACGGATTAGAGACAGTGGCGCTGAAGAAACAACAGGAAGCAGAACTAAAGGTGTCAGAAATGAAGATGCTGAGGTTCTTGCTTGATGTGAACAAGTTGGATAGGATTAAAAACAAGCTCATTAGAGGGACAGCCAAGACAAGGTTAGAGAGAGCAGACTTCAATGGTTTGGACATGTTCAGAGGCAAGGGAGTGAGTATATTGGTGGAAGGGTGCTGAAGATGGAGCTGGCAGGCAAAAGAGCGAGAGGAAGACCAAAGAAAAGGTTGATGGATGTTGTGAGGGAGGACATGAGGACAGTGGGTGTTAGAGAGGAGGATGCACAAGATGGCTTAGATGGAAAAAGATGACACGCTGTGGCGACCCCTAACGGGACAAGCTGAAAGAAAAAGAAGAAGAAGAATTGATGAGAAGTTATGTGAGAGAGTTTGAGAATAAGGAAACACACAAGTTGGGAACCTAGAATCCAGTTCATTTGTCTAGCTTGGCTAATCGAGGCCCATGTTACCCTTCCTCATACATGGGACCATATCATAGAAAAGTCATGTAATTAATGCCTCGCCAATAGTTGGGACAGCTAAGTTCCAAGATTGAGTTTATCTGTGTGGATGGCCTCGGTTCCATGCTTTCTAGTATTTTCTACGTTTTGTGTTTTTCATTCATCTTTTTGGTGACAACTTTAATAATTACATGGACAATTTAGTAGGCTAGACTACAGTAGCATATGGTGAAGCATATGCCATCTCTCAGTGAAAAGAAGAGAGACAAAATCCTCCATGCATATGTTCTAAACCCTAGATGTATTCAATAACTCATGGGTCTCATCTGTTTACAGGCTACATGTTGTTCCGGCACCATGATGATGTTTAGGGTTGCTTGAAAAAATGTTCTGTTTCATTTTACAGTTGGATTCGTACTACTACCGAAAAGCTTCAGGTAAAGTTAGGAAGGGCTGAAATGTCTGGTACCAAAGTTTGATCGCGAACAAAGCAGATGAAATCAACATAATATTTGATTAAAAACAAAAAGATTCCACGAGGGGACCTTGTTTTTTTCAACTATCTGAGCAAGTCACAACTCCACACAGCTAGCCCCCGGCCTGTCCACCTCCGTCTATAAAGAATCTGCTATGCTACCCTTGTCAACAGCTTTCTTCCACTACAGCAAGCTGTTTCTTAAAGTGTCTATTTCTGTCCTCTCCAAACTTTATTCCAAGTCACAGACAGAGTGGCTTTTGTGTGCTGTCCAGAAAGTGATGTGTGGAATTGAACTGATATTTTGGTTGGTCTTTGGGTGGAACTTGAGGCTTCAGCATGCCAGTTCCCACTGCAGGGGACGATGCCTCACACAAATTAAACAATGACTACCAAACACTAAACTCTCTCCACAACAGGCTTACCAGTGAAAAGTAAGTGGGCCAGAAACAACATTTTCGAGAACAAATCTTCAAGTTCTGTCCACAGTTTCACAGGGAATAAAAAAAAAAAAGATAACAATATAATTTATCAGATTATATTTATCTGTATTTAGAGGAAAATATATTTAAGTTGGGAAATACATTTTTTGAAGATCCAAAAAAGATTCATTTTGACAAAAGCACATCTAAGTCGAGCCTCATAAATATATATAAATATACCACTTTAAAATTAGCTCAACAGGGGTGCTAGAGCTCCTCAATGTAAGGCTTTTTTAGGCAATCGTTAGCCTGAAGAAAAACATTTTCTGGAAAGGGCACAACAAGAACATAAAATGAAAAACATTGTGAATTACAATATATAGTTGACCATAAATTAGTCAAACTAAAAGCATATGAAAAAACAGTGAAGAATGTTTGAAGAACTGTAGACGCTATGACCGCTTCCAAAACAGACAATTTAAAGAAATGTCCCTAAGCACAGGGAATATAGGATCGCCAATTAACCCAACATAAAAGTTTTCAGAATGTGCCAGGAAGTCAGACTATTTAGAGTAAGCCCACATAAGAGCACACACAGGACGGCCTGAGCCAAGATTTGAACACAGACTCTCAGAAATGTGAGGCAAACGTGTTAACAACTTCACACTGTGCTACCCACATATGAACATGCAAAAAAATAAAAATATTACTAAGGACTTTGCTTCAGTCATGCAGCAAGTGGAGCGTAGTTGTGAACGTTTGCAACATACTGTTTGAAAATTCTGGAGCTCCACCAGAGTCTTCTTGTCCACAACTATGGGTCCCTTGAGTTTGCAGTGGAAAGCCTCATCTATCCTCCTGTAGGAGGTCATGCCTTCCTGCAATGTGAGGAGAGCCACGGGCAGCTGGCTGGAAGAGGGTTGTCGATCCACAGCCACCGCTCGTCTCTCCGTAGCCTCTGTTAGGAACACAAGATCGTCACCAACGAGGTCCAGCGGATACTATTTTCGCAGATTATTTGTCCTACATTGACCGGACAACCGAGCAATTACCTTTTATCATTTCTTTGAACTCTTGGAGGAGAACTTCCTGGGTGACCTCGGCTCCAGGTGAGCCGGGTGGTCCTTGTGGGCCCGGAGGACCTGGAGGACCAGGTGGGCCTGGCTAGGGTAAGGACAGACACTGAACTTTAGGAACCAAACAGCTCACCAAAGTTCACATTTTTAGAGAGTAACTCCTCAAGTGTCATGCGTGTGTAGGTGGGAATTAAGGCCAGATGGAAAATAAAATAACAACAATAGAGGGTGTATTTCTTCTTGACAAGTGGCTCTTTATTTCAAGAAGAATCCAACCTTAGGCATTTGTCTTCTTGGCATTCTGGAAGTGACCATTCAATGTCCATAAATCAACACACTGCATTACGTGTCTAGCTCTGGCCTTTGGGTACCCTGCCAGAGCTCTTGGTGCATTCATGAACGGATGCAAAAAAGAAAAAGTGGTATGGTATGGAACAAGCAAATGCATGTTTCAGTCTCATTTTATTTTATCCGCAACCCTTGTGAGGATAAGAGGCTCGGATAATGGATGGATCTTATTTAATCTTTTAACTCAAGGAGATATTAGCAAACAGAACCAAACGTTATTGCTTGATGGAAATGAAGCATTTTTGGATACATTTTTTTCAAGAGTGCAATGCTCTCTGCCATCTTCTGGGTTTACCAGAGGTCTTTTCCTTTTGCGACATTTTGCTGGGAAGTTGCCAACAGGTCTTTTGACAAAGTCCATCCATGATCCCAATGGATCCACTCTCTGGTTGTCAGAAACCTGCAACGAGAAGGTAATATTGCCTTGGATTTGCAAAGAAGGAGGAACAGTCTTAGGTAAAGTTATAGTGAGCCCATCTGTGAAAGCTGTATATTTTTATATTTGAAGAACTATTTTCCAAAACACAACAAGCAACAAATTTAGAAAAGACTGACCTTGCCATTCTTTTTTGTGTACACTGTATTAGGTTTTGTTCAGGCTGAGTGGATAAATCACATTTCCTGGATTAGTCACATTTGATTCTTAGCATGACGGAAAAGAGCTCTTGATTTGCATTATTAAATCATGGGATTTTCCAAACAGGACAAATTGTTTTCAATAACCATCAGCATTCAAAGTTACAGTTTGAAGTGTATTCAATGTATTCTGGCCAAAATAGAGGAAACTAGGAACAAAGGATCAATATAAAAAATAATTAATTGGTTTGTGTTTTGGAGTCAATGTTAATGAAGTCAATAAATTCCATGCAAGTTATATTTAATGTTTTTCCTATGCCATAGGGAAAACCTGAGCCTTGCAAAAATGCCGTTTCCTGTTGATTTGAAGTGTAAAATAAAGTTAGTTGGCGAATGTTTGCCATGTATCATCAGACTGCCTGATAAACTGATGCGGAAATTGTGAAGCTAAAGTTTAATTCACAATCATTATTTATTTGTAGAAAAATAAATGTTGCCTCCAAATAAACATCTTCTTGGTAATAGTTACCTGGTATTTTCAGCAGTCATATATTAAGAAGTATTTTAAACTTATATACATATTTTGTCGACATAATGTAGAATACAGAATTAGATCATAATACCGTCATAATATATAATATATGATAAATGTATGTTAGTAAATGCATACCTGAAGGACTATTTAAGATTTTTTAATAGTAATTTTAAAGGTCCAATTAAACTAAGGAAGACTTTCTGTCTCTCTTGCACCATTTCCTTTAACGAGAAAAATGAAATGTGGCTTTTTGGTTAACCATTTTCAGTTTGGCCAGCGGCCTTTTAAAACAATCAATTACTGTAATGCGAATTTTGTCCCTCTATATTTTTTTTTTTTTGACTCATGTGCCACATCAAATCCTAATTTCCCAAACAGCCTCAGACAAATATAAACAAAGTGAATGATTTCTGGAATGTTCCCTAAGCACGCTGGTGAAAAACATCTTTGCAATGCATTTGTCTGTGAACTGTCATCGTTCGTTATTGTAATAGTATGCAGTATAGCCCTACTTCACTTGATTAAATTGAGTTAGTCTATTTGATATGTACGTATAATTATCTGAAACAACTCACTCATAATAGGTTCGTGCACAACCCCCGTTGGTTAAACACGAAATGTTCCAAGGTATCTGGACACAACCTTCTCATGCATTATACTGCATATTTTGATTTATGTCAAACGAGAGCCTGAATGAATTCCAGTTGCATCAATCTTAAGCAGCCTTTCACCAAATGTCAAAGTCTTTTGCAGTCGAGATAGATGAGGAGATAAAGACGAGCCACGAAAGGTGAGTCGTCTGAGATGGAATTTGTTTAGGTTTGGCAGCGGGACGCAGATCACTTATCTGCAAAACCAACACACAATTTTTTTTTTCACTGTACAAGACCTGCCTCTTGTTCCACTGCAATAAAAAAACTGACTTCTTGTTTGCCTTCTCAATGTGCTGGAATTAAAAAAAAAAAATTCCCCTCAAATATTTGGAGTTTCTCTTCTGTTTGACAGGAGACTAAATAAACAAGTTAACATGTTGGATTTTCTTCAGTTTTTTTTTTCTTTTTACTTCTGAGTCTGGGAAACATACAAAAGCAATGAAAATGAGAACTTATAGGACTACTTTTCCAGCCTCCAATACACTTTCCATAAAATAGAGCCTAGTAGAGGTTTTCCATTGAGAGGTTTTAAGAATAAGAACAGTTTTACAGGGTGATTATGTACTTTTTTTTCCTCAGTAGCCAGCAGTCAGTGTTAACATAGCAACTCTAAGACTAGGAAATTGAGTTCTCATTTTTTCCTCAACAAGCATGAAATAAACAACAAGACATGTTTGAATTATTGTTATCATCCCTGGTTATCTTGGCAGCCAAATAGTGATAGTCAGAAAGTGAGCAAACAATAAAGTATTTCTCAAGCCAAGCAGCCATTGTGGTAAAGGCTCTGGGTCGCGTCCCATTATGTTTTGTCAATTGGAGCCAAAACCCAGATTGCCCTTGCAAGACCGTGGCTTCTATGTTAGAGTTGTGAAGTGGAAAGCAAAAACTTTCAAATGAAAGTGTTAAAACCTCATCCATGTATTCACATCTTGTGGGAAATGAAAGGTTAGATTAGTTAAGTTCTACTAGTTTACACTCGTATGTCTAATCATTGTTGTTAGTTGTTTATAAAGATTTAGGATTTTGATTTTGATAATGCAAAAACAATTTCTACATCTACTTGATTTAATATTTCTTATGGAGAGGGGGAGTTAAAATCTAACAAAAATTGAAGGGTGGGCCACAAAATTACCGTTTGTAATTATAGCATTTCTATTTGATGAAAATTCCTAAACAGAATTTTCCCAAATTTTTAATATCATGGAAAAGTTTATTGACTTGGATAATTCCATAAAAATGTCATTGATTGTTGAGTCAGGGCCCACAATTTAAAAGATTTCAAGAATTTTTTTGTTTATGTTTTACAAAATTTGAGATTCTCACTAATGAAACCCACAAAATAAAATAAAAAAGTAATATAGTGAAGAAATCAGCCAAAATTTTGCAGGCCATAAATGATTTATTTATTCAATTCAGAGGACCTGCAAAGGTTTCCCAGATGTCATTAAATTGCTCCAGTTTGGTTCAATGGTCTCAATAGGGTTCAATATGGTGAAAACCGTCAGAATTGGGAACTGGCCAGAAGACCATCATTGATGCCCCCCATAGGATGAGCAGGCCACAAACATTCATAGGGAAGAAGATTGTCTGTATACAGAGTGATTTGTCCAAAGATATCAATGGAAAATGTGGTGTAAGGGCAAAATGTGGCAGATGAAGATGCACCAGCAAAAGAGATGACCATGGGTTTCACCTCATTATCAAACTGAGAAGATTTAAGAATCTAGATGCAGAGAGAGTGGAATGACGTGGAGTCACAGCTTCAAAAACCACCACATTCAGATGCGTCCGGGAGATGGGAAAGACCTTTAACACTTTAGGTGTGACTGTCCATCCATCTTTTATTGGGGCCGCTTATCCACAAAAGGGTCATGGGAGCGTCGGAGCCAACCTTCTTTAGGACAGGATGCGGAGTGCACCCTGAACAAACACCTGTTCTTTAGATAATTTAGAGTGTCCAATTAATGCATATTTTTGGGATGTGGGAGGAAACCGGAGTGCCCGGAGAAAAGCCATGCAGGCATGGGGGAGAACATGCAAATTCCAAACTGGTGGGGCCAGGATTTGAACCCAAGTTCACAGAACTGTAAGGCCAACCCTCTACAGCTGTGCCACCATGTCACCTCCATAAATATTAGTTGATGGTATGTTAGTATTTGAACCCTGAAGCCATTTTTGGGACATCAGGAGAGCAAATTCCACAGTAAGTCGAAGCTTCACATTGGTCATGTCATTGAGTAAACTTATGAGGCATTGGAGCATTGGTTTTGCCTGCATAAAAAGAAAGGCAGCATATAATTAACAGGAGTTCATCCATACACCGAGATCGTTCTTGTTAAAACACACACACACATGCAGGCATCATTATAATTAAGATATTAAAACTTTACCCCTCAAGGATTTTCTGTACTCAAGGACGAACGCCAACAGCAAATGTAATTATTGACTTCATTTATGTGCTTAAAATCACAGTTATTACTGGAGTTCAATCATCATCTTAAAGAATGATGAACTTGTTCCATTCTAATGCTTCTCCTTATTTATGGTTGTGAACCGTTCGACCGCAGTGGGGTGCTCTGATGGCTTGAACACCTTATGTGCTTTTTACACAAGGATTTTATTTCAGTTAAACATTGATTTACACTCCATGCTTAACTGGCGTATTGCAGAATTGTTGCGGTCAGGACAATAATGTGATAATATTGTATTGTGAGTCCTTTTGTGATTCCCATCCCTGTTGTGCATCCGTGTAAAGTAGTCAGTGTAGACATGCATGTGCAAATCCAACAATTCACAATTAGTATTTTTTGACTCCGCTTCCCTCCAACATCCCAAAAACATGCACAGTAGGTTGACTGAAGACACTAAAATGTCCATAGATGTGAATGTGAGTCTGTGGTTGTTTGTTTATATGTACCCCGCGATTGGCTGGCAACAAGTTCAGGGTGGAGCTCGCCTCCTGCCTGCAGTTAGCTGGGATAGGCTCGAGCACTCCTGTGACCCTTGTGAGGATAAGTGGATCAGAAAATGGATGGATGCAACAGGAGTGTGCCAAATTTTCTAAACGACTGCTACAATTAACATTTACAGTCAAATGACAGACTAGAAGCATTGAAAAGGATTGCGATTTGTCACATTGAATTTTAACCCTAACCTTGATTGTTTGTTTTTATGGAAAGAGGAGAGAAGCTGTCAGAATGTCAGGTGGTGTAGGTGGGCAGTGTTTTGTCTTGCTAACTAGTGGGTAAGAGTTGGAAAAAATGGAGTCCAGGTTGGAGGAGCCCAAGAGAATTTTGATTGCATGCAAGTCCTGAAATGTGGGAGGAGAGGGGGGGGGTGTAACTACACTTTTTATACAGTTTTCACTGTACATTGAACAGTCTGGTGTCTTCAAATGGAGATGAAGCGGGCCTTGGTACCAGTCTGACAGCTGACAATGAACACTATCGATGCACGAGTGCCTGGAAGTAACTTCGTCTGTCAGCAACCCAAACCGGGAGAACGTGTCACGTCGTCTGCCTGAAGATGAGTAGTTCGTTCTCGGCAGCGTTTACCTTTCTCAGTGTCGCTCCAGGCCATGCCACGGATACGCTAGTCTGGAACTGATCCCCGACAAGTTTGGGACCATTTACAAAACACGCTTTTAAACTAAGAACAAATAAAAATGGAGTTGCTTGCCTGTTTGCTTTTATGAAAAGAGCAAAACAACACAGTTGTCGTAAATATTGATAGCGATCTGACATGAATGAGGACAACCAAAACAAGGGACCCCTGTGGTATTTTTGCATATTTACTGCTACTCCATCAACAGTCAAGTTACATTCTGTTCTGATGATGCTAGCCACTGCTCAGCAAGCATAGTAACAGTGTTGTCACTCATTTCTGCAGGTCCACGTGGCAGGAAATGGGTTTGATAATATTGCCATCTTTATGTAAAACATTTAAAAAATTCATTATGGAAAAATTCCGATTTTTAAGAGGTCACTGTCAGGTAACCCTTCCCTTATCCTACATTACATTGAAAATGGTACAGTCGCCCTTTTTGAACATAGAGAAACATCTATCCATCCATTTTTTTCTGCTTATCCTCACAAGGGTCGCAGGAAGTGCTGGAGGCGGGATACACCCTGAACCGGTTGCCAGCCAATGGCAGGGCACATAGAGACAAACAGCCACATTCACAATCACACTTAGGGGTAATTTAGAGTGTCCAATTAATGTTGCAGGATTTTGGGATGTGGGAGGAAACCTGAGAGCCCGGAGAAACCCCCCGCAGGCACGGGGAGAACATCTAAACTCCACACAGGCAGGGCTGGGATCGAACCCGTGTCCTCAGAACTGTGGGGCTAATGATTTATTAGCTGAGCTACCGTGCCGCCCAAAGAGAAACAATAAATAAATAAATAGAATGAAACGTGGCATGCCACGGATGAGTTATTTTGGACCTTATGACATTAAAACAAACAAAAAAAAACATCGAAATGCAAACCAAAAGCATTTGACATGGTGGTTCCATACTGAAATCATCCAACCACGAGGTACTGAGGTACAATCTCCCCCATATACTGCATATTATCATTTGTACTAATAAAATCATACTCTTTAAAAGACTCCTTACTTAAATTAAACACCAAATATTTGCTGCCCCCCCCCAGAAACACATACATATCATGACTTTAGGAAATAATGTCAATATTCACTACTACAAAACTACAAAGTCACAAACTACAAAATCACTCAATGTATACAAAGCAACCGAATTATCAATTTTCTGAGCTGCTTAACATAATAATTACTGTTATTATTTACAGAAGCCTTATACTGTATTTTACCTCAAACAAAATCACGATCTGGCAATATAAATATTCCTTCGAGTTGATGTGTTTGTGGGGTGAGGCTGGGGAATTTGGTTGAATTTTTATGATGCCATAAAAGCAAAAATGTGGCTGGCACAACAGTACCCTGAGACTTCATTTCAAGCATCTCCTGTTTTTTTTTTTTTCCATGAATTTTACTTCATTTTACAAGTGCTTGCGCATGTGTTGGCGCACAGGGGCAGAGAGCCATGTTTTGTTGCTGATAAAAGTGTTGCACAGGCAGGCTTGAGGCTAGATAGACAGGATGATGAAGATCCGTCTAATCCTCTTGTTATTTTCCATGCCTGTGCTGCACCCTGTGCAGTCATCCATGCATGGCTGAAAGGGGATCACAGTGCACCCATCACGACCTGAGAGGCAGGGATCCTGGGGAGGTACAAGATAAGAGCATCCTGCTAACCTGAGTGCATCCAATTTTTTTACAGTACATGAGACAAATTATCTCTGAAGATTGCCTGTTGTGAATGTTTGAGAATATTGTTCCTGTCCGAAGAAACTCTCATTCAATGTAAGTCCTCAAGCCGATTGCCCCTGAAATCATACAATTTGAAAATCCATCCATAATTCTAGGGAAATATTCAACATCATGCGACGTCAGCATCTCATGAGAGTTCATTTCAGTAAGCACAAAGTTGCTTTTTGTGGGTTTCTTACAGCGCATAATCCAGTCGGCGTCAACAAGGGACATTAAGAGAAATGAGACACGGCAAGTTACTGAGCGTGAAGTCAGCCGAATCAAATTCAAATCAGCAACAGGATCCAGGATCGGCTCTTGGCATCAAATCCTTAGATAACCATGAATAAGTATTGAATAAGAGGCTCTGGTAGAGGCCTCACCTTTGTTTCACTCCAGCACTTTATGGCCACACCAAGTGTAATGTTTGACTTGACTCGAGATTCTTTGGTCCTCTCAACAATGATAGACAGCTCACAATTTTTTTTTTTTTTTTTGAAGAGCAATGAAGGTTGCAGTGTCTTAAAGAGGTTAAATTGGGACAATGAGAGAGGTTCAGGCAAAATTATTATTTTTTTTTTAAAACATAAAACAAGTCCTCATCTCAATATTGTGATTTTAGTACCTTCAAGGAAAATGATGTGAGGGTTCCCCACTGCAAACAGCCCACACGCAGGATTGGTCATCCTGGAAGTGTTTCCACTTGGCATGAAGGGGTAAAAAATGTAAATGTTTGGCCAGTTTGACATCAACTATTTCATGCAAGGGTGCCTCGACCAGACATGCTCTTTTTCTTGCCATGTGTCGAGCGATAACAAACTAAATAAGCAGTCTGAGTTGTTTCAGGGAACACTTTTGCCTCTGAAAGCAGAAAATTTTGGCAACGGCGAGGTAATGTTTTTTTTTTAATTGTTATTTTTAGTTTATGTGATGCTAGAAGTTCAGGTCGTCATCAGAGGTGACACCATTTGGCAAAGACAGTCTTCTGGCATTGACCTGCATCATTAGGGGGGCCGTTTGTGCCATGACAGCTATTTAAATGTTTCACAGACAGATGACGGTGTTGCCGCAATAATATTTGTTCACACAGTTCCAAAAGTGAATAAAAGCAATGTCACTTTGTAAACAAACGCATCACACATGCATATCAACAGCTCTAACTCCCAGGTCTCTCGAATAGACTTCATCAACGTATGAGTAGGTTTAAAATGTAATGTACTTTATTTACTGTAGAACTTGGCAATTTGTTTGATCCTCAGACAACTGATCCTTAAAAGTGCTGACTGGTCCTTGGACTTGCTCCGCACATTCTGACTGAACGCAACAACTTTTTTCTTACAAATTTAACTGTATTTTTTGAACAAATGTAATGGCAAACTTTTTAAAACAAAAAATTAACACCAGAAATTGCCAACAAATCTCTTTATTATGACAGAGAAGTGTTTCATACTTTAATACAAATCCCAGGAAATGTTTTCACTTCTTTGTTACTTTGTTACTTGTGTGTGTGTGTGTGTGTGGTGTGTGTGTGTGTGTGTGTGTGTGTGTGTGTGTGTGGTGTGTGTGTGTGTGTGTGTGTGTGTGTGTGTGTGTCTGAGAAGGTTTTTAAGCGGTTAGTGCATTTATGGAACAAAATTACCATGCATAACTTTATTATACACAAATATCATCCATCCATCCATTTTCTGAGGCGCTTATTCTCATAAGGGTCACAGGAGTGCTGGAGCCTATCCCACCTGTCAATGGGCAGGAGGCGGGATACAGCCTGAACTGGTTGCCAGCCAATCGCAGGGCACACGGAGACATACAATTGCACTCACAATCAGACTTGGAGCAATTTAGAGTGTCCAATCAATGTTGCATACTTTTTGGGATGTGGGAGGAAACCGTAGTGCCCAGAGAAAACCCACGCAGGCATGGGGAGAACATGCAAACTCCACACAGGCGGGTCCGGGATTGAACCCGGGACCTCAGAACTGTGAAGCCAAAGCTTTCCAGTTCCTCCACCGTGCCGCCATACACAAATACCTTACAAATAAAATTTACTTAATTAAAGATACGCAATTTCACTTTAAAATTTCAAACAAATTGATGTCTAAATTATGTTAATTACAAAGTTTCTTTGAATCCTACTAGAGGACCGGTTGACCAATTAGGGTGGCCCTTAGTTGTCTTTGGGTGTGGACTTCTGAGGCCTAGTTGCCCTAAAATTCTGTTAGCCATATTAGCAAGTGGTGTTCTGTCATTGTTACAATTGTAAGATACCTGTGCAAGGATATACTCAAGACTGAGCACGGCTATAGTTTATCATTTCAATGTTGGTGTTGTTTTCAATTTTCAAACTTTGCACTTTGAGACCAGTTTTCAGTTTAAAAAAAGGTTTTGTGTAAAGTCTTTGGATGGATTATGTTAAGTCCAGTCTGAGTGTGAGAGATCAACCCAATGTTAGTCGGCAGAGACAAGGTAGGGTTTGAAGTGGCGCTAATCCTAACCAAAATGTTCTCTTTCAGGATCCATCGGAACAGGTTTTGAACTTACACAGTAGGTTGTCCCACTTTTCAGAGCTGTGCCACCCCATGATTGGATGTCCCAGACTCAGTGGAGTCAGACAGGGTCACTGACTGACAGAATCAATTGACTGGGAAGAACACCACCACGGTTTTTAAAATATCCGCCCACCTAACGCTCCCAGGAATTACATCATGGCACACGGCCTACTATGGTGGAACGTCGGCTAGGGTAGGTAGGTGTTGGAAAGACATTTGTGAAAACAAAACACCCCCGGACCCTTTGGGATGGGACAGAGGAGTGGAATCTGAGCGGGTTATAATCTTCGGCAGACTTGAGAGCTGACACAAGGTCATTCTTCATTGGTTCTGCTTTTACAGCGTGGTCCAAGCCAAATAAACAGCAGCGGACCACAACCACCTACATGGTGTTTCATAGATACAAAGGAGAACTCACTGCTTGTTTCCACGGGAGTAAGATTCCAAAGGTAGGGACTGAAGGGAAAGAAAGCTGGTATATAGGACAGTATGAGTTGTATGCCAACAGAATGGGTGGGCTGAACACAAGCAACTTACCCTGGTGGAAAACCTTCACAAATATTCATCGCCAGCAATAAACCAAAAAGCAAACACCCTCACATTCATAGCTGAGCTGCCCTTGAGCAAGGGACCCAATTTCTCTCGATGCTGGAAATCTGGTGTTTACTACTGGTAGAGTCAAATCCACATAAAATATTTGTGGAAATACACCTACTATCTATTAGAGTTGGAGCTTTGGTCTCAAGAGCTCAAAAGGGGAACATTTCATCCAAAACGTAATAGAATCCGACAAACACAACCAGTGATCTGAAATCTAATGGGTAAAAGTATCTGAACATTGTAAATGGGATTTTCCTCATTATATCAAAATTCCTACCAAATGCACTGGCTGGATCACATCCAGATGAAACAGTTTCCTGTTAAAGTTGTGACTGCATAAAACACCACATTTGGTTTAAACTGGACAACAGACTACTAAAATAATTCTCTACAAATGTTGTACATTTTGAAATTAGCTTTTTGTTTTGATCCTGATGGAGTACAGGCTGTGCTCCTAATGACAGGTGTGGTTTGATTCAAAAGAACTCAGGTTCAATTTCTCTCATAGTGCTGAACAGTAACATTTATCCTGGATCCAGATCCTGGTCAAGATGTTTTCCAGTACCTTTGCTCTAGTTCACAATACCCATCCATCTAATGTCTGAAACACTTATCCTCACAAAGGTCATGGTAGTGTTGCAGGCAATCTCAGCTATCTTCAGGCAGTAGGTGCCGTACACCTTGAACTGGTTGCCAGCCAATCGCAGGTCACAAAGAAACAAACAACTAATTACCCTTACAATCACACCTAGGGACAATTTATAAAACACAACATATATAATTTATTTGTCTTCAGTCTTGACCTATTCATAACATTACGATTGAGAATTTATGTCTCGACTAAATTAATTCGGAAAGCTCCTCAGGGGGTGAGGAAAAGTTTGCCTACTCCTGAAAAGAACCTCTGAATTTTGCTCTTATCTGGAGTATTTTTGCAGGTTTTAAGGTTGTTCAACAGATGTTTCAACGTCATCAAGAGTTCATTTCTCTGATATTAAAGCATTGAATAACTTCTCCTGGGAACTTTACTCCTGGAGAAGGCTCTCAGTGACTGTTTGGATTAATTTACCATAGGTTGCCATGTCCTTAGCCGCCACAGACTCCAGGTTTACCTCCTTGGGCACTTTGTCCGAGAGACGGATGAGTATCAGCTGTATGTCAACTGGCTGCAGTGACTTTTTGACTTTTTGCAGAAAACCTTTGCTCAATTTCACCAGACTATGCTGTAACAACATGGTACTGTGTGACGCTCAAGAATGGTCTTCAGAAACTAATGATTCAAAATCCTTGTCCTGTCAAATGACAGTTTTAAGTTGGCACTAGTCTTCCACTTCCTGGGCTCTATCTCCATACAGGGGAGCCTCTGTGAGACGTTTCTGATAGCATCTTCTATAATGTTAACAAAATATCTATATCGACTGTTTTGTGCTTCATCTGCCTGTGTTTTTGATTGCTTACTTACTCGGAGGCACAGCGCTCCTGATTTTTCTCAACATATAGCAACATCAGCCTGCATTCTCTTAAAATCCAACAACTTAAACATTTAAGAGTAGGGGGGCATTTGGGATGGAGCTTGGAAGGGACGCCATAGGATTAAGTATACCTGCAGAAGTGCCTTGAAGACTTAATAGGAACTTGATGTTCGACCAACTATATCAGTTGTCAGCTTCTCAAATTACATTTGTGAGAACCTGACAAACCTTTTCATGGGGAGCAAGACTTGGCAGTGGGTTGGCTGTACACTTGATGTCTCAATGTCTTCTGAATCAACCTCAGGTCAAAAGCAAGCCTTTCTGGGCCTCTGCTGTTCCTGACTATATCTGAGCTATCGTGAAGGTCATCTACAACAGTTGTGACAATGTCAGACACTGTGCCATTACCATCTGGTGGGGAGGGTTCTTCAGTCAAAAACCTGCAGGTTTAGTGTCTTTCCATTTAGACCATTTGTGGAGGATTTGAAATACTGCCTCAGCTTGTCTCATCCATTCATTTGATTTAAGGGAAAAGGATTACTTTTGACTTGGCAGCTCCTCCATCTATATTGGGTAAGTATGGCAATGTCGTGGACTGACAGCTGATCCCAGCACGGTCCAAGAGACCAAGGTGTCAATATAACACAAGCCACATGAATCTACAATTCACCATAAGCAAGAGGTACAATCTGGTAAAGCATTTTGAGAGTGGTAAAAATGTCAAGGCATTAGATGCCATGGATGTAGATGATGTGGGACCAGCGAATGAGCAACAATCTCGATTACTGAAGTCAAAGTATATGTATATATATATATGTGTATACCCTTTGGGAAATCCCATTTGATATCAGTAAGTCGAACCTGTTGACATAATCGCACAGGTACACTGGGATACTAAGCACTGTGCACACACACGCATGCAAATGCACAACTCATTGAGCCCTCCAGGACAGGAGTTACCCGATCAACCCTTGTATCGCCGAGCAGCTGGTGCACCGGTATAATCGTTTTCAGGGCATCGATGGAGAGTTTATTTAGTCATCTCTGTGAACATGTCTGCCAGAGTTCCATCTGTGCCAGAGTCACAATCACCTGCAGCCAGCAGGCACCACTGAGCTGGCAAGATTTTTGCAAAATGTCTCGACACAATTGAGAGAAGAGTCCGCTGCTCCATAGCCAAAAACAAAACTTGACTGTCGAATGATCATCTTCGAGCTTGGTCATTACTCAGCCTCGAAAAAAAAAAAACTCCCACAGCATTGAATAACAATAATAATAATAATGGGAAGAAGAAGCAGAAAAAGAAGAAAAACGAGAAGGTAATTTTTGTCTGAGATTAAAGCCTGCAACTGACCTTATTTGTCTCCAGAGTGGTTGAAGGACATTCACACTAGACTTCACACTAATTGATGCTCTGATCAGTTTTTTGCAGTTCACATTCCTGGCATACCCGTGGAAGTCATCCATTAAGAATTTCACACATTTCGATGTGGCCTGCTGAGGTCTGACCTAAGAGGTCACACCTGTCCCCAGCAACCATTTAGCTTTTCCGTTTGGGGACTGCAAAACGCTGAGAAACCTGTTCATGTCACTTATCGCCGTTATTTAAAAGAAATAGCAATGCAGTACAATTATATGTTGGTTTTAAGGGTTCTAGTCACTACCTTGGGAATTCCAGATTCTTCTTCGCTGTTGGACAGAGTCACGTTGTAGGTCTCCGTGTGTTGCAGTGGTGTCTCCTTGAGCTTTTTCCTCTCCTTTTTAGCTGCTACTCCATCCAAGATGCAGTAGGTCCAACACATTGCAAGCACCACAACAAGGGGAGCAGTCCCACACCACATGTCCAACAAATTTCACCTGGATTTTGATGGAGACTGAATACTCTTGAGGTGGCGTCTATTTTAGGATGCTCACCAACCCAGCGTCCTGAATGATGAGAAGGAGCCAAAGAGAACACAGCAAGTCCAAGAGACAGTCACACTGACTACTGCAGCTGGGACCCCCCCACCCCCCCACCCAGTCCCCCTCACCCACCTCGGCCACTTGGTGCAGGCTTACTCAACTATGAAATGTTTCAAGCAGAATGCTCCGAGGGAATGACACATGGGCTCGGATCTGACAGCAAATAAACCCATTAGTGAGATTTTTCACGCTTTCTGCTCTGTTGGGGGGTGAGCTGAAAGATGGGAGGTAGGGGGCTAAGGAGGTCTACCAGAAGATGAAGAAGCAGAGAGGAGGGGCATCAAAAATCTGAGGGTTTGCAGCGGCTGCTTCTTCTCACACTCTCACTGTGCAGCGGATCCGGCAAAGTGATGTGGTAATTGTTAAAAGGCGAAGGTCAGCAAAAGTCGGGGTTGGCAAAAAGATGTTGCCGTCTTTTAGTGCGTCCACTCGTGGGACAATTGGAGACAGAGGTCTGAGGTCCAGTCTTTCAAAACTCTTCCCAGTGGTTCCTCTTAAAAATTCCTTTGCACAATCATAGGGTCGAGCTGCAATCTTTCTACCGCATGGCACTCAGGTGCCCTGGTGGTTCGCTGAAGGTCGCCCCCCCCCCCTCCAGCAAACTCACATCTGTTTGACATCAGATGCCAGGAATGAGTTTTGCTGCTGTTCGCTGTGTAGCCATGTTCTCCCCTGTTCACTTTCTGAGCATCCAGGAGGAGCACTGTGGAGTTTTTATAATGAGCTGTCCTCCCACCCCTCTTCTTTGCTGTTGGCAAGCACACAAGTTGGCCCAGGTCTGTTTTATCTCACCTGAAGCACAAGAGCTTCTTTGGCAGCAACTTGTTTTTGCATGAGAGGTGTGTTCGGACGTGTGGATCTCCAAAACGCTATTCTCACTTCCAAGTTGCCTTGAGCAGATTCTTCTAATCTTAGATTTAATAAATCTATTGATGAGATGAAGGATTGTGCTAAATGGCAGTTTGGCAATTAAATAAAAAAAAGGAAATAACTGGTTGGGGAGTGTTATCTGGTAAGTACAACTATCAGTACAAAGATGTGTAAAAGATAGTTGTATCGCAAGTCAAAATACTCACTTCTCAACAGTTTTTAGGCATGCAATATTATATATTTTAGCATTGTGCCACCCAGTGGCATAATCGTAAAGTACAGTACAACTTTTTAAAAACACTGACCTTTCCAATATGGCTCCTAATAAGGGCGTCATTATGGATAACTACATAACACCCCCTGGTTGCGCTAAAATGAAATGTCAAAGTGGAGCAATAAAAGCAAATAAACACTTGTGAGCACCCTTAAATCCAGCCCAAACGCTCCGAACAAATGAGTCTTTATTTCCCTTAATCTGGCTCCGGCAATCCCGCAACCCTTGTGAGGATATGTGGCTCAGAAAATGGATGGATGGATTTGACTTAATTGCGACGAATTACTCTGCTTGGACCTTCTGATACTATTTAATGGTCTCAAATACTTTAAGGGTTGAAAGTGGGAGCCATTTTGTACTGTACAAGTCGTACCATTTGGCAGCGATTGTCATTATTAGGCTTCTTGTCGATCATCAAGAACAAGGCAATGGATGCTCTTTATTTAGAAAATATGTCACACTTCATAGCCACATTTTATAATATTTTTACGCACACAGATTATATAAAATTTACAATCAATATGTTTTGATAAATGGTGTGGTACATTCATTAGGAGCACATGAAATCATTATATAAAATATACATACGTTAGTGTAGTGCTTATCCTAAGCATATGGACGGAGTAAACGAACTTTATAGGTTGTCGTGTTAACTTTGTACACTTTGTAGCTTGTCGTTTTACCCATTGCGGGCTCGACATGCCACATATAAAATGGCAAATACGCTGACGTAATGTAGCCAGGGATAAAGCCACTCAAAGAGGAGTTTATGTATTAATGTCTACGAGTCTCTCAAACTGGGAAGAACGAAATTACGAAAATTGGGTCAGTTGAGTGGATTTCCCGAAAGTGACACTAAAGGGACATTCATAAAATATGCGAGATATAGTTTCAGATTCATTTTTACAAAAACAACATTTGTAATCAACATCAAGAAAACGTGAAATTTATATATTAGTTGGGTATTTGCTGTATTTTAAAATCTAATTCTCTAATTTTGTTTGAAGCCCCGTTTTCCTCCAGTTAGTACAAAAAAAAGGAGTATCCCAAAACAACATTCCGTGTAGCATTATTTGTTCAAATCTGTAAAAAGATTCGCTGTTTGTTGTTACACGTATTTTTCTCAAAATATAAGTGCAATTATAGAAGGGACGTTAATAACTGCTACATGTTGCTCAGTTTTGTAAATTGATTTTAATCAATATTATTCCACCGGGAAAGGAACTCATTTCTAAGTGAAATTCTTTAAATGTGACGAGTTTTTTTTTTTTTTTTTTTTTTTTTATAAGAAAATCGTGATAGCAGAGAGGTTGGCCAGGAATATTTACGGCCTTATTGTGAAAGTCCGAGTTCCTGTCGTCATTTCCTCTGTGACTCGTCAGACACACACCAAAAAATAAAATAATAAAATCAGCATCGTGCCAAAAGTCTGACGTATATCTGACTGCGTGAGATCACGAGAACTTTCCATCCGATTTTAGGGTCACTTTCGTTTAAGAGCTTCGCGCCGTGCCTCACGCGTTATCTCGGTGAAGGGAAGGCCACGTCCACAGCTAACCCCGGCGGAAAAGACGTAGCGCCCGGTTTCGTGGTAGCGGCTGGGCACCAACTCTGCTAGCCGCCCGCCTCTCAACTACCAACGGCGTCACTAGCAGAAGTATCTCTTCGAGAGGCTTTTCTTCGGTGAGTGTGCTTATTTTGTCGATTGTATAATAACGGCATTGCCGTAACAATGCGATCATTGTACACTAACGAGCGAGATAGTTGACACAGCGTTTTGAAGTACTCAGTCGTGTTTAGCAAGTTTCCTTTCGATAAGCAGTCGCTTGTCGCCCAGAAATAGAAATTGTCTTGGACGGGGGTACCGACTCGATCGCCCATTAAGCCAAATCTCAAATGCACGCCCAACTCGATAAACATTGAACATACAAGACCTAACTTCTTTCAACATACGTGTGAAACGAAACTCAGGCAGGATGCAGTAATTTTTCCAAAATAAATCAAGTATAACT
Source organism: Syngnathoides biaculeatus (assembly GCF_019802595.1). NCBI lineage: Eukaryota > Metazoa > Chordata > Actinopteri > Syngnathiformes > Syngnathidae > Syngnathoides > Syngnathoides biaculeatus. The sequence continues at coordinate 21,169,446 of NC_084641.1, forward strand.
TGCAATCATTCAAAACATTGCTGTCCATAGAACTCTCAGAATTACAGAAATAAAATTGCTACGAGTCATAGTTTAATTTGGTTGGGGTAAAGTTGGGTTTTCAAATCCCGGGATGGATTGCAGGTGTCCATCAGTGTGGCAACTCAATTTTATATTACAAAATAATTTATTAGTTACATTCAGCATCTCCCACAAGTAATTCATAATACAGCAGTAATACACAACTTGCAAATCAGTACCCTTTCAGCGATACCCGTCATTGCAAACTCAAAATAGGCCGTTTTCCGTGTATCATATAGATCCAGTAAGTTTTGCCTGCAGGGATGGAGTGTCGCTATCGTCACAGATTGTTTCAGACTTATTGAAGGCTGGCTAGGCCATTTACATTAATTATATGGATCCAAGGAGTTTTTACTCTGTGGTGTGATCCTTCACCACCGCCACCATCGCTGACGTCATAGGCCATTTTGTACTCCTTAAATGCAGGTAGCTAGATCAGACCACACACATTTCTTAATATTGCTCTGCAGCGGAGTACTATGTGATCGCATTGGCATGAGGATCTGCAGGTGCACTTGGGATCTGCTTTGCGTATGTCACAGAAATTGATGAGACGAGAAAAACCTGCTGCTGCATGAAGTAACGGTACTCTTACTCTGTTACAATGATCTAAATGTTGCTTTCTACTATCATCAATTATTGCGTACTTGTAAAGTATTTCGTCCATGAGACTATGACTTTGACTTACACATTTGGCACTGTTTGCTCCAATCCAATTGAAGCGTTAGTCGAGTTCACCAAACGACACAAGAAAGTAGACTTTACACCGATATTGTCGGCTAATATATATATTTTTTGCTGATCGGTTTTGATATCTTTCGCTGATCCGCTGTCATAGTTATTACCAGCCCTCAACGGTAACCAAAGTTAAAACTTTGTCCTGATGCAATGGCTTAGAAAATCCCAATCTGCGAGTTGTGTCCGGGCATGCCTTTCACTTTTTGAGAGATCTTGAAATCCGCCTTGTATTCTGATATGATGCTTATCTCTCCACAGGCAACCATGGCAGTTCAGAGAAGACTTGGCTACCAAAACCTTGCAGTGTCGCTGTTTCTGTGGACCTTTTTCCTGGGCATGGATGTGAGAGCTCGGCCGGCCAACATGTCTGCCCCGAAAGACAAAAGCTTAATCAACAAGGACGAGAATGAGATTCTTCCGCCAGACCACTTGAATGGCATGAAGATGGGCCTGGATGGTCAACTCAACAAGGACTTTCACCAGGAGGTCTTCTTGGGAAAAGAGATGGAAGAGTTTGACGAGGACTCTGAGCCAAGGCGGAACAGAAGGAAGCTTATTGACATCTTTTCTAAGTACGATATCACGTTCATTAATCAATAATTAGGATCCAGTGTTGAGCACACCCCATCACTGTTGGATGCGTGCGGTTAATTGGGGAGTCTGAGTATTGGCTCTTATGAACAAAAGCTAAGGCTTGGTTACAGGGATGACCAAAATAATGGATTGATCATTCATTAAGAATTGAGCGTGTGCGCTTGATGGCATCTTGGAGAAATTGAGGTATAATGGGGTTTACTACTCATCTACAACCAGCAGAGAAAATCCATCCATTTTTGATAGTCCACATTGGGGTTATGTGTGAGCTGGATTCTAGCTTTACTCGAGGCTAGTGGTGAACGATTTACCATTTTCAGATCAAAATTGTGATTTCAGACAAAAGAAAAACAAAAAACAGTTTTTCATGGAGTCTGCTTCTGGTTTGTGCTACATGGCACTTACTCCAAGCTCCCCTGCATTTATGGTACTAAAGGAGTCCTGATGGGTTTCTCTTTTTAAGGGGTTAAAGCTCCCCATTGTCCTTACCTATTACACAATATACCGTAAGAAATGGTTTGTGAAATAGCTACTCACTCATAAATAACATTTCACTTCAATCCTTTGAAATGAAAACCAAAAACATCAATCGCAGGAAAAAGTTGGTTCCATTCAGTCTCATTCGATGACACATGAAAACCATTCAAAGTAGATGTCTCACTCCATTCTTATTTCTCGTCCCTAGATAGGACTTTGTTCACGAGGACATGTATCTTGATATAGATATGATTTTGAAAATGAATTATTCATTCATAAAGTCACATAAATGTCTGATTGTCACTTCATCCTTTGTGCTGCAAGATACTGTACTTGGCCAGTAAGCCTGATTCTGAAGGAAATTAACAATTAAAGTGGGCTAAAAATGTGCATTATAGCACACTGGTCTATATTGTGAATCGCAAGTTGAGATTTAAAATCAGTCCCTGCTGCCACAATGAATTTACCGTTTTTGGAGCCAACACATCATTAACAACATCCATCCATCCGTTTTCTTTGCCGCTTATCCTCACAAGGACCACTGGAACTTATCCCGGCTGTCAATGGGCAGGAGGCGGGGTACACCCTGAACTGGTTGCTAGTCAGTCGCAGCGCTCATTGACACAAACAGCCGCACTTACAATCACACCTAGGGGCAATTTACTGTGTCTAATTAATGTTGCATGTTTTTGGAATGTGGGAGGAAACCCACGCAGGCACGGGGACAACATGCAAACTCAACACAGGCTAGTCTGGGATTGAACCCGGGACCTCAGAACTGTGAGGCCAACGCTTTACCAGCTGATTCACCGTGCCGCCCAACAACATACAAATGTTAATTTTTTTTTTTGTTCACGGTAATTAAAAAAGAAATCTTGTATGAGTGCAAAATTTCCCTTTGCAACCCATCTTGGTTCCCTTCCCCCAGAGTGGATTTCAACAAGGATCACAGTGTGAGCGCCAAGGAAATGCAGCGCTGGATTATGGAGAAAACTGAGGAGCATTTTCAAGAGGCCATGAAGGAGAACAAGAACAGCTTCCATAGCGTTGATCCGGATGGTGACGGTAAGTGTGTGGATTTAAAAACAAGAATTTTTTTATTTCTATTTCTAAACTTGTTTTTTTTTCCACATTGATTACCAATTACATAGGTTATTACTAGACAATTGATCTCTGCTCAAGTCATCTTAAAACAATCTTTGTTTCCCCCCCCCCAAAAAAAAAAAAAAATTTGCAGGTCATGTGACATGGGATGAATACAGAGTCAAGTTTCTTGCCAGCAAAGGTTTTGATCAAAAGGAAATTGCTGAGAAAATCAAGAATAACGAAGATCTTAAACTTGATGAGGATAGTAAGTACAGAACTCAATGGAATATTTCTTGAATTTTTATTTGTAGTTAAGAGGATGTGATGGAATATTGAGGAGGGAAAAAAGTCCACTGAAAAAAAAAAGTTTATAAGTTTTACAATAACCAATCCAAATGGGAAAAGTTATAACTTTACAAGATAGTTAGAATATTCTTTTTTTACCCTCATTCATAATTCACAAATACATGCATAACAATTTAAATATAATTGTTTTGTAATAATCAATGTTATAAGTATTTTTTAATGGAATATTAACCAAACATAAGTATTCTTTAATAATTTCAGAATAAATTTTTAAGTCAGTTTTTGTAATAAATTGAATAGTTACCGAATAAAAGTAGTTATAAAAAGTTGTGATTTTTGTTTCTTTAATTAAAAAAAATGCTTAAATCAAGATGAAACCCAAAATATTACTGACTTGTTTAAAAACCAGACATGATTTTCTGGAGTTCTGGAGACTTAAAAGAACTTGCAAAAAAAAAAAATGGATGCTCATAGAGCACTGTACTGTATAGTATAGTATAATAGTGTAGTATAGTATAGTAGGGTAACAATTGTTAGGGGGAAGGAAAAAGGAGAGAGACAGGCAATTTTCAGGCAATAGCAATTAAGAAATCCTGGGGAGCTTCATATCGAGCAGATTGAGGCTGGTGTCATTGCATCAAGAACCGTGACATACAAATGTCTGGATCACATGGGCTCCAGCTACAGAATTCCACAAGTCAAGTCAAAGCGGTTGAGCCAATAAAACTTTGCCCAACATATCAAAGAATATTTAAGAAATGCAAGATCTGTAATGTACGTATAATATGATTTTTGAGTGAGCTGAGTTGTTTTTTTTTTTGTGTGTTTTTTACTAAAAGAGGTAATAAGTAGCACGCAAATGCTTAACATTTCGCAAATTCTATAAAATACATTTATACCATACACTGAGCACCAACATATGCAGTTTAATGATCAAAGTCCAGCCTTCATAAGTAATAAAATGCATTTTAGTAGTAAAAAATACCAAAATTAATAGTGGGTGTGCAGGGTTATTATATAATCAATAAGAGAATAAATTCTAAAAGGATCTGCTAGTGACAGCTCTAGGTGCATTTATCATAAATGTTAGTCATCATTTTGTCTGCGGCTTATGGATTTTTAGTGGACTACCCAAATGTACGTCATCAGTGCTCAGTGATTGAGGTAATACATCCCCGTTTGTAGTGTAAAAGTTTGTCAATTTTTTTTTTTTTTTTTTTGCTGTCACTTATAGCGCAGGATGTTCTGGAGAGCCTGAAGGACCGCTGGTTTCAAGCTGACAACCCTCCAGCCGACCAGCTCCTCAATGAACAGGAGTTCTTGGCCTTCTTGCACCCGGAGCACAGCAGAGGCATGCTCAAATATATGGTCAAGGAGATAATGCGTGACTTAGGTGGGTCCCACTTCTCCTCCACTCGGCTGTCCTCGTGGCATCTCGATCATTTATTCTCCTCTATCACATCATGATGTCTCCAATACGAAATACAATTGTTCATTATTGTGTCATTTTGTATCATTTCACTGTTACAGTATGTATTGAACTTTCATAAAGAGTGTCAACTATCATTAACATTTACATTTACAAGCAGGAATTGGAAATGCCGCATTTCCTCAGATTTCCTTCTCCTAATGCTGTGCTACATCATCCACATTTCCAATCAGGAAAAAAAATTGTCATAACCAGGGGTGTCAAATTCATTGTCGCTCAGGGGCCATATGGAGGAATATCTATTAGCAAGAGCACCGGACCAGTAAATCATGGTCTACAAGTCACATACTTTATGACTTAAAATAAAAATATTTTCTTTGTTTTAATACAGTCACTTTTACATCACAACATCACTATTAATCCTAAGGCATTTTTTTTAATTATGAGGAAAAAGAACACACAATCACAGAACAATTTCAGGGTGTCATTTCTCAGGCAGAAATAGATATAAAAATAACATAATCCTGTTCCCTAAACAAGTGGAAGAAGAGCATATTTTGTCATACCGCATAACAACTTTGTTGCACCCTAGCAGCTGTTTGTTGAAGTTATTCCGGTGCTTTGTAACATCCACCATAAATGCAAGGTTCCGCATCCAATCTGCGGAATGAAATTCTAACACTGGTTTGCCCTTTTCCTTTTTTTCCGTGAACTGTCCAATTTCATCTCATAAATCAAAGATACGTCTCAGCATGACACATTGTAATCTGGTGTGGCACGCCATACGTGTAATCTTTTATCTCTGAGAAGGCTGTCAAACGGACGGTGATTCAGCCTTCTGGATCAGATTAAATTAACAGTTTTGATGACCACTATCATGGCGTTATCTAACTTTAATGACTTGCAACACATAGCTTTCTGATGCAAAATGCAGGGAAAAGTCCAAAAATCATGTCCTCCATTTGCAGATTGCACTTTCACAATTTTGTGACAACACCTGCTGTTTTTTCTCGATCGTTGAGGGGGCGCACAGTCTGCAGCCTGGCAGACAGTGCGGGACCAGCACTACGACGAGTGCGGTGAAATTATCAGATTCTGTCGTCATATCTTTCATTGGCACCCTCTCCACAAACTCTCCAGCGACGGTCAATGTATCAACTCTGCTGATTTAAATAACCAGTTGTGCAACGTCTGTCATGCCCATGCTTTCATCTGTTGCAACTGAAAGCGCAATAAAGTATACTTTACGTTGTGCTGTAACTAGTTGTCCAAATCTACTGAAAGATCGAAAATCCCGTCTGCAGCGGTGTTTCTGGTCAAGATCATATTTGCAAAAGCCTGGCGCCTTTCAGGACAATCTCTGCTGCCTTCATCATGCATGTTTTTACAAATTCAGCCTGATGAAATGGTTTTGAACCCACTGCAATTTCATTAGCATTGAGGTATCCAGCCTTCACAGCCTCGTGACTGATGTCTCTGCTGTGAGTAAACACAGTGCTGCAGCTTCAAACCCGCCAACAGTTCATTCACCTTCTTTCTTCTCCGTTGTCCTAGAAAGTCTCTCGATTCTCCAAGTTTTTTTTTCCAGGATACATTGTAATATTGCAGTAACATGGTTTAATATTATTCCCAGAATGCACTTTTGGTGGGAGGTTAGGAAAAAAAAAATGATACATTGTTTGCATCGGACTGAGGCTATAATCTGTAACAAAAAACAAAACAAAAACAACACGATTTTGAACATGAATCTATCCACTGCACATTATCCACTGAAAACCTTTAACTTAAAATACAAACCTTCTTTTTTTTTTCTTTGGTTTTGCCATAGACCAAGACGGTGACCAGAAGCTGACCTTGTCTGAGTTCATCTCACTCCCTGTGGGTACTGTGGAGAACCAGGAAGGCCAAGACATGGATGACGATTGGGTTCGTGAGCGGAAGAAAGAGTTTGAGGACGCCATCGACGCCGACCACAATGGCATTGTCACCTTGGAAGAACTGGAGGTGTCCCTACTTCCTCTGCTTGTTCTCTTGATATTTGTAGAATCTTCTTCCTGTCAAACACAACACATATTGATGGCATAGTACAATTTGATCAATCAGTAATGAGTAATCCTAAAAACTCATTGGGAATAAGTAACCGTGATTGCAGTGCAATTTTGAGTGATTTCCCCCAACCCAATATTCCATCATCACTGAGTTTTGGATAATTCACTGTTGGTGTCCACCAATGTGTTTGGGGTGTTGCCTGCACGACAGCCACCGACCACCGTACGGCCACAGCTCCAGTCGGCTGCCTCAGCAATGGAGGTGCGGAACATTGTCTACTCAGACTCAATCTCCCCCATATCCCCTGGAACATTTGCAAAATTCTTTGGTTGGTGGAAATTGAAAATCCTTCTAACAGGAAAATCTGCCAGCCGTTCCCAGCAGACCCTCACAATAATGTTTGGGCTTGCAACGTCGGATTGGCATCTTCCCGCAACATCGGAGCCAGCTCACTGCCAGGTGGTGATCAGTTGACAGCTCTGTCCCACTCTTCACCCGAGTGTCCAAGACATGCGCCCGCAAATCCAATGACACCATAAAGTCGATCATCGGAACTGTGACCTAGGGTGCGAAGTGCACTTGTGGACACCCTGAGGCCTGACCATGGTCTTTGTTATGGACAATCAGTGATGAGCACAGAAGTCCAGTAACAGAACATCACTCGGGTTCTGATCGGGAGGCCATTTTTCCCTATGCAGATAAGTTATATTTAGCAATGTCTCCAGATGACTACAGTTCAATTGAGGTCTTGGGTCACTGTCTAAATCAGACAAGAAGATAATGGGATGAGCCAAGATTTTTTTTTTCCCAATTAAACCACAACAAAACAATAGTTTTTGGCAATAAAGAGAAGAGAATTGCTGTTAGTAAACACATGGCCGCTCTAGCTTTAAAAAGCAAAGACCAAGTCCAAAATCTTGGTGGTTGTGATCGATTCCGACCTAACTTTCAACAGTCATATCAAGTTAGTCACAAAAACTGCCTTTTACCATCTGAAGGATTGCATGTGTCAACCAGACCAGGAAAACCTCACCCATGCTTTTATATCAAGTCGACTTGACTATTGGAATGGTCTTCTGGCTGGACTGTCCAAAAAGCTGCAGCTCAGGTTCTGAGCAGAACAAAGTGATCACAGCATATTATTCTCGTTCTAAAGTCTTTACACCAGCTGCCAGTCAGGCATAGAATAATTTTAAAGTTAAAAGAAATGCGCTGTTTAGCCAGCCATTGCTTGTTGCAAAAATTATATTCACAGTGAAATGTATTTTGAAGATATAACTGGAATTACTCAGTATTTATAATAGACAAAGCTAAGGTATGCCAAATAGGGTAGATGCATGAATGAAAGGGTTGGTGCAGACCCCCGCGAGTGTATGATTTTACATTTTAATTTCTACATTTTGTCATTTTAAGCATTTGTGTTTTTTTTTTTTTTTTTTTCATTGAAAGATTTTAATATATGATCATGTCGTTGTTTGTTCAACTTTCACCCCCACCTCCTTCCCCCAAACCCGCTGCTGGCCACCAAGTACCCACCGTAGAATAGCTTCTGATCCTATGGGAAACACTGAACGCCTACAGTATGTGACATCACCGTTCCGAGGCCTAAAGCCTTGAGTGAGGCTCTAAACAAAGCAATCAATCGACTAACCTCGTATTTTCGACAGATATTAATGTACATGCAAACTTTACCTTCTCGGTTGACGAGTGTCTTGCGGACAGGCTGCAATTTCAGAAAGCCTACTCAACTAACATGACTTTGTTCACACATTATTGTTAAAAAAAAAAATATATATATATATATATATATATATATATATATATATACACACACACACACAGACTTTTAAAATACTTTTCCTGTTTGCCAGGAGTACATGGACCCGATGAACGAGCACAACGCTCTGAACGAAGCCAAACAGATGATCGCGGTAGCTGACGAGAACCAGAACCACACTCTGGAGCTGGAGGAGATTCTCAAGTACAGCGAATATTTTACCGGCAGCAAGCTGATGGACTATGCCAGGAATGTCCACGAGGAGTTCTGAAGGGCCCACTGTGTCGATTTATGCGTAGCCCGTTTTTATTGCCGACCTGAGTTGCTCAGTCTCGTTCTTGTTTGGACTACAGTACGTGCAGGCAAAGCAGCTGGCTGTCCCCTTGAAAGTGTTGCACTATATTCAAAATTGATTAGTGTGTTTAGCCCGTTTGCAATATGTGTATATGAGATGTATCCCAGAATGAGACCGAAAGATCAGCTTCTAAGTGTGTACAGTGTAAATATTTGACTCGCATGCAGCTGCTTTCTCTTGTTCATTAAATTGTGCTTCCTTCTATATTAAGTAAATAAAAAATACAAGTAACAAATTAATATATAATACAAGCTCAGGTTTCCCACAAAAAAAACTAGGATTTATTTAGATGTGCTACTTTCCTAGCCCAAATATACATTCGTATGAGCAGCACTGTTTAAGATATTGCTATAGATGTGACACGCTTTGATCATTTTGTAATTTTAGCAGATTTTCAAGTGCGTGAAGCCCAGCCCAAAAGTCTGTTTATACCCTGTATGCTTGGAATACTGCACAATAGATGTAAGAAGAATGACAACTATTGCAGATGCACTGTGAAACAAATACATACTTGCTTTCAAATTTTTGGGTGGAAAATATCGATTGACTGTATCCCTGCGAGTGACATTTCAAAGAATCAATATCGGCAGTCAATGTTTCCGGGGAATTGTCCACACGCACGCGGTCGCAGCGGGCGTTTACGAAACATTATCTCGTTCTTATCCGACGAAGATGATGATGAGACTTTGTCAGCTTTTTCTTTTTTTTTTTTTATTTAATAAAAGGTCTTGTAGAGTTAGCTGCCGGTGTGACGGTCTGAGCGCTCCCCCGTGTCTCCTTGTGATTAATGCGCATGCGTTACTAATAGGGGAACTCTGGGTACGGAGTAGACGCTTACTGGGAAATCCCCTGATCTCATAGTTCCTTCTTCTCCATAGAGGGAGCTAACATACGTTATATCCTAACCTTAAAACAAAAGTTGAAAAAAAGATATACACATATATGTATGTTCGCTGTGTTGGTCTTTCTGAGACGTCCATAGCGAACACGAACACTCGGCGACAAGTCGTCGAATGGCACATGTTGAAGCACGGATGGAGATGTTTCTGACTGGCCGGAAGTTTACAAAATATATGCGCATGCTCATTCATCCCAAGGAGACTTTTCAGCACGGGGAGCGCTCAGACCGTCACACTGGTATTCACATTCTCACCACCACATTCCTTTCTCACCCCACTTCACAGGATATGGAAGGTGGGCTTCCTCGATGTGCGGAGAAAGAACGGATCAAAGCCACAACTGCCAGCTCGTGTTCATTTATCGTACTCAAACCATTCCCAAAGCTTAGATACTTACTGAGAATCTCCACAAAGCCCTTTTCTACATTTATTTTAATATAAAACACCAAATATGTAATTTTACATCCATGGAATTGATGAAGTCTCAATCAGAAAACGCCCTACTTTTTTGCCGACTTTGTGAGAAATGCCATAACTTGTCCTGATGGCTGTGCATCATTTTGTTAAAAAAAAAAAAATGCTTTGCAGTTTTGTTAGTGATGCATCAGACTCCTTTGCATGCTCTTCATCAGACAAATTTCTGTATTCACCCTCATCGTTGGTCATGGAATGGCGATTCAAATAGTAGTCTTTGAAACACAGCGACCTGTGTACCACAAATAAAGCACACAGATTTAGCTTTGATTTCTGTAGAGAAGTTCGTGGCACTCCGTGTCTTGTTGAAAACACGGCATTCGTTAATCAGCTTTTCGCTGACATTTTGAGGGTAACCTCGCTAGCATCACTTACACAGAAGTTTTTCTTCTCTAAAATAAAAGTAACAGTTGTATTGCACGCACGGCATACATATTTTTTTTGTAATTTACATTCTAATTAATATTGGCCTCACGCTGGCTGGGCTGAGCCGACCACCGGGCCAGATGTGGCCCACGGGCTGCAGATTGCCCCAGTCTGCTCTAACCAGTCATCCACCATGCCGACTTACCCATTCCATGTTTCTGACATCTCCTGAGTTTTAATAATAGAGCTATGATGCCATTTTATATGTTGAAACTACCGGTAAATGCATGTTGCAACAATTTTTTACTTCATTTCAAGATTTTGAAATCTGTGGATTTATTACTAATGTAATTTAAACACACTAACATCAAATATACAACTTTTTTTCCACCACAACTTTCAAAAAGCTTATGTTCTGTCTACTTATAAAGATGGGTTTGATCCATTTTATCACACAAAAACTAATAAAAAGCAAAAAAATAAAAGGCAATAATCATAATCATTGCATCGTATTACTAAATGTTTTACCTTTATTGTATGATGGAGTCCGATCCAGGTGTGAGCAAAACTGATATCAGTCCCTTCAAAAGTCACTTCAAGAACAACCGCACTTTCAAGAAATTTGCAAATGGAGGGCGGATTCCCATCAAGAACGGGACAGATGCTCTAATATTAGAAACAAAGTCAAAACAAAAGAAAGCATTAAAGGTGGCATTTCATGTACAACGTGCAGTGGAACATGTGCAAATTGTCAGTGCAGTAAGCTGGTGTAAAGGTGCATTGCAAGATCAGTGTGGACCTTTTTCATATCTTGCATCTTCAAAACTTGTTTATCTTGAAAGATGAAATGGGAATCATTCAACTGGGCTCATCTTTCAGGACCGAGGACATCTGCAAAACATTATTTTTGGTTAAAGCAAAGCAATTTTTTGTATAGCTTTATTTTATACACAAGGTAACTCAATGTGCTTTACATGATTAAAAGCATTTAAAAACAAATAAAAATGCTTGTAAACATTTTTAAATGAGAAAAATGAAAATATAATTAGATCAGCGTACATGGAAGAAAGATCATTTAAAAATGGGAACGCTCTAAAAAGTTCTTTTGTTTCTTTGGTTGTTTTTTTTTCTGAATTGTTTCTGTCATTGCCATAAATCAAACTTCACTGTCGATTAGCCAGCATGTCTCATTTTTAATCATGATCTGATTTTGCAGCAGGATCCGCATGCTCAATTTCATAAGTGAAAATACCCCACGGATAGATCTTATTTTTGAGGATCATGTGTAATTTTCAGCCTTTGTGCATACGCTCACTGTCAGCATTCCTACACACTCTTTGATGAATGAGGCCGCAGTTTCTTTTCAGTTTTAATTCATTTGATTTTGCACATTGTTTACGATTTTACGCCGCCTCCTGCTTGAAGATAGCCGAAATGGGCTCCATCCAAAAATCCCGCGAACTTTGTCAGGAGAAGCGGCTCAACCCTTTTGATGTGGCCCTTAGGTGTAAATAATGACACAGGTGGCTGGGCTATGGGCCTAGAGGGCTCATCGACCACTTTTAACTGGATAGAGGAACAAACTCCAGACACATCTCACCACTTATTTGATCGATTTATTGTGCTGTATTTTGTTTTCAGCAAAAGACTGAAGGGTGCTTTAATTTCTGGCTTCAACTATCAGTCTCGCCGCTGTCTGTTATATATTAAATATTTGCGATATTTTGCAACAGTCACAGTTGATGGGGTGCACTCTTGCAAATTCCCAACAAGTGTACCCCATGTGCGTATGCAGTTTGGTAGGATTTTTTTTTTTATAGTTCTACGCCATTTTCAACTTTCCTATCCTACGTACTCTTCGATAAGGGAGGCCCCTGATCATTGTTCAAGTGTACGTCAGGACCCAAATGCACCTTTTTGCTAATACTCTCCTGTTTTTATGCTGAATACGAATCTTAAATCCATGATGAAGGATACATTTTTCGATTATTTGCAACAAATGACCCCACATTGTTGTATCCGCCGGAAAAGGACAGAAATGTGGCGAAAAAAGCCGATCAGGGGCGTAACGTAGATTGTTGTGACAACATGGATCACACAGGAATACACTGTAAGAACACCAATAAATTTTCCAATAATTCGAGTGATTAACATTATTCTGAAGGGTGCCACGAAGACGGTGAGGAATATGAGCTTTATGAAGGCGTTAAAGGTTATCAATTTCAGCCAGTTAGACACCACACACGTTCGAATTCAGATGACGTAGACGGCGATGAAGAAGCCGACACAGCAGTCAGCTCCATCGTGGACGATACGCCTCGTGTTGAAAATATCGATTGCTAAGCGTTTGTGAAGTTCTTGTTTGGTTTAGTCATAAACTGATAAATAGTAAAGGCTTCGATATTCTGATTCCAAATACGAAGTTTTCAGTTTTGTTTTGAAATTACGCAAACCCCGTGTATTCAGTAATTTGGTACGCGACTACTTTGCGTGTAAAATGCTTATTGCACCAAAGCACACAGAAGCCGTTAAGTAGTCCAAGTTTGGATATCTTCACAAGTGAGGATTTTAAAGAACGTAATCCATTTAAAATGTTGCCACATTTATTTGAGCGCTTTAGCTGGTCATAACTTACTTCACCATAAATAGAATTTCACGTGGTAAACTGATGCCATAACCAGACAGTACCGAGACCCGTCCAAACCCCATTTTTGTCATAATTTTCCCAAGATGTAATGAGCAGTACCACAAAACTTTATGCTGAAAGCTGATATCCTGTCCTTTTGTTTGGGCATTAAATTCTTAAAATACAATTGACTCCCATCTTATCGTGGTTCCAAAACAGCCCATCCCAGATTTTGTGACGTCAGAGGGCCACCCACTAAATGCGTCGTTTTGCAGGTAAGAGAAACTAGGTCAAAGTTCCCGGACTTTAAGTCATGAACATATTTTTTGGGTAAAAACATCAAACAGCATATGCATTTTATGGAACAGTTGAACATATATTTTTGTCTAGATAAGATAATTTGCATAAGAAATTACACATTCCATACACTTTAAAAATGAAGGCACATTTAGAAAGTGGCATAATTTGCCTTTCAAGATCTACGGATGTGACATGGTCTTTTATACAAATATGTTTCAGTGACATCACAAAGTGCATTGGTTCCCTTGTCATAGGGGCTAAAATGAAGCTGCTCAGTGGGCTGTGCAGAACGATTGAGAATCGGGTTACAGACCGGCAGTGTTTACGGAATCCATCATGCAGAATCAACCAGCAATGACGGATTCCCCAGCGCCTACATCAGCTATGCCAAGTATCTACGTCGTGTCACCTCTGCAAGAAAAACTGGCAAGAAACATTGTGAGCACGCTGATAATGACGCTTGTCCAGCGCTTCCCAAAGAAAGTCAGGAAGTCGATTGAACAATATGACGTACAGCTGATAATCGGGTGGATCTACCGTAAGGTTCTGAAGGAGGTCAACCTGGTGCCCCTGGCCGCTATGGACATGGTCACCTACAATAAATTTATCAAGACTGTGATTGAGAACCTCTTCCAGCAGTATCATTCACAGGAGAAATTGCTGGAAGCTCTAATCTCTGATGAGCCATCGTTTGATGATGTTGTGTCAAATCATCTGACCAAAAATCTCAAAACCTTCAGCCACGCCTCAGCGATGAGCCCAATGAAAAGGTTCTTAACGGCCTTGGGCAAGGCCTTACTCAGGCCCACCTCTCCGCCAGTCGGTCTCCAAACAGTCTCATAAGTGTTTCAAGTTGGAAGTACCCCCGCCTTGTTTATTGCATCCATGACGCTGCAGTTTGTACTCGGTGCAAATGTTCCATTATTAAATCATATACTCTGTGAACCACTTTGGCTGTTTTGACCATCCATTTGCATCTGATTAGGGAAACGTGCCATCTGACCTAAGAGATTTGTATTCAACACCCAATTTTGCCCTTCATTGGGAGTAAAACTACAACTGAACAGTACATCATACTGAAATAAGATGCATTGACTGTTAAATGAGACTCGCTGACTAATACGAGCATACGACAGTGTCTGGCAAGGCTTCTAATTTACAAATCCCCGTTTACAGCGACCTAATCTTCAGCTACAGTCAGTATTCAACCTAGAAAATTGCAAGCCGTTTGCTTCATGATTATCAATAACCACACACTCTCCCAAAGGGAGATTGTTCTAGGGAGGAAATGATCAATTTACATTTTTCATTCGTGGAGCTTGATGAAACCAGAGTAAAGGCGTTGATGGTGAAATGTGGTTCGGTTGCTTCCCCAAAAAGATTCCGTTTAGTCAACCTCATTCATTTACCTTGAAATGCATTGCTTAAGTACTGTGACCAACGCTTGGATTCTATGGGGTCACTAAAGCACAATTTAAATCAACCAAGGCAGACAGCGAGCACAAAGAATCAGATATTACTTCAGTAAAACCTTTCGAGCAAAAATTTGAAATTAATAGGAGGAAAGGTCACACAAACACGAAAAAAAGTCCATCAAATTCTTTCACAACTTGTATTTCACAGGAAGTAAATCAATTTTCTTTGCCGCTTATCCTCACGAGGGTCGCGGGAGTACTGGAGCCAAACCCAGTTGTCATCGGGCAGGAGGCCGGGTACACCCTGAACTTGTTGCCAGGCAATTGCAAGGCACGTGTAGACAGAACAGTCGCACTCACAATCACACCGAGGGGCAATTTGGGGTCTCCAATGAATGCATGTTTTTGGAATGTGTGAGGAAGCCGAAGTGCCCGGAGGAAACCCACGTAGGCACAGGAAGAACATGCAAACTCCACACAGGCGGGGCTGGGATTTGAACCCTGGTCCTCAGAACTATGAGGCCAACATGCTTAATAGTTCATGCCACGGAAGTAAATCATTATTTACGTGATTAAGGGTCTGCCGTTCAAGATCTACTGATGTCACCAGCCTCATGCAAGGGAGGCTGAATCACATCATAAGGTCATCCTTTGTCACAGAGCTAGATTGAAAACTGCTAAATGGAATGTGGCACCTCGAGGATCGACAATCAATTGAGTGCTCAAAATGCATAGACCGGAATGAAACGTGGGACACACTGGACAAGAAAAATGCAATCATACATTGGAGTTGAACAGGAGACTCTCCTGCCAATTGTGTCCAAATATTTTGAAAACATTTCATCAGCTCAGTGGTGCCTGCTGTCTGAAGGGCATTTTGACTGCAGAACAGGGGCCACACTGGCGGACATGTGCACAGAAATGACCCAAAGACTGTCTGCTGATGCATTGAGACTGGTCATACCAGTGTTCCTGCAGCGGGTTGGTGATGCAAAGGTTGATTGTTTGACTCCAGTGCCCGAGGGCGCAACGAACAGTGCATTTGCTTCAGCGCTTAGCATTCCAATACAACAATGTGACTACGCCAGCAGGCTGGACTCGCTGTTAACGGATGAGGTATCAAAAAGGGTAAATCGTAGTTTGGCATCAGCTACAGATATGAACGCTCAACAGCTCGTGCCGCTCATCTACATCCCTGGCACTTTTACTAATCTCAATGTACTTCACCAGATGGTATGTCTAGCTTGCAGTGCACTGTGGACTTATCTAGGTCATGTTGAGTCATCGACTCGATGCTTTGGACCATGCTGGCGTCAACCTTCAGTCCACAAGCACCACGGGCACACCAAAATAATTGAGATTGAGGAACTACCAAGGAAATCCTCCTGCAGCCCAAAATCAAAAATTAGTGTCGATGAGGCCACCGAAGCAGTAACTAAAATCCTCCGCAAATGGTCTGAATGCAAGGAAACAGAACCTGCAGGTTTGCAGCTGAAAACCACTCGAGATGTTCAGGGCACAGCATCTGACATTGTCTCAACAATTGTTGGTGATCTTCACTATGCCTCAGAAAAGGACAGGAACAGCTGCAGCCCTGTAAGTCCTCATTTTGATCTGAGGTTGATTGAGAAGACATTGACCAACTTTTTCTCATCCCATATGCAAGTGACTTCAAGCAAAAACAGCTTTGTTGAGTTCTCAAAACTGAGATTTGACAAAATGATATCTGACGTACTCAGTCAGGGTCTGTGCAAAGACTCAGAGTATCTGGTGACTTTCCAAGGTGCCTCTGCTGGCGTTGGTACGCAAGACCCTGAGGTGTCCCTGCCAGACATCATCACTCCTCATTTGAGTTTTGAGGGTATCCAGGATGATGTTGAAGACTTGTATAACAATTTTGAAATGGCCGAAAAAAAAGTCAATAGAATCCATGAAAGGCTCAATGAGGAGGTTAAAATGTTTTCAAAAAAGATGCGGGACAAAATCTATAACCATATTCAGGCAAACCAGATGACCTATACCTCAGAGCTTGTTGGCAAGCCAACACACGAGCAGAAGAAGCACAAAAAACAGCACCCCGATGTAATGTTCAACATTGTAGAAGATTCCGTCGGAAAGTTCTTGCAACAGATGCTCCTTTGGATGGAGATGGAATCCAGAAAGCAGAAGACCCGTACCAATGCCGTGTGTGGTGCCTTAGACGATATCGACACGCTTATGTCCTCAATTGAGACGAAAGATAAAGAGGAATCCAGTTTGAAGGACGACAGCGAAACCATCCGGACAAAACCAGAAGCATTGGTGTCTCCAGAACACCAGAATGAACTGCAGTCCCACACAGCATCAGTCGCTATCACAACAGCAATCCTGGAGAAGCTGGCTCAAAGCCTCGTGAGCATGATAATCATGACCTTGGTGCGACGGTTCCCCAAAAAAGTGACAAGGTCTTTGGGACAACATGAAGTACAGCTGATCATCAGTAAGATCTATCATGAAGTTTTGAAAGAGGTCAACTTAGAGTTCCTTGCCAACATGGACATGGTCACCTATGGGAAATTAATCAACGTAGTGATCAAGGACCTCTTCCATCAATATCATTCCAAGAAAAAGCTGTGGGAAACTTTCAAGTCCAATTCTGATTCAATTCGAGAAGCCGTATCAAAACATCTGACAAACAACCTCAAGGCTTACAAAGATGGCTCAGGTCAGACCAAAAGATTCTTTCCCATTTTATTCAAACCTTTCACATCTTAACGCCTGGATTACAAACATTTTCCGGGTTGTTCAAGAAACAATGAATTCCCATTCAAGACATTTTAACGTTGACGTCCAAAGGGGATTCTCACATGTAAACGGGATGCATGTGATGATTGGTAGTGTCCACGAAGAGATGGAAATACATGGATTTGGCTCCACCTGTGCAACTAACAGCTGAAGTTCGGATGGATATAAAACAAAGGACCATATCAGTCACATTTTTAGACGACTTCCAGTTCACGTTTGCACTTTTTCTGTAAGAATTGTCAGTACTTATAGGTACTGGAAATACCGACGTCCCAATGGGAGTCTGGTCAATGTGACCAATCCTTGGTTGTTGTTCAAGAGGTGTCTCACGGGCACCCGTGAGGCAATGGCAGGTGTGACCATTTGTAACAACATCATTGCATTTTAAATATACAAACAACTTCTGACTATGCTCGGTTTTTATGACATTTCAAAATCTAATGGTTCTGAAACTACCTCTTTGACATATCACGGACGGACACAGAGTAGCCTTATTCTGGAGGTCCTCGTGCTTGGGTTCGTCGGACCAACTACATTTAAAAGTCCACACTTGAGTTTTCACAGGCTAAGTCGATTTATTCGCAATCAATGTATTGTGTCAAAAAGTCCACAAATTCAGTGCTTCTTTATATGTTTACTATCGTTCATGTATCACTTAATAGCAGCACTCTATTAGTATGCCTGTCTCCCATTACAGCATACTCTCGAGATGCATGAATAAAAGCCACATATATTTAATTCCCTTCCACATCAAGTTTCAATTCAATAAAATAAAGATGTTCAAAAATCCATTTTTGTGCATGTGTCGTAATATGGCTGCCGAGCAAGCGCCTCAGAATTATTTTTGACAGTCCAGTGATTTTTTTCCAAGGCCTTGGAGGTAGTTGGGGTTTTCCACAGTGTACTTTATTCATCTTCATTCATTTACAAGTCTTTTTTTATTCAATATAATTATACTCCGTAGAGGAAATGATCGTTAGGGAAATGTCTGCTTTGAGCCAAATTCTCAGAGAAAATGCTGGATTTACTTGTTCTTCCTCAAGATAGATATCTTATGAGTACTGCGGGAAGAACAGTACCAACAAGGTTTCATCAGCATCGATGCCTCCAAGAATGGGGTCATTTTCATGTGCTCCACCACCATCGTCATCCCACTTGATGTTGCTCCTGAAACGCCACTCCTCCTTACATTTAAGTTTATTCCACTACTCAGTCATTTGTGCTGTGGGTGACCTTCATCCACCACCAGAGACCAATTTTACTTTTTAGAAGCCAGCATGGGGGCTTCTGACTGGGAGTAGTCACCAATGCCAAAAATCACATTTCAAATTCAAAAGTCACAAAACCTTTTTTTTTTTTTGTATACCTCTTCCCTGTATGCCTATATTATGTATTACCTATAACGGGGGTCACCAACATGAATGGTAGCCCGTGAGGTATGTTCTAAAAATACCATAGGCCACAAATTGTTACTATTATTTGAGCTTTAAATTCTGAATCTGACATGCTTACATGGATCAAAATTTTAAAATACCTGTAATGTCATTTACTACAATAAATTAAAACGAAAATATTTTATGTACGTGTAATGACCTGAGTCTGAAATTCTCCGCAAACAGGTCACGTAGCCCTTCATACGATCGGTGCTCACGAAGTAGCCCTCAGGCTCAAAAAGGTTGCTGAGCCCTGACCTATAAAATCATAACCACTACCATGCGTGAAGACATATACCCATCAGGTTGTACAATTTGGTTGATTTGCCATATGCTAACATTTTGGATTCTTCTGCTGATGCTTTTGTTGCAATGCACGATGTAAACGGAAGATGATAGGTAGTGTGATTTCATAGCAACTCCCCGAACTTAGTAAAGATCTGACATCCACAAACAAGCAACACAGACAATATATATTTCTCTCGCTGTCGTAATGACTACATTGTATAAAACACTTTTTTTCTTTCCATTCCACATTAATTACCCTGTAGTCGTATCAGTGGAGACAAGTGTACAAGTATTATACTACCCATGTAAGAGTGCTTAACAGTGTGATCTTCAATGAAAACACAGAAATGTGTACCGTACTAAAGTTAAGTGAACCACAATGCTTTGTAGGAAAAGGGATGTGAAAGTGTCCTACTAGAGTACAGTAAGGAGGAGAACAGGTCCTTCTGTGAAGGTCATTCCTGTTCCGTGGTAACACAAGTGCATCCCACAGCCAGCGCGTAAGGACACCTGCACCAGACCTCGCTTTTGTGGTGGCGCATTCTCTCAAAGACCCAAATTTGGATGTAGATGGGCTTGGCAACCATATGTGCCAAAATGCAGTTCTTGCATACAGCATGCTCAATGACCGCAGGCTCCCTGTTGTCAGCAACATTCAGGCTGTAAAGAAAGGAAAATTATTGAACGCAGGATTTGGCTTTGAAGATCCCAAAAAAAAGCTCTTATCAGACTTTCTAAAATACGTTGGGCAACTATTAATGGGCCCTTGCATGGCCCTATTTAAGGCCAATCCTTAAATAAGTGTGTAATTTGACTTTGAAAGGATAAAAAGTGGCTCCGTCTGATGGACATTTCTAAATGTTAAACGTGGGAGACAGGTGTGCGATTATGGTTGCTAGTCAACAGCTCATCTGCGACCCTAATGAGGTTAAGTAGAATGGAAGCTGAATGACTGGATATTAAAATTAACATGGGTGTCAAACTCATTTTTCCCCGCGGACCACATTGTGGTTCCGGCTTCCCTCGGAGGGCCGTTATGACTGTGAAACAATACAAACATTTCATCGTCTCATCGTATTTACATCATCAATTTATGACCTACTTTTGGAATCAGAAATCAAGGGTAATGTTTGGTCGCACAAAAATGCTTGTAATATCTCGACTTTATCATTTATGATGCAAGACAATTTGAAATTTTTGTACAGATTTATACACGAATAATTGAAATTGACACTCTAGATTTGGCTTCGCGGGCCACACAAAATCATGTGGCGTGCAGGATCTGGCCCTCGGGCTTTGAGTTTGACACCCGTGACATAGAGGTTTTCTTTAGTTTATGTGATGACAACTGAATTGAAAATGTCCATCGTTTCATCCATTTTCTGAACCATTTCCTCACTAACGTCACGGGTGTGCTGGCGTTTAGCCCAGCAAACTTTGGGAGGTAGGCAGATAACACACCCTGGATTGGTCGCCAGCCAATTTGCAGACAAAATATACACAAACAAATATTCACACTCAACGACAACTCCGGACAACTTATTACCGCAGCTCCCTCACGGTTCTGAGAAGCCGGGTTCAAATCCGGCTTCACCTGCGTGGAGTTCCCGTAATCTCGCCGTGCCTGTGTGGGTTTTTCTTTGGGTACTAAGGTTTCCTCCCACATCCCAAATGTGATACACGTAGGCTCTAAATTGTCCCTAGGTGTCAATTTGAGTGTTTGGTTGTTGGTTTATAGGTACCCTGCAACTGGCTGGCAGGCAGTTCAGTGTGGGCTCCAAATAGCCTGCGACCCTAGTGAGGATAGGCGGTACGACAGATGGACGAATAACTGAACTGAATGGCACAAAATGTCCCTACGATCTTAGCCCAACCCCTCCTGTGACCATTTTAGGTTGTTAGTGACAAAGACTCAAACTCACGTCAGTTCCCAGGGAGCAACGGAAGAGCCTCCCAAATCCGATATGTGCTGGAAATCCGTGTACTGAAAATCCGATGCATTGGTGCACCTTTTGGGACAAACAGGTCTGCTGCACACTGTCCCCAACGTGACCAGTAACAACTGGAAACCCTAATAAAGAAAACACAAACAAAAGCACGACTTTCATCATCGGTATGACCTCTTAAGTGTTGCCATATCACATCACAGCAAACTTATGCAAATCCAACCCATTGGAGAAAAGACGGACTTTCTTATTTGGAATTTTATTAAATTAAAATTAAAATTAAAATTAAATAAAATTATTAAAAAAAAAGGCGCCATGCTAGAGTCACTCTATCAGTATTATATAACACCAGCAGATGTTTTGTTTGAAGAGATCACAGCTACAGGGCTTGTGATGGTGATGATCATTTATCCCACCAATAGTTGTGCTTGTTATTATTCACTCACTTCATACTCCCTAATCACTGTCAAAGGATTTTTATACAGTAGCTAACTTATTAGTTAAAGAAGGAAAAAAAGGGGTTTCTAACAGTAACCTGCTGCAACATTAATTACATATTTCCTACTACATAATTACAATGTACTTGAGAAATATCAGTTGTTGACATTCTGTAATACGTATTGAATAAACATTTTTAATTACATTACATTGATTTCAGCTGAGTGCATGCAATCAAAGCATTCTGCCCGTCCTGGTTTTGATGCCTGGCTTTTTATGAATCTGCACGAGGCATCATGAGTGATAATGCTTTTCTAGCAGCCATTAATTGTCCACGAGCTTTTAAAATGCATTACATTGACAGCATAATCCAAGGAATAACCTCTACTCGCTAGATTTTCGAGCAGCACTAACTCATTGACACAGCCGAGGGTAAAGTCGAAGTTGTTTTCTAATTTAGTGGCTGTGTACATTTTGCAACACCAGCTTTGACTAAAACCAAATCAGTTAGCTACCCCACTGTGACAGCTTGCTGATAATGTTTGCTTGCTAGCGATATTTGCCTACAGCTCTCCACAAAGACCAAGTATGGAGGATGTCCTTCTGCATTTGTAGGCAGCGTACCACTCAGAGCTATTTGTATTTTCATGCGGATTTTCTAATAACACATTGAGTCCCATTTACAAAACTGAAGAGTGTCAAACCCGCTACAAACTATCAAACAGGCGACGATGCCCCTTGAAAATCAGTCCTCGACAGGGTGGACAACTTTACGAGTGAATTTAGCTAATTTAAGCTAAACTGCAATGCACATGCTTGACTCTTCCGTATTTCAGTACTTTGTACACAATAGGAGAATTCACAACAGACATTTGATCCATTAAAATTTGAAATACACGCCCTTTACTGTCCCAATTTGTGGCTCGCCCAATCTTTCTGTTGCAACAGGCTGATGACACTATCAATCTCATCTTTATGCCCCGTTTCCCTCTGAGAATATTTTGTGATTGTTTTTGAGCGAACGCCAAAGCAAGTGTCTTATGAATGCAAAAAGAGCTGGAACAGTGCCGAGACCTTAGCATGGTTTCTGCATAATAAAGCAAGAGCCCATATTGACGTTGATGGCAATCTGACAGAGGTCATGATTACGGAAGCTTGATGTAAAAATACAATCAGTACTCACCAAAGTTTTGCTGGCCCTCATCTTGATGACAGACTAGTAGATGCTTAAATAATGTCCAAACTCTGAATACCTGTGAGACAGGTGGCTCATTTTTTAAATACCCTGCCATCCCTGTGACGCAAACACATATTTGCATGGTGGGCTGACCACAAGTGAGTTACTTAGGTTCCGTCATCCAAAGCAGAGTTGAAAACAACACCTTAGTTATCATTTTTATCTTCATATGAATTATGTAGGACGGGGGTGTCAACTCTTTTTCGTCACACGCATCATTGTAGTTGGGCTGTCATGACTGTGATCCCGTATGAAGGAATTATCACCTCATAATTAGACGTGCAGAGCAAATTGATGAATATCTACTTGTAAAACCAGAAACCGATAAAAAGAACTACTACATTTCTGTTCAAACCTGGATCGGGGATGAATAAAGAATGCTTGCAATATCTCAACATTATTACTGGAATACAATTAGCAATTTTGAGTCACTTTCGCTGGCCACTTAGAATGATGTGGCGAGCCGGATCTTGGCCCTGGGCCACCAGTTTGAAATCAGTGATGTAGGATATCGCCGTATCTCTGACCCAAGATTCTTGAGGTAGCTGTGGTCCATGTTAGAAATTTTTACCTGGTTCCTATTTAAATTGTCTCACACTGAAAATCAGGGATGGCCAAACAGTTTTGAGCTCTTTTGAACGTAACCAAAATAAAATGTGGCTACTGGTAGCAGTTAGTATTCTCAATATTTAAAAATAATGTGTGCCTAGTTTGTGGAAGCTAGTTTCTCAATTAAATAAATCTTTTTTGGGCAATACAATACTCCTTTTCACATATGGAAAGCTAGGTCAGCCAGCCCAAACGTGTTAAGCTAGCAACAGGTCAGAACATCGCCCTCATAGTTCCAAGGTTTTGCGTCTTGGCTGAGGCCCCAAAGTGTGGATTTGACGTGTTGGCTTTTATCTTTCCATGCACGTTAGATGCGAATGTTTATTTCGTCTGTTTTCTCTCTGCATTTGATTCGCAGTCACTACCTATAGTCCACGGTCAGCTCTCAAATGATGACAACCACAAAAAAAAAAATTAAAAAATGGGTTGACAGTTAAATAACATTTCTGCTTATGATGATTAAAAGCTTCGACCAGAGTTTGAATGCATTTTTAATGTTCATGCGGGAGAGGATGTGTGGCATCTTGGTTCATTTCTTTTCTGTGTTTTTGCATTTTACAGTGTGATGGCAGCCATGTATGGGAACTGTTTTCTGTGAAAATCGGATCCATATGACCCGATGATCAATTTCTGTTATGCAGCATGACCAATACAGTATCAGGTGTCTCCGAAGTTCATACTCCTGAAGTTTCATGATCCAGGCGCTGCTGTGAGTCACCCCTAGCAACACTCCTGTTTGAAAGCAAACAATGCTGAGGCCTGCCTGATTTCCCTGTGTGAATGAGAGAGCATGTCCGGTTTTCCAGGCAGTACCAAGAGATCACCGGTCTTCCTTGTGGAATTTACAAGTAAAAAAAATGGGAAGAAGAATTCGAGAAGGGGGCCAACACATTTTCACGCCAGGTTATGTTCACGTAAATATATATGTATATGTAGTGGGTCTAACTCTATGTTGTGTATTTTTTGGGGGGATGATAAATGAGAAGACACACACGTTGGCTGGTTTAATCCTCTCTCTGTATTATAAAGGAGACACATTCACGGATGTTCACAGGTTTCTCTTCACAGATACTCTCAAAACGCTTACACTCAGATGTCTCGCAAACAAAAGGAAGTAGTTCCTACCACCACATGATAAGTGTGGCTTCAAAACAAAGCACGCAGCCTACTGCATTTGTTTCTCAGACCCTCCACCAACAATTCAACGGCATTTTCTGCCCCACAATGAACATTTTTAAACACGCAATTTCTTATACCATCAATGACGATGGAAAGAACAAAAAGGAATAAATGACAGAGAAAGTGCTGCCTTTCAAAATAAAAGTGCACTTCCACATCCTGTTCCTATCATAGCGCACAACATCTCACCATTAATACAGTGTAGAAGAAAAGTATTTGAACACCCTGCTATATTACAAGTTCTCCCACTTAGAAATCATGGGGGGGGGGGGTTCTGAAATTTTCATCGTAGATGCATGTCCACTGTGAGAGAGATCATCTAAAAAGAAAAATCTAGAAATCACAATGTATGATTTTTTTCACGATTTATTTGCGTGATACAGGTGCAAATAAGTATTTGAACACCTGTCCATCAGCTAGAATTCTGACCCTCAAAGTCCACCTCCACTCCTTGTATTATCCTGAATCAGACGTGAGATCTGTGCGAGGTCGTTTCCTGCATAAAGACACTCGTCCACCCCTTACAATCAGTGAGACTCAAACTTGTAACTTGGCTAAGACCAAAGAACTCTCCAAAGACACCAGAAACAAAATTGTACAACTCGATTGGTAATAAACTAAGACGTCATGGTTTGAAATCATGGATGGCACTGAAGGTTTCCCTGGTTAAATCAGCACATGTCAAGGCCTGTCTTAAATTTGCCAATGACCATTTGGATGATACAGAGTAGTCATGGGAGAAAGTTTTGTGGTCAGATGAGACCAAATGTTCCATTTTGGTCATAATTCCACTAACTGTGCTTGGAGGAAGATGAATGATGAGTTCCATCCCAAGAACACCAACTCTACTGTTAAGCATGGGGGTGGTGGCAGCATGCTTTTGCGGTGTTTTTCTGCACATGGGACAGGACAACTGCACTGTATTGAAAAGAGGATGACCATGTGAGATTTTGGGGAACAACCTCTCTGCCTCAGTCTGAGCATTGAAGATGGTTCATGGATGGGTCTTTCAACACGACTGTGACCTGAAACACACAGCCAGGTAAACCAAGGAGTGGCTCCGTAAGAAGCATATCCAAGTTCTGGCGTGGCCTCGTCAGTCTCCAGACCTAAACCCAATGGAAAATCTTTGGAGGGAGCTGAAACTCCGTTTTTCCTCAGCAACAGCCCAGAAACATGTCTGATCTAGAAAAGATCTGTGTGGAGGAGTGGGCCAAAATCCCTCCTGCAGTGTGTGCAAACCAGGTGAAGAACTACAGGAAACATTTGACCTCTGTAATTGCAAACAAAAGCTACTGTACCAAATATTAACATTGGTTTTCTCAGGCGTTCAAATACTTATTTGCAACTGTATCACACAAATAAATAATTCAAAAATTCATACATTGTGATTTCTGGATTTTTCTTTTTAGATTATCTCTCTCACAGTGGACATGCACCTATGATGAATATTTCAGAACTCTCCAAGACTTCTAAGTGGGAGAAATTGCAATATAGAAGGGTGTTCAAATACTTATTTTCTTCACTGTATACACAGTACACATGTATATACTGTATGTATAATAGAATACCCCTATACTGTATTCTCTTATGTAGTTAAAATGATGCTTTCCCGACATGTTCAGAGGCGAGAGAGTGAGTATATTGGTAGAAGGATGCTGAGGATGGAGCTCCCAGGCAAAAGAGCGAGAGGAAGACCAAAGAGAAGGTTTATGGATGTGGTGAGGGAAGACATGAGGGCCGTTGGGGTTAGAGAGGAAGATGCAGGAGATAGGCTAAGATGGCAAAAGATGACACGCTGTGGCGACCCCTAACGGGACAACCCGAAAGGAAAAGAAGAAGTTAAAATGATGCTTTCCCAATGATGTCATCACTTGGCATGATGTCAGCACACATGGCCAATGACATCACCTCTTGGGCCAACTCTCTCTATTGATGACAAATCCAGTGAAAACAAAGTGAGCTAAAGAAAAATAAAATAAATGGGTGTTCCATCTCGGCAACCAAAACCTTCATTTGTGGTCATACCTGTGAAAGTAATCCTCTCCACCTTCGTCCCGCGTCGATGGTGGCTGAGACAGTTGCAAACATTGAGGTCGTCACGTGTCATTGAGTGCCCGAGAGTTTAGGAGTTCAGGTCACACAGCGGTGGCAAAGAATGGGGATAGTGGCTTCAACATGATGAAGAGATGTTTGAAGATCTGGAAAAAAAACCCAAAAAAAAACCAGAGTATTTAGCCGAGAAAGTGTGTTTTCTCCAACTCACCACAGGCATGTGCGAAATGCTGAGTGGTCCGTCAGTCTGAAAACAATTCCCATCAGCCATCTTTTGGGACCGATCCAACTTTCCCTCTGTGTGCAATTGCATTATAACATGTTGAAACAGGTATTAGTTTTATGTATCTACTTCAGATACATCCCAGAGTTTAAACTATTTCCATTTTTTTGCACTATGAGTGCGTGTGTGTAAAAATGTGCAGTCATTTATACGTCCAAACCATAAACATCAGTTTTACATTCCGCAGAAACCCCTTGAGAGATATTTCCAGACACGTTCGTGACAACGAAAACATCGATAGGTCAGATGATTTTTAAAGATATTTTCTCAGTAGAAATTTTAAAGGTTGATATTACCTGATTTAGGTAATTCAATAAAAATCCAAAAGAAAACAAATGCGGCAGTTTTTCCATATTGAGGTTGGCTAGTGCTCCTGGTCTCGACCAGATTCTACAGTACCTTGTGAAAGTATTCGGCCCCCTTGAACTTTTAAAACTTTTGCCACATTTCAGGCTTCAAACATAAAGATATAGAATTTTTTTTTTTTTTTTTAAGAATAGACAAGTGGGACACAATCGTAAAGTGGAACGAAATTTATTGGATATTTTATACTTTTGGAGGCACGGTGGATCAGCTGGTAAAGTATTGGCTTCACAGTTCTGAGGTCCCCAGTTCAATCCTGGAGCCGCCTGTGTGGAGTTTGCATATTCTCCCGTGCCTGCGTGGGTTTCCACCGGGCACTCCGGTTTCCTACCACATTCCAAAAACTTGCAACATTAATTGGACACTCTAAATTGCCCGTAGGTGTGATCGTGAGTGCTGCTGTTTGTCTCAATGTGCCCTGGGATTGGCTGGCAATCAGTTCAGGCTGCACTCCGCCTCCTGCCCGTTGACAGCTGGGATAGGCTCCAGCACTTCCCGCTCCCCTCGTGACGATAAGCGGTGAAGAAAATGGATGGATTGATGGATTTTATACTTTTTTAACATAAAAAAACAGAAAAGTGGGGCATACAATATTTTTTGGGCCCTTTGCTTTCAGTGCAGCAAACTGACTCCAGAAGTTCAGTGAGGATCTCTGAATGATCCAATGTTGACTGATGATGATGAATAGAATCTACCTATCTGTAATCAAGTCTCCGTATAAATGCAGCTGCTCTGTGATATTCTCAGGGTTCTGTTTAAAGTACAGAGAGCATCATGAAGACCAAGGAACACAAACGGTAGGTTCGAGATACTGTTGTGGTGGAGAAGTTTAAAGCCGGATTTGGATACAAAAAGATTTCTCAAGCTTTGAACATCTCAAGGAGCACGGTGCAAGCAATCATATTGAAATGGAAGGAGTACCAGACCACTACAAATCTATCAAGACCTGGCTCTCCCTCTAAACTTTCACCTGGAAGAAGAAGACTGATCAGAGATGTAGCCAAGAGGCCCATGATCACTGGATGAACTGCAGAGATCTACAGCTGAGATGCGAGAGTCTGTCCATAGGACAACAATCAGTCCAACACTGCACAAATCTGACCTTTATGGAAGAGTGGCAAGAAGAGACATTTCTCAAAGATAGCCATAAAAAGTCTCGTTTAAAATTTGCCGCAAGGCACCTGGGAGACACACCAAACATGTGGAAGAAGGTGCTCTGGTAAAATGAAACAAAAATTTTACTTTTTGGCCACAATGCAAAATATTGTTTGCGCGTAAAAACAACACAGATCATCACCCTGACACCATCGCCACTGTCAAATATGGTGGCGGCAGCCTCATGGTTTGGGCCTGCTTTTCTTCAGCAGGGACAGGGAAGATGGTTCAAATTGATGGGAAGATGAATGGAGCCAAATACAGGACCATTCTGAAGGAAAACCTGTTGGAGTCTGCAAAAGACCCGAGACTGATCCTGAGATTTATATTCCAACAGCACAATGATCCAAAACATAAAGCCAAATCTACAATGGAGTGGTTCACAAACAAATGTATCCAGGTTTTAGAATGACCAAGTCAAAGTCCAGACTTGAATCCAATCGAGAACCTGTGGACAGAGACTGCTGTTCACAAATGCTCTCCATCCAACCTCACTGAGCTTGAGCTGTTTTGCAAGGAAGAATGGGAAAGAATTTCAGTCTCTCCATGTGCAAAACTGCTAGAGACATACCCCAAGCACCTTGCAGGTGTAATTGCAGCAAAATGTGGCGCTGCAAAGTATTAATGCAAGGGGGCCGAATAGTATTGCACGCCCCACTTTACACTTTTCACTTATTTGCCCCCCAAAATTTAAATATCCAATACATTTCATTTCACAATTGTGTCTCACTTGTTGTTGATTCTTGACCAAAAAAAAAAAAAAAAACAAACAAATATATATATATATATATATATATATATCTTTGTTTGAAGCCTGAAATGTGGCAAAAGAAAGTTCAAGGGGGCCAAATACTTTCACAAGGCACTGTACATCGTGGCTAAATTAATATTGATCACGTGATTGAAAACTACAGTACCTATAGGGGTTTTGAATACTACGGGTAATCATACAGTTTCCAAGTACTGTTGCATTGTGTTCTCGTGTTTTTATCACTTTCTTTCAGGGTGTGGGCATGGCAGAGGACGTGCGCCAACTCTGATGGGCTAGGAGAGGCATGCACGATCAAAAACAAATAAATAAATAAAATAAATCCTGTTTCGGCCGAATCAACAAAATCTACACAATACGTCCCAGTCACAAACAAGAAGTTTGTGATTTGCGGCAAATGTTCCCAGAGTTAAAGGAAAAACCTGTCGAGTTGAAACCATTTTTATTTTTGTAGTCACGGTGGCGATCAATGACAAACGAGGCCTTACACATCACAAGGCATGACACAGAACTCCAGTTTTTTAAGAGACAAACCCAATGGTATCGGTGGAGGAACGTCACTTCATGTCACTTCCCATTTCATTACAGGCGAAAAACTGAGGCCAAAGGAAGTGGGCGAGTATGTCATTCCTACATCGTTGTGAGATACGGGGCAGCAGGACACACACAGAAAAAAAAAAAAAAAATTGACGTGATCAAGGCTACAAAAACTGTTTGAATTCATGAGAGAACAATTATGATACAGATACACAATAATCCCCCCCAAAAGAAGTGTGTCCAAAAAAAAAAAAAATCTGGGAGTCGGCACACAATCTGCTGACCCCAATCTGCACTTTTGAGGTAAAATTCAAACCAGCAAATAGGGGAAATGGGGAGGGGGGGTTTGAATATTTAGACCACAAATAAACTGCCATAAACAAATGCATGGTCATAGATGCCCAAAATGTATACCACAGGGCATCCTCCAAAAGTTAATGATATATTTATATGCAGCACAAAAGTTCCAATAAGACAGACAAGAAAAAGAAAAGCCAGCACATCATTTGATTTGAAGAAAGCGGAAACACTTTTGGCCCGTATTGGCATCTGGAGTATTATTAACGACGTTAAATCTGATCTGCGTTCCTAATTAAATCCTGACTCGTGTTCTGCCACAAAGTTTCATTGTAGTCGCTGACAAATGAATCCAATGTATCCGCCCCCGCGATCCAGCAGCTTGGCTCCTTCGCAAAGAGACGGACATTCTTGGGTTCGATTCCAAAGCACGGCAGCGGACTTTCCCCGCTTCTTCCCAGACTGGCCAGGTACCCGCCGATGTGGAGCCACGTTTGCGATGGTTCTTCGCTGTAATCAGGCAACATTCCAACAGTGACTTTGTAACACCCTGGGGAAGCCATTTGTGTCCTTGTGCTGTTGCCGTCCTTCATCCGGAGGTTGGATTTGGTTGCGAGGAATGTTTGCTTCAAACACAAATTGTCTTTTTGATGTTTCTCTCTTTTTGGGTTATTTTATATGAAAAAGTAGAAAAAAACGGGGACATTTCCGTCCTCCTTGAAAACATCTTGCTCATTTGATGTTGTTGAACCGTGCCGCACAGGCTCAAGTGTCACTGGTCTTCAGAACAATTTGGCGACAGCGTCAGAGGAACAATGGAGGTGAAAATGTGAAGGGGCAAAAATGCTCACGGAGTTGGCAAAAGTCAGTTATTGATGCCTTTTTTTTTTCCAAGGCTTCCAAAAAGACAAGCTTTGCAGTACTGTTTGTGTTTATTTCTGTCACCTGATCAGACTTGCTCAACTACACAAACACATTGAGGACAGGTTTTTGAAGGTCACCAATGGAAAAGGTGTGCTGTCCTTCATTACCTGATGGTTTTAGCTGCCAAAAGACTGTGTAACCTAATAAACCGATATAATTCAACTGAGAGGATTGCAAATATAATTGTCTTTGTGAACGCGCAAACTTTTCATCACTTGTCACAGTAACAGCACAACGTTAAATTCATGGTCAATTGTTCTTATTCATCCAGACGCAAGTATCAATTATGTCTTTGTGAGCCATCAAATAAAGATGATTGGGTTTTATTACAAATGTTGTAACTTCAAGGCAATTTGTTTTTTGGGGTTTAGGATTTGAATGCTTATTGTTGAGGCCTTTTGACAGGGTTGCCATGCTACATGAGGTCGCCAGACTCCCTGGTAAAAGCTGAGCTTTGCGTCACATTTTCATCTCTGTGTTCCCCCCTCAGAGTTTCCGACTGAGAATGTTGGACCGGACCAGTGTTGATGTCTTCTCATGCGGTGTCCTTCAGGTGGTCTGCAGGACACAAAGCAGGACAAAAAAAAATATGATAATGCTGAAACACAGGTAGGGGTTGCTCCTGCTATGAAAACACAGCTGCTTCAATCCTGTGAATAAAACGAGCAAAAAATGCAGTGGCTCAGTGCAGTCAAATGTTATAAAGACTGAAACTAAAACAGCAAACAGAAAGCGGTGGCTGCAAAGCAGTGTTTTTTTTGTTAAATGCTCAATTCAATCCTACTTTTGCAAAACAGGCCCTCTCCCCCAAATTTATATTATTATACCTGTCTGCACATTTGTGTATATTGTGCCCTGTGATTGACTGGTCATCAATCCAGCAACAAAGGCAGCTGGGATAGGCAGGACCCACCATAGATAAAGAATCAGTCTACGTTTTGCTGAGCTTTTTCTCAGTTTTGGGCTGGCTAAGTAATCCTGATGTCAACAAAAGATTTTGCCGACTTCTTATTTCCAATTTTACGAAATTTAAAATGAGTGCAACTGTATTGTGAAGACAAATACGGAACAGGTCCAGAATTCTTTTCAGCATTATTGTTAGCAAACTGTTGAAAATGCACCCTGCTATGTGTGATGGAAACAGAATGTGTTCATTTTAGACTCTGCTAACATTTAACACAAAAACAATCTTTGATGAATGAAAAAAAATGTGTCCCAGTATTTCTCAGTAAAAATGACTTCATATTTTATTCTTTCAAAGACCGCCACTTCTGGTAGATAAACATTCTAATTAGCTTCAAACTAGAAATTCGAAAACATTATTGAGCCACTGTGCGGGGGGCGAAACCTTGGAATGTTTAAAAAAAAAAAAAAAAAAAAAGTGACAAACAACCGTGCATGACCCATAAAGTGTTACCGATGAGATTTACCTCACGATTATGCCTTCACGAACATGTACATAAATAAAGCATCTTAATGAAATTCAATTATTTTTAAACTCCAAATGTGTAACTCCTCTTTCCTTTCATTGTGCTTTCCATCAAATAATAATACCACTGCTTTACATAGTTAGTGTTTTGGATCTTTCATTGTAAGCACAGCAACAGCATATTTGCATCCCAGCCTTGTCGAGCGCAGCAGCCAGCCATAAACATTTGTTGGCACAGCAACAACCTAATTAACCCTGACAAATACTATGATTGAGACAACTACCAAGGTGAGCTGCAAGATGTGGGGGGGGGGGAGGGAGGGGAGATGACATTGTGGATTTGTTTTAACCTGTGATTACAAAATGTGATGAGAAATAATGCAGGATCAGTGTTGGAGATTTTTTTTTTTTTTTTTTTTTAAATACAAACTACCTCAAAGTTCATTTCACCAGTGAAAAAAGTCCTATTCTATTAGATGGCAGGAAGTACATACAATAATTATTTCATCCATTTTTGGTGACATTTAGTTTTGTTGGTGTGCCGTGGGATTTTTCCATTGTAAAATATGTGCCTTGGGTCTATAAAGGTTGGAAATGACTGACATAGAACACCAAACACCTTCCGCCAGCTGTTCCAACCTGCTTGGACCCATTTCTTCACTTCCTTACCACACCCAGAATTACTCTGGATTGTTGACTTTGACCATTCGTGGACAGCGTCCCATTTATGGGAAATCATGAATTTCACGCATTATATCCTTCAGTATATCAAAATATTGAAGTGTTTTAATCTGAAGCCATAATTTAGTATCAGGAGAGGATAACCCATCGGGTCAAAGTTAGCACGGAGTTATTTCCCTTTCCTTCCTCACCCAACATGGCTGCCTCAAGTACACATGGAGCGTTTTCCAAGAGAAGAAAGGGAGAAAGGTCAATATGCAACCTAGTTTGTCTTCAAAATGCTAATCCATCATTATTATTAATGCGTAAGTGTCATTCTAGAATAAGAATTAATTAATAAACATATGTCTAGTATGTACCACTTCACAGAATTGATAACATACCCATCCCAGTTTTGGGACGTGTTACATTGCTTGCAATAAATGGTCTTAATTTTGGAATGAAGACTTTGAATAAATATCTATATATGTTTATTAGGAATAAAAGAAAATTGTTTAGATTATTTCATCCTTATCATTTCCATGATGTATTATTTAGTGATAAAATAAAATAACTTTTTTTTTTAAATAAAATGAAATGATTTTATAATACATGAATGCAAAAATCTAATTCCATCTGGTTAGTCGATGAACTACAATGGAGTAATTGATTCTAAAAATATTCAGTAGTGACAGCCAGCACAGCACTGTTCACTCAATGACATCACATGTGGCGAGGTCTGGGCCCTCCCTACTAACCTGCCTCGGCATTTTGTGGCCTGAGCAGGACGACAGGTCTTCCTCCCCCGAACCCTCACGTTCCGACTCCCGTTCGCGTTTTCCTGTGATGCCGCCTCTGATGTGTGAAATTCCTGAAGGTACAAATTGGGGAGGGGGGTGAGGTGGAGGGGTTATCGAAGATACAAAGTGAAAAAAAAAAAATACAACATGACCTTAAGATCTTATCAGTGCTGTACTAAACAAGTTCATTAACTCCTTCATATTTTGGGTGAATCTGAACTTAACTTTTTTATTTCTGCCTAATAAATGTTTTATAGAAAGTGCGTAATCTCACGTGTGAACACATTTTGAACGACAATTAACATTTGCTCAAGAATGCCAAGTTTGGTTAGGGACTTTCAAACGAAAAAAAAGGCTGAACACACTTTAGGAGTCAAGGTGCGTGATTAATTGAAATGGAATTGTGATTTCAATTTTGTTTTCTTGGGATTATAAAAACAACAAATTCAGGTTGTGTATGGACATTTCTTCATTGTTGAGGGTTAATACACGATTTATAGTTTTTACATTCTGAACAGTTAATTTAACACAGTGTTTGCGTTAAGAATGTGAAAATGTTACTGAAACATTGTAGAGTTAAAGTTCTAATCATCACTCACAAGTGATCATAAATCCACACAAACATAATCCAAATTCTTGTCAAGTCTAAGAAGAGTAGAGTAGTTTACATTACAAAGGGAATTGGGGTACTACATTTACTTATTCCAAAAATTTTCGTCAGGAATGACTTCCTTCAGCTTGCGCCATCCTACCTGGATGTTGAGGCACGGCAAACTCGTGGTACAGTCGGGTACTGGTGACCATCAGGTTGTTTTCTGGCACTGGATGGTAACCTGCAAGACAACGTGAAATGTTACAGATCCCACTTACACTTCAAAACTGAAATTTTGTTACAGATTATCACAAAAACCATGGAAGTTGATAGACATAATTTGCCTTCGCGGGCCACATAAAATCATGCAGCGGGCCGGCTCTGGCCTCTGGGCTTTGAGTTTGACACCTTTGATTTAAACAAATTTCCCATTTGCCTACGGTATATCAAACGCCGTGTCATGGAATAATAAAGAAAAGCATATCAGTCAAGTGCACCCATTCATTTACAGATGTATATTTGGGGTCCATGAGAAGGGTTGCGTCAGGAAGGGCATCCGGCGTAAAAATTGTGCCAAACATATATATGCGTTCATCTGAGATGACACGCTGTGGCGACCCCGAAAGGGACAAGCCGAAAGAAACACACACACACAGTGTATGCAGTACATATCATAGGCAGTTTAAATGTACCCTTGCCTACACTATAGAGCTTGTACACCCAAATCACATCACTGGCCAGAAGTGACGGTCAAACAAACCATTCTTCAATGCTAAGTTGGTTGGAGACTACGCGAAAATACTTCTTATAGCACAACGCCCAGAGTTTTATCCGATACAGTTAAACATTTAGAAGGTGATAATAAACGAAGGTATATGGAAAAATGAGAGACACTTGGCATAGAGGACCCCATATTTAACGCCGAAGTCGAGGTTTTCACCGATAAGAAGTTGGACTGTTAACCCACTTCTGCTCGTCTTGGACAAGTCTATCTACAGATGGATCTGGTGAATAAGTCATCGAGATTTACACAAAAAAGTTTGAAAGCGTAGAAAAGTCCGGACGCATACAAATACTTCGTTGCTGGATCTGTTCTCAATCAAGAATAAATCCAAGTAATGGAGCCACTCGGATTTTTTCAATACAAATACCAATATTGAAATAAATGACCCCTGATTTTACACAAACTCGCATTCATTAACTATGATTGGAAAAAGGAAAGACAGTGAGTCGGCTCCTCGTACACGGAAGCGCGTTGCGGCCACATGAACTTTGGTAAACCGCTTTGTGATAAATCGATGGGATAGGCTTCAGCCCCTGTGAACAGAAGCGTGTTGCGGCCACACGGTAACCTACGTAAACCTCTGCGTGACCGACGGTTTATATACATTTTCTTTCTTTTTTTTTTTTTTTTTAAATACGCATTGGACTCATTTGAGAACAATGAATATTAAAAAAAAGAGTCTGTCAGGGAGAGGTTTACTGAAGATTAACGTGTGGCCGCAACACGCTTCGTGTACGTTGGAGACGACTCCCTGTCTTCTTTTTTGTTTGTTTTTTTTTTTTAAACGCATTGTTCTCAAACGAGCCAACTCGGCATTATAAATACGTCTTGGGAATTTGAGATTAAGTAGAATAATTCCTACCTGAAATCAAGTGCTCATTACACAGGCGTGTGCGTATTTTGGTTGTGCACCATCCATAATGTTTAATTGATGAAATCCATTGATATTTTCTGGTCTTTTCAGCTGGTATTCTATAGAATGAACTCTATGAATATCTGTCTCGTCTGTTGTAACAACCAACAGGACAACAGGTCACGGGCAATTTGAAAAATCTGCTCTGGTTCAACGGCACTCGCAGTGCAGAGCAGCTAGATTTGACCAGCAATATGGCGCTGTAAAAATGGTGATGTCACGTGGACGAGCTCTATTGATTTACGCCTCTGACCAATCACAGTAGCGCTTTTGTTTGGTTTTTACTACAAACACTCAAATCAGGAGTGAATGTGTTATCTGGCCACATGACGTCTGTAGTTTTCAACTGCTTGTTCATGCCGGCTGGCGTGCCAGCAGTTACATGGGAGGTGCAAAATAAATGTGAGGCTTTGTTTTGTACTAAAGCCATTTCATTAAAACTAAACTCGAGAGTGTGCCACATGAATAGATGTATTACAAAAGAACAAGCAAACCTATGTTAAAGTAATTATACTGATAGGACTTGATGAGAAAAATGAATTAAGATGGGATTTCCAATCATATTTAGTGCCTGTAAATAATTTGCTGTATATGAAATCACAGGTGTGCCTTACACTTGGGAAAAACAGCTTCCCTGATTTTGGAGCGAAATTTGGGAGTGTGCATATTACACCCGAGAGGGCAGTATACATGAAGATTTACGGTACTTCCTTTTTTGAGTATGAAAGTAGCTTCAAGCACGTCTGACCACAGAGATAGAGGATGGAGGACAGAGATGGAGCTACTAACTGTATGTTCAGCTAGCAGGGGAAAGTTAGGTGTGGAGCTAACCTGCTATGCAACAGTTACAAGCTGTGACTGGGACTAGTGCGGCAAAACTGTCCTTAAATGATGCAGAACTGTTACTCTAAAACCCTAATCCCTGCCTCCATGCTAGCAAACAAGATAAAGACTTCTGAGAAGAATCCTTATCACCTAAAGGAGGATGAGAATTAGCTAATAATGGGACACATTGAGCGATCAAGAGCAGGAGAAAATGGAAACGCAATCTGATCTCATAGTGCGAAAGTGAAATCTAGACTAGCGAAACACGAGAATAACTGTTCAGTATGTACTTTACACTTTTAACAGATGTCTGGGTGGAACCCTATTACAGCGGCTCAACTTTCAATAACACACAGGGTTTCCTCCAGTTAAGACGGTCTCGACCTAATACGTTTCGACTTTACAACGCCCGTGCCCCATCCACAATTTTGTCTGGCTAATGCTTGTCGATGTTTGTGCGCCGTGAGAATCTTTGAATTTTTTGCCCTCCTTTCCTGTCTTTTGGTAATGCTGTTGCAGGCAAAAGAAAATCCATGACCATGGAAGCAAAGCTCAAGATCATTAAAAGATTGGAAAAAGGAGAGACACCAACACCACCAAGGCTTCAGTCGGCCGACCGTGGTGACACTTAATAAACACAAAGCCCGTATTTTAGCGCATGTTAAGGGTTCCGTGCCCATCAATGATCACAAAACAAGGTTCTTTGATAGTTGTCGAGATGGAGAGGAATGAGGACCAGGTTCCTTAGCAATAGCTAAGCTCTCAGCAGTAATGCTAAGTACATCATCTTGTTTATTTCAATGTTTTTTTATACAAAGTATTTTGATGTCAATTCTGACTTTAATTTTGTGCAATCCGACTTAAGTCGAAATTCGAGTTAAGTCGCTACTCAGTCGTAGAGCGAGGTCTCCCAGTATTAGCATGTCAATTAATAAGAAAAATAAATACAAGACCTACATAAGCACACGACAGAAAACCAGAAATCCATCGGTGTATTAAAGTTCATGTCAGCCACGACAAAACTATCAGATTATATTAACACGCATAAAGACCCTTTAGAGACTGAGGTTTTAAGTTTTATTTCTGCTAGTCTCAGTACTTTAAGGTCAGTGCTCAAGCCCCTCTAAGATCAGACCTGTGATGACGGTGAGGAGGAGACTCCCCTCTCTCACCTTCCAACCAATCGCACACGCGCACACCTCTGAAATGTTTGAATCCATGTGCCTTCTCTAATGTATAAAGTTAGGGTGAACTGCCAATTTTGTATCAGGGTTTTCTAGGGCTGCACAATTGATGTTAATTGTAATCACGATCGCAATTCATTAACTGAGCCAGATCATCTGCAATTTTTATTATTTTCTTGACATGTAATTGTAATAGTGCTGTGTGGCATATACAGTGTAAAGCACTTTGTCAATTTAGTCAGGAAGCCACCAGGGGGCGAACGTTTCATTGAGCTCCCTAAACAACCCTGCAGTGGTAGCCTCCCAGTCATTCTTGGTGGAATTACAAGAATGAATCATGCCTAGAGAAGCAAGTATAGTACAGTAAAGGTTAGAGCGACCACTTCTGGACATATATTTTGATTCAAGGCAAGAAGTTTAACGGTCTCTTATTTTGCCTACAAAAACTGCCCCCTTTCCGCTGCCTAATTCCACGTAGAAGACCAACTTAAGAAAGCACACGTGAGAGCAAGATAGAACGTTGAGGGTTTAATGCTAAGCGGTATGTGTGGAGGAAAGTAAGCACTGCTCATCATCTGTCCAATGCAATCAATCAAAGGAAACATGAATGCGTTCAAGTATAGCAATATGCTAGATGAAAACATTCTCCAGAGTTATCAGGACGTCAAACTGGGCTGAAGGTTCACCGGACAAGACAATGACCCTAAGCCCACAGCGAAAATAAAAGGAGTGACTGTTCTTGAATGGCCCAGTCAGAACTCTGACTTAAACCCAATTGAGCATCTTTGGAGAGAACTGAAAATTGCTGTCCAACAACGTTCTCCATCCAACCCGACAGGATTGGGGAATGGCAGTGAATTCCAAAAATCAAGGCAGGGAAACCTTGTTGCCTCTTTCCCATAAAAACTCAATTCTGTATTAGCTCCAAAGAGTGCTTCTAGTAAATACTGAGCAAAGGGTCTGAATACTTCTGGCTGTGTGATATTTCAGTTTGTCTTTTTTTATATATCTGCAAAAATGTCAAGAATTCTGTCAATAAGGGATGCTGTCTGTATATGAATGAGGTAAAAAAAAAACTTTATTTTATTAACATACATTTACTTTATTTATATGTTTACTAATATATATAGCAAAGAGTGAAAAATGTAAGGGCGTCTGAACACAGTACTGTGCGTACCAACTATAAATTCTAGGGTTTATTGGTATGATTTTACATGAAGGTACAATGTTGGGAATTATGACATCTGATGGATATTTTCATCCGTTAATAAACCACAAACTCAAGTGTATCATGTGACCCACCGTGCTGTGGCACCATTGGCTGGAGTTGCTGCCCCGACTGTTCCTCGCTGTCAAAGTTGAGAAGAATGCTGCCGCTACTGTTGCCCGTTACAGAGCTGCTTGACACGCCGGGCACTAGGAAGACATCACAGAGGAAGATGAAAGCGGGTGAGCGTGAGCAGGATGCGCTATGACAACAGCGCCCACGCACTTACTATGGGGGGTGTTGTTGTTGTTGTTGCTGGCAGTTGTTGCTGTCCCCGGGTGTTGTTCCCCAGGTGAATAGGCCATCATTCCTCCATTTCCGTTGCCGTTGGTGGACGGAACAGATGCCAGCAGGCCTGAAAAAAGCACAGACATATTTGGACCTAACCTATCACTGATTACCGTAGTCCTGAGCCTAAAATACTGACTGATATTAGAAATATTGCGATTGGAAAAAAAAATTTTCATTTGGAGAAGGCTTTTTTTTTAAAATAGTGACCTGACCTCTGTATGGATAAATGTGTTGTAAACCTTTTCACCATGGCATGACGCACACCTCCGGGTGGCAATACAAAAGCTGTTCTCCAATAGCGTCATTTGTAAACGAACCCATCCATTTTCCCAATCGCTTATCCTCACCTGGGTTGCGGGAGTGCTGGAGCCTATCCCAGCTAACTTCGGGCAAAAGGCGGACTACACTCTGAACTGATTGGCAGTCATTCGCAGCGCACATATCGACATCATTACTGAGTGTGAAACAATCTCACGCTGCCCGCACCAAAGTCAGGCTTTTCATATAATATTTGACCATGGCAGAGAGACTGAGAAAATATCGGAAATCACACGTATGACGATTTGAGCCTTCTCTATAGCTGGAATAGGAATGCGCGGCGTCAATTCAGAAGACGACGTTGTGCCAAATTGCTTTCCAGTAAGAAGGAACGATGGCCGTGATTTATGTAGCAACAGGTAACTTGATTGAAAAATAGCTAAGGTAAAAATTTAAAGCTCATAAACATGACCAGTGAAGAATTGGCTGATTATTTCGTAAAACACAAAAACCAAAGACCAAACAAATTAAAATACCGGACACACAAAGAAAATATTCACACTTTCCCTTGAATTCTTGCCAGCGTCCTCTCTCTTTAGCAACCTGGTTCTTCTTTCACTCTTAATTCATCATTTTATGGTTTAAGAAATGTGATCAAGTACAATACTGTATATTGTATGTACAGCATCAAACACTTACACAGGCTCACAGTTCAGGGCGCTAAATATACAACCCTTCCCACGATGTTGGAGCATGTTGAAACGGGGCGAGTCTTGCTGAGGAAGGCCCTGGGATTTCCAAGAATCTTTGTGAAATGGGGTCCTCCCTGTCCGCTATTGTAATTTGTTTTGTCTTTGGTTTTTGTGTTTTATGAAATGTTAAAGTGTTTCATGTTCTTTTTTTAGTGTTTGATAAATGTTAAAGTGTTACACCATTTGTTATATTGTTTGTTCCACTGTACTCGTTGACATTTTTTAAGGGGGAAAAAAAAAATCCTTTATGCCTCTATCTAGCAGCACAACTACAAGTTTTTGTCATAATTTTCAGTTCAGCTCAATGGTAGACTTTCAGTTTCTGCCACCTAGAAGTACCCTTGGCGTCTATTGTTTACATTGTAATGAAGGTCTATTTGGGAAAATTAAACTTTAGTGCTGATTCAAAAAGATATATGGATATTAAACATTTTCTCAACTTCACAGTGAATTACTGACGCTTCCTAATAAAAAAAAAAAAAAAAGAAAATATGTGGATTTTTTAGCTTGGACATAAGTTTTGCTCTACTGTTTTTGCATTCCAGATTCTTTTGATTGTTAATTAGCAGGATTAGGTAAAAAGAATAGTACTGCACCCATGTCACTGTAGTATTCAAAACCATGAAAAATCTTACTTTGTAAAAATGGTCTCACTATTATTAAGGATTATAAATAATGTTTTGTGCCCTCACCCAGTCCTCTGTATCGGCTGAGCTGCTGGTAGATCTGCTTCATCCTCTCAATGTTGAGTCGGCTCGTCTCAGCGTGGTGCACCATAGGTTTCGGGTAGTGGATGCCAATGATGCATTTGGCGGCCGCTTGCACAGACTCAGGCGCATTCCATGGGTCGTAGATGAACTTAGCAGGAAAAGCTCGGAGGACAGGTAAGTAACGTCTGCAAGCACAGGAGGACATCAGGTAGGCCGGCGAGTGTCAACACGATGTGGATGCTTACACATCTAGTGATTAACCACCATACACCCACCAGTGCACAGCAATGGAAAAACATTGAATCAGTACTGTATTGCTGTGTGTTTTAGCCTCCACATACAACAAACTATAATTTTGTAATTGAATCACAAAAACACATCCCATTTCTTGATCGTCAAAGAGCAAGGCAAAGGCAACAAAGGCAAAATTCTAGATTTTTTGAGAAGCTACTGGCAATTATCGATGGCCCGACTCACGAACTGCACCCATCCTTTTTGGCAACAGAGACATATGGTCCTGTCAAAATGTATTAGCTGCCTTCTTAAATTCTTATACTTTTGCAAAGTTTAAGATCAATAAACAAATTTAAATGTCAAATACATCCCGTGAGGTCAAAATGCTGTTTTTAAATGGTGATTTCATTAATGAAGGGAAAATGAAAAAAACTACTGCAATTTCTGACTATAAGCCACACATTAGGACACTCACTCACGCCCTGCAGATCCAATCGGTATTAGTATGAGTAATATATAGAGATTTTATATATTTATTTATTTTGCAGACCGCATGATTCATCACTTATACTGCTCCATTGACAATAACACACTTATCTATATAGATTTCACATCTTGCACGTCTTATAAGGAATAATTCCTATAAACAGAATGTCTTGTTCTTGTTGCTATGGTGTTCCATGTTCTCTGTTTTCTGTTCTGTATGTTGTACCAGGGCAGCACCAACTGCAGGAGACAAATTCCTTGTGTGTTCTAAACACTTGGCCATTAAAGATAATTCTGATTCTGACCTGATTATAAGCCTCACCCAGAACACTTTTAAAGGAAAAACTATATACATTGATAAGCCGCACTTGTCTATCAGCCGCATGTGCCCTCATTGAAACATGAGATATTTACAAAGAAAGACGGTACACTGAAAGAGTTTTCTAAGTTTTAAAAATATATCTTGGCTTTTACTTCCAAACAGTGCCTGTGAGGCGGCAGTAACACAGCATTAACAGGGCTGGGTTTAAAAAAAAAAATACTGGTAAAAGTCACCAGCAACACGGTTCAAGGCCACCTGCTTTTATTACCTCTGAAATCTTTTTACATTGCTCTAGTTCTTCCCAATTCCAAATTTACGTGCAGCAGCTGTTTCCTTCTTTATCTGTCAGCTCAATTACTTTTAACTTGATAGCTGCGTCATTTGTATTTCTTCTTGCATTTTCCATGTTCATGCTAATTTTATTCATGCACAAAGCGTGAAGTGACATGAAACTTGCGTCTTCCTCGACAGATATATTCCGCCTGTCTCACTCTTACCTTTTCTGCTCGAGTGCCCCTGGCGGCCGTTAGACAAAATGCATGAATTAGCCGTATCATTGCATAAGCCGGAGGGTTGAAAGTGTGTGACAAAAGTTGCGGCTTATAGGCCGGAAATTACGGTATCCAGTTACCTGGCCCTGTGTGAAAATGTAATGGCCCCCGAAACCTTACAACTAATTGGGGCATCTTCTGTATGTATATGTTTTATATAACTGGCAATGAGCCTTTCACATTTCTCTGGAAATATTGTTCTGTGCAGTTCTTCAATGCAGAACTGTTTGAATTCAGTGTAAGGTTTTAGAAAAATGTGTCTAAGGTTTTATTTTGAACCTAATAAAAAATTTGTCAAATTTTCATTTTATATTCAAATTCCAGCTCATAACGACAGCCTGTGCCAGGAAAGGTACCCACCTGATAAAGTCCCCGTTGGGGTCGGTACGTCGGCCAAAGCCCACTGGGCAGTAGCAGTGAAAAAATTGCTGGAAAAATGAACTGC
Organism: Syngnathoides biaculeatus; assembly: GCF_019802595.1. Lineage (NCBI taxonomy): Eukaryota > Metazoa > Chordata > Actinopteri > Syngnathiformes > Syngnathidae > Syngnathoides > Syngnathoides biaculeatus. Next base: position 21,213,197 of record NC_084641.1, read on the forward strand.
AAGACAACCACATCCAACTTCCCGCATTCACACTCCAGTCGGCGTCAAGGAGCAGCTCCTCGAAGACCTGCAAAACCAAAAACTAAAGTAGGAACAGCTGACTGAACTGCACATGATACTGACAAGCTAGCCAGGTACATCTGAAAATAAAGAATAGCTTTTTCTGACCACAAATTAAAAAAAGTTCTCCTCACTTCATTTACTTTACTCTGTGATGAACCCATAAGGTACATAAATGAAATATAATTAGTAGGAGTGGGTAATATGGGCAAATAAAAATCTCTATTTTTTAAGTTAACTGATAATTTAACAATATTCTATTAAAAAAAGGTGTAAATCTCTTCTTGCCTGCCAAGCCATTTATTGATTTCTGAAGTTTACCCTTTTTTTCATATTTACAGTGAAACCTCCATATAATGGATTGATATAGGTTGTCTATTACAGCTGATAAAAAATAATAAAATTGAAAAAAAATGTCCTAAAGCACCCAGTACAGTAACAAATATTGTAAAAAAATACAGAAAAGCTTGACATTGTTTGAGGCATTATACATTTTATCCAAACTTATCACACTGCCGTAGACATTGCTGATATTTGGGGAGTCGGTTTCAAGAGCTGTGAGGAATTAGTGCATTAGTGCATGCTGTTGCCATACACAAACGCCTTGACAGAAAAAAAAAAACATCTTCCTGACACTACAGACTTGTGTGTCCTATTCCTCTTCGAGCCATGTGCGGTCTCTCTGTGCAGAGCACTATGCTAGATATGCCACTTTCATAGACCTCTTGCCATGTGGACTGGCAAGTCAGTGGAAGATCTGGAAATTATGCCCCATTCAACATGGCCACTACGTAGTGAAAGAAGGTCTGTTAATTCTATCTTGTCATAGTGTGACCTAAAAATACACGTCTCTGAGTCTCTGCCTATATTGTGATTGTGCCACAGCACCAGTAAACAACAGTGGGCTATTCTGGAACTAAATGAATTTTTCAACGCCAGTTTAAGTGACAAATGGAAACTATTTTTGGACACATTGATCGGGCTTGAAGGCCTGTTTTAACTGATATCCTTGACATCGGGGCCCTTTCATCGAGCTCCACTGCATATCTTTTGTTGAGAAATTTCTATCGCTTTTTAAGGAGCCTACAGATCAAATTGTTAATATTGATGACAAACATCCAATTGTAGCTAACCTTCATCCCTTCTTCCCAGCTGATCCAAAGGTCCCCTCTGGTGAGGAAGCATGCCACAGCATGACGGGCCAGATGATGGATCCAGCCCTCCTGCCTCAGCTGAGTCATGATGGCGTCTATCCAAGGGAAGCCTGTCTTGGCCTCAGCCCACTTGGCGAGCGCCTCGGGGTTTTTGTCCCACGGGATACGGACACAGATGGGATTGCCCTCCATCTTGTCGAATCGCGGGTTGTTGGTGGCTGCTGTGTAGAAGAACTCCCGCCATAGTAATTGTCCGTAGAGCGAAAGAGGGGGAGAGCTGTTCTTTTTCACCTAGGACCAAAACAATGAAACAAGGACTTAAATAAAACATTTGTAGAATAGGCAAATGACAGAATAAAGAAAACATCTCCAATTCAAACTGTCAACAACTGTCAAGACAGGGCACCCTAAATTGCTCCTAGTGGGCCTGTCAGTATCTTGCATGACAGCAACCACCCATTAGTCTATGGATGTGTGCGTAAATGCATGAATATTCACGTCTGTAAAGTGCTTTGGAACCAGTGATCATGAAGACAAATGCACTCCAACGTTTTCAAACCTTTGTTCAAAAAACACTGTCACCATTATAAAACCGTTGACTGTATATTGAACAGCAACACAATATTCCTAATAGTCATCCAAGTGTCAAAAAAAGTTCAGCACTGTTCATGGACGACGCCACAGAAGGTTACACATAAAGGGCCATTTTAATTCTCCCACTTATGGCTAATAGCCAAAATTAAGAACTTTTATTTCATGGGCACTTAAAGTGCACAGACACATAAAATATGATTTTTAGTGTGTTTGTAATGAAAAAAAGGCAGCCGGAATGGACCTATCCGTTTTTTTCACCAGACAACATGATTTTGACATATATGGCTTTTTGTCAATCCCACCATGAAAATCCTCTCGAGGGATATGTTATCGAGAAGAAGGAGGAAATGACCTTGGTAGCAGACCCCCACTCAAGCGGTCTCGTCTGTTTATACTAGTTTTACCTGCTGGAAGGGAGCTCTTTGTTCCTTTGTGTTAGCCAAAATGCTGGTTCGTTGTATTGCTGGATATTGTTCGAACACTCGGGATGATGAATTCATTCTTCATAATTTTCAAAAGACCCGTCGTGAAAAATGGATAACTCGGGTGCAAAGGACGAGAGCTTCGTGGGTTCCAAATAACAGGTAGGTGCATACAGCTACTAAAAAAAATGAATAGCTTGGAGGTGTGGGGTGGGAGGGAGACGTAATCATCTCAGAATGTAACAAAAGATCCGAGTACGTAAGTCAGGGGTACTAAACGGGTCGATATACCCGTCTGCGCCTTGCTCTGCATGGTTTCGGCCAACCTGGCTCATACATACTGTTTGGGAGTCTGTAGTTAGAAGTGATCCGCATATCATCTAACTATGGCTCGAAATAAAACGATAAGATAATTTTGCCTCGGTCACTTCACTCGATTGTGTCTGCGGCAGACGGCTTCGACCGGGCTGGCTCATACATACTGTCTGGGAGTCTGTTGTTAGATAGAAGTGATTGGCGTATCATCTAAATATGGCTAAAAACGATAGGGTAATATTGCTTTGGTCACTTCACTCGATTGCAAGATGTTCTCTTCTTTGAAAAGAGCTCCCGTGTCCCATAGTCGGTGGCACAGCATGTTTTCAATGGCGAATGTCATGGTGTGACGTAATGAATAGAGGATGCAGGCAATATGGCTACCACTTTGATGTTGAATGAGACTTCTGCAACTTTTCCCATGGATGACGCACTCTCTGCTCATATTTATTTTTTTGAATGGACATTGACGTGAATAATGTTATATGTATTTTTCATTACAATATCTGTTTTAGAATGTTTGTAGGCATGACACTTGACCTATGAGGACACTGAATTGAATCAAAAATAGCAAATGATCAAATAAAGTTATTACATTTTAAGTATACAGTTTCACAGTTATAATTGCAGGAAGCCATTATTAGTATATAGCATGTGCCAAAACTGACTGACACCATTGCATTTTTGTTGCGCTATGGAAAACCAATCCTGATTTCTGTGACAATTTCTCACCTTGCGGTAAAGGTCAGTGAGCTTGAAGTAGAAAAGACGGCAGGAAAGGCAGCCGAAGCGCAGGTACGGGCTGAGGCCTGTTGGACTGGCCAGCAGCGAGTTGGCGTTCATCCTCGGACGCTCAAAGTTTGCCACCCATGCCTGGAAGGTGCACAAGGAGAACAGGGGAGGGGAGGTGCAGAGCATCCCACAGCAACCAACTGTAAGGCTATGTCCACATGTGCACGGGTATTTTTAAAAAAAAAAAAAAAACTAAATTTTTCCCACTCTGGGGTGTGAAAAAATAATTTCCACATCAAGACGCAAGAGCATATTGAAGAAACAGGAGGCGTTATAAAAGAACAGTGCAACATTTTAATCAAGCTATTTAAGGTCAAGGTGCATCGACAACAATGTAAATGTATTAAATGCTATTTATTTGAATTAGCTAAACTCAGAGTAAGAATAAAAAAATACTTGGCAGAGACATAAGAAACCTCACCCACACCAATGAACAAAGACCACCAGCTTAAAAAAAAAAAAAAAAAAAAAAAAAAGCAACCTTGCCAGAGTTTTCCAAAAAGTTATTTTTCAGATCCTTTAAATTTGGTTATAGAAAAATATGCACTAAAAATATTTTATTTTAAAAATATATTTATTCATTTTAAAAATACCCATCGTTGTGGACATGGCCTTACATAGCATTCCAGAAAACAGGGTGGCACCAAATTTAGGACCTCCAGTTTGAGGAAGTGCAATTGAACACAAGGACAGAAATTGACTGATTTCACAGAGTTGCGGTAGTCCTACTTCACTTAACAATGATAAGAATATAAAACCTCTCCAAACAGAAAAAGCATTTCTCCACTTCATTAATTTCTCATCCTTACTTTGTGATGGTTTGAGCAGGTCAAAATGTATGTAAAGCGTCACCACATTGTTTTGATGATATTGCTTGGTTTGCATCAGTTTAGTTAAAACCAGAGCGAAATATCCATTTTCCACACCACTTATCCTCACTAGGGTCACGGGACACACCTGGAACTGGTCGCTAGTCGCAAACAACGATTCGCGTTTACACCTACGGCCAATTTAGATTCTTCAATTAAGCCAGAATCCATGTTTTGAGGATGTGGGGAAGAAACTTGAGTACCCGGAGAAAAACCACATTGGCACAGAAGGAATGTGCCAACTCCACACAGGTTAGGCCAGATTTGAACCCAAGTCCTCAAAACTGTGAGCCCGGTGTTTTAACCAGTCGTCCACTGTGCCGCCCGCACACAGAAACTGGAAGCTAGTATTATATTTACACGTACACAGTCATCACTGCACTTTGAAAACAAAATGTACCGTCTTCATATTTATTGGTTATAAGAGTGCCTTTTAAGTCCATCTATTCTTTATAAAAAAAATCTGTGGAAACATTTGGATGTACAAGAAATCTGATTTGCAGTTCTCAGCCAAGTTTTTGTACACATTTGCCTTGAGCACACCAAGGTCAGACCTGAGACGCTCCAAACAAGACGTCTCACTTCCCAGTTTTCTGGAATACAGTGTTTAAATCTTTGTGGATACTTGGGGAAGTCTGTCTCATCACAAATACAGAAAAAAAAAAGACAGCACTCACTTTTCTTTCTAAATGGCGCTCTATTCTGGTCAGAGCCTCCGTCTCTCCTCCTGGCCACACGGCAGTCGGCAGGCCATCAATGTCAAAGCCTAAATACGCCCCCCCACAAAAAAAAAACAAAAAAACAGGAATTTAAAATCAACTAAAAAGGCAACTTGTAACGTATAAAATGAAATGCAGTGAAACGTTTAAGTTGAAATGCAATCCATTCAATGACACTGGACTGAACGCAGATTTGGTTACCTCTAGGATCACTCGTTCCCTATGGGAAATAATTGGAAACCTACTGGGTACTCAAACAGGGTTGGTTCAAAGTTGTTATTTTATTATTGATGTCACATGAGCTATTTTGCACTACTCATCCAGGTCAGAGACATGCATCACTTTGATATGATGTGACGAGTTTCATTCCTGTTCTACAGAATGATCATTATCACGTTTTTCTCCGTGCATTTCTGTTGTTGTATTACAAAATACTTTTCTACCAAAAAAAAAGTTATTGCTGTCATCAGACAATAAAAAATATAAACAAGTAGCATAAAAATGTATACATCAAATACAGTACACACATTAACACAGAGCTAATCTTTCTCCTCATAGTTCAAGTGTCTACACTGACAAGAACATGCACAGTATGTATATGATGTTGCTTTATTATTTATTTATACAAAGTGACAATTCAAAATTTTTGCTCTGAAGTGCACAAGGGCATTGTAAAAATAAATGGAATCGAATATACTCAGACGTGAAAGAGACTTCTTCCAAACATGCGTAAAAATTAGATATCTGATTATCTGCCAATGTGACAGCTGCGTAAAAGCACAGATAGGGTATACCACATCAATACGAGCTTAAGACAAAATACACTATTACACAAAGGTGTGGACATGGATTCTATTTCAATGGCATGAGAAAGTGTATCCAAACATTCGACTTGTCGTGTAAATACAGATCAACACAGCGCACATGCTGCTACTGGTACTCCATTGGAACTCAGTTTTCAGCTCCTCCAGGTGGGAGCAGCAGATGGCTTCCTTACGCTAAATGTGGCCTGACAGAGGTTAACGGTATGACTTTGTTCAAGGCTAATTACGGGAACAAACCTGCCTGACCTCATTAGGAACCTTAAATATACTGTATACTGGCACTGGCATCTTATGTGAAGGGTCAAAGTGTGAGCCAGGTGCTGGCAGCAGACGGCTGCAAGCTAGTGTTTGCTCTCAATGGAGCCAAACCATCTGTGAATGGAAAGCAGACATCTGGATGGAAGCTCAGAGGAGGATGAGCTGCCACACAATTAATCCAATAGTCAGATTTAGACCAGTCGGGTCTTTAAATACAAAAAGTTCCCTTGACAGATGGACTTAATTTGACAACGGTGCTCAGCTACCACAAAAGAACATCCATCCATTTTCTACTGGTTATCCTGTACAGGGTCACAGGTGACATGGAGCCTATCCCAGCCGAGTTCCAGCGTTTTCTGATTTCTCTTTGGGAACAATGGTTACTTGTATAACTCTTATTTCACATGGATGACAATTAACTTTGCTAATGTGTTTTAAATCACTAATCGCATATACAATTTTGATAATGGTTAAACTTAGACCCATTCATTACTTGTGCGTATTGTGTAAAATGTACTCAAAATCGAGGAGAAAAAAAAAAGATACATAAAAATTGGCATATCCACCTGTTGTAATGCAGCCACTGTATTTTATAACAATGTCCAACTTAGGTAGTATTCCAGTGGCCTTTTAGAGTAGCATAATAATAACATTTGGTATAATTTACACTGTGTGACTTATTGCAATTTATGTCCACATAAACATATTTTCATTATTATTAATCATAGCCATTGATGGTTGTTGAATTCAAATATCCATGTTAACATGGAGGCTTGGCACTGAATGAGTTAATAATAAAAGAAAACTATAAATCACAGAAACAAGTGACATTGCCATTATTTAGTTGTGTCTCTCACCAAGCTCCTCCAGGGACGGGACCCCATACTTGTCTCCGTGGTCCTCCAAGACAGGGGTTATGCAGTTGGCCATCAGGCTCTCTGAGAGTATCTCCACGGGCATCTCAGGAGGATCCAGGCGACTGATCAGTGTCTGGAAGCGCTTGTAGGTAAGAGGGGGTTGGCCACCGTTCAGTTCTATAATCCTGGTGGGTAAGCGAAGAGGTAGAAACCATCATTCGGTCTAGTTCTACTGTATTTACCCTAACCATCAGCAGATTTTTTGTATGACACTTATTCAAAATTATACTCTAGCAATACTTATATATTATCACCACTCTAGTCATTACCTGTTCTAATTAGTGGTTAAATAACAAAAAACGGGAATCATCTTTACGCAACTACTTTCTCATTTTTAAAGGCTGAATGATTGCATCGAAACATTTACTCAATTCAATTCAATTTTATTTCTATAGAGCTAAATCCCTCCAGACGTCATCTGAGGGCACCTCATACGTGGAGCGGTTCAGAGACCACATTACTCGCTTTTTAAAAGACCAACTGAACATCACATAAGTGAGGCTCTAGACAATGGAAGCAAGGAAAAACTCTTGAGAAAAAAACTTTCAGGAGACCTAAGACAGTGTGGTGTGGACATCTCACTCAACTGGTTAAGTTTGAGAGACGGAAAGACAGATGAACAGAGTAAGAATGCAACAAAAAGAGACATGACAGGAATAGAGTGACAATGAGAAAGAAGATATAACAAATGATGCTATCAAATTATTTTCCTCCATATCAGATAATTAGAAACTGACTTCCTTGAACAATATCTTGCAACCTGATGTGGTGAAAATGTTTGAAAAAGCCCAATAAACATGTTCTTTGGAGAAGTCCCCTGTTGAAATGAACTTCTCATAACAGCCTGACTAATACCCAGAGGTTCATAATGCTAATGAGAAGTTTAGATTAATGGTCTAGTGTCAGGTTTTTCAACATACGTACTTATCCAGGTCATAGAGAGTGTGTGAGATCTTGACGATGACCTCTACTCCTGCCTCCATGGCCAGTTTCTTGATGGCGGCATCTCTCTCCTTCCCAAAAGGCTCAGAGTCATACTCAAAGGTCAACCGAGAGATCTTCCACTCCTAGCGCATACACAACAAACATTTATCGTTACAAGTGTCCAAATAAAAATCACAAAGCCTCCTGGAGGGACACTTTTAGGAGAAGCTGACCTTAAAGAGCCGTGGGAATACATTGGCTGGTTGGCCCCTTATGACGAAAAGGCGGGAGTTAAGCTTCCGAAGGTTGGCATCCAGATCCTCCAGACACTGGAGAAGAAACCTGACCAACAAGGGGAAAAATAATTAAGTTGATTTCAGCACAAATATACAAACAAGCACTTGTCCAAAGTGGTGAAGAACAAAGTCCGCTGCACCACTGCGCTAGACTTGCGTTACCCTGTTGGTTGCTTACTTTGTTACTTTGCATGACTTAATACCTACACAAAACAATTTCTATGAACCTTTGCATATAAATATATATGTATAAATAAATGCAATTTATTTAGTGAATAAAATGTCGAACTGAGTAAAGATATTGTGAATTAATTTTAACATTGGTACTGGTCCAAGATATCGAACTAGAAATTCACAACTTCAATTGTGAAATTGTGAAGGCTCTACTGAGCCTGTATCTTTCTAATCCCAGATCCTTGGTGCATAAAAAGGAAGCCTTGGAACTACAATTTACTGGTAATCGCCATGTTTGTGACTGTTGTGTACTGATTATCATTGAAACCTGGCTTCATCCGACCATACCCAACACTAGCATGCAACGAGCAGGCTGCACGTTGCTACGCTGTGACAAAACTAGTTTCTGGTAAGACCATCAACCTCTGCTCTGCCTCGACCCCCACCCCCACCTTCACAGTCTGTGAGCATGACATCAGGCAGGTGCTTTTGGCAGTCAACCCCAAGAAGGCCCCAGGCTCACATCGAGTTCCAGGTAAGGTACTCAGAGGGTGCGTCTCCCAGGTCACCTGCATCTTTACCAGGATATTCAGTCTCTCCCTGACCCAGGCAGTCATTCCATCCATCTGAAAGATCCCATAATCATCCCAGAAGAAAAGAAATCTCACACCACCAGTCTGAATGACTACCGCCCAGTGCCCCTCACTCCGGTAATCATGAACAGCTTTAAGAGACTGCTTCTTCACAAGAACAATGGCTATGTTCCCGCCGACCTTGACGCCTATCAGTTTGGGAAACCTGATCTCCTGAAGTTGCCATTGCCATAGCCCTCCACATCATGCTGGCTCACTTGGAGCAGCACATCAGCTACATCCTCATGCTCTTTGTAGACAATAGAGTGCTGCGTAAAACTATTCACCCCTTCCTGATTTCATTTTTATTTTTTTTTGCATATCACAAACAGTTTTCAAACAATCAACCCAATTTTAATATCACTCAAAGACAACCCAAAGAAATACAAAATGCCGTTTTCAAATGACAATTCCATGCTTCACTGTTGTCATAATGTTTTTTTTTTTCCCCAAATACTGTGCCATTTTTAACACAAGGTGTAATGGGCCACACACCTTCCAAAAAGTTTGATTTCTGACTCATCAGTCTATAGTATGATTCTTCAAAAGTCTTGAGGATCACCAAGATATTTTTTGGCAAATGTGAGATGAGTCTTTGTCTTCCTTGCTGACAGCAGGGGCTTTTTTCCTGGGAACTCTCCCAAGGATGCCAGTGTGTTATGGTAGGATCATGAACACTGACCATAACTGAGGCCAGTGAAGCCTGCAGGTCTTTAGATGTTGGTTGAGGTTCTTTTGTGACCTCTTGGTTAAATTGTTGTTGCACTCTTGGAGTAATTTTAATTGGTCATCTACTCCTGGGAAGGTTTGCCACTGTTCACAGTTTTCTCCATTTATGGATAATGCCTCTGACAGTGGTTTGCTGGAGCCCTATAAAACCTTAAATTAAATTGTCATTTGAAAGCTGGATTTTGTATTTTCTTGGGTTGTCTCAGTGATATTCAAATTGGTTTGATGATTGGAACCTTTGTGTGTGATTGATAATGGGGAAAAAAAATGAAATCAGGAGGGGGCAAATACTTTTTCAAAGCACCGTAGCAACGCCATCAACGCATTAATCCCAGACATTCTCATTACAAAACAAAAACACCCTTGGCCTTCAACCTCTTACAGAGCCTGGATAAAGACCTCCCTCACTACCAGTCCCAGACTATGAGACAAACAATATCTCAGCAGTCCTCGGGAAGCACAACCATAACTCCACCCTGCTCCTGACCTTGTATCGCTCATCCATTGAGTGTCTGCTTACATTCTCCATTACAGTGTGGTATGGGAATTGCACCATAGCTGGCACAGAGTGGCTGCAGAGGACAGTAAAGACAGCTTGGAAAATTATGGGCTGCCCTCTCCCCTCTCTGATGGACATTTACAACACCTGCTGTCTCAGTAGAGCACAAAATATCATTAAGGACATTTACCACCGTGGAGCTGACTTGTTTGAAATGCTTCCATCAGGGAGGTGCCAGTTATATCAAAGCAAGGAGAAATCGACTGAAGAACATTTCTTTTTCCAGAAGCCATCATGACTAAGCCCAACTGCCCCAGACCATCCCTCAGGACATCTCTGGAACACCACTGCGCAATAGACATTTACAGGATGGAATGCAGTGCAATCTTTTAGTATTTTTAATGCAGAATGTGTTTGATCTTAAATTGTTATTTATTATAGGATTTATTGTTTTATTTTTCACTAAAAGGAAATGTTTGAATTGCATTGTACATGTATATGGTGACAAAGAGGCAAGAGCTGGAAACTTGGTCTATTTTACCACCTTGGGGGAAGACTTGACTCAACTTAATGCTCTTCTACATTATTAATTTCACCCAATCAGACTTTTTCTTTAGGAGACAATGGTAATTATGACAATGAAGAGGTCAATGATGAAGAAAATGTTTCTCCATGGGTAGTCATATGTAGGTGTGTGTGTCAGGCCTCACTGACGTCCACTGCAAACTCGAAACTTGACCTGAATGTCACTTGTGCTCCCAACTTGTGTGTTTTTCACAGAGCAATCTCTGACATCCATATCTGCATTTAAGCGTTTCATATGGTATAGATTAGCAACAATTTTGTTTTGTTGTGTTAGTTCTCTTCTGTATCACAAATGTGGTCTCTTATTGGTCTGCCTGGATTGATAAAATCAAATTATGATACATGTTAAGAATCTCAACTGAGCATTTTTAGTAATATTGGTATAACCAATAAAACTTAAGTACTCAGAAAATTTGCTTTGATATTTTGTTGATTGGTAGACAGAATCTTGCCTTCTTGAAATAAACCACTTGTCAATTTGTACGTTACATTGGTGATGCTGCTATCACTATCCTCCTCCACACAACACCTCAGGTTTTATCACCCCAAACTGTGAGAAAATGATCTGCTGTTGGAAAACATGACTGAAACACCCTTGATTGTTGAATGTTCCAGTGTTCATTCACACCTGCATGTATGACATACAAACCAGAATTGAGACCAGACTGTGTTTGATCTGGATGAGGATCAACCAGTAGCCTGGCAGGCCACTCCTGTCCATGTCAGTCAGCCTGTCCCTGAGGAGAAATGCCCTAAAGACAAAGCTAATTTTTTCCTCACAGTTCAAGTTCATTTGTCTGCTGCGATGAGAACAATATGACGCTTTGCAGATCTGTTTGTGGTCTGTGATGCGTTAAGCTATTGCAAGTTTCTGCTGTTCAGCTGCTGGTTGGAGAAAAGTCAGTACCAAACCACCCATCCATTCAACTCCTTTACCGCTGATCAAGGTGAGGTTCATCAGGAGCCTATACCAGCTGACTTTGGGTGATAGGAATTAGGCACACAACTCACTGGATTTGTCCAGAGTCTATCACACAGCACATATGTGAGTTAACTATGAATAGTTCTTTTCCCTTGATAAATGAAATCACCATTTAAAAACAGAATTTTATGTTCACTTGGATCATAATTGATATTTACATATGTTTATTGGTCTTAAACTGGAGAAACTATACAAAAATGATAATTTCAGGAGCGGTTAATACTTTTTCACTGCGTTGTATTGCTATGCTTGTATTTAAAGATTCCTTTTGAACTTTTAACATACGGTTCGTTAAAAAGCAGTGCTGCAAAAATAAAGATTTTCCCCAAACATGAGGAACAATCGTGATTACAATACTGGTGAAAATAATTGTGATTATTAGTTTGACCATAATCGTGCTGTCCTAGCTATTGCTGCATCAAATAAGAAACGTGTTTGTGCCTTAAGATCATTGTCGCATTGTGAAAAGTGCTAAAGTGATAAGACAAACATTTCCTATCCTATTGTTAGTATTCTTTCACAAAATTACACGTGTGCGCGTGTGTGTGTGAGAATGTGTACGCGCATGCACGTGTTGACTAAATCATCAAACCGAACACCTTATATAACTGTTCTGTCCTACATCTGTTGGTGCAAATAAACTTTGTTTCCATCAGACCACTACACAATCCCTTAGCCTAGAAACCTCATTCCTGTTGAATGTGCACAAAAACAATGCAGTTTCTGTACCACTGCATTAAAATGATATTAACAAGGCCAGGAGTATTTTCCGAGTTTCAGTTTTATGACAAGCAATCACCTTCAAAATACATGACAGTTGAACCTGATGGTTGACATAAATACATTTTATTCACCTCACCATAATATAGAATTTCCTCAAACACTGGCCACTCCCAAAAGTGTTACCTTATTGTGGTGGTGGGGTTTGTGTGTCCCAATGATCCAAGGAGTTACATTGGATGGGGCTTTATGCCCTGGCAGGGTCACCCATGAAAACAGGTCTCAGGTGAGGGACCAGACAAAGCACGGCTAAAAGAGTCCTATGATGAAAAATATTAATGGATCTAGGTTTCCCCTTACCCGGTTGCGGGTCACCAGAGACTGTTGTTTGTGCCTATGTACTGAACAGCAGTTCAGAGTCCCCAAACGTTTTGGAGTCCTTTGAGAGGGTGCTGAAGAGAACCGGTGCTGGGATGTTCCATCATTTTGCTGTGGGACTTCAAAGCTCCTGTGGGCCGTAACAGTGAGACCTGCAAGGACGTGATGAGGAGGAATGGCCTCATCAATCAGAACCCGAGCGGTATTCTGTTACTGGAGTTATTTGCTCATCAAGGATTGTCCGTAACAAACACCTTGCTCAATCATAAGGATATTCATACGTGCACTTGGCACCACGACGCCCTAGGCTGAAGTTTGATGATCAACTTTTGGTCGAGTCATCATACTTTCAGCTGCATGTCTTGGAAAACCTGGTGAAGAGAGAGGCGGAATGTCAACTGATCACCACCCAGTGGTAAGTTATCGCCGATGGTGGCGAAGATGGCGGTCCGACGTGGCAGGCCAAACACAACCTTGCTCAATCATAAGGATATTCATACGTGCACTTGGCACCACGACGCCCTAGGCCGACGTTTGATGATCAACTTTTGGTCGAGTCATCATACTTTCAGCTGCATGTCTTGGAAAACCTGGTGAAGAGAGGCGGAATGTCAACTGATCACCACCCAGTGGTATGTTATCGCCGATGGTGGCGAAGATGGCGGTCCGACGTGGCAGGCCGAACATATCGTGAGGGTCTGCTGGGAATGTCCGGGAGAATCCCTAGTCAGAAGGAGTCTTAACTCCACCTCAGGCTTCACCCATGACCCAGGTGTGGCGGGCGACATGGAGTTAGAGTGGACCATGTTCCACATCCATTGGTGAGTCGGCCGAATGGAGCTGTGGCCGTAGGGTGGTCCGTGACTGTCGTGGCGGCAACCACCAAACCAGCTGGTGGAAAGATTATTGACGAAAGTGAAGGATGCCATCTAGATGAAGGCGGAGTAATATCAGGCCTTTTTGGACTATGGGACTCCTTAAGCAGCTGATGGGTCTGGGCTGGTCAAGCGGAACACAGCTTTGGTGGTCGCTGAGGCAAAAACTCAGGCATGGGAGGAATTCAGTGAAGCCATGGAGAAAGCCTTCCAAAAGCTGTCAATTAAATTCTGGTCCTCCGCCCGGTGTCTCAGGGGGAAGCAGTGGACAATCAACACAGTGTATAATGAGGATGGGGCATTATTGACCTTGGCTCGGGACGCTGTTGAGTCGGTGGAAAAAAACAGATTGAACACCTCAATTCCGCCTTCCCATGAGTAAGCAGAGTCTGGAATCTTTGGGGATCTCCAGGATTGAGGTCACCGAGGTGGGAGAGGAAAAAAAAATATCTAGTATAATATCAAGTATCTCGGTAGCAGAGCCCTGGGGGTAGATGAGATTCACCCAGATTTTCGACAGGATTAGGACTGGATAATGTGGAGCAGTCTTAATTGACATCTCTGCAGCAGGTTTTCATCCTGGCCGTAAAACAGTGGACCAATGCTATATTTTCTTTCTAAATGCACTCAACAACAACAACAACTTTCTTTCGGCTTGTCCCATTAGGGGTCGCCACAGCGTGTCATCTCAGATGAACACTCGCATTTGTTTTGCACAGTTTTTACACCGGATGCCCTTCCTGACGCAGCCCCTCCTGGGGAGTCCCCAAAAGGCACTCAATCATTCCAAATGTGTTTTGTGGACTTGGAGGTGGCGTTGGACCATGTCCTTCGCAGAGTCCTGTGGGAGCTGCATTGGGAGAATGTGATACCAAACTGTTGGACTGTTCGGTCCTCGTACGACCAGTGTTAAGAGTTTGGTTAACATTCCCAGCGGCAAGTTGGACTCCTTTCCAGTGAGGGTTGGACGCCACCATGGCTGCCCTTTGTCACAAATTCTGTTCAGAACTTTTATGGAACGTAGTCTTATTAAAGTATTATAATTTTAAAAAAAAAAAACCTTTGGGTTTAGTCCCCTTTAAGTACGGTAGTAAAGAGTCATACAATGCAGCCTCTGATCATCATAGCTGTCTAGTGAGAGTTTTGTCCATGACGTGTAAACTGAGAACAGTTTCAACTTCCTGTGAAAATGAATTCTACAAAACTTACACCCAAAACATGTTTCAGTTTTAAACAATGACATGTATTTGAGAGAAATAAAATGTTAATCATGTAACACGAGACTGCATCTTCCTCCCCAACTGAAATTCAGATGAAACATCCTTTCCAATCACAGTTACAACTTCAATCTATTCATTTGAACACAAATTGTGCCTCCTTAGCTTAAACAACCACTAAATCATTCTGTCACTTAAAACTGCAGGACCTGTTGTGTTTTGAGCAGATTGCCTGCTCTCTATTATAGCACACTACTACTACAAAAAATAGCAGTTAATTCAATATGTCAAACAGCAGTGGTATCAGTCACTTTTACATATATTCTCAGTGTATATAAATATATATATATATACATACATATATATAATGTGCAGGCTTCTAAGTTTCACTCCAGAGACGATTATGACGTTTTATTTACACCATTGCATGTTTTGGCAGACTGGAGTGTTGGCTGTGTATCGAGCAAGTGCACTTCCCTCTGCCATCATATTTGCCTGCAGCTTTTTTCAGGGAGCGCGTCCATCAACTTGGAGAGCGCCTCGCCGCAAGTAGGTCACGATCACGTAACCACTCATAAGTTGCATTTGGCTGTCTGGCACACTAACCTACATCTGCGTCTTCTATTGATGAGGAATATTTGCCAAGACAAACCTTTCTACTTCGTCCTGTCATTTCCGGCACATGACAGGAAATGGGTGTTAGCATCAAGTCAATAACTAAAGCTAGTGAAGCTAATCCTGGCAGCGGATCCGTGGAAAGATGGTGGAAAACAAGGGCAATGACACTCATCGCCAGATTGTTACATCTAATAATTGGTGGACAGCAAATGTGTGCCAACAAGAGGTTTATTCATGATAAAAGTAAAATCATGTGCACCAAGTATATGACACTTTATGGCACTGTGTCGTGGTGGGGATGTCATAACACAGAATACCGCGTACGGCCGGAATGTGTAAAGGATAGATATTGTGCACTATCGTGGTTATTTAGCTTTATGTTGTAAAAATGTATTGACATGAAACCGGTCAGTGGCCAAAAATGTTTTGGCACCTCTGCCTTTATACAAAAAAATATCATTGATATTGTGTATTATTTGTCTATGTACTTATTTATTTCAAGGATAGATCCCTATGACCAACTCTAGTATCCATTCATCCATCCATCGATCCATCCATCTTCTTTGCCGCTTATCCTCAAGAGGATCACAGGGAGCATTGGAGCCCATCCCAGCTGTCAGCAGGCAGGAGGCGGGGTACACCCTGAACTGGTTGCCAGCCAATCGCAGGGCGCATTGAGACAAACACCCGCACTCACAATCACACCTAGGGGGCAATTTAGAGTGTCCAATTAATCTTGCATGATTTTGGGACATGGGAGGAGACCAGAGTACCCGGAGAAAACGCACGCAGGCACGGGGAGAACATGTAAACTCCACACAGGCGGGTCTGGGATTGAACCCAGGACCTCAGAACTGTGAGGCTAATGCTTTACCATCTGATCCACCGTGCCGCCCAACCCAATTATATATGCACTATTAGTACACACACGCGAGTGCACGCACACCGTGGCTGAAATTGGTCTTTAACACATCACAATTTTTCTCACTTCCAAAGGTGCCATTGACCTGAAGATTTTACCAGCTGTTGGGAAGTCCATGCAACCCATATATACGAAGAAAGTCGGAAATTGTGTGTAAAAATTTGAAATGACAGTCAAAAAGTATTGAACACATGAAGAAAAGGAGATACAAATACGAATGGAAAGCCAAGCCAACACCTAACATCTATCAAAATCAATCAAAGCAGCAATCCAATCAGATGGTTTGTAGTCCAATTTATGGCCTACAAAAAGGTCTCATGGCTAAGGTGTGTGTCAGGACACATCTCAAGATGCAAAGAGATAAAAAGCGACAACTGACCCACTGTAAAATGAATGCGCAATGAAGCTAGGTCTTAATGCTATCATAAACAATTCCATGACGCACATTTTCTCTACTCCATGATTGGCAAACTACTACAGTATTTTGTTATTTTCTTTCCTTATTCACAGAGACAACACAATCGCTATACGGTCTAAGGCGTTGTTTAGTTAACGTTACAGGACGGGCACGGAGTCGCATCTCTCTGTAACATGATACATGCGTCGCACTCAATAACGTGTGTAATCAGAGGATTTTACATGGATATTCCTGTCTTCATCGTAACATATTTGATAAATGTGTTGCAGACTATGGTTGTTTCCAAATGATAGATGGGATCTTTATGGGATCACAAGGCACTAGCATCATCTTTTCGATGTTGTCCCCGTGCACCAAGGGCTACTGGCGGGAGTTTCACGGGATAGCAAAATGTACAGAGAATAAAATTGATGAGATCCTTTTACAAAATTGAGAATTAATTCAATATTGATCGAATCAAGCATCTCAAAATAGCCCCTGGAACTTAGAAGTCTGGATAAAAGCTAACCCATTGTACTTCACAACCACTCCACAAAAATAGCATACAATCTGCCAAATTCATGCTAACCTTGATGCACTAAGTAGTGTTTCATGCAGTTCTAATATAAAGAATATACCATTATTGTGTTGCGGTTGTTATTTTATATGAAAAATCTCCACTAAATCCACACTCAATAGGGGTCATGATGATGTCTAAAGATGCATAAATGCCACAGAAAAAAAGGCTTACCTCCACCTGTTGACCCCGACATTGGAGGAGCCTGCAAACCAAGGGTCCAAGAAGTAAACGCAGCGTACTGTGGCTGCGCCCTGGACGGCTTCCCTGAGCGCTGGGTTGTCATGCAGACGAAGACCCTTCCGGAACCAATGGATGGAATTGGGGGCCATGTTAGTCTGAGGAAGGGATGAGACAAAGATGACCGAATTGTGTGTTTTCACCAACTGCAACGTATGTAGTATCACCGGTGCCAAGCCTTTGGTGTAGTGAGTGGAGAATAGAAAAAGTTGATGAGCAAAATTAACAAACGATGTATCCAGCAACACCAATCCGTTTGCGCATGTGCAAACTCATACTATGAAACCGCATGCTTTTGGGATGTGGGAGAAAACCATACAGGCACGGGGAGAACATGCAACGCCACACATGCGGCGCTGGGATCTGAACCCTAGTCCTTGGAACTGAGAGGCAGACCCTCTAACCAGTCGTCCATTGTGCTGCCGCTCGAACCGTTCCCAAATATATAAATATATATTTTGGTCCTCCTGTAATCTTGGTTTGACCCGACTGATTAGAGTACATAACCTGGTAAGGGAATATTTTTGAAGGTGCTCAGTTTCGAGTACACGAGTATCTATAGTAAATGAGCAAGTCATTTAAATAGACACATTGGTCCGTCTTGTGATTGGATCAGTGATTAGTTATTTTAAACAAGCTGACCAGGCACAGAAACCCTGATCGTGTAAAGCCTAATGAGTCAATACTGCCACATTATAATATAGTGCATACATTTTTCCCACGCCAGGTATGCATGGAATTTGGTCTCCAACCTCTGCCACTGACATCATACTAGGACATGAGAGGTGTGTCCATTTTGCCAATGATTAAGTAGTGTTCCAAAACCAATTAATTATTTACCAATTGCTCCATAAAGGGATTAATATAATTGGAATTGACTTCCATTTTATATTCCACACTTAAACACTTAAAATCAATTTCCTAGCAAAATATGGACCTTTAAGACACCATAGCGCTCTCAAATCAGTAGGATGGGTGTTCCATTCAAAATGAGGGAAAAAAAACCTGAAAGGAGGCCATAGAGATATTATTCCCAGGACTATGCGAGAAAACGGTGGCAGACATACAGTAGCCCCTTTACAGTCCATTTCAAAGCCACGTTTTGTTTGGTTTTTTTTCCCCCATGTTGCTATTCTGCATAAACCACACCGACTTGGAATGGTAGGAAAAAGTCAACATGACAATTTTCTGCCTCATGAGGTACAGTCGTATCATAGTCAAATCAGCGACACAACTGTGTGAAAGTGAATTCTGCTATTCTGGAACCAAAGTGGGAAGTTGTCAATTGTCTCGCATCGTTTCCTTGGACGCAAGCAATTACTGCCGTCCAACCTGTATTGCACAGAAGGCACGGGTGGATAAATCCCAGCACTTTTCTGTTCCAGCCCTGATGAGGCAAATCTGTGTTTAAGATGCTCTGTGATTAATAGCTGACAAGAACCTAGCGATCTCTTCACCTTGCATCATGTATCATGGAAAAGCACAAGGATTCTGGCAAAAATACAGAAGTCTCGAGATCAGACACCTACCAAGCAGATCTATATTCTTAGCTACCAATCTTCTGTCAGCTACCATAAAAACTTTATTCCAAATTGCTGATTATAAACAAACAACTTTATTGATTTGAATTATAATCCAGTCTCCTCAAACAGGTGACAAGCGATATGATAAAACTGCCTGTATAGTCAGCCTGACAGTCTATGGCAAATGAAGGTTTTATGAAAGCAGGAGTAAAGATTTTTTTAACATAATCTGGTGTAATTGTTCCAACTTGTCTTGGTTTGAAATTGCACCATCATTTCCTCAAATAGGCAGTCCTCAAAACGGAAGTCCTCATGACATGACAACAACAATAGTGTATCCTTCACCAGGAACAGGGAGAGATTTATAGATATTTGATTAATCCTATACTTTATTCATGTCGTGAGGGAAACTGCTCATCGCTTCCTCCACCATGTTATCGATTTTTACAACAAGGCAGCTCAGCTAAATACACAACGGTGAGAGACGCCAACACTCAACAGGTTTGTCATGGGAGTGTTTCGCATGAATGGTGCCAGCCCTCGTATAACATAAACCCTGTGACAGCAACAGACTGTTCGAGTGGAAGGGAAAATGGCTCCTGTTTGACAACAATTTGATGGCTCAATTAGAATACTCACATGGGACATTTTGATGACTGAAGCAATGAAAACAATGTTACATGGCAATGACAACCACTGATTGGATCAGATTTCCAAAATATTTTTCTCCATCGTAACCTCAATTAACAGTTGAGACAAACGTGAAAGCAATTTAACCACTGTAAAGGTAAAAACAACAACAACAATAAAACTAGACTGTTATTACAAACGTGTCACCTTTGTACCAAGTATCCTAAAATACAAGAAGGAATTTGTAGGCAGTAGACAATTTGAAAGTTATGATATTGAGATTTTTAACTGGACTTTACATCGATCTGGTCAGCCTGATCGGCGTCAGCCACTAATTAGCATTTTAAGATGATCAACTTTAATGTCTTAATTTCCCGATCGTTTGGCTCTGCAATAGACATTTACTCAGCGTCGCCATCGTGTACATTATATCTGAATCCGAAAGCTGGGTTATTTTTAGCCTGGTTGTGTCTTTTGACGTATTACTGTAAATACCTGACAACCAATAATGTTATTTAGAAAAAAATGTCACTTGCAGGATAGACAAGACATCTGAGACAGACAACTGAATGCGTTGATCAGACAAGAAGACAAATTTGGTCTTTCACGATTGCACCATCGCACCCTGTTTTTTACTATCACTGGGCTAAATCTTCTCAACTCAGAGGTGAACAGATACATTTGTTACCATGCTAACAACAACGAATCGCAATATGTATTTATAGACCAACATGGGGAAAAATGTGTGTTAATGGTCACTGGTGCTCAGGAGAGAATGTTCGGTTAAGGCTTGTTTGGGGTAGATTCCCCACGATGCGGCTGCAACAAAATGTTATGTATTCTAGAGAGCTGCTGCTAGCACTAACAGTTGCAGGTAAACATGATGCCGTTCTGTCGAATTGTGCTTGAAAGTGGGAGAAGTAACTTAATGACATTACGTTAGCATCGATTATTACCTGACTGATGATGACCTGGCTCATTAGAATACATCATGACCTGACGAGAGGAGTGATTTTTAACCCTGATGGAGCCAAGGGACTGTGACAGAAGACTGTCCGCTAGGATGAAGGGCAAAGTTTATAAAACAGTGGTCAGGCCGGCCAAGATGTACGGATTAGTGACGGTGGCGCTGAAGAAACAACAAGAAGCAGAACTGGAGGTAGCATAAATGAAGATGCTGAGGTTCTCGCTCGGTGTGGACAGGTTGGATAGGATTAGAATTGAGCTCATTAGAGGGACAGCCAAAGTTGGATGTTTTCGAGACAAGGTTCAAGAGAGCAGCCTTTGATGGTTTGGACATGTTCAGAGGCGAGAGAGTGAGTATATTGGCAGAAGGGTGCCGAGGGTGGAGCTGGCAGCCAAAAGAGCGAGAGGAAGACCAAAGAAAAGGTTGATGGATGTTGTGAGGACACTGGGTGTTACAGAGGAGGATGCACAAGATAGGCCTCGATGGAAAAAGATGAAATGCTGTGGCGAACCCTAACGGGACAAGCCGAAAGAAAAAGAAAAAGATGGAGCCATATCTTAGAATTGAAAACGATCACAACACACCAACAACAACAAAAAATGTCCAAAAAGTAATTTGTTCTGTTACTATTATGGCTCAGTGGCATATATAGATGAACTGAGCTACATTATTTACTGTAAATATAATGTTTTGAGCAATTAAGTACATAACCATATGCAGTAAATGAACAGGTTATTTAAATACGCACATTGCTATATAATCTTTCTTTCTTTTTTAAACACAATGACCGCCCCCCCCAAAAAAAAATATCCTGATTTTAACATAACGAAATAATGTACTTATTTAGTGACAGTACGCGTCCATCTTGTGCATTCACTGCAACATTAATGATGTACGACACAATAAATACCAGATGCGCAATTGCACACATCTCCGGTGGTAGTTTGTGGTGAACTTCCCGTCCATGGAAAGAAACTAGGTCATGCGTCTGTTGTGCATTGGAACCTGGCGCAAACTTCATTCACAATATCAACCACAAACTAAGGCCATAGCCAAGGGATCCTTATTCAAAAATAATAATGATAAGATTACACCCAACAAACAAAAAAAAGGAGAGACCGACAATAAAGTGAACGTGATCCGTGGGAAACTCGAAACCGGGTCATGGGCGCCATACTTATGTAAGCGGTAACGCTATTTGTAGACGTAACTTGCTGTACTTTGCAGACCTAACTTAACACTTTCCGCCACCAAATCAACAGCCTTACCTCGCTCTGGCACCATGGAGTTGATATTTATGTCAAGCCTAAAGAAACGATCATTCTTCCTTCCTGTGTGTGAACGTGCGAGCCGCCAGCTGCATGCGTGACGCCTTTGAACAGAATGTCCCACTAGTGTACAAAACTACTTGCGGCTTGCCGGGTTTCATAAGAGTTGGCCTCAGTGAGCATGCGCCGACTCCGTGTAGCCTCTTTTCTTGCGGCGTTCATTGTTCTCGTGACCTCTTTGTATAGCAGACATTCCACGTATAAAAACAAAAGCACAGGAGGTCCGTAATCGGCAAGTGTGCTTTAACGTGATACAAATAAGGTAATGATACTACTTTCGAAAAAATGACAGTGGATTGGATTGACATAAATATAAACTTTGGAATATCGCAGTTTAGGATTATACTCTAGAACGCGTCTATCTTATAATAAACATAACTGCATCATATTTAAATTAGATGCGATCTAAATTTATATATACTATAAAATTGATAGATTTCAATCGAATGTATTAATTAGTTGCCGCCGTTCCGCGCTCAGCATCTGTGATGGCCCAACATTCGACATCAATTGAACGCGGCACCAGCCCTTCTCTCACGTGAACGCAGCAACGCTTCAATTCTGGTTTCCGATTGGTCGGTGCGTCGGTGTCGTCGCCAACTGGGTCACGTTTAAAAGGCGTGCAAATCCGGAAGTTCCCAAATTTGTTTATTTCCCAAGATAATGTTTCCATTATTTCCATATCGATAAGATCATTTCACCACTGTAAAATGCAAGCGAAAAAAACCGACTACCATTTTGAGAAGCGTTGAAGTATTCGAGAGGAAACGGGGACATGTGAGAAGAGCGTTTTATAAGTAAAACTGCTGCTATGGCGGAATTAATTAAATGTACATCTGCCAGGAGGATACGAAAACAACTTCTTCATTAGATGTGGATTTTTTTCGTATTGTATGTCATTTAATAGTTAAAATTATTTCGTAGATTTTTATGGTGTTTAATTATGGGTTCTCTTACTGAGCAGAAAAACGTTTACTGACATTTTTGCATGATAGTTTGAACTTTCAATTTTTTTTAATTATTATTATTTATCTTTTTTGGAAGTTTTTCTCCCAAATGTATGACTAATGGAAAATCTCACTTTGAATGCCCCACTGTTTTGTTTTGTTTTGTTTCTAGTTTTGTTTGTTTTATAATGGTAATAGTTTGACAGTTTCTTTTTCATCAGTGTAAAATGAACAAATTAGAGAACAAGTAATTGCCCAGAACAGGTAGTGTTCAACTGGATAGTGGTTTGATTGCGTGCTGGTTCTCTTTCATAAAATAGAATTTGGATTTCCCCCCCGCCCTTTGTATTTGAAAACAATCCAGGTTCCCTCTTTTTGAGAGTTTGCCATCCTTCAGGATTTCTTCATGGCATTATCTTTGGCTTGCGTCACCTCCTCTCAGCTTCTCGGTCTCTGACGCCTTCGCTCAAGGTCTTGTGCTGGATTGACGTATAACCACATTTGTTTTTAATGCTTGTCAGGGACAGTGGAGAACCAAACAACACCAAATAATGTTGATACAAACATGTCGTCCAAATTCCTTTTCCCTGTTTTTTTTTTACTTCTTTAAGAGTGTTTTCAATACTCTAATCTGTTTGCATCTCAGACTAAACTTCATTACTATCTTGTATGCAATTAATCGAGAAGTGTTTCTCTGCTATAAAGTAAGCTACCATATTTGCACCATAAGGAAGTGCTCAATTTCATACAACCAAGCAGAAAAAAATAAGGAACTAAAGTGTCGACAAGAACACCACAACAATGACAATGTCGCTGTTATTATTTTCTCTCCTAAAATGATTTTGAGAAATAAATGACAGACTTTAAACTGGTGCTTCTCTTTGATAACCAACTGCGGCTAGACGTGGCTCCATCTGATAAGCAGACGGTTCCAAGTACGGGATAACACCATGCCTGACTGGAATTCGCAGTTGGTCGGGTGGTGGCTGCAAGGAACCTGATGCATTCCATGTTCTCACACTTCTCTTTCTCTTCCACGTCACATATTCAGGCCTAATTTGTCAGACTTACCATGTTTCCTGATCTACCTCCAACAAAGACACATTTCCACCAAGCTTTGCATCTGAAGATGCTAAAATGCCTTTGGTTCAGGATGGGCCTAACTTGGAGCTACTGATTTCTTTATTTGTGTATGTGGTTGCAAACATTGCACAAAGAAGTCATTTGTGCTGTTTCTAGCAGTGGTGGTCCTGGACTGAATGGCGCTCTGTGGATTTCTCTGAGATTGCGGATAGTGCTGCTTGTGGATAGTTGGTGGAAAATTAACGGTCCCAAAATTATCTAAATAAGTAAGGCATTGCGTTGAGTGCCACTCCCCAGAAAATGACATATCGCCGATATCAAGAACCACATCGGCCAAACAATTCTAACAATTCAAATCGAGTAAGGGGTTTCACTTCTCTTTATTTTCCATAATCATCATCTTTGACAAGGAGTTTAAGTGTCGTAATTTCTCAGATATAATATGCTTTTGATTATAATGCACACCGCCAAAGTTGACCCAAACAAAAATCAATGTACAATGTACACTGCGGACCCTTGACTTTCTAGTAGTGGTGTAATGATTGATTCATTACATCGATGTACCGATTTATTTTCCTACAATCCAAGTGGATCGGTCAGTGATCGGCAAGTTACTGTTCCAGACATAAATATATTGATTTAGATCAGTTTAAAAGGTAATCAATGGATTGTACTGATACTAATACGTAACGCACAGGATCTAATCATGCCAGGCTTTTTATGGAGTGCATGTGTATTTCCAAGAAAAAGCCTTCCAGTTTTTTTTACTTCCCTTGATAGTTTTCAATTACCACATGGGAATGAGCACTGTCAAGGTCACTGCTAAAAAAAGATGCAGCAGAGACCAGCAAGGTGAAAACCAGCAAAACAGCCATACTCTGTACTTTTGTTTTTTTTTTTTGTGTGTGTGTGGTTTTGTGTTGGTCTTGCTGGAACTAGCATACCACCAGCATGCCGGTTTAGCTGGTAACACCAGAAAAACCGAATCTGACTGGCAAAGTTGAATGTCAACCAGCATTGACCAACAGCCCATGTTGATGGTAAGATAAACATGATTTAACATGTCAAATAAACATTTTACTGAACATTTCTTTTAAAATCAATTTTATCCAAGAAACACATTTATCAATACACGAAACGTATCTGGCAATGATTACCTGGTCTTATGGTCTAGTACTTTATGCAACAATTTTTATGAATTGTGTCAAATAAAACTAACACAATAATAGTGGTTTAATCACAGGTATCAAACTCAAAGCCCGGGGGCCGGATCCAGCCCGCTACATGGTTTTATGTGGTCCGCGAAGGCGAATCATGTGTGTCAACTCCCATGATTCTTGTTAAACTCTGTACAATAATTTCAACTTGTCATATCATAAATTCTAAGATGGAGATATGGCAAGCATTTTTGGCTGACCAAACATCAACCATAGTTGAAAAACACATTACCCTTGATTTCTGATGAGTTCATAAATTACAAGTGAACATATGATGAGGTGATTACAGGTTTTCATGGATTCAATCATGACGGCCCTCTGAGGGAAACAGGAACTACAATGTGGTTCACAACAAAAATGAGTTTGACACCCCTGATATAAATAATAACACTGAATAACAATTAACAACAATAACATTCACAATAATTAATCGTAGTGGTTTTACGTGTCCTCAGATGTCATTCAAAGGTTGAGATTTTTTTCCCCTCTCTTCTCTGTGACGTACTGTCCACATTTTGTCACCCAAGCATCCACTGTTGACTTGTCCATTTTTTTCCCCTGTGGAGCCACTCTTTGTAGCAAGCTAAGACAACACAGATTGGTTTGATTGGTATCGGCAGATAAGTAGCATTTTATAATGATCGGCTTTGATGTCATAACTCCTAATCACAAATTAATAATACATCCACAAAAGACATTTACTCCGCGTTCCCATTTTGTACAGTATATTTGAATCCATAAACAAGTTTAATTATAGCCTTGTCGCTTGTCTTTTGACATAATACTGTAATTATCTGACCATCAGTAAAGTTATTGAAAGAGACAGACAACAGGTCTGCTGACAGACAACATGTAAGGCCTGGATCTGACTGCAACACAAATTTGGCCTTTCATGATTGCTCTAGATCTGACGACTGCAATCAAATCTTGTATTCCGATACCACTGCATCCCGTCTTTTACGATCGCTAGGCTTTATCTTTATCAAATGTGACCAGATGCGCTTGTTACCATGGTAACAACAATAGATTGCGGAAAACAACAAAAATGAGGAAAATGAGAAATGTCACTGATGCTCAGAGAGGATATTCATTCAAGAACTGCTTAAGGTGTGTTCACGTACTTTTAATACGATGTGTCTCGCAAGCAGGCAACAGAACGTTCTGGAGCCAAGCAAGCTAGTGTTAGCACTAACTGTTGTACGTCAACATGCCGGGATTCTGTTGAATTGTGCGCTAAAGTTTTGGTGTGTGGGATGTAATTTATTCATCCATCCATCCACTTTCTGAGCCACATATCCTCACAAGGGTCGGTCGACCCAACAGCAGGGTCGCACTCAACCCAATGGCTGGGTTGCATTCAATGCAACAGCAAGGTCCTGCTTCAATCCATTTTCACGTAGACAGCCCTAACCGTATCCACTCAATGTTATTCTGAACCGAAAATCTCTTCTGGATCAAAGGAAGCAAAATTATTTACTCATTTAGTCATATTTGGCTGGGTGATTTTTAAACACTTTGTTCAAGACCTTAAGACATAAACGTGCCATCAACCAAGCACACTCGTGAGCCTCAATGGCAGCTTGTCTATTAGTCAGTACTAAATCATCCAGGAAAATGTGAATAATTCAACAATTACTGTCCATGCACACTGTCACCTTGTTGACCAGGAGCATGCAGACGATTTACTGGTTGCCAAGGTAAGGGTGTCTTTTTGGTCAGGTCTTGTTTCCACCAGTGACAGTTGAGGAGGGTGGTAAGGGAAGCAGCTGATGTCACACATCATCAAACAGCTAATGGTGCCTCTGTTGCAGAAGTTAATATGTCAAGCCTTATTAATATTTAATAGTTTGATGTCTGTTGCAGATGTCAGTAATCCAGTTTTCCCCTAGACAAAAAGAGTATCTGAGATATCCCTAACTCCATTCTTCCCACCCACATTTAGCATTTCAGATATCTGCAACTTACAAAGTTGTTTTACCTTGGACAAATGATGTCACTTTTGAAATTCACGTGTATGGGGTTTGTCATTACAGGTATCTAAAACTGATTTCACCATATCTGGACGTATTTAATACATGTACATTTTGTAACTCCGCTTTGAGCTAATGTATCCACAACTGGATTCTCACTGGTCAGAATTCCAGTTCATTCATTCATTCATTCATCCATTCATAGGGCTCTGTGAGCTGACATCCGAGTTATTGGTGGAGCAGTGAAGACCTATGTGTGAGTGACAGTCTATTTGGCATAGGTCACACTTTAGGGATGGTTGTTGGTCTGTTGGAGTTGCTGCGGTCCTTTCTATGGGCTCGCTTCTCTGCAACAGCCTCCACCTGCTTTGTTTCGCCCGTTTTGAAGTGCCGAGTCAGGGCCTCTCTCCACTTTGAGCGGTCGTCTTATCAGCCTCTCGCTGGTCCCTGGGTTATGTTGGTGGGCTTCAGGATCCTCTTTACGACATCGCGGTACTGTAGCTGCGGTTGCCCCGTAGTTCTCACCCCAACAACCAGCTTGCCGTACTGGATGTCTTTGGGGATGCGGCCATCTTGCCTTCGGTGGATGTGGCCCAGTCATCTGCCTTGCTGCTGTCAGAGCACAGTTTACATGCTGGGTAGACCGTTGATGCTGGGGCTTGGTCTTGAAGAACGAATTGGCGATGCACAGGTTGTGGTCTAGGCACAGCTCAAGCAGTTGTTGGCCGTTCTCGTTCATCTTGCTCACACTGAACTGTTCATGGCAGGAGGGCCACACTACTCAGTGCATAAGAATGTTCAGCTTCAAAAAGTGTGTTAAGAGAACATGAGAAGAGACGAAAATGCACAGGTAGTGACATGGCTTAGGCAGACTCACTTTCTTTCAAAGCAGGACGACTCCAATGTTCCGGTGTTACTTTGTCATCAAAGTTAAGCTAGACTGATTTATTGTTTTTATGCTTTACAAGAACAGCGGTTAACTTCTTTTTAGGATTGTGGGACACTAAGAATAGTATAATACGAGATGTGTGAGGCGGACCTGGGAGGCAAACCACATTTATCGTGAAAGTGGACTCATTCACTGGCAGCCTTCCCAGTTTGATACTATTGGTAGTAACTGCTTGTCAATGACAGGAGTTGACTTTTAATACTAAGCAATAGTTCATTTATTACACTTGAATGACAGTCGGTGCCTCTGTTTTATGTGCCACTGCCAAAAACACTGCTATTACATTCAGAGCCCCCGACCACCCACCGCCTTTGTCAATAGTCGGTACCTGCGCTTCCAGAAGTGTAGTCAACATTGGCAACACCTTCACAGTACATCTGCGACAATTGATAAAATTGCTTTATACATATTCCATACAGTATTGACTTGGAGGTTCGTGTCATGTGTTTGTCTGACACCAGCTGGACAAACGACGCACTGCAAGTCAAAATAATTAGCAGAGTACTGTGCAGTAATCATGAATTATGAATGAGGACGGTCGCTAATAGAATGATACGAAAATATAAAATAAAACAGCAGCATTTACAACGAGCAAGTAGAAACAAGATATTCGATGTTTAAAAAATGAACAAGCTGTCGTTGTATTTTTGTGAGAGTAAAAAAAAAGGTATTAGGAAATGTTTTTGGCTTTCGCTTTCTTGATGTACATTTCGATGACGACGATTGACGATTGTGGAAGACGCGAGCATTTTCAAATCAACGTAAGGATGATCGTCACGTGCTCTGTCGAGCACCTTTGGGTGTTCTTTGTACGTCTTTGGCTTCGTGCGTGCAGCGTAAGGTGGATTGGGTGTCGTCGCGGTGGTGGGAGGTCACCAAGTACTGTACTTAAGTAGATTTAGCGCGTATTTGTATTCTCCTTGAGAGGTTTAGTTTTCTTGTGACTTTTTTTTTAACTTTTACATCCGCGCTTTCTACTCCTTACACACGGTCACCACCACAAGTCTCCGCAGATGAGGACACGTCGTAAGGAAGACAGAAATAATGGGAGGTAAAGTCAAGATGACGACTGACTAAGTCGTGGGTGACGAATATTTTGAAGTTGACAATACAAATGTTGACTTTTTAATTTGTCTTTTGCATTTCTGTCACCACAAAATCAATCTCGACACAATTGGTACATGCATTTTCACTGGAATCCAGGCGACTCCTCAGAGCGATGGATCGAATGCTCGCTCTTCTCTTGCTCCTCCACCACCTCCATCTTAACTCCGCTGACGAGGAGGTGCAGGTGCAGGTGGTCGTCAACAGCACGCCTTGCAGCGTCACGTGTGGCATGGGCGTCAAGGTGCAAACGGTTTGCAAGATGAAAGATGGCCAGAAGGCCCTGGAGGAGAAACGTGGAGCGGTTCCCCAAGGAGATGAGGTACCAGGCTGCCAATCCAGCGATGATGATCCACAGGCAGGTTTTATTGTGTGCCCGTGCTCTAGGAATTGGAACAGTGCCATGATGTGGAAGTGAGGTGTCGGGAGTCGTGGCAGTGTGGACTAAAGACAGTCACCATGACAACCGGAGAGAGGCTGGAGCTCAACTGTCTGGTGGAGAGTAACAAAAAGCTGGTGAATAAGCTCTTGTGGAGGTGAGCAGTGATTCCCAACATTAGTGTGTCTGAGAGATCATTAGGTGTGCACTGGAAATGATCCAATTTCACATAATTGGTTTTGAAAATAAATGAATTTCCTTTTATGTACGCCGGGCAAAATGTAGAGAGGTGCCACAAAATGGCAGGAGATGCAAATCAACCTGAGTCCATCTGTTGCCATTTGACTAAGACTTGAGATCTAGATTTATTTCTAGAACGGACGAGAAACACTGGAGATGAGGACTTCCTAACACGTTTTCTGGTCACATGCCTCGGCAAGAATCGTGTTCATTTTGAGGGATACCTAATTCAAATTAGCCCAAGAAAGCAGATTTATAGTGCTATTTCCCTGTAAATGTCACATAACCGGTGGTGTGGTGGTGCAGCTGGGGAGCGTTGGCCTCACAGTTCTAAGGACCGGAGTTCAAATCCCAGCCCCACCTGTGTGGAATTTGTATGTTCTCCCTGTGCCTGTGTGGGTTTTCTCCGGGCACTCCGGTTTCCTCCCACATACCCGAAACGTGCATGTTCGGTTAATTGAAGAGTCTAAATTGCCCGGAGGTAAGCTTGAGAAATTTGAATGACCTGATTTCAGGCTTCTCGGCAGCAAAACATCTTTGAACTCAGCAATGCAGGAAGGATTTTAATTCTTATTTCAAATATACTGAGGCACCATAGAGCCAATATCACATCCCAAATTGTAGAAAAAGTTGGTCTGGTAAAATATGGCACTTATAGGCTTCCTTCATGATTGCGTAATTGCTCTGGATTCGTTCTCTATCCGAGCCAATGTCCAGGTTTCTTAGGAGTCAATTTCATTTCATTCTTAGATATGGAGTTGAGGGAGTTACAAACATCCATCCATTTTCTTATCACCCCTGGGGCACAGTGAGGCAGGGTACACCCTGAACTGGTTGCAAGCCAATCGCAGGGCACATTGAGACAGACAACAGTCACTCTCACAATCACACCTATGGGCAATTTACAGTGTCCAATTAATGTTGCATGTTTTTGGGATGTGGGAGGAAACCGGAGTGTCTGGAGAAAAGCCACCCAGGCACAGGGAGAATGTGCAAACTTCACTGAGGCGGGGCCGGGATTGAACCCGGGACCTTAGAACTGTGAGAGCAATGCTTTCCAGCTGCCCCACCATGCCGCCGCATTAGAGACAGCCATATTAAAATGATTGTTGTGTTCATCTCACCTCAGGGTGTCGTGGCACCGTGCCCCAGGGGTGATCAGCTCTGACGACTCGCTCTTCGTGCGCTGGGAGAGTCCGCTGGTTGACCTGGTGGTTCTGGACCCAGTCAAGGAGGAACATGCAGGTGAATGGGGGGTCAATACCCTCAAACCTATTCAGATTACATCAGAACAGCCCAACAGTTTGCTTTTGGATCTACCAGGAACATACCGTTGTGACGTGCTGGATGCTCATTTCAGAAGGTTGAAAACAGTTTACTGGGGGGTCCGAGTACTACCAAGAGGAGTCCTGAATCTAGACTACGACCACGCTCAGCGTGTGTGGGAGTCAGCTTGGCACTGGAAAAAGCACCTTTTCTCAAGCCATCATGACACCAGGATCCTCTGGCTTTATATTGTAAGGCCCATTTTGACAACTAATCGTTTGGGATAATGGCAGTAGTGTCTTTATATGATTATTTTTTTTTTTTGTAATGTTGGTAAGCCCAATGTTCAGCATATCAAACAATAAGAATGAGGATGGTCTTGTAGCTCCCTGAGGGTAGCACCACCCTTGTTGGCAACAGGCCTCCCAGTGAGTTAGGTTTGATTTGCACGTGTTGGTTAGCAGGAGCTGACTATATATATAACATTCATAACTCATGCAGAGAAAAAATACATTACAGGGTGTCCACCGTTAATGATGCTGTTCCGTCCCGAGGACACCGCCATAGCCAGATTCTTTATCTCTAATTTATGATAACAGCGTTGGCCTCGCAGTTCTGAGATCCAGGGTTAAATTTTGGCCCCACCTGTGTGGAGTTTGCATGTTCTCCCTGAGCCTGCATGGGTTTTCTCTGGGCAATCTGGTTTCCTCCCACATCCCAAAAAACACAACATTCATTGAAGATTCTAAATTGCCCCTGGATGTGATTGTGAGTGCAACTGTTGTCTGTCTCCATGTGCCCTGCGATTGGCTGGCAACCATTCCTGGGTGTACCCCGCCTCATGCCCGATGACAGCTGAGATAGGCTCGAACACTCCCGTGACCCTTGTGAGGGTAAGCGGCTAAGAAAATGGATGGATGGATGAACAAAATACAGATTATATTTCATGTTTTGACTGAGCAGAAGCAACATCATCCACAATAAAAATGCATTATACATAGAATTTTCCAGAATTTTAAGGTCAACTTTGGGACTACGTATTATACATGGGTGCACATTACACATGAGAAACTATGGTATCTAATACAAGGAATAAATACCATGAATAAATCAATTTAAACTGTTTTTATATCCACAGATGCTGACTATTCTGAGCGTTCTCAACGTGGCAGCGGTGGTTTTCCTGGTGGTGAGGATGTTGAAGAACAGAGCTTCTTATAAAATCCCTGAGGATACAAATTATACTGAAGCCATGTCACAGCTTTGAAAACCCCCACCCACAAGTGAAAATCAATGTCAACAAAAATCTCATGAATTTTAGCAGTCTTTATTCTGTTTTCTCCCCCTTTGTGGTCCAAAGTTTAAAAAAAATGTATTCGGCATTTATTACCATAACGATGTACCATTTTTAATAATTGGTTTGAAACTTTCTGCATGATAATTATAGAAAATGCATCTTTGGCGAGTTTAAAACCAAGAATTTGGTAAACACATTTAATTTTTTTTTCCTAATCCAGACCACAGAGGGTGAAACTTGGATTGTTAGTCTGTAATTTGTAAATACAGTCTGCCAATTTGATTGAATGTCTCTGAGCAAGTTTCACCTCAAGCAGATTTATGTGGTGCCTTCAAGCTTCTGGCATATTTATTGCTGGGTATTTGGCCAATCTTCTTGGCATAACTGCTAAAAAAAAGAGATTTGTCAATAGCCAGACACAAAATCAGATCGAAATATACATTAACATTACTGTTTATGTTTTATAGAAATTCAAAGAAAGATAAAATCTTATGATGTATCATCAACATATGAAGTGAAGTCCGGTGAGATTCCCAAAGGCAGCAAGTTTAAAAGTGAAATGAACACAACTAAGTGGTGACAGTTTTACCATATTCACTGTTTGGACAGTATTCAATGAAGGATTTATCTATCTTGAAATATTTACAGAGGGGTGGCATGGTGGTGCAGCTTTGACTGGGGTTCAAATCCCGGCCCCGCCTTTGTGGAATTTAAATGTTCTCCCAGTGCCTGCGTGGGTTATCTCTGGGCACTCCAGTTTTGTCCCACATCCCTAAAAAAACATGCATTAATTGGAGCCTCTAAATTGCTCCGAGGTGTGATTGTGAGTGCGACTGTTGTCCGTCTCCATGTGCCCTGCGATTGGCCGGCAACCAGTTCATGGTGTACCCTGCCTCCTGCCCAATGCCAGCTGGGATTGGCTACGGCACCCCTAAGAACCTCATGAGGACAATCGGCTCAGAAAATGGATGGATGAATATTTACAAAGACTGTTTTATTTGTTTGACAGTTGTCTTGTTTTAAAAACAGCATAACCCCCTTTTGTTTGTCCATCCAGGAGCCAATAGATGGCAGTGGTCGCTCACGATAAATCAAGTCTCTCAACCTTACTCTTTTAACTTATGTGTTAGCCACTATCAATTTCTCTTTAAAGTAACTCTCTTTCAACGTGTCCCATTAGGAGTCGCCACAGCGTGTCATCTCAGAAAAAGGTACATAAGTGTCATATCAGGGGTTGCATTAAAGGTCAAAGATTGCTAATGGATATCAGCTATACTCAAACACACATACTTCCAACCCATCTACACAAACTGTTCTCTACCGTACTGAGTTGAGTTCTGCACCACACTAGTGTCATGTATGACCACAATCTGAAAAGTTATGTCACAAAAACTCCAACCATATTAACGTAAATGTGATGACCATTTTAGTGATGAGCGGAAGCAACATTTCATTCCAAGACTTGAGGTAAATAAGATCATTGCAATTACCATGACATTGAGTGTAATTCATTCATTTCCTGGTGGAATGCAGAACCAGACTCATTTCCATTTGTGAGCTTGACAAGACACAGCCATGTTTACCCTGCCGCATGCAAGTGATGACTTGCATGATAGCGATCTTGGGATTTCAAACAAGCCAGACCACTGTCACGCAACCTTGACGAAGGATGTGTTGTGAACTATCTCAGTACAGTTGAAAATTTGGAAAAAACAACATAGGACACAGGAGAGTGTGAAAGAAAACTGAGCCCAATCCAAACCAAAACACTGACCATAACAAAGTCAAATCAAATTCTAGTTTGCTTCAGTTTATTTTCAGCTCCCCTCTCAAAAAGACCAAAATACAGGCAAACCAGTTGAGAAATACAAATTGTAGGTCCCATTAATGATGGAGAAAGTAATTTTAATTTAGCTTGGTCACAATTATTTTACGAGACAAAGCTGGTAGGGGTGTGTATACTTTATAGATCCACTGCAGCAATGTTCCTGTATTTGTATTCTGCCTTGTGTGCCTGCAGTATTGTGCTGGATGACGATAAATTATCAAATTGTAAGCGCAGCCTTACGTACATGCAGCTGCTTCACTTGAAGACATTTTGTGCCTTTTTTTGGGGGTGGGCAAATAAAAACACATGTACTTGTCACTTGCACAACTGCACTGTCAGTATCTCGGCATTACCCAGTTTAGCGTTATTATTGCGGACAAAATGACATGCTACAGTTGTATCGTTTACTCAGAATGTGCCATTTCGCAAAACATTTTTTACTATCAATTATTTGAATGTAGTAATCAATCAGAAATCATACCTTTGCCTTGCAGTCAGTGAATGTAAGAATTTTTATTCTCCAACCACAAGCCAAGTTGTCCCTGCAGTCGAGGGAAAATGGCAAATTAGCCTTGAAGTCCAGGTATTCCTGACTTCTACCCTTGAGGAGTAGACACAGTTTCGTTTCCCCTGTGCTCCTGACTATGAGCTGGACTCCAGAACCAGAATAATTAATAATAATTAAGAATAATTGGATTAAATGCTTGATCTTACAAAAAGCTTGATTAATGCCAACGAGTTATAAGACAGTTTTTGCGAACATTGTTGACTCATAAAGAGTAAGTAGGAATCATTCTTATAATTACATTCGATTAAAAGTTGACCAGATCTGTTTATGTAGTAGCATGATGGAAAATGAACATTCAGTTCATGTACTATATTCAGTAAGTCGATGTAACAACCAAAATTTAAAGCAAAAATTTTGATATTTTCATTTGATTTATAGTAATTCATTACAGCGCCTCTATAATTTATATATATTATTGATTCTCACCAAGGCGGCACGGTGGTTCAGCTGGAAAGCGTTGGCCTCACAGTTCTGAGATCCCCGGTTCAATCCTGGGACAGCCTGTGTGGAGTTTGCATCTTCTCCCTGTGCTTGGGTGGGTTTTCTCCAGGCACTCCGGTTTCCTCCCTCGTCGCAAAAACATCCATCCGTTTTCTTTGCCGCTTATTCTCATGAGGGTCGCAGGGAGTGTTGGAGCCCATCCCAGCTGTCAACGGGCAGGAGGCGGGGTACACCTTGAACTGGTTGTCAGCCAATCACAGAGCACATAGAGAGAACTCCACACAGGCGGGTCTGGGATTGAACCCTGGACCTCAGAAATGTGAGGCCAACCCTTTACCATCTGAACCACCGTTCCACCCATCCCAAAAACATGCAACATTAATTAGACACTCTAAATTGCCCCTTGGTGTGATGGTGAGTGTGGCTGTTTGTCTCTATGTGCCCTGCGATTGGCTGGAAACCAGTTCAGGGTGAACCCTGCCTCCTGCCCGTTGACTGCTTTGATAAGCTCCAGCACACCCCTTGACCCTTGTGAGGACAAGCAAATGGATGGATTCTCACTAAAATCATTTTGGAATAAATTGAGAGAAAAATGGTTTAGATAGTTCATATACATAAATAAATAAATATTACAATTGCAAGCTCTATTGCCAGTCATATTGTCCACTATATATGGCAGATACACTAGATTAAAGGTCCCATGCCATCAAAATCATTTTTTATCTACTGTTTTATGCATAATATAGCCCAATATAAATTTGTCGCTTTAAGTTTGCCATCAAAGCGGTTATTGTAGGCGATAGCCAATGACGGAGGCATGGCAAATGCGTCGATCGGAATTAGGTGACATTGTGATGTAACTAGGCTACTCATTATTCAAGTCTCTACCCACTTCGTGGTTGGTTTGCGCCCGCTCAAATCAGGAACAACAGCTGAGCGACAACACGGCTGCATCTTGTCCAAAGTGAAGACTTGTGCATCGTTTGCCAACCTGAGAGGAGGTGACAAGTAAATGGCTTCAATTTATTTTTAGAAAATCCCTCAGCATTTCAGAACAAGAATTGTGCTCTATTCGGGCCCATTTCATGGTGGATGATTTTGTAAACAAGCCTTCACACGCGAAAAATACATTTCGAGATTTTAAACGATTGGGACAAAGGCGCCCGCCGTGCTGCCACACAAATAATATGATGGACACATATTGCATTTTCCAAAAATGCTATTTTTTTTCTTAATGTGCGTCAAAGATGGTCAACTTTGGTGCAGCCAATATGGGTTCAGTTCCCACTTAGTGGCAGTGTGAACGTATCCTCCCTGCAACTGGCTGGCGACCAGTTCAGGGTGTGGTCCGCCTCAACTGGGACAGGCTCCAGAGCCCTCCAATCATAACCAGGATAAGCGATTTTGAAAATGGATGGATTTATAATGTACCTGTGGATGAAATACCAAATACATTTTTTTTTATTTACAGTATCTGTTATTATTGTGCCATAGGCGTAACAAAAGAATTTAAGGTGAAGGTGGGATTGCATCAAGGATCAGCTCTGAGCCCCCTTCCTGTTCGCTTTGGTAATGGATAGGCTAACAGATGAGGTTAGACTGGAATCCCCTTGGACCATGATGTTCGCAGACGCTATTGTGATATGGGATGGGTGGAGGGGGAAGAGTGAGACTACAGGGAGAAGAGATAGTAAGGGTGGACGACTTCAAATACTTGTGGTCAACAATCCAGACCAATGGTGAGTGTGGTAAGGAAGTGAAGAAATGGGTCCAAGCAGGTTGGAACAGCTGGGGGAAGGTGTCTGGTGTGTCTCTGCTAGGTTGAAGGGCAAAGTTTATAAAACAGTGGTGATGCCAGCCATGATGTACGGATTAGAGATGGTGGCACTAAAGAAACAACAGGAAGTAGAACTGGAGGTGGCAAAAATGAGGATGTTGAGGTTCTCACTCGGAGTGAGCAGGTTGGATAGGATTAGAAATGAGCTCATTAGAGGGACAGTCAAAGTTGGATGTTTGGAGACAAGGTTTGAGAGTGCAGACTTAGATGGTTTGGACCTGTCCAGAGGCGAGAGAGTGAGTATATTGGTAGAAGGGTGCCGAGGATGGAGCTGCCAGGCAAAAGTGCGAGAGGAAGACCAAAGAAAAAGTTGATGGATGTTGTGAGGGAAGATATGAGGACAGTGGGTGTTAGAGAGGAAGATGCACGAGATAGGCTTAGATGGAAAAAGATGACATGCTGTGGCGACCCCTTAAGGGACAAGCCAAAAGGAAAAGAAGAAAATGTGTCCTGTTTGGGTGTTTGATCAAGCCAAATGGAGGATGTGTATCGCTTTGATGCTGGAACAGATATACTCTGTCGTAGTATTTTAAGCTCCCCCTGTGATTTCTTAGTATTACAGTACAAGTAAATATAGAATAAGAGGTGATCAGTCGAACACAACAACGTTTTTAGGAGAGGGGGAGAAAAGAAGGCAAACGACAAACGCATTAATTGTCAACAAGATGAGAAAAATATATCATTACATATCTATAACAATACAACATTTGGTACGAGTGTTGTATGGGACAAAACCACTACAACCTGTGAAGGAAGGACATAACAAGATAAGACAGAATAAGAACAGTAGGGGAAGCATTTAGGACAAGGGTGTCATCAAACCGGCAGCACAACTGCAGTGTGGTGGGAGTGACTGCGTAAATTCTAAGTAAGTAAGTGTACAGGATGAGAGTGTGAGTGAAGTGATACAAAAGCAATTCATATATTCATGAGTTATTTGTCGCATCCAGACAAAAGAGTACAAAGTGATGTGTTCAGACAGCCATCCATTATCTGAGCTGCTTATCCTCACAAGGATTGCTGGAGGCCATACCAGGTCTTGTCACTTAAGCTACCATACATGTATGTGGAATGTGGGCGGAAACCAGAGTGCACAGAGAAAATTCATACAGGCATAGCGAAAATGCACATTCCACAGAGGTGGGACCGGGATTTGAACCCCAGTCCTCATAATTTCGAGGGAAACGCTCCAACAAGTAAGTCACTGTGCTGTGTGCAGACTCATGCAAGTGTATTGACACTCCTAATTAACAGCCAAATCTCACCCACGCAAGACCCACCACCGTCCCTCGGAGAAGGGCATGTGTGGTGCATTAAAAAACACATGGGGATGAGTGTGTGTGATGCATTAAAATTGATGATCATTGTCGCCAAAATTGATGCGAGTGATGTACGTAATGTGCCGGTCACATTCAAGTGAATGGGAGTGCAGTCGAGCTTCTCAATATACTGTATCTCTACTCTTTTGTTTTCCTCTCTCTGCAGAAACCTGCTTCTTCCTTGATTTTTATTCATTCTTTTTGTGGTTTCATGAAAGTGTTAAAGTACAATGTACTTCATACAAACCCTCAAAAGTCGATACAGGATCACCTTTAGGGCATCCGAGATCAAATCCCTCAATATGTGCGTGTGGGTTGTCAACTGTCATTTCAGTTCCTGTTCCTTTCCAGTGGCCGAACAATCCAATGATTGGTGAATTACCATAATTTCTCAAGTATAACGCACCCTGAAGTATAATGCGCACCCCCAAAATTGACCTTAAAAAAATCAGGAAAACCCTTCTATCAATGTAAAATGCGCACCACCCATTTGTCGCTACCCATATGCTCAGAATGTAACGAATGATCTGTATTTATATTTTTTTTAGGTTTGTACTTGTATTTTTTTTATAATCATTCATTAATGATAATATGCATGTGATGATGCAGCAGTAATGCAATCTCGGGACAGGCGACAGACCACGCTTGTCCTGGTCCCTGTAATTGTCAGAACAGAATCCCTCAACCAACTAAAATGAATGCTCAATGATGACACAACATTTTATTAATATAGTTAACACATATTTAAGTCTTAAAAATATAAATTCTTTAACATTGTTTATCAAACACTGCATTAAATATTTGTGCATAAAACATTTGTGCATAGTGCAGTTTATCCACTACGTTGCACATCCTTGGCCAAGCCTTCAAAAGAAGCATTATGACTCATCTCCAATCTTAAAACGATCCACAGTAGCTTTATTTGGTGCTTCCCTGTGGAACTCATCATTGATGACCAAATTTGGGTTGCACAAAGCAACCTCACCTGCTCCATTCGGCTCCACTATGGCGTCAGGTGGCTATCAAAATAACGTGAGCTCAAACTATGTAGAAACGAGCGTAAAGGGCACATTTTTTAAAAAGTGAGCATGTGTGTGGTCTACTGTTTTTTTTTTTTTTTTTTTTGTCAATGTCCCCATGATGCTCGTATTACATAGTTTGAGCTCACATTGTTTTGATACCCAGCTGAAACCATTGGGGGGAGCGATCATTGTTTTGGACTGCGGCGCGACTTCCGGGTTGCCAACATCATCGGCACGAGTGATGACACATTTCTTTTAAAAGCAGCTGCACAACTGGATGTTGTAGTGTTCATTTTGTTGTCTTAGTTTAAGTTTAAACAAACTCATGAGCAGCAGTTTCTGATCTTTGGTGCAGTCGCAACAAGCATGCTACGCTAACAATCATAAAACGCAAGTTCCCGGAGGAGCTCTGGGAGCTCAAGTTGGGGGCGCACATTAGCGTAATAAATACAAATGTGTAACACAAGATATCAAAAATGATATCGAAATGTATATGTACACGTTTTTTTTTAACACCCTATGTACCTGTATGTGACAATACAATGTGATTGTATTTTTTATTTTTCATCCATACCTGAATATAATGCGCTCTATTAACTTTTTGAAAATATTTTTGGAAAAATTTGCGCATTATTTTCAAGAAATTACAGTATGCTTCATATTGACACCAAGAGACAACATCAAAGGATCAAAATGTAACATTGCAGCCACAACATGCCAAGATATTGCCAACTACAGTACCGTTCAGAGAAAAGCTGTTTTCCACATTCAAATAAAGGAGCAAAGCGATCCATTTCATTTCAAATTTAAGACCATTTTACTTTTATTATACTTTCATTATTTGCTTAAATATGACCTTATACATTTAAACGACAGATAAGGTGTTGTCCATTTGCTAATCAGACAAGGATGTTTTGTGTAGTGTGGCGGGTGTCCTTGATCTTTGTGCGCAGAAACCAGCTGGTGATATCCTCCTAGCCCTGGCTTTGTCGTGGAGACGAACGACACCAGATAGGGAGCGAAATGTTACCCAAAACCAGACTGGGGGGCAGCCACTTACCATGGAGCCTAACATATTAAAACCTTGTGTTAGAGGGCAGCTCTTGTCTTCGTCTTCGGGCTATCCTGCCACAAGACACATGTTTCGTGTGCGGCAGATACCGAGATAAGACCCGGACGTCTGTATTGCACATTCCTTTGTAATAAATCAATTTACTCGTGCAGTCATTGGTCATCTCTTCCTCGATCAGTGAACACGTGTAGGGTCCAAACTCGCAAATCCCTACAAAATGTTAATAATAACTCCACAATCTTATCTGCCAGGACATCCTGAGCATTTCCAAAAACAAATCACAGTGCAAACCTGATCAGATTTGAAGAAAATAAAAAGACTATAGATGTGGCATGGGAATTTTAATATGTACACAATTGATTCCACGTGATTTTAATGTAATATTTCAGGAGATTGGAAAGAGTATCAATAAAATACTGGTACCAAGCCCAGTGTTTACCAAACTTTACTGAGCCGAGGTACCTATTTTACATGAGAGAACTCTCACACCACATCTCCAAACACAAACACCACAAAAAGCAAAGCATGAATACTGAAAAAAATTATCTTGTCTCAAGTTACTTCGAAATGTAGTCACTCAGTGTCAAATGTGAGCCTGTTTAATTGAACGCAAAAGTTATGTACTTGCAGGAAGCCACGACTTTTTCTGTTTTATGAGTGGTAACAAGTGGATTCGCAGGTTCACAGTACTTTCTCTACGAGCTAATGGCAATAGCATTTAGTTGTTCTGCCAGTGTGACTGTGAGCCACTGTCATAGATAATAGATAAACAAAGATATATTTGTGTTTATTAAACAGTTTTCAGAGAGATTCATTCAAAGCGGATTAATTCATGCAGCACCCCTGATGATCTCTCAGAGCGCACAAGTGTGCAATGGCACCATGGTTGGAAATTAGGGACCCCGCCCACGGTGTTAAATAAATGCACATTTGTTACATCATTAAAAAAAAAAGAGATTAACCTAATCCTCTATCCCAAATGTGTTTATGAAGGTATATTTAAAGGAATCTTAAAAAATAATACCCATAATGCTTTTTGTGACATCCAAAGACACTTTCCAAATTTGAGCTGCAGCTCTCGGTGCTGATTATATAGCAAATATGTTCAATTGTAAAGAAAATATGATAGAAGCCACAGGAGAACATGGTGGTGTTACACTATATGCACAAACTCCTTCTTGGATGACCTTTTCTGAAAGTGCTACTCCATAATTGGACACAGTCATGGGGGGAGTCGGCATACTGTACACGTGCAAGGGTCCTGGAGTGATGACAGAGCGCATTAAATGAGTTGCATTTAAAGTGTGACGTTTTGGTGTTCCAGTGACAGGCGAGAGCGCACATCTGACCGGGCAGACGTTGTGTGACGTGATCGCTTCCGACAGGTAACTATCATTTCTCAGCATGGCCTTTACCGCGACGCAGCAAGTATTTTTAAGTTTGCTTATGAACATCTTCCTCCACCATGATTCCGTTCCCCCCCTCGTCATTTTCTTTTGCTCTTTGGCAGTGGACGAGGACCAACAAATTCCAAAATAGAGGCTCCTTAAAAGACGGTCTAATCATTTGTCACCTCAAAAACAAACCTGCATGATATGGTGGCACCTATAAACAGCTCACATAATCTGTTCCAGGAAAACGGATATGAATACTAGTAGACACAATACAGTATAAACATTTGAATGGCTTGAATACAAATAATTGGGTCCCGAGAGCGCCTGTCCTTTCATGAAGTGCAGAATTAAACAACAAAGTTAATCTTTAGAGACCTTCCCATTTCGGAAACTGCATCCTGCACTCCTCCCTTGCTGTTGTGGAAAGGTTGGACTAATATGATACTGTACGATAACCTCCCCCACACTGAGACTCTCCATCCATGACATGATCACCGAGGCAACCGACACCAACAACCCCGACGATGTGACGTCCCCGCCATCATGTCAAAGCCAAAGGGTAAGAATAGCTCCCTCAAGATTTGTGGGATGGGCTGATTAGTGTTAGTTAACAGTGATAGTGTTTCATAACTGGCACATACTTGACTGTTGTTGACATGGTGATGGTTGTGGGTATTTTTATTTGATGACTTGCCCATGGATCATCTACAGTGAGAGAAAAGGGCTACCTTCATGAGTAAAAAAGCATTTTTTGGGTTTGTGGGCGTTCCCCTCTTTTAAAAGAAAAAAAATAATTTACAACAGGAGGAGGAGACAGAGCAATGGTGAGTGTGGTAAGGAAGTGAAGAAACGGGTCCAAGCAGGTTGGAACAGCTGGTGGAAGGTGTCTGGTGTGTTATGTGACAGAAGAGTCTCTGCTGGGATGAAGGGCAAAGTTTCTAAAACGGTGGTGAGGCCGGCCATGATGTACGGATTAGAGGTTGTTGAGATTCTCGCTTGGAGTGAGCAGGTTGGATAGGATTCGAAATGAGCTCATAAGAGGGACAGCTAAAGTTGGATGTTTTGGAGGTAAGGTTCGAGAGAGGAGACTTGGATGGTTTGGACATGTCCAGAGGAGAGAAAGTGAATATATTGGTAGAAGGGTGCTGAGGATGGAGCTGCCAGGCAAAAGAGCGAGAGGAAGACCAAAGATAAGGTTGATGGATGTGGTGAGGGAAGACGTGAGGGCAGTTGGGGTTAGAGAGGAAGCTGCAGGAGATAGGCGAAGATGGAAAAAGATGACACGCTGTGGTGACCCCTAATGGGACAAGCCGAAAAGAAGAAGAACAAGAATTAAGTTATTAACTAAATTGTGTTTTGAAACTGGAATGCCTGGAGAAAACCCACACAGGCACAGGGAGAACATGCAAACTCCACTGAGGTGGGTCCAGGGTTTGAACCCCATTCCTCAGAACTGTGAGCCCAACGCTCTAACTAGTTGCTTCACTGTGCCAGCCCGTGTTCAGAAACTACAATACAATATTCCATCAAAAATATGATTCAGGTGGAACAGTGGACGACTGCCTCACAGTTCTGAGGACTCAGTTTCGAAACCTTCCTCCCCCGTGAACAGTTTGTATGTTCTCCCTGGTGGGGTTTTGCCGGGTACTTCAGCTTCCTGCCACATCCAGTAAACATACATGGTAGGTTAACTGAAGATTCTTAATTGCCCGGAAGTCTAAATGCAAGTGTGAATTGTTGTTTGTTTATACGTACCCTGCGATTGGCTGGCTACCAGTTTAGCATATACCCCGCCAGTGGGATTGGCCGGGCGAGTCCGGTGACCTGGCTGTCACGTCTGTGATGAAATCGATACCGATTTGGTTTTGATACTTTTGATATATATATATATACTATGAGCTAGGATTTTGAAACAATTCTCCATCCATTTAATAAGGAGTTGTGATTAACCCAACATCACAAAATATTAAAATTATAATATATATATATATATATATACTCTAAATGTGTGTGTGATTGTGAGTGTGACTGTTTGTCTCTATGTGCCTTGCGATTGGCTGGCAACCAGTTCAGGGTGTTCCCTGCCTCCTGCCTGTTGTCAGCTGTGATAGGGTCCAGTACTCCCTGCGACCCTATTGAGGATAAGCGACAAAATAGATGGAGAGTAACATAATAATAGAACAAAGAAAGAAAAAAAATAGCATCTCAAGCATTTAAAGAGGGCAACATCAGGCTGTCCTTTTGTCGCGCTTCTTTTATTCACAGAACATAGTTCTTTTCACCCAGTTTTTTTTCTCCACTTTTTGAATGTTAATTAAGACTTGTATGTAGATAAGGACATTTAATCCCAGTGGTATGTTTGCATGATTTATTTCAAGAGTTGGGGGTCCTTTGTCCATTTAATTATATCTTGATGTTGTCTTCACAAGCACGTACTTGACACATAGCCAAAATATAGTACATTACCTCGATTATTTCAATTAGTTTCATGTCATGAACGCAGCCATCAAGTGTGTGTTGAGCTCCATGCCAGGTCAAATGTTTGCATACTAATGTCTTAAGAACGTCAT
The DNA here is from genome assembly GCF_019802595.1 of Syngnathoides biaculeatus. NCBI lineage: Eukaryota > Metazoa > Chordata > Actinopteri > Syngnathiformes > Syngnathidae > Syngnathoides > Syngnathoides biaculeatus. The sequence continues at coordinate 21,257,837 of NC_084641.1, forward strand.
CAAACAAAGAACAGATTTTAAAGCCACAACAACAAAGAAAAGGTTATTACATCATGCGATGCACAAATAGTTGAATTTTGTTTTTTGTTCATTTTGTTAAATTTTTTGGTGCTTTTAATTTTTTAGAGTCTCTGCCTCACAGTTCTGTCTCACTCACCATGACAACAACAAAGACTGCATTCTTCTGAAAGCAAGCCAAAAAAGTATACTCAAGTTTCCGATGTTATTTTTAGGCAAATCTGCATTGTTGCCTTGTGTGATTTGAAACCCCATTCCACTACAGAATTTGAGATGACTTGGAGTGATCAATCATTACAAAAACTTCTTTTCCCAGACTGAGGCACATCTGCACAACGGTATCCATTATTGAAAACACCGAGCGGCATTCACACATGACTTGTAACACAATGATGTAATTGTGACCCAGCAGATCGTCACAAGTAACCTCCGTGGACCATGTCAGTTAGTTTACTTATACAGCTATAAATACAAGCACAAGTGATTCGACATGATGTGATGTTTAATTGTTTAATGATGGAGTGCCTTTCTAAAAATAAATACATAAATAGTAAAACAGATATTTTCTTGGCAGCACGGTGTAGCAACTGGTTAGAGCATCTGACTCACAGTCCTAATGACCGGGGTTCAAATTCTGCCCCCCGGCTGTGTGGCGCTTGCATGTTCTCCGGGTACTCCGGTTTCCTCCGCTTAAGGCCATGCTACCTTGAGAACGCCAGATCTTGTCAGATCTCAGAGGCTAAGTGGGTTTGGCCCTGGTCAGTACTTGGATGGGAGACCGCATGGGAATGCCAGGCGCTGTAAGCTTCTCTCCCCAGCTAAAATACTGAGGGGTTGCGTCAGGAAGGGCATCCGGCGTAAAACTGTGCCAAACAAATATGCGTTCATCTGAGATGACACGCTGTGGCAACCCCTTACGGGACAAGCCAAGAGGAAAAGAAGAAGAAGAGTCCAGTTTCCTCTCTCATCCCAAAAACATGAATGGTAGGCTAATTGAAGACTCAAATTTGCCTGTAAGTGTGACTGTGAGTGCGAATGGTACAGAAAATGGATGGAAAGATGAATATATTTTCTTTACCAATCAGAATCCCTTGATGTTTTTTTTCTTATTAGTAATGGCAAATGGGTTTTTATATTTTCAACTATCTGGCAACCTGAAACCCATTTCATCTTCTTGTTCTTTCTTCCCCTTATTTTCTCTTCTGAGGTGTTGGTTGGAGCCCATAACCTTCCAAATTTTAGAAATAAAAAAAGGCAATTCATCCATCTTCTTTGCCGCTTATCCTCAAGAGGGTTGCAGGGAGTGCTGGAACTTATCCTAGCTGTCAACGGGCAAGGAGGCAGGGTACAGCCTGAACTGGTTGCCAGCCAATTGCAGGACACACACTCACAATCAAACCTAGGAACAATTTAGAGTGTCGAATTAATGGAGCATGTTTTTGGGATGTGGGGGGAAACCGGAGTGTCCAGAGAAAACCCACGCAGGTACAGGGAGAACATGCCATCTCCACACAGGCCGGGCTGGGATCGAACCCGGGTCCTGAGAACTGTGAGGCCAATGCTTTACCAACTGAACCACCGTTCCTCCCATCAAACAAACATGTGTCAACACAAGACAACTAAGAAGCCATTTTTATCCATAAGTGATATTTAAAAAAAAAAAAAAACAACTTAGCTACAAGGTAAAACCTCATGTTCACAAAACATCGTGGCATAATTTTTGCGCACCTGCATTATACTGAGCGGGAAAAGAATCATCTGCTTCCATATAACATTGGCTGAGAAACCTCATTTTTGTGTGGTTTTTTTTTTAAATATTTTTATTTAAGCATGGGTGAGCTAAAACCAAGAAACGACATGGAGCAAAACATCTTTACAGCAGCAGCACCCAGGATTTGGCAAAATTTCTATTTGATAATAAGCCTACGATAAAAGGTAAAATATCACTAAAAACAACTAGGGCATCAAGTATTTAAGAGTGTGCTCCACGTTATTAGCTAATGTGGAATTCATTGGTCATCATTGGTATCATGCCAAATATCATTGAACATCTATCCATCCATTTTCGTTGCCGCTCATCCTCACGAGGGTCACGGGGAGTGCTGGAGCCTATCCCACCTGTCAATGGGCAGGAGGCAGGGTACACCCTGAAGTGGTTGCCACCCGATCGCAGGACACACACTCACAATCAGACCTAGGGGCAATTTAGAGTGTCCAATTAATGTTTCATGTTTTTGGGATGTGTGAGGAAACCGGAGTGCCCGGAGCAGGCACGGGGAGGACATGCAAACTCCACAAAGGCAGGTCCGGGATTGAACCCGGGATCTCAGAACTGTGAGGCCAACACTTTACCAACTGAACCACCGTGCAGCCTGAATATTAACAATACAGGCATTTTAATAGAGTATTATATTACAAAACACGGTAATATAAAGTTAAGTATCGTTCCATTATAAACGTGCTGAAAGCAAACATGGTAGGTTTGTTTACTGTTCACTTGTGCCACGTAATGAATACATACAGTATGAGCTTTCATTGAGCTTCAGAATGATTTATTAGTTTACTATTCATTCCCCATTTCAAGAACCCTTTTATAAAATGATTTTCTCAGAGGTACATTCCAATTGTTATTAAAAGGTAGCGTATTGTGCTTCAACAACTCTTTATAAGTAGTGGGGCTGGCCTTTGTCAGCCGCTTAATTATCGTCTCCATTTTTTTATCCTGCTTGTATGATATTTTGCGATCTATTGCTCTCTGTTGTTCAATATATGATGTTAAATTTTTTTATTAAGATTTTTCAAGGGAGATCTAATTTCCCCAAAACTATCATAACAAGGTTTTTTATGCCACTCATATAGTCCTTAATGATGCAAGCACAGTCCATTCTTTTAGGAACAATTACCTCAAATAATATATAGAACGTTGCCCTTGTAACCTGGGACAATAAATAAAATATCTTGGATGGATAAAAAATATACAAACAAAATACAGTCACTGATGGTGTAGTGGGACACTCGACTGACATCAGCCCAGACAGACTGGGTTCAGTTCCCACTCAGTGGCAGTGTGAATGTGAGTGCGAATGGTTGTCAGTGTGTATATGTGCCCTCCCGTTTCAGGGTGCAGTTTGCCTTTCGCATCTGGGATAGGCGCCAGCACCCCATGACCCTAACCAAAATGGTATATAAATAAAACACATCATGCTCTGTTTAAAAAAAAAAAAAAAATGGAAAACATTTGCCACCGATTACATTAATGCCTTAATGGACAACATACTGCCAACCAAGTTTTAAGTTGATTAAATAAATATCTAAAGTACAGTAACATTAATAAGATCCATCCATTCATTTTCTTACCTGCTTATCCTCACAAGGGGAGTGCTGGAGCCTATCCCAGCTGTCAACAGGCTGGAGGCAGGGTACACGTTGAACTGGTTGCCAGCCAATCGCAGGCACTTCAAGACAAACAGCCACACTTCCAATCACACAATCACACTTCGGGGCGCATGCACAGGGAGAACATGCAAACTCCACACAGGCAGGTCTGGGATTCAACCTGGGACCTCAGAACATTAAGACTGACGCTTTCCAGCTGAGCCACTGTGCCGCCCTCCACCTTATATATACAGTATATATATATGTAATACGGTGTGCAATTTACAAATGGTGCATCATTTTAAAATGCAAATAAATAGGCTTTCTAACGGTATAAAAAAGTCAAGAAATGTCATTACAACACCAACTACTACCAACAACTACCAAAAATTACCTTCTAAATGTTTTGGTTTATTTATTTATTATTCTTATTTTTTTATTATCATTTATTCATGTGTATTTATTTCTTTATTACTTTTAATGATCTGTCGTATCATTAACTGTTTTTATGATGGCTATCAGTGAGTTTCACCACTCTTAATAGGTATTAAAACAACATTTTTATGTGTTCATTTGAATGTGTGCTCCTCTCATCATGTCAACCTTGCCGCAGTGGGACTTTTCTGCGATCTAACCCATTGATCAGCAAACTATCGTTAATCCTTCCGAGCTCTGGTTGCATCAAATTGAATCCCTTGTTGCAGGCAGCCAAGTGTTCTAAGCAGGTTTTACCTGATCGACTCTTTGGCTGGACTTTAATTAAAGTGTGTGTGTGTGGGAGTGTGAGGGGGCCTGGGGTGGGGGTCTGTGTGTGTTCATACGTGCATGCGTTATCATTTTGTCTTGCCTTAGCGATTTGTGGGTCTGAGTTCATCTCATCAGACGCTGACACTATTTTTTCATTTTTGTCAATTCATCACCAAGCTGCTGTTTTCATTCGTCAGTTCAATTCATCTGTTTATCTTAAATATGTAAAGCTGAAAAGCCCAATTTGACATATTAATGAGTAGAAAGGACATATCTGTTTTTAAAAGTAAACTTAAGTAGATTTAAGACACCTCCAAAAACTAGAGTACAGTTCAATGTACTTGTAGTTTGATACTTCCCACCACTAGTACTGTACTTCACAATCAAAACACAGTGCATTAAGTTACTATACCCTACACCTCAAATTCCAAGCTGCAAAGAATATACATTATGAGTGTCTATATCAGAATAAGAATCTGAATAATATTTATTTATCAAGGACGTCAAAAATTGTGTCTCTCTCGGTTGTACCCACTCTAGAATGTCAAGAGCCATTTGCCAAATTACTTTTGAGAGATAAAAACTTAGTACGGGGAGTCACTGTGCAATTAAAGATGACTTGTGATGTAGTAATGCTGATAGGTTTTTGTTGTTGTTGTTTTTTTGACAATTTTCAATGATGCCGTCTTCTAGCAATTTAGACTGGTTTGAAATGACTAATACAGTGAGAATCTAATACAGTGGTCTTTGTACAAAAGGGCCAGAGACTTCAGGAAATTTAAGCTGTTTTAAAACACATGTCAAACTCGAGGTTCAGTCATTCCTGCAGCGAGAGAAGAGGAGCGGCGCGAGAACGCATCCTTGGGGCACCCCATTCCTGGTGGTGCATGTGAATGGAGGTGGTCACCCCCAGCCTCGCCTGCTGTGTCCTGCCTATCAGGAAGCTGCAAAGTCACTGCCATATGGCAGCCGAGACGCTGAGCTGAAGAAGCTCGGAGGAGAGGAGTGTGGGGATGATGGTGTTGAATGCAAAGCTGAAGTCCACAAACAGGATCGTCACGTAGGTCCCTATGCCGTTGATGTTTTCTAGGATGAAGCGCAGTCCCATTTCATTTTCATCAAGACACCTCTTTGGTTGGTATGCAAACTGCAGGAGATGCAGCAGAAATCCGGTGACGCTATTGAGGTGGTCCAACACCTCGTGACCACTTATGTCAGGGCGACAGCCCCATAGTCATTTGGACTTGACATTGTGGACTTCTCGGGGACTGTCATGATAGTGGAGCATTTGAGCATTTGTTCGTTTGTAGTGTGTCTTTAAAAAGTGAAAAAAACAACTACAGTTTACTACAACTCATTATTGCAGGTGATCATTCTGACCTTCTATTTTATACATAAAACATTGGTTTAGTCAAGTTATCATAAACTTACTGTTACGGTGCACATAGGGTCACGTGAGGAATGCAAACCAAAGTGCTGATATCACTTTCCATCGTGCAAAAGTGTCACTATGCAAAGAGCGCAATTTGTTCTGCGTCACAGGCGATAATTACTGTGAGCGCTGCAGGGCTGCATGAATAAATTCAATCTTGCGACAGATGAGTTGCAGTCTCAATATTGCTATGATTGTTCCCTGACATGACAAGGACATATTTATTTATATAAATCAAATTCTGCAAGCAACGTGTTTAGTAATCATGATGTTTAGGGGTGATACATAATTCATTAGATTTAGTAGAAAAAAAAAACTGACACGGCTGAATCTAAGTAGAACATCATTGGGTTGATGGTTTTGATATGTTGATGATGCCCGTTTGTTAGTACTGTAATGCACATATACTTGGGCTGCAGAATATTCATTTGAGCATACAGTATGTGTTAACAATCATCACATCACAGGGTCCTGTGCAACTTTGCTTTATTTATATGAAGTAAAATTAATAAGTGACCTGAGGGGAGAACCAGGTTGGGACCTGGTTGGACCTGCTAGCTAGGACCGATGTTACGGTAAATTATAACTCATCAAAGAACACATGCGACGCAGCCCACTGTGTCTGCTTGTCACGCTTGGGCGAGTGAAGAGCGAGGAAGATGCGGAAAGGCGTGGAGGATCCAATTTCAGGGAAACAAAACGGCAGGAAAGGAATCTCAAAAATCTTTAATTCTTGAAAGCAATGTAACAAAGTCTGCTTTAAAACTAAACTTAAACCTTGACTTGACTTTGAAAAACTCAAAGCGCAACAAAGTAACAAGCAACCCGCAATGTGGACAATGGACCGGCAGGAACTGAAAAAAAAATAGGGTGTTCAATACACAGAGACGGACCAGGCGCTTATCCTCACGAGGGTCACAGAAGTGCTGGAGCCTATCCCAGCTATCATCGGGCAAGAGGTGGGGTATACCCTGAACTGGTTGCCAGCCAATTGCAGGGACATAAAAAACAAGCATTCACACTCACAACCACGCCTAGAGGCAATTTACACTCTCCAATTAATGCATGTTTTGGGGATATGCTAGTAAACTTGAGTGCTCGAAGAAAACCCGCGCAGCCACGGGGAGAATATGCCAACCACACATAGGCGGTGCCAAGATTTGAATCCTGGTCTTCAAAACTGTGAGGCCAATTCTCTAACCAGTTGCACTACTGTGCCGCCCAACCAGTTAACCTTTAAATGTCAAATGTGCAATTAAACCTTTGGACCGCTTAGCAAAAATCAAGAAGCTGAGTCCATGGTATGGCATCTGCTAAGAAATGGCATCATGTAAATTACATTGATATAATGGGAGCTCAAAGCACAGGTACAGAGGTTCATGACTCATGTAGTGGAAAATGTGTTTAAGAATCAATCCACATTATTCTATGAACAATTCCCTTATAATCTGCCCGAGTGAGCCAGACAGCTGCTAGATGGAATCATGCCATGTTTCCATGGTAGAGCTGAACCAGCTTAGTGCCAGTAACTCATCATCTCCCACTGATTGTCGTCACAGCAACCAGCAAAGACTGCTTCTCTACGAGGACCACAAACCGGTTAGTCAGACTTTGTGTATTTCAGTTTTATATAGAGTGGAACTTCAGAGTTCGAGCATAATTCCTTCTTGTGAAGTGATTAATATCCAATTTGTTCAACCTCCAAAACATTTTTTTCCATAAGAAATAATGTAAATTTGTTGAATCTGTTCCCAACTTCCAAATAGTAAATTCCCATTTTTGTGAAAACATGTAAACCTTGTATTTAAACAATAAAAAATGCATATACTTACAGCAGCCTAAATGTCTATCATTCACCTTTTAAGTGGCGGTGCGACGGTATCCGAGGAACTCGAGAGGGAAGGAGACAGTGTTATACCAAAGTTACCCTCGATGATTTGACTGCATAATTCTTCTATCTGAGGCCTTTGTTTTGTCGTGCTAGTCCCTCCTTTTGGCAGCACCAGTTGCCTTTTATTGCATTTTTATTCTTTAGGATAGGCGAAAATATTCGACTTAGCCATATGATGCTAGCAAGAGCCATAACAAACGCACACCATTTCTCCTTCCTTACATTTCCTGTGGTTCGCTCAACTTTACTTTTCCTTTGCTGATTGTTGCGCTCCTGTCTTTCTTTGGGCCCATGACAAAAAACAAAAAAAATACTGAAAAATACCAAAAAACAATTTTGAGGAGGATTGGCAAACGTGCTTGCTCACACTATGAGCATGCACTGGTTTGTGTATGAGTGACTATTAAATGTGGGAAGCGATTCATCTCGGCACCCGCCCGTGTGCGTCAGGCGTCACTCGGGTAAACTCGGCTACCTGGTCAACATAGTTTCCCACCCCAAGAATCGGGTCAAAAACAGAGGATTTTTTATGCAGATTTTTGGGCCGAACACAGATTTGTACAACCACTGCACGGTGGTACGACTGGCTAGAGTGTTAACCTCACAGTTCTGAGGACCGGGGTTCAAATCCCAGCCCCGCTTGTATTGAGTTTCCATGTTGCCCTGGTGCCTGCGTGGGTTTTCTCCAGGCACTCCAGTTTCCTCCCACGTCCCGAAAATGGAACTGTGAGGACACCGTTTTCCAGCTGTGCCACCGTGCTGCCCAACTTTAGGTTTATCCATCAATCAATTCATCCATCCATTTTCTTCACCGCTTAACCTCACGATGGTCGTGGGGCGTGCTGGAACCTATCCTAGCTGTCAACAGGCAGGAGGCAGGGTACACCCTGTACCGGTCGCCAGCGAAACGCAGGGCACATAGAGACAAACACCCGCACTCACAATCACACCTCGGGGCAATTTAGAGTGTCCACTTAATGTTGCATGTTTTTGGAATGCGGGAGGAAACCGGGGTGCCCGGAGGAAACCCACGCAGGCACGGAGAGAACATGCAAACTCCACACAGACGGGATTGAACCTGGCACCTCAGAACTTTAGGTTTGATAAACTAAACTCTTGTCACATGTTGTACTCAAATTAGCAAGGAAACTTCATGTCATCCCATGAATACCTTTGAAAATTTTGATTAAACATGCTTCTCGTGGATACTCTCCATGCACATTTTATAATACACAGCAAATAATAGTTTTAGGATGAATTTAACTGGGGTAAGAGGTACAGATGAGGATGTTGTTTTATTCTATGCTATTATTTTTGAACCATTTTTAAGAGGAAAAAAAACAACATCCATGTTCAGTAGAACAAGACTTGCATTTGCTACCAGTTAATGTCACTGGTGGAACCCCGTGGGAGGATAGTGGGAAAAAAAAAGCTGCAGAAATATGAAAACTCGGCCTTAAAACCTTAACCTGAACCTAGTGTGGATTTGTGTGTCTTTAGGTAGCCATCAACAAGCAGCTAATCTTAGCAGACACAATTAGATATAAAATGTTGTATTTGTACTAGCGATCAAGAAATCAGTATTCTAACAAGTTCCAGTTTGAACCATCATGTCAATAGCCCGTAGTTATTGTTGTGCGCGCAGGAAGTCTGGCAGCCTTTCCTGCTTTTTTTTTTTTTTTTTTAATAATTGGTGATATGTTCTGAAGCAACCAATCACATCCAAATTTAGGTTAAATGGAAGCCAGCACAGACTTCCAACTATTTAAAGTACTTCTGATGAACCCCAAATCAATTTTACCTGCTCTTGTAGCATTTTCCAAATATTTTTGGAATCACTTTTGGTATTTAGATATGAAGAGTTTGTTTTCAAAACGAGACATAGGCATTTTTTTCAGATTTACGAAACTCACGCCAAAATTATCCAGCTCCGAATGGATAATTTTGGCGCGTGAAAAAAATGCCTATGTCTTGTTTTGAAAAGAAACTCTTCATATGTTCCCCCCACCTTGATGAGGCCGCTATGTACATGTACGCTATGTACTGTATGTATGTACAGAACACTGAGATGAGTTTAGGCTACTTGGATAACATTTATGAACTCAACCAAAACCAGGAATCTCAGATATCTATGGAAAAAATCAACTCAATAGCTTAACAACGGTGGCATTGTGGATCAGCTCGGTAAAGTGTTGGCCTCGCAGTTCTGAGGACGCGGGTTCAATCCTGGCCCCGCCTGTGTGGAGTTTGCATGTTCTCCCCGTGGCTGCCCGCTGAGAGCTGCGACAGGCTCCAGCACTCCCCACGACCCTCGTGAGGATAAGCGTAAAGAAAATGGATGGATGGATAGTTTAACAATACAGTATTGCATATCACAGTACTGTACAGTAATTGTGTATTAATCAATGCATTGAACCTAACCCACTTATGAGACAATGTCTATGCAACTGAAGTGACACATTACAGAAACAGGAACAAATATGAACAAAATATACAAGTACACTTTTTCCTTGATAATTTCACAGTAAGAGTATGCATTTGAGGTTAGTTATACCTTGTTTTGTTTCCCCTTATTTCTGAAAAAATATTTTTTTCTTTGTGAATTTTGACATGGTTGAAATGACTGATTGAAAGTTGATATAATAATAATAATGATAATACAGCAATGACTCAATGAAGCGCTCGTTTTTATTTAGGCCCAAGGAAAAGAAAACAGCGACACAAAACTTGCAACAAGAGTCGATAGATTCTTATCATGCATGTTGTTCTTCGTTTATATAAAACTAGTAGGAGAATATTGGAGCAAAAAATCATTCAGAAGATGTTATAAATACATTCATAAATTGTTTAGACATTGTTGATGAATGGAAGAGAAAACCTTGGCTCACATATTTGTGCTTACATGGCCCCGAGACAGCCACAGAATCAATGTTTGATGATGATACACTGATTTGTTGTAAGTTTGCACAGTTCTGGGCAAAATAAAAATTATTTCAAAAACTTTCATAAATTTTCATCAATATTTACTTTTCTTTTTTCCTCTTTCTTTTCCAGTTTCCAGATCTGTGATTAGTATTAAATCTTCCCATCAATTTTATAAAGTAGCCCCAGTAAAAAAGCCAAATAAAAACCAAAAAAAAAAAAAATTTAGCAAATTAACCGTTTATAAACTCACCGAGCTCCTAATGGGCTTTGAAGATCTTCTACAAATATTGTGTTGTCATGCATGACTGAGTTTCAAGTGTATTAATTTATATAAATTTAAAGCTACAGTTGTCCAAAATTTATTTATTATGTAATTTGAAAACCCCAAAATATTTGGTCTTTTCTCATACTGTAGCTTTTTTTTTTCTGGAGTTAGTTGCCTCTCTGTCAGCTTTGCCATTATATGCTTGGTTCCTTGGTTTTACACGAGCATTTAGAAATATGCCTCTAGGCATTAAACTCTCACACACACCGAGGTACAAAATAGGGTGAATTATATGTCAGGCAACAAGTTACACTCTGACTTCAGTGTCGGGAAAATTCTTTTAGTGCTAATAAGATCTTTGGAAAACACATTATCTTTATTAGCGGCTCACAGCTACAAAATAATAAGATGCCAGGATGGAGGTCATTGTCTTGTCACTTAGCATATGAAATCTATAATTGAGACGTGTCAACACAACACTTTTGGAGATTCCTATTTCAGCTTATTGTTGGACACCGTTAGAAATCTCAACTACTCCTCCATCATTATTACTGTGTCGCTTTATCTGGGAATCCATATTGCAAAAGCCTCAGTGTTACCACGGAAACGCTGCTGTTTGAGGGAGGATTTACCACCCGTGATCATACTCTAACAAGCCATCAGCGTGAAATCCACTGCAGGCCGAGCCCCATTGCCCTCCCCACCCGCCAATTGCAGCCATCTTCATTGTCAGAGATCTTTAAATGCGCCCTGATTGCTGCATAAATATGAATGCTTGCTGTTTCAACAAGTGGCTTTCTTAAGGAAAACCAACCATCAGCGTTGGCTCTTGTCACGAACCAACGGTGTACAGGTGGACACAAATGCAGGACTCCAAGATGAGGACATGATGTTCAGTGGGTTTTATTATAAATGGAAGTTCTGCACAACAACACAGTCCAAGAAGGCAGGATTCAAAACACAAGAAACAATGTCCGATAACTATGAGTCAACTAAAGAGCATAACCCAAAGTGTGACTGGACTATAATGGCGCAGTGGTGGAGTAACGCTTGATGCGAGAAAGCATACTCAACGAACTGGCAAAAACCAGTGACAAAACTCCAACATAAATACATTGTCTAATTACAGTGCCACATCTGACACAGCTGTGACCGGCGACAGGTGTCAGAGATTTTGGCCATGGTCCAGCCTTGCATGACAGCCCTCAGAGATGTGAGCAGTTGTTATTCTTACTGGCATGGATTTGGAGTTCAAATTCTGCTGAAATTTGACATGCTACTGAAAAGGATATAGGCCCCGTAGCTCAGTGGTTAGCGCACTGGTTTGGTAAACCAGGGGTTGTGGGTTCGTATCCCACTGGGGGCCTCCACTCCCTGGGAAGGGTTGTGTCAGGAAGGGCATCCGGCGTAAAAATTGTACCACAATGAGTACATTGTGCCAAACATATATGTGCGTTCATCTGAGATGACATGCTGTGGTGCCCCGAAAGGGACAAGCCAAAAGAAACTTACTTATTAAAAACGAAATAGAAAATAAATGGAAAAAATTGATATACACATAAAAATAAACACGTTTGTTATGTTCACAGCGCTGCTTCGAAGGTGGAAAGCGATCTTCGGTAATGATGTAGATAAACTCAAGAATATCCAGCGACCTCATTTCTGACCTTTTAGCAGAAAGTCATCTGGAGCCCAGGAAGGTAAATCTGATTTTAAATGATATTTCATGTGTATATTGAGTGACTCACCATCGAGATAATATTAGTTCCTGAATTCCAGAAAAAGTTTGTTCGTCAAATGTGTCCCCTTTAACACTTTGGCTGTTCCTAGAAATTCTGTCTGCACAACTCATGAAAAATCAAAGAGACAAAGGTCAACCTTGGCGCGGTGCAACCCTCATTTGAAGCAAATCAAACTTACTGCCAGCAATATGGACAAAACTCTGAAACCTTTCATAAACGTGCAGAACAGAGGTTGTGTTTTTTTTTTTGTCCTCAACACATATTTATGACATTTTTCCTTTTCATTTGACAAATTACATTAGTGAATACAGCAAACTCACTATTACTGCCACTCACTGGAGCAAGTGGTGCCCCCAGATCAGTCCAAGTTACAGCTTTCGGTCCAGGGAACGGGTCCAGATGAATGTCACCGCAACGTCATATTCAGTGTGTGCCAGAGGGGAAGCTGAGTGGAAAAAACATTGGTTCCTCATCCATGGAGACGAAGGGCCATCGCAGCGCCGACATCTTGCTGATCATGAGTGTTTGGTTGGATTAATAAAAATGAATGCACACTCAGCCTCATCATTGTCCTCTGCAAGGACAATCATGGGCACTGAGCCGATACTTTTAAACAAGGTAAAATTTAGAATAAAAAAAACATTATCACAGCAGTTCAGGGGTGGGAGGATTACGCGCAGGCTGTGTCTTTGGATCACCTCGACTTTGCCTTCGTTCTGGATGAGGAAGGCTACAGTCTCATTATGATAGCAGAGATACAGCTAATCAGGTTTTTCCTTTTCTAATCACATGAATCTCATTTCCCGTCGGAGCTCCTCCAACATATTCTTCCTTCCAGTCTCACAGATATTAAGAAGAAGTGTCCTGTTTCCAGATCAACACCAAGATTCAAGTCCAACCATGTGATGACAAAATGTTCATTTACTGTCAACAATTATGATGCTTACTAACACAGTTTTCGTGCGATAACATCCGCAACCCACTGGCATGTATAACGTGTCATGTACGACGACACTCCATTGTGAAAGTGGTTTACGTCTAATTATACAAGGTTGGACATACAGTACAGGAAATCAAAGTTTGAGACACAGGGTTGTAGTTACTCTATTCACCACAAAGGCTACCACAAGTGACGTGCCAGTTGCCAAAACTCAGCACGCTACATGCAAATGCTGAGAAACATGTTGGAATATAAGGTGGAGGAGGATTTCTGTCCTCCTGTCTTGTTAGTAAAATATGTCCTCAATGGAAAACTACAATAACTGTGGCTTTAAATATCCAAACATCTCATTGAACCAGAACTTTGCTGATCTTGGTGAGTTCTTGTTTTCTCCCCTCACTTACTACCTACATCTTGAAACCCATTAGCATAGCCCCTAAGCGTAGGTAATTGGCACCTTGACCCAATAAAAAGCATGCATTTTCATACAGTCAATTATGGAACCCCTAAAGGGACATTGAAAAAAAAACTAACTAGTTTCTCATTGTAATGAGTAATTTACTCATTGTGTAAATTACTCATTACAATGAGTAACTTACTCATGAATAAATTACTCGTTACAATGAGAACGTGTCGAAAAACTACGAAGCCCCTAAAGGGACATTGATTAAAAAAAAAACTAACTCATACAATGAGAAAACAGTTATTGTTTTCATTGTAATGTGTAAGTTACTCATTACAATAAGAAACCACTTTTTTTATTTTTCAACGTCACTTTAGGAGCTCCGTAGTAAAAACTAACTCGTTAACTTACTCATGAGTAAATGACTCGTTACAATGAGAACGTGTCGAAAAACTATGGACCCCCTAAAGGGACATTGAAAAAAAAACTGAGTTGTTTCTCATTGTAATGATGAGTACTCATTACAATGAAAAACAAGTTATTGTTTTATTGTAATGTACAAGGTACTGATTATAATGAGGAACCAGTTTTTTTTTTCAATGTATCTTTAGGGGCTCCGTAGTCAAGACACCAGTGTGTATATATATATATATATATATATATATATATATATATAGTAGCAGAACAGTGCTTATTATACAGTATCTTCACATTTGTTCCAGTGACACAGTACAAGAATTTACTGTCATGGTCCTGCCGGTCCAGCCCTGGCTGTGCCTCATGCTGGCTGATTGGCCCCGGTGAATATAGGACCATGGGGACGACTGGTACGGCGCCAGATCGTTGCAACTCATGCCCCGTTCCTGCACTCGCGTATCTCTGATCAACAATCCGCGTGTACCGACCTCCGCCTGTTCTCCGACCGACCTCATAAGCCTGACTCCCTTGACACTCCTGCATTGATTGATCTCCCGTGTACCGATTCCTGCCTGCCCGTGGACCTGCTCTCTATGCTCGACGTCTTGACTACCGCTGCTTCACCTGACTGCCTGCCCGATCCCCGACTGTGGAACAATAAACGTTTTTCCCGAATTACCTCTGCGTCTGCCGACTCCTGAATTTGGGTCCTACCTCCGTTTCGATGGGTCGTGACATTTACATTGTATGGAGTATTGTTGTAAATTGTGTGCCCATTGCACAAGTTGCTTTATAACACGGAACATAGAAAGTCATGGCCTTCTCTGTGAGCTTGTCATATACTGTAGGTAAAGATACAGATGACAGTACTGAAAACTACTGTGTAGAACTTTATATTTTTCTAGTGCTAGGTGCTTAATAGCCATAACAGAGTCATTGATACATGCCTCACCTCTTGTTTGCGCTACTTCGTTGCTGCACCATGCTGGCTCGAAGATTTGGTTTTCTTGCCGGCAGGTAAGGTCCCGATGCCCATTGGAAACATAGTTGGCACCACAGCTGGTTTTACACTCGGCCTATTGTATCAAATACTTTCTGCTAAAGCTTTCTCAAAACATGCCGGTTCAAAGCGATCAGCACACAGTTTGGAATGCTTGCTACACACCCATGGCTGAACATGTTTCTTCCCCTAGTGATTGACTTTCCATATCCACTGACCACATATCCACTCTAAAAGCATAAAAAAAAACTATTGACACTTCCTGAACCATTTTTAAAATCAACTGCCACGGAATGAACCATCACTAAATCACTAAATCATACCATACAAGGACGGTAACAACAGCAGGGAACAATAGCAGCATGGTGAGTGTTATATCAAAGCACTGCATGTAGCCGAAGACTGGAAAGTGCTAAATGCAAAAGCAGAAGATGCATTCTGAGCTATATTTATTGATTTAACTGCTGTAGAGTTGCTATATCCTCACTTTGAGTTTTAGGTATGGTTTGTCCTCCAACCTTGATCATTCATGAAACTAAATCACATAACTTTCTCCAATAAAAGTCAACTACCTTAAGGTCCACATTTAATCCAAAACCCCAGAGACGGGGTAGCCAAACTAGCATCAATACTGCAGCAGTTGTTAAAAAACTGACACACACACACACACACACAAACAGCAACATAACACTCACAGGAATACATTCTTTCTGCTCTGACAAAAACAAATCATTTTACTCCAGCTTAGTTGCAACAGTTTTGTTTCTCTACCAAATCTACAGTATGTGTATTTATACATATATGTATGCATTGTCTTGCCCCATGGTGGCCTAGGCACATATGCCAGAAGGAGTACCACAATGTGCACTGAATTCATAAAAAAATAATACCAAACTGTTCATTTTTTCCCCTGATTATTTTTAAAATATGATAGCACAGCAATTTTTTTTTTTGGGGTGTGTGTGTGTGTGTGGGGGGGGGGGGGGGTCAATGGGATTTCCATACATTTCAAAGTAGGAAAGTTGATTTGAGATACAAGTGAGTTACAAGTCACAAGTGAGTTTGAGTACTAACATGAATTATAGCTGGCAGTCAAAGTATGTATAACTATATGCAGAGCAGAGCACCAGTTGAGTCCGATAAATCATTTCCACTGATATCCACACAGTGTCACTGAAAGGGAAGTCAACCTCCAACAATTCCCAGGAGTTGAAAGCCAGTGCAAGTACGTTCATAGTTGCAGACCATCTGCTGCGCTATTTCAAACGAGCCACTGCTTCTGACTCTCCCACCCCCACCCCAACTGAGTATTGTCAAACACAAAGAAAATGGACCAGCACCCCACAAAAGAGTTGGTTTGACATTGACTTTGAACAAATCTTTCAATGCTCTGATTTGATTCAAAAGAACAGCCACATCCATCGCGAGTTGCCTGAAAACCTATTTCATCATTGACAGTCATATTTTTTTCCCATTTTTTAATTCTGTAGCAAATTCCTGCACTTAATTTTAACACTGTAACTAACAGAAATTATTGTTTGCAAAGTTCCATCCATCATCTTTTGACACTTATCCTCACAAGGGTCGCGAAGAGTGCTGTAGCCTATCTCAGCTGTCAACAGGTAGGAGGCGGGGGACACCCTGAACTCGTTGCCATCCAATCGCAGGGAACATAGAGGCAAACAGCCGCACTCACAATCACACCTAGGGGCAATTTAGAGTGTCCAATTAATGTTGCATGTTCTTGGGATGTGAGAGGAAACCGGAGTGCGCGGAGAAAATCTACGCCGGCACAGGGAGAACATGCAAACTCCACACAGGCGGGGGCGGGATTGAACCTGGGATCTCAGAAATGCGAGGCCAACGCTTTACCAGTTGCCCCACCGTGCCACTCGTTTTACAAAGTTATTATTCTCAAATAAACTGACTTGTCTCCCTTGGTCAGCATGCTAACGAAACTGAATAACGTTGCTGTGGTTTCTGGGTAAATCTTCGAGAGCCATGTTTAACGATGATGCGCCAGATATCCAGAAAAGTTGTAGAAACTACAAACCAAGATAAAAGCCCGCTTCAAGGCGACGCCTTTTCTGTCTGATGACGCCCGCTAGGAAATCGTCACCCATCCCAGCATTCTCATGAAGGAATTACTAACTGATTAAATCTTTCCAAGTACAGTGTGCAACAAAGCGGTGCGTCGAGTAGCTCAATAGGGGGCACACATTTTTTTTAGGGTACACTTTGTTCTGATCAGAGCCTCCTTGTTATACCGCCTCTGATGCACAGTACCAATTCACTCAAGTGGTGAAGGGAACACAAGTGGGGAATACTCCCTGTTGTCATAACAAGCTAAATGTTCACCTCTAGCCCAGTAACCCGTCCACCTGCTGAGAGGATCTTTTCGACAGCTGGTGACATTGCCGCAGAAGTGCTTTGAAGCCTGAACGTGGAGGCAAGCTGCTTTTCATAAACAAAAATTTACATGTGTACACGTGCTGTATTATCTAAGCAAACGTACGGACGTGCGTGGTTCAGCGGTGAACCTGATCACATTTTGAAGTTTCATGCACTTTACTTTTGTCAATACAGAGCTGTTATTGTGTGTGTGTTTTTTTGTTTTAAACTCTTGAACTGTATATGCACAAATAGGTTATCCGAGCAACATTTTTATTAATTACGAATTGCAAGGGTAAATAAATATTCTGTGTACGCTCACTTTACCTTGTCAGTTTATGTCGTTTTTTTTCCTTTTGTACTTCATATACAAGATAAGTGCTACATATTTTTTCGTTTTATGTTAGATGTTTTGTAAAATTGTGAAAATGTAAACTTATTTGTGTGTTTCTACTATTTACTGAATGAAGATTGATTATAATAAATATTGAATTCAGTTGCAACCTAAATAAGGGAAATCATATTCAATCGCAACCTAAAGAATTTAAACTGAATGTTGTGTACCACTTAACAATACCCAGCCCTAATTAGACAAGTCTCACAAAAAAAGACAAGTAATGTGTCCCATTATTGGAGGGTGAGATATTTGATGCTGCCCCCCTTTGATTTCATATTAGTTGCAAGTCCAATTGTCATCTCACAGTACCAGTAATCATGGTTGCCCATATCAGTGCTTCTTTTTAGATCTTGTCTTAGTTTTTTTGGGAACTTTGCTCACAAACACCTTGACATTAGACTCCTACACCCACCAGGAACTTTTTTGCACAGGCGGGGCCAGGATTGAACCCGGGTCTTTAGAACTGTGAGGCCAACGCTTTACCAGTTGAACCACCGTGCTGCCTTCCAAGGAAATGTTTTGTCAAATATTTTTCTGACAGAATAAGTAAGAAAGAAATTTTGTCTCTGGTACAATAAAGAAAGAAAAGCCTTTGCAAAGCAATGGAAAGGTACAAGGCTTATAGGCTGTCCGCCCTTACAGAAGTCTCAGCAAAACAACAACAGAAATGAAAAAATAGAAGTGAGAGAGACAGAGAAAGAAATGAAAGAAAAACAATTATCTTTGTGCAGCTGCACTCAACTTATCTTTGTCGAAAAAACACCTAGTTCTCACAACATGGCTGGGAACAAGGATGCACAAAAAGGACATAAAAGAGCTGGTTGTTACAACATGGAACAATAAAGCATGTGAAGCTTGTAGAATAGAAGTAATATCCATCCATCCATTTTCTTTTGCCGCTTATCCTCACGAGGATCGCGGGGAATGCTGGAGCCTATCCCAGCTGTCAACGGGCAGGAGGCGGGGTACACCCTGAACTGGTTGCCAGCCAATCACAGGGCACATGGAGACAGACAACAGTCGCACTCACAATCACACCTACAGGCAATTTAGAGTGTCCAATTAATGTTACATGTTTTTGGGGTGTGGGAGTAAACCGGAGTTCCCGGAGAAAACCCCTGGCAGGCACAGGAAGAACATGCAAACTCCACACAGGCGGGGCTGGGATCGAACCCAGGTCCTCAGAATTGTGAGGCCAACACTTTACCAGCTGCAACACCATGCCCAAGTAATATTTGGTATATATAAAATATACATTTTCCAACAGTAGTGCTACACCAGCAAACTTTTTGAGGCTGAGGGCTACTTTGTGAGCGCTGATTGTATGAAGCACTACGTGACCTGTTTGCGCCAAATTTCAGACTCAGTTACTGTAATTATACGTACATAAAATATTTTTGTTTTAACTTATTGTAGCAAATGACATTACAGGTATTTTAAAATTGTAATTCACGCAAGCAAGTCAGATTCAGAATTTAAAGCACAAATAATTGTAACAATTTGTGGCCTATGGCATTTTTATAGCATACCTCGCGGGCGCATTATATTGTCCCCGGTGGGCTACCATTCGTCCGCGGGCACCGCCTTGGTGACCCCTGTGCTACACCCTGTGAAGGAAGTACCGGATAATATGTCCTGGAGTGTGGTGGAAGTAGTTCAACAAATTCCAAACATCTTTAGAAATACAATGCAAGTGAGGGGATACAAAGTCAATTTGTTTAGAAATGTGTTCTTTGTTGGAATGAGAGGCCTCATACCAAGCGAATAAGTGCCAGAGCTGAGTCTCTACAGACGCCTGCAAGTGAGTTGACACCTTTTTGCATATACAATAACCCTCAGAAGTGTCCTCTGATAGCTGCACCTGCTCCACAGAGTCAGAGGACCCCACCGCACCCAGATGAGAGGTGGGATGGGTCCCAGGAGCCTACCTGGGAAGCTTCTAGTAGATTGGACACCCTCCACGCTGAGATAACCAGGCTGGTCCACCGTATCCACAACAATATCAACAAAAGTGGATACACAAGTAATTATGCAATTTGTGCCGTCTAATAAAAGGGCATTTATTTGTTTGTATATGATACTGGCAGAGATTGATGAACAAAGAAACATTATTTAGTACATATAAATAATATTCTGACCAATTAAGTGAAATTTCCTACGCCTCAGCGGAAGAGCTCTCATGGCACGCCAGTGTGCCACAGCACATTGTTTGGTAATCACTGGTGTAGACACATAGATCCCACAACACATATTGACAAATTTATCAGAGAAAAAAAACAACAACAGACAAATACACATATCCACTTCCAATAGGATTCTGCTCTTGTCATTCACTTCAATAAAAATCATAATGTTCACGACGATACATCACTATTAGCTACCCATTCCGCCGCCAGTATTTGCATATTTTCCTCAACCATGTGCTGTAATGCATTCCCCCTTTATTGTATTTGTGCCTCATCCTCTCTCCTTTGATTCTGCCTTGATTGGGTCCCAAATGTATTTTGCCTCATCTACAAATCTTTCTCATCCACTCATCAGACCTCTGATGGAGTCTCAGTGAAAAGTACAATCATCCTATTTTTACTTCTTACATGTGCCCTTGAACTGTGCAGCTTGCACAGCTTGTAGGTTTTGCTCCAATCTAGAAGTGGGAAAAACTGTGGAGCAAAGTATACTTCACCACACATTTTTCAGAGAAATAAAAGAGAAAAATTGATGACTGTGAGCAATTAAACCACTGTAGATTCCCCACAGGCTATTGTTATTTCTAATTATTATAAATATTAATATTTTTGGATGGAGAGATGTACGGGATGTGAGCGAATGTAAGACACAAGCCCAGACTTCCCAACTAACTATAAGACGGAGAAATGTTTTTTTCAATAGATTAAAAAAAATTATGATATTGTATAAAAGTGTTGGTTCACAGTTACATCCAGCAATCCCACAAATCTTTGAAACGCTTACTGTATCTTCTTGATGGGTCACGGGTATGCTGGACTCTAGCCTAGCCGACATCACATTTCAATTAACCCACCATGCATGTTTTGGGAATGTGGGAAAAATCTGGAGTACTTGTAGAAAACCGACACAGACACGGGTAGAACATGGAAACTCCACACAGGAAGCCAACAACAATAACGAAAAATCCCACCAAAAAAAAAACCAACAATTGGTCTGTTATTATCAAGTAAAATGTTTCATCTTATTGTTTATTCATAACTGTATCATACATGGTACATAACTATGGGATGGAATTGGTTACTAATTGCAGCACTAATGTATGTATACTTTCATTTGCAACACATCTGTTCAATGTGACCAGAAATAGCCATTTTGGAAGGGGTGAAAACTATAAAAGCTATAGAAATAAATAAATAAACAAGTTGAAAACCTATTGAATATATATCTATATATGTAATATATTATTTAGCTCCAAAAATATTACAGTATATACACTTGCTGGAATAAATATTTAACACATCATTTTTCTCTTTAAATATCTTTCGAAAGATGCTATTAACATAAAAATTGAGTGGATGTTGGGAACAACTCAAATAATCCATAAATCCAATGAAAACAGAACCAATAAGATCAGGAATAAAGTTGTATGTATGAATGTGAAATGACTCTGGGAAAATGTACTGAACATGCTCACTTGTATTTATTTAATACTTTGTACAAAAGCCTTCGTTTGGAATGACAGCTTCAAGACAGCTCATGTATGGTGTGATTTTGGCCCATTCGTCCACACAAGTAGTCTTCTTCAAATCTTGACAGTTCTGTGACCTTTTTTTTTTTTTTTGGACCTTGGTGGTAGAGTACATTACTTACTGTTTTGTTTGTGACAACAGCACTTGCTAATTCCAGGTCTCTTTGAAACTCTCCACAAGTGTTCCTTGGCTCTTGGACAACTCTCCTGATTATTCTTTGCACTCCTCAGTCAGACATCTTGCCAATAGCACCTGATTGAGGCACATTTATGGTGGTATGATTGGCCTTCCACTTAAGTAATATGGCCCCATCCTGTTCAGGGGAATTTTCAGAAACTTAGATACTGTATGCGCCTGAAACCAATCCCATCGTTATGTTTTGTAACAATTAGTTTGCAAAGGCCTTGAAACAGCTAACCCATTACGAGATGTGTCTTGACTCACACCTTGGGAATAAGACCTTATTGCAGCCCATCAATTAGGGCTCCATTCCATTTTCCAAGCCGCTTATCCTCACAAGGAAAGTGCCGGAGCCTATCCAAGGTAACAATGGGGGATTGGCTAACTACACCCTGAACTGGTCGCCGGTCAGTTGCAGGATACATCAATTAGGACTCAACCAACTGATATTCATTTGCACTGACAAGGAGCTGGATTGCTTTTTGTTGATCGATTTTAGTCGTTTTGGCTTTCCATCCCTTTTTTCACCTCCTTTTCAGCATGTGTTATACTTTTTCCCTGTGTTATTTCATATTTTTACAAACAGCTTATTTTATGCTCTTTTTTTTTTTTCCATTTTCTTTGTACGTATGGATTACATGAGGGGTCACCCACAGCTAGTGAAATTTTCAGGTCAATGGAAACTTTGGAAGTATATTTAGAGAGTAAAATGGTGACGTGTTAAAATACTTACTTCAACTGCTGAATGTATATAATTTATATGACTTCACTTTATATTACTTGGGACTTGTTTGTGTCTCAACTTGGGACTTGACTAGGGACTTGAGAGAGACTTGTAAAGCAATGGTTTGGCCTCTCCTTTGGGGTTAGGGTGATGTGATTTCTCGTTTTAAAAGTTGAAAAGTTGGAAGTGTTGAAAAAAAAAAACAACATTTAACCTTAATCCAAAAACCCCAAATACTTTCATCAGAGGTCCTCTGCATTGCAAAATTCATCACTTTTCTCCAGCTCATCATGTGTTCAGTCAGAATGACATGAAAAAGGAAGAGCTGGGCCGATTTCCAGATGATTAATTTCATCAGACTCTACCTGCACCCGCTATTCGTCAACATGGCCTCAAACCACTTTCGCCCTTCTCCCAGTTTATCACCCTTCCCATTTATTTTATCTTTAGCTTCTTTAATTCAATCAAGGCTCTCCTCCTCTCCTTTTCCCTCTTTCATGCTCTCTGACACCTCGAACATTACACCTATCCCGCAGCGCCCCAGCTCCATCACTTGGATTTGCGTTGACCACTCATCAAGGATCTGACATTGTATTAATTTCCACACGTCGCCTACACATTTGCGTTTATTCTCTTCTATTGAATCCAACATGTTCCCTTGGCCAAGCAGCAGCTGCGCGGTTTCACTTTTACCTGTTGACCATATTGTATGAGCTACAAAGCCTTCAATGTCTGACGCACAAGTCAGGAGACTTTGCAATGACACCAATGACAAGTATGAGCCTTCAGGAACAATCTGGCCACATGGCATAGCTAACAATTTGAGGGTCCAAGGCAAACCTGGTCAGGGGGTCCTGCTTATCGACATTTACCGAAATCCATTTCTTCCAGTACTGCACTTTAGTTCAATTTTGACAAAAGATCAGTTTGTAATTTGGACCACCTTGTCCTGCTATTGAATCCTGGTGCTATTATCTGAGATCTTCAGGTCCAAGTTATACAGTCTACCATTTTATATGTTTCCAATTTCTAGCAGAGATGGCAAAAGTACTGGAATCTACTACTTCAGTAAAAATATGATACCTGTGCAAGAAAAAAATACATGCCATCCCATATCTGAGTCACTTATCCTCACGAGGGTCGTGGGAGTTTTGTCATTAAAAAATTTACTGAAGCCATTACCTCAGATTGACTGAATTTAGTCATTCATTGCGGAGACTTCATAAATGAGCCAAAAATGTTCTTACCTATAAAAGGTTATTCCCTAATAAGATTTCCTTGTTGTAATTATATATTGTACATACAAAACACATCTTTAGATTAATATCGATATGAGTGTCACTCGCCAATTCGTCTCCACTGCATCCTCATTGGCTAACCCTGACTGCAGTGCCACTACTGCGAGGGTGTATAGCTCTTGCCATCGTCAGTTAGGTTGAAACCTTTTTTTAGTTTCGATTTGTCTGCCAGAGACAAATTCCTTATGAGTTATTACACGCTGGGTCGATAAATATGATTGTGATTCTGGTAAAGACTCCTTTCTACTTGCTTTCACATTTATCCCGGTTACCTGGGGTAATTCTGCAAACTCCTAATCCTGCCAACATCTATGTTCCAGACACTTCTTCAAATGTGCAGTACGAAGATGTAAATGTCACTCCGTTGCAGGAGATCGGAATGGGTAGCAGTTGACATGATTATGAAATAATAAGCATTTTAGTGTGTTTATAAGCACATGAATTAAGACTCAAACTGTAATGATTGCTCTAAATGGGAGAAAACATTATTAAAATAGTCTTTATGAGATGTTTTGGGACCCCTGGAAATTTTGAAGTGCCTGATTACTGTCTATGTTTTCAAAATGGTAAGTATGACCCTGCTTGCGAGACAACTGAATCTACACTAAGCCTTTATCACAATCTAAGCTCACAGTGTGTTTGAAACAAGTGCGCAAGAACAAGTCTAAAGTCAGAAAAATGTATTCTCTTGTGCTCTAAATATCTCAGGGACATCCTTGAATTATGTACAGGAGCTACTTTAGATGGCTTTGACAGGCTACTCTAGCAAGCCTCTGAGTACTTTCATGCTGCTCCAAAATCTGCTGCCTGAGTGATGATTTCAAGGAGGAGGAGGAGGAGGAGGATTAATATTGCTCCAGTAAAGGTCTAAAATATTGTATTTTAAATGAAAATCAGTCCCCTTGCCTACAAATTAAATACTTAATAGTTTTCTTTACAAGAGTGTCATGGCTCAGAGTGTAGGTCGTCATGGAACATGACTACAATGTAATATTGGTATTCCATATTCCATGCTGCTTATCGTCATTATGGTGGCAGGTGAGCTAAAGCTAAAACTGGCACACACAATTATTCACATGTTCACACCGACGGAAAAGTTATAGTTACTATGATTTCCCATGTATTATGTGAATTTTTCCTCCCTAAAAATGTCAAAAGTCAATAGTGCACATTATACATAGGTGTAGGAGAAAATGAAAAAGACATTCACATTTTATAAATCTACGCTGCAATCAAGAGATTATGAAAAGGCTGTGTACTTCTGTTCCTATTTGCCTCTGCTCCCAAGAATTTATGAAAAACTTACTTTCATTCTAGTATGTTACCTACCTAGTGGTAATGAAAAAGGTGTAGCCCACTCTTTCATTCCAAGATGACAGTGGTACATATGACTGTATATATGTACAGTTATGCTCATAATTTATATACCCAGGAAGAATTTGTGAAAAATTATTCTGTGCAACCACCAAATTTCTTTATGGTTATATATTGTTGAATGCCAATGCTTTTCTGAAATGCTCGAGAGTTAAATTTGGCAGATCACAGAATTACCTCCGAAATGCGTCTAATCATCATCAGTGACCATTCACCAATTTCTCTCTACCAAAGACTGGGTGAACCTGACTTTGATAATTTTGTGTGGAAAGAATAGGATGATTTTTGGAAATTCAAACAACAACTTCTACATCAGTTATAAATATTTTATATTTCAGAACAAATAAAAGCTCAATATGAGGGGAGCTTAGATGCAATGCATGGATCAGGATTAATTCACATTTTCATCAAGTTATCTGAATAGCTGATGCACTAATTACCATCCTAATGAAACACACAAGACCCACTGGGATTTAGCCTTCCAAGCTTAAACCAGACTGGACCGCTTGGTGTTAAAGTGACTAAAGTGCATTTATTAAATGCTCTCATGTCACGGCTCAGCCACGGCTGCCTGCTGTGTGCTGTTTTGCTTTGAAGTTGATAACAGCTTGTGTAGAACGATGGAAATTGAAATGATGAAAATTTAAAAGCAGGCCCCAAGAGCTATCTCAAACCCAAACAGGCCCAAAGCAAAAATATGAGACGGAAAACACTATTGCACTTTCTCACAATTCTTAATTTAATAACACAAACCACTGGCAAACACAGAGTGTACATATTTTCTGCCTTCTACACACAGCTGTGTATCTCATATTTTTATTTTTATGTCTAATAGGTCAAAGAGATTCATGAGATGGGCCTTGCTAAGGCAATGCATCTAAGATGGCATTTTTCAAGATTGAAATGTTGATGAATGAAGAAAATGAGAGAGAAGCAAGAGTTGAAGAGGCAAGTGTGAAGGACCAGGAAGTGGCAATGATTACTAAGGGGGAAGTCAGAAAGGCACTACAAAGGATGAAAAATGGAAAGGCAGTTGGTCCTGATGACATACCGGTGGAGGTATGGAAGCAATTTGGAGAGATGGCTGTGGAGTTTTTGACCAACTTATTCAACAGAATACTAGCGGGCGAAAAGATGCCTGAAGAATGGAGGAAAGGTGTTCTAGTTCCCATTTTTAAGAACAAAGGGGATGTTCAGAGCTGTGGGAACTATAGAGGAATAAAGTTGATGAGCCACACAATGAAGTTATGGGAAAGAGTAGTGGAGGCTAGACTCAGGACAGAAGTAAGTATCTGCGAGCAACAGTATGGTTTCATGCCTAGAAAGAGTACCACAGATGCATTATTTCCCTTGAGGACGCTCGTGGAAAAGTACAGAGAAGGTCAGAAGGAGCTACATTGTGTCTTTGTGGATCTAGAGAAATCCTATGACAGAGTACCAAGAGAGGAACTCTGGTACTGCATGCGGAAGTCTGGTGTGGCAGAGAAGTATGTTAAAATAGTACAGGACATGTATCAGGGCAGCAGAATAATGGTGAGGTGTGCCTTAGGTGTGACAGAGGAATTTAAGGTGGAGGTGGGACTGCATCAGGGATCAGCTCTGAGCCCCTTCCTGTTTGCAGTGGTAATGGATAGGCTGACAGATGAGGTTAGACTGGAATCCCCTTGGACCATGACGTTCGCAGATGATATTGTGATATCCAGTGAAAGCAGGGAGCATGCAGAGGAACAATTAGAAAGATGGAGACATGCACTGGAAAGGAGAGGAATGAAGATTAGCCGAAGTAAAACAGAATATATGTGCGTGAATGAGAGGGGTGGAGGGGGAAGAGTGAGACGACAGGGAGAAGAGATAGTGAGAGGGTACGACGACTTCAAATATTTAGGGTCAACAAATGCAATGGTGAGTGTGGTCAGGAAGTGAAGAAACGGGTCCAAGCAGGTTGGAACAGCCGGCGAAAGGTGTCTGGTGTGTTATGTGACAGAAGAGTCTCTGCTCGGATGAAGGGCAAAGTTTACAAAACAGTGGTGAGGCCGGCCATGATGCACGGATGAGAGACGGTGGCACTGAAGAAACAACAGGAAGCAGAACTGGAGGTGACAGAAATGTAGATGTTGAGGTTCTCGCTCGGAGTGAGCAGGTTGGATAGGATTAGAAATGAGCTCATAAGAGGGACAGCCAAAGTTGGATGTTTTGGAGACAAGATTCGAGAAAGCAGACTTCGATGGTTTGGACATGTTCAGAGGCGAGAGAGTGAGTATATTGGTAGAAGGATGCTGAGGATGGAGCTCCCAGGCAAAAGAGCGAGAGGAAGACCAAAGAGAAGGTTTATGGATGTGGTGAGGGAAGACATGAGGGCAGTTGGGGTTAGAGAGGAAGATGCAGGAGATAGGCTAAGATGGAAAAAGATGACACGCTGTGGCGACCCCTAACGGGACAAGCCGAAAGGAAAAGAAGAAGAAATGGCATCAAAATTTTTTACTTTTGCTCCTCCAGCGAATACTGAGCTTTGCTGCAATGTTCAGTTTCAACTCTATTTTGAGTTTTAACACGATTACCATGTCACTTTTTCAAATACCAAATGGAAGTTATCATGCCAGCTTATGTCAAGCTTGGAAGTGCGGCCATTGAGAGATTTGATAAGAGATCAAAATGAAATTGGTTGCAGCATAACTGTGTGCTGCCATTAACCCAATTGCATATTTTCTTTTCAGCGAAACCTCTAGGAGAAACCTAAAAATAAAGGCAAAATAATTATTATTTGTTGTTATTTGTTGTAAACATTTTTTTTTCATGCATTTCACATTTGAAAGTATTGGACAAAACAAAGGCAAAGATTATTAGTGGCAAATACTGGAGCTTGGAGGTAATTACACTGTCGGTGCCCAGGGAACAGTTTGGGGCAACTGTGAATCTGTATAAAGGACATCATATCTGTGGGTCCAGGAAATGTTGGATGGTACTTATACGTATATTGTTGCAAATGCACACACTCTGTCAAGGTAATGTTTTTTTGTTTTTTTTTTTTGCCCAAGTTCTTCTCCCACTTGGTGACTTGAATTGGGGTCCCCACGGAAGCAGGAAATTATCTTAACTTCTTGACCTCTTAAATCTTTTACCTGCAGGAAGGTAGCTCATTGTTCCTTCATCCAAGCCAAAATGCTGGCTCATTGTATGGATGTTGCTTGAGAGACTCGGGAGGATGCATTCACTCGTCACACTTTTCAAAAAGACCCGGTTCATTGTGAAAAATGGATTGCACAGGAGCAAATGATGAGAGCTTTGTGATTTAGTCTTCAAGAATCACCCTGGATCAACAAAAGGAAATGATAAAGACGTACATATCTGATTTCATTTTGTGTGTGTGTGCGTACTTGTGTGTGTAAAAGTGGTTTGGCCATATGGCAACAAGTATAGCCATCAGGTGGGGGTGCGACCACAAAAAAGAGAAACAAAAGATATTAGTTACAAGGAGCCAATACGAGTGATCTATGCTTTCGTTTGACTTCAACTTTTATGTCATTTATCAGCAGTGGTAGCTTCAAGTTCAGGAAGGGGCTTATTTCCTGATTTGAGTTTCGTCCTCATCCCACGCTTCATGCGTTTATTGCGTTCTTGCAAAGCAGCAATAAAATCAAAGTGTTGCTGTGGAAGCGGGGGTGGGGGTTGTCATTGCGGAAACAGTGAGACTCACATGTCAGGCAACAGATGTTCAACTGGCAACCCCGCTTCTCATCTCAGAGGATTGGGAAAGGGAATTTGTGATATTTGTAAACTGTCTGTACAAAGCTGACACAAGTGCTTTATTAAAATAGTTATATATGAATGTTTTCAATACAATTTCTTCTCACTGTGGTAGTGTGCTGGAGCCCATCTCAGCTATCTTAGGGCAAGAGGTGGGTACACCCTGAACTGGTCTCCAGCCAATGACAGGGTGTGTACAGACAAACAACCATTTGCACTCACATTCACATCTTTTGGCTATTTAGTGTCTTCAACTAACAAATAAGTATTTGGGATGTGGGAGGAGACTGGAGCACCCTAAAAAAAACTCCCACAGGCACGGGGATGTATACAAACTACACACAGGCGGGGCCGGGATCTGAATCCCAGTCCTCAGAACTGTGTTTGTGTGTATGTATAAATATATTATGAAGGTATACTGTATGTGGGTGCACCTCTTGCCCTTAGTCAGTTGGGAATGCTCCACCAAGCCTGCGACGTGAGTGAGGACAAGCAATATGGAAAATGAATGGATGGAGGGACAACAGTCAATCCAAAATCAATCTTTACATAAATTGTTCAATGAGGTACAGTGAGTTTAAGAGAAGGCATTTCAAAACACTTTAGGGATTGTAGCAACAAACAATGCTTCCCAACTGCTACATAATACAGAACATCCACCTTTTTACTTGTGATTACACACAGTTGCATTTGATGCTGAGCGTTGATGAAGCAGCGATGGGCCTCTGTTGTATTTGCTAATGTTTCAGTTAAAATAAATTTCAAGGTAAGAGGAAGTAGTGAAGATGGTTTGAAGTGTGTTATTCTGCCCTTTAAAGGACACCCTCTTACAAAAACAGACACACGGTTGACATTTTCTTACCACCTGCTGTGATACACACATACACACAAAATTGCATAGCTCAAACCCACTACTGTCATATGCTTAAAAGTTCAGGGTCAGGCTGTCACTTTCGTGGCTGTGTTTGGAAACAGCATCCTCAAGTACCAACCATTCCAAACTCATAATCTTCATTCACTTGAATCCAGAATTTCCCGTGGTTCTGTCCTCGTTCCCTTACTTTGAGTTTCTTAGTACCATCCTTGAGTTTTCTTCGCACTGCAAATGGAATCTAGCTACACTTCTCTACCAAGCTAAATGATGCAGTATGATATCACAGAGATATGACGACTCTAATTCACTCACAGCATAATTTAATTCTAAATCTTCTATCCATCCATTATCTGAGCCGCTTATCCTCACAAGGGTCACAGGAGTGCTGGAGCCAATCTCAGCTGTCATGGGGCAGGAGGGAGGGTACACCCTGAGCTGGTTGCCAGCTAATCACGAGGCATGATTTGGGGATGTGGGAGGAAACTGGAGTGCCCGAAGAAAACCCACGCAGGCACGGGGAGAACATGCAAACTCCACACAGGCAGGACCAGGATTTGAACCTCGGTCCACGGAAATGTGAGGCCAATGCTGTACAGCTGTTCCACCGTACCAGCTAAATATTTGTATAACTATAAAATAAAACCGATAAAAAATGTATACAAATCTTGAATGCAAAATAGAACATAAACCTTAAAACTCTTTGTCAAACCTATATATAAATGTTACATCTATATCTAAATATAACCCTTAAATTTAAATATGCCAATTTAAAGTAGAATTATTTTTAAAAATATAAAAGATTAAATATTGTTAAATGTTGAATCTAAATGTTTCAGGTTGAACAAAATATTTAGCTAAAATGTAAACCCAAGCTGCCAAGAAAAAAGTCCCAAAATAAAAGCTGTTTGTTTGTGCTCACAAATAACATAAAAAAAAAAAAAAACATTTCATACAAGGAGATGGACCCTCGAACGTCGATGATCACAACCTGAAATAACACACCAGCTCGGGAAACTTAATTTGACGAGTACTTTAAGTGTTAAGTGTCACTTCAATAAAGAAGTGCTGCTCCGCCACAGCTCTGCAACGGGTTATGGCTGGGTGCAGCTGGAAGATGCCACTTCTCCCCCTGGGAATCCTCACTGGCTAGAACCTCAACTTCATTTCTCCAACAAGGACACAAGCTTACTCAAACAGCCTCAACCATCTGCCACAGCGCCTCTGCCAGTGGCTACCATCCACCTTCAGCAATTGAAAACTGGACCTCGTGGGAGGCAAGAACCCAAGGAAAGAAGAGGGAAGTCAGTGGGTGGGGGTGGTGCGCCACAACAGCAGCAGCAGCAGCAGCAGCAGTTGCAGTTCTTTTTTATCTCCCCTCATCCGCTTGTTTTTCTACTTCCACCTCCAGGGCTGACGGCAGCTCTCTTTCAGCCAGCGAGCAAACATTGTGAGGCGGGCAGGCCATTGGGAATCACCGGTCTCTGGCTGGTTCTCTCTTCTTCCACCTGCTTCCCCACCTCCCACACTGTGACTTCAAAGCAACACATTTTCCTACACGTGATGCTAAAAGGTATTTGTCAAATCAAATTTCCGTAACTGCTTCGTTCTATTGCGGCACGGTGACGCAGCTGTAAAGCGTTGGCTTGACAGTTCTGAGGACCAGTGTTCAAGCCCGGACCCGCCTGTGTGGAGTTAGCATGTTCTCCCCGTGTCCTGCGTGGGTTTCCTCTGGGCACTCCGGTTTCCTCCCTCAGTCCATAAACATGCAACATTAATTGGACACTCTAAATTGCCCCTAGGTGTGACTGTGAGTGCGTCTGTTTGTCTCGATGTCCCCTGCGATTGGCTGGCAACCAGTTCAGGGTGTACCCCGCCTCCTGTATTTGACAGCTGGGATAGGCTCCAGCACTCCCTGCGACCTTTGTGAGGATAAGCAGCTAAGAAAATGGATAGCTGGATATACAATTGATTCACACATTTATTGTATGTCTCACTGTCTCAAGTCAAATAAGACTAAACCTCTCCTATTTCAGGTCAGTCAGGTTAACCAAAATTATTTTATTTTGTTAAATGCCACAATAATAAGCGGGAGAATTTCTCAGCGGGAGAATTTCTCAGAGATGTTTTTTTCCTCCCACCTGGGGGAGACCCCTGGGACGACCCAGGACATGCTGGCTGGTCTTGGAACGCCCTGGGAACACTTTGAAAGTGCTGGATAAAGTGGGTGGGAAGTAAGAAACTTGAGCTTTCCAATCTGAGGACCATCATCAGGCGTGTCGAGTGACTCAACAACAACAACATCAGTGGCATGACCTCGGATTACTGGAAGAAAATGGATGAATGTTGTCATTTGATGCTATAAAAGCACAGCTTTTATTGTGGCACTTCCATTTCTTGACCATGGAGTATTAGCTGAATATTTATTCAATCCAAAATATTTAGATTTAGCATTTAACATTGTACA
The DNA here is from genome assembly GCF_019802595.1 of Syngnathoides biaculeatus. Lineage (NCBI taxonomy): Eukaryota > Metazoa > Chordata > Actinopteri > Syngnathiformes > Syngnathidae > Syngnathoides > Syngnathoides biaculeatus. The sequence goes on from NC_084641.1 coordinate 21,290,154, forward strand.
TTTTTATTTTGAATTACACATTTGTATATAATACACACGTACACCCCCCCTCCTTCCATTCATTTTCTGAGCCGCTTATCCTCACAGTGGTCGCGGGATCCTGGAGCTCTCCCAGCTGTTTATCGGGCAGGAGGCAGGGGATCACCCTGAACTGGTTGCCAACCAATCACAGGGCACATGGAGACAGACAACAGCCGCATTCACAATCACAACCAAGGGCAATTTAGAGTGTCCAATTAATGTTGCATGATGTTGGGATGTGGGAGGAAACTGGAGTGCCCGGAGAAAATCCACCCAGGCATGGCGAGAACATGCAAATGCCACACAGGCAGGGCCATGGAGCGGACCTCAGAACGGACCTTTCCGACTGGCGATCTTCAGCTCCACTCCCCTTAGCTACAGTTGCCATGCCCCAAAATCTTCCAAAATGGCGACTGAACATAATAGGTTTGAACTGGATTCACTATCGTGTATTCCAGATATTATTGGGGTATGTTTTTTGCCAAATGTGTCGGACTTGTACAAGAGAGTTCTACAGAGAGGTCTCAACTATTTCACACAAGAATATGTACACGGAATTAAGATTTTGGACGTAGCAGGCCGCAATGTCAGAGTTGCAGCGAAATGTTGGCGATCAAAGCAAAAAAGTTTGACGCCTCACAAACTTCATATTAAAATCCAACAGGATAAAATAATGTAATTTAGGGTGAGTACTTTTTCCCTGGAAAGATCACAAATAATATCATTGTAGTCTTTATAGTGAGTGGGTGTATTCATTTGACTTGGCTCGTAATGGAACCCAGTGCTCGGTCTTAAAAGTCTGATGTGATACAAATAGCCAAACAGACATTTGTTTTGCATGACATCGCGCATTTACGTATCCCTAACCCGACTTGTCGGCATAAAACATGACACATTTCATTCAGCAGGTCAGTGATACACTAACAAAGTGAAAGTTATTCTCCTGCAATGTATAAATCACTGATAATAATTCAATCAAACTCAGAGAAGATAGTTCTCCCTCACTTGCCTTCGAACATACAGCCTTCTGTTTGTTGATATTGTTCACATTTAGTTGTACGTGCGCTCTTCCGCGAGCCTTAATCCATCGTAGACACTTCCTCAACTTTGTTTTAGGCTTTGGAAAATGAATAAACCCGGCCCCTTGCAACCTAGCAGGATATCTTTCATCAGAATTGCACGTTCCCCAAGCGCATCTGTGGACCATTTTCTCCGTAAGCGACCGATAACCACCATTGCTTGTGGGACATGATGACAAGAGGGTCGTGTCAAGTCAGGGGTTAAGACAGTGGGGCTATCTGATTGGCTATTATTGTATGAGTGATTGACAGGTTGGAAAAGTCCACTGTGAGGCCGACCAAAGAGAGAGAGAGAGAGAGAGAGAGAGAGAGAGAGAGAGAGATTTAAACGTTAAAGGTTCAAGTGAATGGGCTCGGGTCCAACTAATGAGTAATTGCTTCGAGTTACAAATCTTGTGACATTTCGTCAAGTTGTGTCTATCTAAAGTCATCAAATTCCCGGCTCGGGTAGTGATTAATTAGCCTTCAGAAAAGTTAATGTCCTGAGTCTATGCAACCCGTGTAACGGTCCTCCATTATGCACCTCTAGCTGATCATCAACAGCGGGGAGTGCTGCTCCTCATGGCACCCATATCAAAAACCCCTCACCCCCTTCACCAGCCCCATCCTCAAGAACTACTTTTCCCAATTTATGTGCTTGGACATCAATCTTTCGAGCACTTGCTGTTTGTTTCAATATCAGTTTTACATTTTTTTTCAAGACAAAGACCAGAACCCCTCTTTTATGACTCTCTTTCTGTGAAAGAATTACAAATCATTAATATTTGCAATTTGTCCAAGTGTTTGTCTGATCTAGAATGGTTGGTCTTTTTGATTTCTCGAACATCCACCCACTTCAGTAAAATAGTTTCCCTTAGGTAAATCCCTAATAAAAGTCCTAGACTGTAGAGGAGCTGATTCCATTGAACCTGAAACAGAGACGACTCTGGCTGCAAAGTAATATTCCTTAATAGCTGCTTGGTGCCTATTTCACGTCAGGGAAGTGGAGCGTTTGTTTCCTGCTGATGTTGTCTCCTGTCCTGCTAACAGCCAGCTCCTGATGCAACATCCAATTTTGTCATGAAAACTGCATCAAAAACAACAATCCTAACACAACACTAACTATTCCGTGTGCTTACACGGAGGACGATTAAAGTGACAGTAAACGGGCCTGAAAAAATATGTGGAGTAGACACACCAGAGAGTGGTATTTTTATGTCAACAAAGCCTTTCAAATTTGAATGAAAAGTTAAATAAAAAAACACTAAGTACAAAATATCAGAGAGCCACTGATGGTGTAGTGGAACACACGTCTGCCTTTAGTGCGGGCAGTGTGGGATCGAGTCCCGCTCAGTGATGGTGTCGATATTTGGCCTGCGACTGACTGGCGACCAATTCAAGGTGTAGTCCGTCTTTCGCTCGAAGCTAGCTGGGATAGGATCCAGCTTTCCCGCAACACTAGGAACTGGTTTGGATAATGACATGACATGACATAAAATCAGGTTTCAAAACTTCAAGGACCGCCTCCCAGATCTCTGGATCTCTGATGTGGGTATCCATCCATCCATTATCCAAGCCACTTATCCTCACAAGGATCATGGGAGAGCCAGAGCCTCTCCTAGCTAGCTTCGGGCAAACGGCGGACTATACCCTGAACTGGTCGCCAGCCAGTTGCAGGGCAGATACCGACACCATCACTGAGCTGTAATTGAACCCACGCAGCCCACAGCAAAGTCAGGTACCACTACACCGTCAGTGACTCCTGATGTGAGTACTGTGTGTCAAATGGATGCACCAAAATGGAATAGAAAATGTTGATCATGTCAACATTTGATCATGTCAGGAGACTCAAATTAAAATTATTTTAATTATATTATTGTGGACTATAATATGGTGGTCTGGAAGTGTAAAACAATATCACCAGTGTAAAACACTTTAACGTTTCAGGAAATATTTCTGTTAATATGGGGTAATGTGTACAGGGTACATTACTGAGGGAAAAAAATGAACTTCAGTGATTTTAGGAAATGGTTGCGTTATTAGAAAACAGGGGGAATGAATACTTTCTGTACCCACTGCAAACAGTGGGAGTGGGAACTTGTGCTAGAAAATATACACCCTAGCCCAGTGATCTCACACATGCCCACAAAATCCGAAACCTTCTATTGCCGAAAAATATCCTTAATCTACAGTATATCTCAACAATTCATGGTAAAAGGTAAAAGGATGATAAAAGCTTCACGTTGCCACCCTAGTGGCTAATCAAGCTGAGTGATGTTTTATCAATTTTTTGCCACCTGCATCATCACATATTTTGTTTGCAACCAGCCCCTGCATTCACATCTCACCCTAAGAGGTTGTGATGGTGTTGCACTTCGGCTCAAAGACACACTGACAAAAGTCTTTGACATGTCGGGTCGCCGATTTGACCTCAGGGGTGCTGTGAACAGCTGATCCCAGAGACAAAAAACAAAACAAAAAAAACGGTACCACATTGACGACCACCTGTTGTCCTCGTCTTTAACGCTGCAGCAAATGAGCCATGTGCAATGGGGTTACTTTGAACAAGACAATAAAATTAAAAGTGTCAATAACTGCCGACCCGTTCAGGCATTTTCTGTACCGGTTATTATCACTGGGGTCGTGGGTGTGCTGGAACCTATCCCAGCTGACTTTGGACAAGAGGCGGTGTACACCCTTCCTCATTCCAAGTTCCGCGAGTGAGGGAAGAATGGAAAGGGTGAGCGACAGGTGGCCTATCCCAGCTTTAAAAAATCCATCCATCCATTTTCTTTGCCGCTTATCCTCACGTAGGTCACGGGGAGTGCTGGAGCCTATCCCAGCTGTCAACAGGCTGGAGGCGGGGTACACCCTGAACTGGTTGACAGCCAATCGCAGGGCACATTGAGACAAACAGCCGCACTCACAATCACACCTAGGGGCAATTTTCAGTGTCCAATTAATGTTGCATGTTTTGGGCATGTGGGAGGAAACCTGAGAGCCGGAGAAAACCCATGAAGGCACGGGGAGAACATGTAAACTCCACACAGGCGGGGCCTGGATCGAACCCGGGACCTCAGAAAACGCCGCTGTGCCGCCCTATAAAAAATAAAATAATAATGTATGCCGGATTTCCAGCAGCACGCTAAAACACTAAACCACAGCTCCATGTCCTAAAACGCAGATTAATCCTACTTTAGGTGTCCCAACAAATTTTTGTTTATCTCTGACATGGGACGCACATAAAACACGATTCCTCATACCTACTTAGATGTATTTTAAAGTCATCTTTTACTTATTTGTAATGTTATGAGATTGCAATTTGTGACATACATTTTTTTTCACAAATGTTTATACTGCTTCTGCTGAATGAAGAAATAAAGTGCAGCTGAGCTTCTGGCTAGCGGAAGTCATGGCTAGCGTTTGTGTGAACACGAATATCAGTGGAGCACAAAACGAAACTTGTGTGCTGTAAATAAAACTCCCGGTGGCATTTGAACAACATCTCCTAGGCTCTTCAGGTGGAGCCAAAGCAATTACAAAACTTACTGGCGCTTTATTGATTTTTCTTCATGCAGGGTTCATGTTCATTCTCAGTTGTTAATCAGATGCTTTGAAATGTACTTTGAACATGAAAATTTTGTAACAACAATGTGCTCACGTTTTCAAATTGAATTTTTTTGAACCGTTTTTTTGTTTTACATTTTCTCTGCTGTTTATAAAGTCTATATAAATGTGACCTGTGACTATGCGGAGTAGGAAAATGTGGCTCCTAGATGCACAACAACTTGGACTTCAACATAATGCTTGAAGAAAATGCTCTTCCTGTCAACTACGGCTTTTGTAGCTCTGACTGGTTTCGGTGTGGTGTACAAGTCTGTGCTGCAGTCAGTTTGGGATGTGTTCAGTCTGAACATGGTTCAAAGGTTAAACAAATCCACAGTTGGATGACACAATGAGGTTTGGCATCAGCTGATCGCCTTCCTCACCTGGATGTACTTGATCATTTCCAAAGTAAACAGCATTGTTGTCGACTTGTTCGGACTGCAGGCCCCGAGGTTGGGCCGAGAGATGCAGATTCCATGACTCGTGATGAGAAAACTGGAGACGTGGTAGACCCAGCCCGAATCTTGCATAGGCTCATGAAAATAAGACACTCGAGTCAATAAGGCCCGTTCGGGTACTTGAACACATCTCCATGGTAACACACGTGTCATTGCTTTTGTCAAATTGAGTTACAGTTCCACTGAGTCAGGATGTCGTTTGTCAATGCGATCCTCTCATTTAAAATAATTTGGGATTGTAATACAATGAAAAAGGGATCTTTGTCGAGTAACTTGAGCTACTGATAAAGTGCAGTTTGTATTCTGCTACTGGTGAAGTAAGTCAGCTACTTTGACAGATGCTAGGTCATGGTTGCAGACTCATTTGTAGATGCACAAGATGACAGAAAGTCATTTTTTTCCTCTGTCTCCTCCAAGGCACAGCCAAGCCTCAACAACAATTGGCATCCCATCCTCATACATTTTCTGTGGTACTAACTGGACCTTGTGTGGCTCACTTAAAAAAAAAATGCTGGGTCATTGTGAACTTGGAGGAGACAGTGTGATTTCCATCAGGGCCAAAAAGGCTGAAGAAATAAAGTGTTGGTTCACTTGTGTCTTCTCAGACAAGATAAATTCTGACTACGTTGTGTCGCCTTGAAACATGATTATTGGAGGAACAATTACACCTCAAATTAACTTTAGACCTCCTCTTCCAGGTCAAGATTAATAATTTCCATGATCTCGCTGTGGCGTTATGAAATCATTCAGTGTCACTGATACACATACTGTATTGTACTTTCTTGTGCGTCATTGAATGGACCCACAATGATGCATCTTTATGCTCTCAAGATAAAGTGCGCTGAAGCACTGGGGGACAAAAGAAGTGCTTCTAAGTGTTTGGTGCCCCACCATGAATGTAATATATAAATACAGTGAATTACAGAATACAGCAGCATTGTGTATTCAAAAGAAACCAGTAGGAGGAAGGCTGACTTTAATCATGGGAGTGTATTCAGTCATGATTGTACCAAAGCACATCCAGGAAATTAAAAAGATCTACCTTGAAAATGCTTTGTATTATGTACTCCAATCAGGCTGTCTTCTTCAAGTTTTTTTTTGAAAGAGATGTCACCACTCAAGACATACTTGCAGAAAACACAAAAGCAAAACTTCAATTAAAAGGCTCTACACAGAAAAATCACGAACAAGATTTAGTAAAGTTCCTTCAAGAATAAAGTCCAGCTTACCATTTTGGTGGGTTTTGTTTACATGTTCTGATTTAAAATGTAATGACCCTGTTGCTTTCAATTGGCAGCCACCTTAATTGTTGTTTATTAGGATCCTTTGGCTATTCAATGATTGAGTGATTTGGGCTATTAGAGCTATAGAGCTTGTGCACCTATGTCATAAAATCACGTGACTTTTGTCTTTGACTTTGCCATATTGCAGGTCTAACAAAGCATTGTTCAATGCTAAGTCGGTTGGAGATGACACAAAAATATGTCTTATAGCACAACGCCCAGAGTCTTGTCCGATACCGTTAGACATGTAAAAGCTGAAAATAAACCAAGATACGTGGAAGAATTGAAGAGTTTGTTTTCAAAATGAGACATAGGCATTTTTTTTTTCAGATTTACGAAACTCGCGCCAAAATTATCCAGCTCTGAATGAATAATTTTGGCGCGAGTTTCGTAAGTCTGAAAAAAAATGCCTATGTCTCGTTTTGAAAACAAACTCTTCAATTAGATAAACTCAGCATAGAGGACCCGTATTTAACACCAAAGTCGACGTTTTTCCCGATAAGAAATTGGACTGCTAATTCGCTTCCGCTTGTCTTGGAAAACTGAATATACACATGCATCTGGTGAGTAAGTCGTTGAGATTTACACGGAAAAGTTTGAAAGCGTATAAAAGTCTGGACGCATACAAATACTTCATTGCTGGATCTGTTCTCATCAGGAATAAATCCCACATAGTGAGGGTTTTGACGGCTCGTGAACGCGGAAGCGTTCGGCCATATGTTAACCTTTTTCGGAATTCATGGATCTTTTCAGCTAGTATTCAATACAAATACCAATATTTAAATAAATGAACCCTAGTTTTACACAAACTCGCATTCATTAACTTTGATTAAAAAAAAAGAAGAACAGAGTCGTCTCCACAGAACGTACATGGAAGCGATTGCGGTCACACTTACCCTCCGTAAACCTCTGCGACAGACAGTATTTTTTAATACGCATAGTTCTCAAAGGAGCCAACTTTGCATACTACAAATACTTTTTGGTAATTTGAGATTGAGAAGAATAATTCCAACCTGAAGGTGACACGGTCGCTACACAGGCGTGTGTGTATTTTGGTTGGGCACCATCTATCATGTTTAATGGCCGAAATCCATCGATCTTTTCTTGTCTTTCCAGCTGGTATTCCATAGAATGATTTCTTTGAATATCTGTCTCGTCTGTTGTGACAACAAATAGCACAACAGGTCTCGGGTGTTGTAAATATTCTCCTCCGGTTCAAAGTCTATGTTTGACCGGCAATATGGCACCGTGAAAATGGTGACGTCACGTGCACGAGCTCTATACTGGTTCTGTGTAGCAAATTGTTGCCACCGGGGCAGTTGCGGGCCCAAACCCCCTCAATCCTTCCCTCGGAGGTGGTGGTCAACTAACAGACCTGGATTTAGTGCTGCTTACAATGTTTTAAGAAGTAAATTTAGGCTAAGACTTAGAAAGAAAACAATAGACAAGAGCTAGAGCTGAACACTGGATGTTTATTCTGGTTCTCGTCTTAGCATCTCATTTTACACCGTTTTCTCCAATTTTTGAGTTATAATTGTGCCTCAGTTTTTTTCAAATGTGTTTTTTCAATATAGTTAATTCATGCAGTATAATCATATACAGTATCTATTTGGCTTTTAATGTTGTCTGGTGTTCTTCCCTCAAAAGATACAATTCAGGACTTACTTTCTAATAGTGTCTTATTGGCTCCAAGGGTCACTTTCAGCCATAGTTCATAATAATTAATTATATTATTTATTGTTCACAAGATTATTCTTCCACACTGTCACCTTAAGGTGATATAACTTCTGTATGTAAGAATTGATATCTTTAATTAGCAAATTAAGTTGTATTTGAGCTAGTAAAACAACCTTGTAAGAATACCTTTCCAGAAAAAAACGACAGCTAGCTTGAATTTGCAAATGGCACTTTGTTCAACCTGGTATAATCCCTTATATTGCTGTCATATATCATTGCAATTGCTATATTATTAGGTTGAAATCGATTAAAATGATACCAAACTCGGTGGCGAGTGCCACACAACATGAGAAACCTGATCAACCCAAGCAATCATACACTTCTGCTTTGCACTCCGACATAAAAGTGGTAGCTATTCACAATGAAATTATCTACAATCGCTAATTTAATACAGTATAGTGAATATTCACTAATTTATTAGGTTGTTATTGATTAAAATGGTAAAGACGGGGAAAACTACAGGAACAGTTGAAAACAGTTTTAACATAAAAACGATATGGCTTGTATGGGTTGATGTCCCAAAAGTATCACCAATCACCAGCAACATTTATGTGGATATCTCTACACAACCTCTGAAAATATTGTCATGATAGGCCCAATACTTTTTAAATTTATGGATGTTGAGCAGTTTTCTCTCCCAAGATGCTTACTAGAGAAAAAGCTTTAGTCTTGCTTAATGAGGAACACGCTTAATGACCATAGAATCCAACATACTTGGGCTTGTTTTCTGATATTTTGAAGGTTGAAGGTTGAAGCAGTGGGGGTTTTCCTCACTGCGTTGCTAAATCCCAGTGCGTGCGATTAATTAATCAATTTGCATGTACTCCTCCATAAATGTGCAAAATAAACTCTGCTTCAGTCCATTCCAACTTCTGAACCTCTCACAGTGTACAATCTGGATTGTGCCCCATTCGAAGATGAGCTTTTGTCAGTGTGTGCGATCAAATTAGCATCTTTTTTTTTTTCATTTCCACACTTTTTGTGACATTCTTTCACTTGTAGGCCAATGACAGATTTACTGATACTTTTGTTGCCCTCTCTACACTTTAAACGACGTTTACAAACACTCAAAATGCTCCAGTCTACATTTGTCACGGAACACTAGCAAAACTAAATGTATGATCTTTAATGCCAAACTCCCACAAATTGGGCACCCCAGCAATATTTAGTTTCTTAATGGCTCTGCTATTTCATTGATCACTAGTTACAAACACCTTGGAGTCTGGGTTGACGCTTCATTGACATTTAAAACACACGTTGACACTCTTCTGTCGAAATGTAAGAGCGATTAGGCGTCTTCTGCTGAAGTAAGACCCTCATTAACACACTTCTCGTTAAATTGACATCTTAGATATGTACAAAACTCTATAGATCAGCTTCAAAAGCTCTCCTCCTCAAGCTAGACATCCGCTGCCATCCGCTTTGGAATTGGTGCGCTCTTTAGCACTCATCACTGTAAATTATACTCGTTAGTTAGTTAGTTAGTTAGTTAGTTAGTTAGTTAGTAGTTAGTTAGTTAGTTAGTTAGTAAACCACTTTCTACACTCACACAGACAGGTTAACTGGTCTATGTTTATATATAGAATCACTGATGGTGTAGTGGTACACACACCTGCCTTTGGTGCAGGCAGCGTGGGCTCGATACCCGCTCAGCGATGGTGTCGATATCTGCCTTGTGACTGATTGGCGACCAGCTCAGGGTGTTGTCCGCCTTTGGCCCGAAGCTAGCCGAAATAGGCTCCAGCTTTCCCGCTACCCTTGTGAGGATAAGCGGCTTGGAAAATGACATCCTCACGAGGGTCTCAGAGGAGTGCTCAAGTTTCTCACTTCCCGCCCACATTCCCACATCAATTTCAAAGGGTTCCCGAGGCGTTCCAAGACCAGCCGGGAAACAGTTTTTCCAGCATGTCCTGGGTTGTCCCAGGGGTCTCCTCCAGGTGGGAGGAAAAAAACATCTCTGAGAAATTCTCCTGCTCATTATTGTGGCATTTAACAAAATAAAATAAATTTGGTGAACATGACTGACCTGAAATAGGAGAGGTTTAGTCTTATTTGACTTGATACAGTGAGACATAGAATAAATATGTGAATCAATTGGAACCAATTGCATATCCAGCTGTCCATTTTCTTAGCTGCTTATCCTCACAAAGGTCGCAGGGAGTGCTGGAGCCTATCCCAGCTGTCAAATACAGGAGGCGGGGTACACCCTGAACTGGTTGCCAGCCAATCGCAGGGGACATCGAGACAAACAGACGCACTCACAGTCACACCTAGGGGCAATTTAGAGTGTCCAATTAATGTTGCATGTTTATGGACTGCGGGAGGAAACCGGAGTGCCCAGAGGAAACCCACGCAGGACACGGGGAGAACATGCTAACTCCACACAGGCGGGTCCGGGATTGAACCTGGGACCTCAGAACTGTGAGGCCAACGCTTTACCAGCTGAGCCAACATGCATTTTTTTTTCTTGACAATTGTGCAAATGCTATAGATGTATCCCTCTTGCAATGACACCAGTTTGAACAACTAATAGAGCAACAACCCAGTGCAATGACAATTTTACAGGCAGAGTGAGTTTGATACACATGCTACGTGATCAAGCCACCTGTTTTTAGCCTGATTTCAACCTTTTATTCACCATATGCCACAGAATGTATTGTATTATGCGACTATGATACTATACCATTTTGTATAGTTTATCTATCCAATTGCATTTGTTTTTATTTTCTTCCACAGGCTGCTGTCTACAAAGAAAAAGATAGCTTGTTTCTCTAAATTCAGAAAACTGAATTAGAAATTGAGTTTTGCGCTATTCTGTAAGACAGCTCAAACGTGCCGTGTCTCATATGTCACTCATATGCTCCGCAGCTATAAAATAAAGTGGGAACTGGGTGCTCGGGACTGGCAAGATAACCAAACTGAGGCTAATAAATCAGAGCTACATATTCCGTATATGATTGACAAGCCAACATCGAGCAAATGGATATTTGTTTTGTGGCAATGTATACCAGCATTTAGAGACGCTTCTGTCATAAAGGAATGTGCCAATTCGATTGCCTCGACGTTACTCATCGGTAAACAAATCGAGTTTGTACTTAACGTGCAGCTATTGTTCTGATTTACTTGAAAGTTTGGCTTAATTTGCCCATTAAGTAGTGATGGGCAATACTAGACAATTTTGATTCGACAATACCAAATTGAGGCAATTTTCCCCCCGAATACCAATACAGAAACTGGTACTTGTTGTTATTATTATTTTTCTAGATGTGTTATGAGGACAGTCAATACCCAAATGATACTCGTGAGACTATCTATATACCAATCCCACAGAATTGATATATGGTTTTTTTTTTTATACTAAGGTTGATGTTCTGTTTCCCTTTAGTAGGATCAAAATATTTACATTAATTGTGCAGGCAGATCCTAACTTTTTCATGGCAAACAAAACACTATCAGCAAAACCATAAATAAATCCAACTCTTTTATGTGTGAGCATCTTTCATGGGCTTGGAATTTTCATTCAGTGTTTGCTATATGAGAAAAATCAAGAGAAATCCTTGCAGGCTCCAAAGTGGGCAGAAGAGGAGAAACAAGAACTACACAAAGTGGTGAAGCACAATGCTGTGGCAGAGGTGAGAACAAGCTACTTATATTGTTCTCATTTATCAGAATCAAAGTAGATTTGTGATTATTGGATCCTCGCAGACTTCAGAGAATCGGCTTTTGGGAGTGGGAGCCCCACACAGGTCTTAAGTGGCCTCTGAATTGAAAAACCTAATGTGTTGGAAGTGGACTCAAACGTGAACGGGGTCAATAAATCCTTCTGTCAAAGCCCTTAAGCAGCAGGGAAAACAAAAGCAAAAATGAGGCCATTTTTATAGCTTGGTACATCTTAATGGACATTAAATCATGTCAAATTGCGAAATGTTTTGCAGAACAGTAGAGACCAGGGAGCAACCAAATCCATCTCACAGCTGAAAGGATGCAAAGGTAATTATTTAGTCTCATGTCAACACAGCCAACCAACCAATATTAAGCCACTGGTAGTGAAAGGCTATCAGGCATTGAGAAAAAATCGAGGAGGGACAGAGGGACTCAAGGAAATTGAATGTTGATGCTGGGCACATGTGTTTTTAACACTAAATTGAATATTCCTTGACTGCACTGTGGAGGGGCGGAACGGTGGTGCAGGTGTATAGTATTGTCCTCACAGTTCGGAGGACACGGGTTCAATCCCGGTCCTCCCTGTGTGGAGTTTGAATGTTTTCCCCGTGCCTGCGTGGGTTTTATTTGGGCACTCCGTTTTCCTCCCACATCCCAAAAAGATGCAACATTAATTGGCAACTCTAAATTGTCCCTAGGTGTGATTGTGAGTCCGGCTGTTGTCTGTCTCCATGTGCCCTGCGATTGGCTGGCAACCAGTTCAGGGTGTACCCTGCCTCCTCCCCGTTGACAGTTGGGATAGGCTCCAGCACTCCCCGCGACCCTCGTGAAGATAAGCGGAAAAGAAAATGGATGAATGGATGGATGCACTGCGGAGGGGCGGCACGGTGCTGCAGCTGTAAATAAAGCATTGGCCTCACAGTTCTGAGGACCCAGGTTCAATCCCGGTCCTCCCTGTGTGGAGTTAGTATGTTCTCCCCGTGCCTGCATGTGTTTTCTCGGGTAGTTCGGTTTCCTCCCACATCCCCAAAACATGCATTCATTGGAGACTTTAACCTTCTATATGGATGCACTGTGGAAGTCCAGGTCTTCTCATTATACGTGATGACACACATTCACACCGATGGGCAATTTAGAGTCCTCAATTAGCCTGTCCTGCATGTTTTGGGGATCTGGGTGGAAAACCGGAGTGCTCAGAGAAAACCCAGGCAGGTATAACCAGGTCAATCTGTGCGGTTAATAAAGTTTACATGTAATTACACAAAATCTGTTACTGCCTAAAGAGAAAAGGCCTCCCAATCCAGTGTAAACTGTATATCTGTGTCTTGGTACTCCTCATCTGTAATTTCTTCTTTGGTACTCCCAACTATAAATTGTACAATCTTCTTTCTAAAAAATGTATTTTTAACATCTGAAGATCATTGTTTTGATACTCTGACAAGACAAACTGACTGCTAGGTTGCCGACGATATAATCATCTGCTTTTTCTTTGTGTCGGGGCTCCAGTGGACAGCCCAATTTATACTGAAGTTTTCCTGTTTATTTTATCAGAATAAAAGGAGATCGTCGAAAAAAAAAAAGTTCCCCGTGTCACAGCATTATTCAAACTGAAACAGCGCAGATCACCGGTCACACAGGCGTAGAAAGAAAATACAAACAGCACACGGGCGGGGCCGGGTTTTGAAACCTCGAGCCTCAGAACTGTGAGGCAGATGTGCTGGGCGGTCGTCCATTGTGCTGCAGACTTCCTTTCAGTCAATTTCTGACAAATAAACAAAGTATATACACCGTGTACCTTTTTTTTTTCTCCCACAGGCCGTCGTCACAGATTGTGTACTGTACAGTAGAACGACGATTGTCTTCCCATGACCATAATGAGCCAATCAAACAATTTGTTTATTGCAAGAGATTTACTGGATTAGTAAAACATTTAGCTTGTTCAAAAGTGCACAAAGTAGACTGAAATTTCTTCATTCTTCCAGAAGCCAGTAAAATCATTATGTCTCCTACTATGTTGTGAGACTGTGGCTTTTATTACATAAAACGCTGGAACAAGAGAAACATGAATCTTTTGACCCAACAGTCTACTTTCACACTGCAGTTTAGGATGCCCAATGCAGATTTTTTTTTTTTGTTGCATTCCATATTGATATGCAATCGTTAACAACACGAACACAAATTGGATGTGTACGGAGGGGAATTGAAGATTTTTATTATCCTGATTCGATTTTCAACACTGCTTAACAATTAGATTCTTTGTCGATTCTCAATTAGTAGTTTGGGGAAAACCTTCATCTGGGTGACTTTAAATTGCTAAAAAAATTGTTAATTTAATAAAATAAAAACATGCTCACAGGATACTGTTTTATATAGCACTCATACAAGCATAAATTTGCCTCTACCGAGTGCTTCCTGGAAGAATTTTGACAGAGCAGTGCAAAGAATAATCAGGAGAGCTGTCCAAGAGCCAAATACCACCTGTGGAGAGCTTAAAAAAGATCTGGAATTAGCAGGTACTGATGTCACAAGGAAAAGGAGTCATGTACTCCATCGCCATGGCATGTATGCATGGGAACAATGCAAGTCCCCATTGGTGAAAAAACAAAAGCAAACCGACAACTGTTCTACAACTCAAAGACCGGGGTTCAAATCCCATCCCCACCTGTGTGGAGTTTGCAACGTTCTCCCCGTGACGGCGTGGGTTTTCTCCCACATCCCAAAAACATGCATTCATTGGAGACTCTAACCTTCTCACCCTTGTGAGGATAAGTGGCTCAGAAAATGGATGGATGGGTGTTCTACAACTTTAATCTGCTCTACGTTTTGCTTCTTAATGTCTTCAAGTGTTTGCAAGACTTGATGCATAACGGGGGGTGGGGGGGGGGGGTGGATCTCTCCAAATGCATTCTCTTCACCTCTAACAGTCTCTCAGCAGCAAGTCAATTACTCTGGGCACTAATGGGGTTTGAACGAGCCGTAGATAACACACACTTAAATTTGTAGCCTCAAAGCTTGTGTCACTAGGTGTGTGTGTGTGTTTGTCATATATATATGTGTTACATCATGCACAGGTGCTTATTATGACTCTGAACAGTTGGAGCCTTGGCCATCTTGACTAGTCTATCTTTCGAAATCTATTAGATTCACGCTTACGTGATGTGATCCAAGAAGTGTTAAAAAAAATGAGAAGTTGAAAAATTGGGGCTGGCATTTTACCATGGATACAGTACCAGGAAGAAGAAAAACTAGGAATCTTGCTCAGGTATAAAATGAGAATCTTGAAAAATGTTACATTAATAAAAAAAAAGATACATTTTGAAGAACAAGAACTTTTTTGTAAACTACTCTAAACTGAACCATAATTAGTCGGAAGTCACTGATGGTGTAGTGGTACACTCTCCTGACTTTGGCAGGGGAAGCACGAGTTCGGTTTCCAGTCAGTGAGGGTGTGAATGTGAGGGTGAATTGTTGTCCGTGTCTATATGTGGCCTACGACTGGCAGGCGACCTGTTCAGGGTGTAGTCTGCCTTTCGCTTAAAGTCAAGTGGGATTGGATCTAGCGTGAGGATAGGCAGTGTTGAAAATCGAAAAGGATCTGTACTTCAGACCTCCTCTTTGCCAGATTTGAGATACAATAGCATTGCCTGATACTGTGTTTGTTATCTGACCTCTTTGCAAAGATAATCCACGTCATTATTCTTTATTTTTTTGACCAAGTATTTTTATGGAACACCAGCCTTGGGCTTTTAGCATCAATTTATACCCTGAGAGGGCAGCTACTGATATTTCATGGATGTTGTCTCGGTGTAGAGTGTTTTACAGGGATCGGGCAGACAGGAATCTGATCCATCATGGCAGACCCACCTCTGAGTCATTGTCAGGATGTTTGTTTTCCTGAGAAGTCTTTGCAGATACTAATGGCTGACTACAAGAGCTTTGTCATCTGAATGCTGCTAACCTGATGCTTTGAACTCGTTTTAAATTGTCAAATCTCTCGTCATAAATTGTACCGCTGGTTTCAAGGTTTACTATTCACATGTTTTTTTTACGATGTGGTAGGAACCAGGCAATTTCATCTCCTCTCTTCCAGGAAGGTACAGTCAAGTGAACCGCAACCAAATCTCAAACATGTTGTGCTTCATGTAAGATATTTAGATAACAATTTATTTCCTTTTATAATCTTGATTTCAAAGGTGGTGGGGGGGTTGTGTCATTTTTAGAGACAATATACTAAGCCACCAACTGTCAATTGGGGCTTTCCCATTATTTGAATATGTGTCATTAAAAATGGAACTAAAACCATCTCCCTTCCTTTACACTACAATTTACAAGCCACCACAGAATTGTTTTATTGATGATTTTTATGGAATTACTTCCCGTTGTATGGAAAAAAAATCAACTGTTTGGTTATCACAGGTGACCTTAGTGTGCATGTGGATGAAGCCAATGAGAGGCAAGTTAAGGAATTCAGTGATGTCACTGAAACCTTTGGTCTCATACTGACTTGGGGCATGACTTGGGCGACCCACTGTAGACAGGGTACTCTAGATTTGCCACGTACTAAAGGTATTACTTTTTTCAAATGTCAATACTACTGATGTTGTGCTGTTTGGTTATTTTTCTGTTTTCTTTGACCTGTCTGTTCCACGCAAACCAGTGTTTGGGACAGCAGTTATTGAAGCAAGATTCATTATTTATAAAACAGGAGCAGAATTTCACAGATGCAAGCTATTGGATTTGAAATGACTCCATGTTCTAATGTAGATGATTTGAAGAAGACTTATACACTGCGTAATTCAAATGTTTTTTTATATCATTGCTCCTGTCAAAGTGAGGATGGTTACAAACAGACAAAAACTGTAAGACTCGGTCACGGCACAGAAAAGTGAGTACTGGAGAGCTGAGCAGAAATAGCACGAGTCAAATTCCCCAGTTGATTAGGAGGTTTGCTAATAAAGCTTATGTGGTCAACCAGACTTGGTGTAGACCAAGTGAGATATATTTTTTCTGAAATCATCATAAGATGCGGCAACAACTCTTGTGTCTCGTTTGTCTAAACACAAACTGTGGTCAAATGGTTGTTCAATTATTTTAACTTCTTCTTCTTTTAGCTTGTCCCGTTAGAGGTCGCCACAGCGCGTCATCTTAGATGAACGCACAGTTTTACACCGGATGCCCTTCCTGACGCAAGCCCTCTGCATTTAGCCGGGGAGAGAAGCTGACAGCACCTGGTATTCCCAGGCGATCTCCCATCCAAGTACTAACCAGGGCAAACCCGCTCAGCTTCCGAGATCTGACGTACCGGGCGTTCTCCGGGTACAATGGCCGTAAGCTTCACTTATTTGAACGTTACGTCGATTAATATGGTAATAATATTTTGTATTGTATGTTTTGATTCAAACCTATGTTAAAAATATTTTGCTTTATTAAGTTCAATAAATATTTACCTGTTTCGGTCCTCACTCTGTGAGTGTGCTTTGAATTTTGGCCTCTAGTGAAACATGGATCTTTAATAATAGCTGAAAGAGTTATGTTTGTGTTATAGACAAATGTGAAGCTTAAGGGGTACAAGTTGCTGGTTTGGTTTCACAATCAGATTGAGTTAACAAGTACTGTGATGGAGGGCATAGCCAAACGTTGACCAGGATTGGTCCGCGGCAATGCATAAAGGGATGGGAATCTTCCTTACTCCAGAATATGCCTTCCAAGGAAGAAGTAACAACTGGCTCTCGCCTTGTCATCACTTATGTTTTCTAGGTGAGGTGGTTGTGTGAAACACTGTCCAAAACTGTTATCCTTGAAGGATACGTTTGTGTGCTGTATTGATGAATGGCCGATGTACACCCGAGGAGCGGACAATACACAGCAACGGTGCTCGGTGGATGGAGCAAGTGTGGGTGTGGTGATGTGAGACGTTCATATGACTTTTTGTTCTCTGTTATGTAAGTTTATAGTACAGTATAACGTTCAGTGCTCAGCAGTAGTTAATGACTGTAAAATAGGAGTAATAAAATAAACTCCTCAGTTTAAAAGCAGAGGAATCCAATGTAGAATTGAGATGTCTTTAAAAGAGAGAACTTTCGCTTTGTGACAACATTGCTGATTTGTCAGTGACATGAGTCATTCTTTGAAGTCCTTGATTGTGTATCTGCAAAACTGGATATGTACTATACGGCTGTGATTGACTGGAAAGCACAATTGTTAGGGATGGGAAGTTGATTGTAAGAAGAACATAATGACAGCAATGTGATGTTTTGTTTGAAATTGTACAAAAGTACTTATAATAATAACGAATATGCTTTCCAGGGAAGAAGTAACAACTGGCTCTCTCCTCATTACTTCTGCTTTGCAGGGTTCCAAGAGGAGAGGTAGGAGAGGTCAGTTCAAAGCAACAACAACAAAAAAAAATATTCAACTTTGTGACGCCGGCCTCAAAACTTAAGGCCCGTAACATGTTCAACTCCAGAGGTTCTACTGTATGATATGAATGCTTGTAACGGAACAAGGGGTCTGTCATTCAATATATCTTATGTATCAACTCCATAAAGCCATAAAGGTGAGAGTGCTGATCAATAAGAATGGCAAGAGTGGGATTTATAGAAGGCAAAAGGTTAGAAACCCGAAAGCAGTTCAACCACAAATGGGTGGGTGGTAGATGTTTCTGATGAACAACAAACAGAAGGTTGAAGTACACAAACAATATGGACCCAGCTCAGAGGAGGGACCTTGGAATGTTTTGAAGGATAAAATATTCTGTTTGGATTTGTAGTTATTTTCCAATTGAATTCACAGTCAAGACCTCACTGGGTTTTCTGTGTTTTGAAATATTCAGAGAGGAAATGTTACAAAGAAGATGAGCGGTGGTCAGTCGATCGAGTAGAACCTATCCATTAATTCCTTATTCTAGGTCCTTACTGATTTTCAAAAAGCAACGTGGGTGTGCAGATGGAGAGGGAATTCTCGTGTCGGAATGGTCCTTAACACCGGAGATAGCGGAAAACTCTCTGCGTGTTTTAGGACATGTTTCCATGACAACGGTGCTGTGAAAAATTGAAACCTCAGTTTGATGTCTGTTTTATAGCTCCAAGTTGGGGCAACTTCTCCATTTTGAATTACACATGACATTTCCACAATTGCACAATTTTACTAAATGTTAATTTTTTTTTGGCTCAAACAACCACTGCATTCAATAATGGAGAGGGTTATTGTGTTTTATTTTTTCATCCCTAAACTGACATCATCTTGGGAAAAAAAAACACAACAGAAGCCAATCAAAGGTTATGATTAAAAACTATAAAAATAGGAATGTAATTCACACAGATAATGGTTTGTTGAAGGAAGTAATTATTTTCACAAATATTGGTAGTGGGCTCGGGATGTTTTTTCATGGTGATTCATATATTGTCAAATGCTGTGATTTTGAAATTGTGAGGGGTTTCCAAAACACGTTGGGTGACAACAGCTGTGAAAAGAGTTGCCTTTGGCTTGAGGCGGTTTATGGATATTGAAGTATGTCTTATGCCCATATATTGTCATGACTCCATAATTTCCTCATGTCCTCAGTGGGGCTCTGCTCTGTAGCCAGATGTGTCTTTGAGCGCATCTCTGCTAACCTTGATTAACTGCATACTGGACACTGTGTAATAATCCATTGCCAGCTACAACCGGTTGAGACAGTAACCCTTTATCTAAGTGGAAAGCCCCAATATCATGCCACAGGTTTGATACCATGGTCCGCCCTTTTGACAAGATAAAGGACGTGTGCTTTCTCTTTACCATCGCACTTGTGATCTTCTCTCTACAGCCATTGTCTGTAGCTCATAAGTGCCCGGAATATTCTGTAAGTAAATTCTTCGAATAAACTGTTCATCATCTCCAGCATTTATTTGGATAACCAACATTCTCACTATCTGAAATTAAACGAACATGCAGAGGAAAAAAGCGTCCTCCAACAATATCATCAAGTGGAATGTAGCATTGGCGGTCTCTAAGTCAAAAAGGCAGGCACGGAAGGAGTTAGATGAGGCCATGGAGATTGATTTCAGGGAGGGGAAGCACCATCAACAGTGCATATGGTGCAATGGGGCGCTGCTATCCTCAACTCAGGATGTTGTGGTTTTGACGGCGGGGACACTACAAATACTTCCAAAAACCTACCAGCCAAGTCTTATAGGTTTCTATGGGCTCATCGAGACATACACTTCAACTCTCACTGGAACGGTGTGAAGTAGCTGGGATGAGGAATCACTTTCAAATCTGAGAACATGCCCTCACCAGGAATAGGCTTACATTCACTCTCCAGGTCGATTCTGCACCGGTCGAACGTAGCGAACAAGGATTTACCCGTCGATCTGTGTCCTCAATAACTATTGTCTCAAGATGTGGGTAGCGACTAAAAGAGGAAACTCATTGATACATTGCAGTTAGAAGCTCAGTCATCTGTGAGGAGCTCAGCGTAGAGCTTCTTCTCCTTGAGGGGGAGCCTCATGAGGTGGCTTAGACATCTAGTTAGGATGCCTCTAGGATTCCTCCTCGGTGAAGCGTTCGAGCACATACAAGCAAGAGGGGGCCCAGAGGAAAACCCATGGCATGCTTCCGCTTAGCATCAAGTGGGTGTCATAATCCACATAATTGCTCCTCCCATCAGTTAATAATGATAATCGCTAGCTGAGGAGCAACAGCAAATGTACCGCACCAACTTTGAATGATCATATTTATATGTTTGGACCATATGCCGCTGAAACCTTTTTATGATGCAAAAGGCGGGTGGTTGAGAGAGAGCAAGAAGGAGAGAGAGAGAGAGAGAGAGAGAGAGAGAGAGAGAGAGCAAGAGAGAGAGAACGAGAGACAGAAAGAAAGACCGCTGGAGTTGGGAGTGTAGAGCGGATTGATGAGGAGAATACTGCGGTGTCGGAATTATCTGCCTCATACTAGCACTTCTTCAAAAGGCTGTGATAGCTTGTGAAAAACCCAACGGAAGAAATTAAGTTTTTGTTTTTTTGTTTTTAAATTGTAATTTAGCTGCTGTTCAAGGCATTGTTCCTTTCCCGCTGCGTCCCATTTTTGAAAGGTAAATGACAGTAGTGTCAGTATTTAAAATCTCGTTTGCATTCTTATTCAATATTTTGAACATTTTCATTCCAAACTGCTCTGTCTTCAGGGTGCATGAAAGAGGAGGCGAAGCAGGGGGGAAGAGTACAATTTTTTCTTTGACACAGAGGAGATTGAGAGGAATCACTGCATATGGGCTTCGACGTGAAAAGAATCCACTCCTGATGGAGTGCCTGTGAAGAAAAAAGTGACAATCTTTTTTTTTTTTTCTGAACTCTGAACAGACTTTTTGTTCGTTCAAAAAGACCCCAAGACTGTAGGGATTATTCATCATTCAGGTCAAGAGATACATGAAGATTGAGGCTCACTCACCTCACTGATTTGTAAAATGTTTTTGAGAGTCATCTTTAATCTCAACCGTGCATGAAGTCATTCCTCTGGAATTACTCAAACGCAGCCTTCAACATGTATCGTTAGGGAAATTTGGGTTCCTGTCCAAAAGATGGAAAACGTGTCCGCCATCTTCTCGCCGCCGCTGTGCGACGACTCAGTTGACTTCTACACTCTCTCCTCAGGTAACCTCACCAACCTGAACTGCACCCCTCCGTCCGAGTTCTACTTCTATGCTGACCTCTACGTCATCTTGCCCATCATCTACTCGGTCATCTGCGCCGTAGGCCTGACTGGCAACACTGCCGTCATCTACGTGATTCTCAAAGCGCCCAAGATGAAAACAGTCACCAACATGTTCATCCTCAACCTAGCCATCGCCGATGACTTGTTCACGTTGGTCCTCCCCATCAACATTGGCGAGCACCTCCTGCACTCCTGGCCATTTGGAGAGGTTTTGTGCAAAATCATTCTCAGCATCGACCACTATAACATCTTCTCCAGCATCTACTTCCTGACTGTGATGAGCGTGGACCGCTACCTGGTGGTCCTTGCCACAGTGAGGTCCAAGCGCATGCCTTACCGCACCTACCGGGCCGCCAAAATCATCTCTTTGTGCGTGTGGCTTTTAGTCATCCTCATCGTGATGCCATTCAGCATTTTTGCCGGTGTCTACATCGAACCCAACGACGGGAGGAAGAGCTGCGTGCTCAGTTTCCCTGCGCCAGAGAGCTTGTGGTTCAAAGCCAGTCGCATCTACACCCTCTTGCTGGGCTTTGCCATTCCGGTCTCCACCATTTGCATCTTGTACACCATGATGCTCTACAAGCTGAGGAACATGCACCTCAATAGCAACGCCAAGGCGCTGGACAAAGCCAAGAAGAAGGTCACCATCATGGTTTTCATCGTTTTGGCTGTCTGCTTGTTCTGCTGGACACCGTTCCACCTCAGCACCATTGTAGCCCTAACCACCGACCTGAGGACCACACCCTTGCTCATTGGAATCTCCTATTTCATCACCAGTCTTAGCTATGCCAACTCCTGCCTCAACCCATTTCTCTACGCGTTTCTAGATGATAGTTTCAGGAAGGCCTTTAAAAAAATGCTGGAATGTAGACCTGCCTGAATTGACAGGGCTTTATAAAGGTCCACAGAGAGTTTAAACGTGTACATCTGTAAAAACTACACCATTTTGTTAAAAATAAGATAAGTATTTGGTCATTGGCCATAAGGTAACAAAATTATGCCCACCACATTTTGTGCTGATTTATCAAAAGACTTGAATACAATCAGAAGAGTCAACCGATAACATTATCTCTATATTTAAAAATGTGAACATGTGGGTCTTGGTTTTAGTTTGTTGTACAGAAAAATCAACACCAATACGTGTTGTTGTACAGCCATCCATCCATTTCCTTAGCTGGTTATCCCCACAGGGGTCGCGGGGAGTGCTGGAGCCTTTCCCAGCAGTCAACGAGCAGGAGGCTACATCCTGAACGTGTCGCCAGCCAATTGCGGAGCGCATCGAGACAAACAGTCGCACTCACAATCACACCTAGGGGCAATTTAGAGTGTCCAATTAATGTTGCATGTTTTTGGGATGTGGGAGGAAACCGGAACGCCCGGAGAAAACCCACGCAGGTGCGGGGGAGAACATGCCAATTCCACACTGGCGGGTCCGGGATTGAACTTGGGACCTCAGAACTGTGAGGCCAATGCTTTCCAGCTGAGACACCGTGCCATTGTAATTTGGAATGAAAGAGAGTTCATAATTGAAACACATTTTCCACAAAGATGATTTCAGGGTTGTTTGGCTCAAACTGACACAACGTATTCAAATAAAAGTTCACGGATGAGGTCAACCTTATTCCAGCTAAACTTTTGCATAAGATGAATGGTCAGCATGATGACTGACGAATGAAATAATCCTTAATTAATCGCAGGCCACAGATGGAGAAACAACCATTCACTTGCATTCAAAGCTGCAGATAACTTAAAGCCTTCACATATCCTAACATGTTTTTGGAATATCGGCTGTAGGAAAAAAAGAAAAAAATATTGGAAGCACAGGGGGAACACAACATTTTTTTTTCGGGACAGCGCTCAGTTGACCATGAATAATTTGCTCCTAATGAGCAAAGTTCAAAACCCTTGTCTATTCCATGTTTACAAAGAAAATTGCTGGAAGTCAGTGTTAGTGTTTTTAGTGTTGTTGATGCAATGTTGTGTTTTGCAAAAATCGGATGTTTGATGTTGAATTTTTGGCCCGAGGTAATAATACAAGCATGCTTTATGATACTAACGTCTGTGTTTGTAAGCCTTTGTGGCCCCCTGGCAGCCGTAGACGCTCCTTACAACAGACTTTGGGAGTTTTTGTTTTTGCTTTTCCACGAATCACAGTAAAAAGGTTTTCTTTTATACGAACTAAATGCAATACGTGTGAACGCAATGAAATATTAAATATCCTGTGCTTCTTTATTCATCCATAGATGAACCACAGTGACGTTGTGCTCATTCAAATCCCATGCTATTGATTTCGGCTTCACATTTTTTGACTTAAAATAAAAGTTTGTGTGACTGTTAAGTAAAAAAATAATATATGGCAAAGCAAAAACAAAGCAAATTTATATATATATATATATATATATATATATATATATATATATAGTACATTGCATACACAAGGTAACTCAATGTGCTTTACGTGATTAAAAGCATTTAAAACAGGAAAAAATGAAAATGAAGTAAAAAAGAAAATAAAAGTATTAAGTATAAAACATGTATTTAATCACAAGTTGTAATTTTTATCAGAAATCCTCTTGTATATCTTATTGTAAATTTTTATACTTTTTTTTAAATCAACACATTGCTGTTTCTCCTCCGGCAGATGCAACCAGCTCTGCCTAATTTCATATTTGAACACATTTCTCAAGCAAATTGGGGGAAGCCCTATGTTTGAAAGACAGGAATAAACCATAGATGTTTCCTTTGTAGCTGTAGTAAATTTGCACGAACATTACAAAAAGTAGCAAAACATTTGCCTTTTACTTTGCGGCTTTTGATCGAGGCCCTACTTTTTATTTTTTCCCCTACAAATTGTTTTCAGTTGTGAAAAGTGTATGATTACGACAACCTTACTGTTGTATTGTGATAAGCAGGTCCAAAAGTTTACATGTGATCCTTTTTGGGTGTTTCTTCTCTCTCTCTCCTCTTTTTTTTTTAAGTAATTCAACATTTATTCTGAGTATCTTGGCACATACTAATCATTTAAAGCTTCTGTGGTGTTTCAATTGAAAGATTCCAAGCATTCATCCATTTTCCATACCTCTGTTGAACTTTACCAGCCAATTCCAGAGAGGACAAATTAATCAATATTTGTGGACGTTTTTAATTTGATGCCATCATGCGGCCATTTTCCAAGATTCTCCTTTTTCAGGCTTCGTCCTGCAATGGGTATGTCTCCGCTGTGAACATGAATGGAAATATTACTTATATTGATTGTATAGACACAATAAATGTGATTTGGGTCCCAGTGTTGTGTAAGTGCACCTGACTGTTTCATTATTTGATGTGTCATCTGTGTAGCGACCGATACCGACCGTTCCTAATTCGGCCTGCAGTGTATTTATATTGACAGGCAGGACTGGTGCAGACATTGCACGTATGTCATTGTTCGTCATTTGGTGACAAAAAAAAGAAGTCTGTTCCCCAGGGGGATGCTTGGGTCATTCCCAAGGTCATGTTCATCAGCACTGAGCTGCACGGCAGCAGAATGAATTAGTGACCTGCCAGCAAAAGGTCGCAGATTGAATCCCATCGAGCGCCTGCTGCTTCTACTCTTTGTGAATGAATCACACAATAAAAAAAAGTGCTTGCTCTTTGCTTCACTGACTTTGTAACAAATCACAGCCGAATCCACACCTATTGGCAATTTTGTTTTTTAATACACATAACATGTTTTGGGAATGCTGGAGGAAGCTAGAGAATATAGAGAAA
This sequence comes from Syngnathoides biaculeatus, assembly GCF_019802595.1. NCBI lineage: Eukaryota > Metazoa > Chordata > Actinopteri > Syngnathiformes > Syngnathidae > Syngnathoides > Syngnathoides biaculeatus. The sequence continues at coordinate 21,315,417 of NC_084641.1, forward strand.
ACCCACGCAGGGACAGGAGAACATGCAAACGCCACTGTGGAGGGCAGGTTTGAACCCCAACCTAAGAACTGTAAGGCGCGTATGCTACAAGACCATCCATCCATCCATCCATCCATCCATCCATCCATCCATCCATTTTCTTTGCCGCTTATCCTCACAAGGGTCACGGAGAGTGGTGGAGCCTATTTCAGCTGTCAATGGGCAGGAGGCGGGGCACACCCTTAATTGGTTGCCAGCCAATCGCAGGGCACATCGAGACAATAAGCCACACCCACAATGACACCTAGGGGCAATTTAGAGTGTCCAATTATTATTTCATGTTTTGGGGATGTGGGAGGAAAACGGAGTGCCCGGAGAAAACCCACGCAGGCACGGGGAGAGCATCCAAACTCCACACAGGCGGGTCCGGGATTGAACCCGAGACCTCAGAACTGTGAGGCCAACGCTTTCCAGCTGAGATTATGATATCAGCTCAACAAACCAACAAATTCTTTTCTATCGGTTCAAGTAAATGTGGGTGTTACCCTTATTGGTCACTAACAACACTAACTATTTATGTTTCTAAAGAAAATAAAAATGAATCTAATGAAAATGAAACTAGCAACTGCACATGTTTATCAATCTATTTTTTAACAATCGGCAAATTACTACTCGGCTTTAGAATGCCCCTTTTTTGTGGGCAAAATCGATTGACAGTCATAAATCATATTTCGTAGCTGTCGAGTGGAATCCTCTCAATATGGGAGCAATTTAATGTGGCGAAAAGTTGCTAATTTATTTGGGTATAATAGATTAAAATGGCACAAACACAGCAGGCGATTAACACATACTGGCAAAAACTCTTTGGTACCTAAAATAAAGATGATTAGGTCAATTGTTCTGATATTTGGAGAGATGTATGTGGGGGAAAAAATAGGGACATCTTCAGACACTTTGGTGACAATGGGTTGCATTTTAGGGACATGAAGCAACATAACATTTTGAGTAGTGCCTGTCAAAGTTTGTGCCCATCACACAATCCCTTCGTTCATCCTTCATAACACCTTCATCATCCAATGAAACTCTTTTGAAACGTCTTGGAGACATTTTGCTATGCAAACTTGGGCTGATAGAGAAATGAATCTGCAAGAATAACCTTGTGGGATGAGGTGGCTGTCTTCATTCCTCATGGATGCATTTCAACGTTTTTTTTTTTTTTTTTTTTTTTAAAGAGACAAGCCTTCCAACATGTTTGACAATCATTGTTTTCACCACGGAATATATCGGAGTTCTCAACATGTCCTGCACTTTGTGTCAGGATGTGAAAATGAGTTTAGAAATGAGTTATTGTTTCATTTTAATATACATACCTTGCCTTTGATGGGAATGTCATCTTCCCTAAAATGGTCGCTATGTCAGTTAACTGGATCATTTGAATTATATTGTACTCTCTCAATTGCCCGTGGGTGTGATTGTGAGTGCGTTTGGTTGTTTGTTTCTGTGTGCCCCGCGACCGGCTGCCAACCCAAAGATAGCTGGGATAGGCTCCAGCACTCCGGTGATCCTTGTGAGGATAAGCAGCTCAGAAAATTGGATGATCCATCTATCTTCTGTGAAGTTGTACAGACAGTTTTAACATTTAATATATGACAAAATGTTGTTGTTGTATTAACTCCAAACTTCCCCTTTGAAGATGTTGAAAAAATTGTTTACTTGTACTTAATTACAGCGTTTGAGTGTATTGTCCGTAATTCTTCATTATTGTGTTATTTTGACAAAAGCCCACCACGGGCAGGCAGTACGGTGGATCAGCTGGTAAAGCGTTGGCCTTACAGTTCTGAGGACCCAGGTTTGATCCCAACCCCGCCTGTGTGGAGTTTGCATGTTCTCCCCCGTGCCTGAGTGGGTTTTCCCCGGGCACTCCGGTTTCCTCCCACATCCCACAAACATGCAACATTAATTGGACACTCTAAATTGCCCCTAGGTGGGATTGTGAGTGGAGCTGTGTGTCTCCATGTGCCCTGCGATTGGGTGGCGGTGTTCCCCACCTCCTGCCCATTGACCGGGAGGATAGGCTCCAGCGCTCCCGGTGACCCTCGTGAGGATAAGCAGCAAAGAAAATGGATGGATGGACACCACAAGCATTTTAATAGGACACCCGATGGCGCTCATTGAGATGACGCATGGGTAATGTGTGTACTTTCATTTAATGTTTTACATAGATAGATAGATAGATAGATAGATAGATAGATAGATAGATGATAGATAGATAGATAGATAGATAGATAGATAGATAGATAGATAGATAGATAGATAGATAGATAGATAGATAGATAGATAGATAGATAGATAGATAGATAGATAGATAGATAGATGCACCCATACTGAAAATAGAAAGGGAGATATAATGCATTTTGACCACTTAGGGGCGCTGATACCAAAGACTTGAGACGGCTGGGTGAAATAATGGCTGCCTGCTGAAGTCATCGTCTTTGTGTCAAGGTTTTATTACACGTTTACATCAACATGACATCGCCACTTCAAATATTTAATGCTAATGTGTGGTCATTTTAGTCTTAAAATTCATTTTCAGCTCAATTAAGAAAGTCGTATGGTTTCATTATAATTAGCACTGAACAAATGAGGGAGCATAGTGAGCTGTGGTAACGAAGCACGGCTCACTCTTATAAGGTTTGGCGTTAGAATTCTGGCTCGGGCGTTCCTGAGTGGCGTATCCATGCTGTACCTGTGCTTGTGTGGATTTTCTCCATATACTCAAGCTTCCTCCAACATTCAATTAAAATCTCTAAATTGTGAGTGTGGATGTTTTTCTATCCAACCACCTATTTTCTTAGCTGCTTATCCTCACGAGAGTTGCGGGAGTGCTAGGGCTGCTTCCACCTGTCATCGGGCTGGAGGCAGGTTAGACCCTGAACTGGTTGCCAGCCAATCGCAGGGCACATAAAGACAAATAACAGTAGCATTGTAAAGAAATCCCTTGCACTCACAGGGAGAACTTGTAAACTCCACACAGGCGGTTCAAGGATTGAACCTGGGTCCTCAGAACTGTGCGGCAAAGGCTCTACAGCCTTTAAAAAAAAAAAAAAAAAAAAAATATATATATATATATATATATATATATATTTATATATATATGGAGAGAGAGAGAGGAGAGATTTCATTTTTACAGCGAGTATCATAAAAGATCCAGAAATAAAGTCAAAAAATATTCACTCTTTTCCCCTTGAAAATAATTCCCTTGGCATGTAATGCACTTTCCCAGCTTTCCTTGTCCACGGCCATCTCGATCTTGTCAAGGCACGCTCTTTATTCCATTTTTTAAATTCTCGATCAATTATCCGCATCTGGGTCTCGGAGGTTCTGGAGCATATCCCATCTTATTCCAGCCGAGTGGTGGGATTCCACCCTGGATTTGTCACCGGCAAATTCTCGTAACTGGCACGCAAGCGTGTTCTCACTTTTGATTTCACTTCCATCTTTACATTAAGACTCATTGCGGTGGTATTTGTCACTATTCTCATCTAAATAGTATATTATCTATATGACATCAATTGATTTTTTTTATTGCTTTTTCTGGTAACCATCCTTCAATCCTTTATCTACCGCTTTTCCGGGTCAGGTCGCGAGGGAAGTAGCTTCAGCAGGGATACCCAGACTTCCCTTTCCCCAGCCACTTCTACCAGCTCATCCAGAAGGATCGCGAGGCGTTCCCAAGCCTGCCGAGAGACATAGTCTCTCCAGCGTGTCCTGGGTCATCATCGGGGTTTCTTTCCGGTGGGACATGCCCGGAACACCCCACCAGGGAGGCGACCGGGAGGCATCCGGATCAGATGCCCCAGCCGCCTCATCTGGCTCCTCTCAATGCGGAGAAGTAGCGGCTCGACACTGAGCCCTTCCCGGATGACCAAGCATCTCATCCTATCTCCAAGGCAGAGACCGGACATGGGATAAATCTATGAATATATTTCCGATTATCAAGTAGTAGGGCTGGGGGGGAAATCAGATAAGTTGGCTTGGTGGCCCCTAAAAAAATGGGTCGACGCAGACATTTTTGCCCCAACGCAATTAAAAATTCTCTTAAGTGTATTTGCGCCACAAGGAACCAATTTGATGCACCCACACACATGTTCGGTTACAATTTCGACAGAACTAGTGACTTCCAACTTTCTTGAAGAAAACTTTCAGGGCCCACTATTCAGAGATTTTGTGCATTTTTGGTAGCGAACCAGCGAATTAAATTACCAGTAATTGCAGAGGCAAACATGAAACCATCAAAAGCCAAAAAGGGTCATTTCGAACAGAACAGTATATCCATCCAGCCATCTATTTTATTAACCGCTTATCCTCACAAAAGTCGCAGGGAGTGCTGGAGCCTATCCCAGCTGTCAACGGGCAGGAGGCGGGGTACAGCCTGAACTGGTTGCCATCCAATCGCAGGGCACATGGAGACACACAACAGCCGCCTTCACAATCACACCTCGGGCAATTTAGAGTGTCCAATTGATGGTGCATGCTTTTGGGGTGTGGGAGGAAACCGGAGTGCCCGGGGAAAACTCACGCAGGCACGGGGAGAACATGCAAATTCCACACATGCAGGCCGGGATTGAACCCTGGACCCCAAAACTGTGAGTCCAACGCTTTCCAGTTGACCCACTGTGCCACCAGAACAGCATGTAATGGTTGTTATTATTATTTTTCTATGGGTGAAAAAAAATAATTTACATTGTGTAGGTGTCAGTTTAGAGGAGATAAGGGATAAGGTGTTCTCCTCACAAGGGATTTCTTCCCTCCATCTTATTTGCACGAGGGCACGGCGCACATTGTCCTTTCTGCAGCTGAGCAGCCCTCTGAAAGATGAGGAGATTAAACCGTTATCAGGTAAATGAGTTTGACCCACGCTTTGTTGATCACCCGGAGCCAAAATGGCGTCTGACTGTCTCGTCTGGGTTCCCGCCACTCTTCTCTTTTCTGTAAGTGACTTTCACAGATGATAATTAGTGGGCATAAGTGCTGCTCTCGTGAAGTCTTCCTAGCACTCTGCGGCAACCCAGGGGTCACACGGAAAAATGTATTCTGTATATCGAGCAAGAACATCCAAACATGGCTACCTGTGTTTCCATCACATGGCTGTGTTTTCATCTATGATCTGAGTGGGGTTTGAAAATAGAATAAATACAATTGTGGACAGCCAAACGCTTGTCTGGATATAGAACAGGAGGTTCCAACTGTACAATTATGTTTTAGCACAATTTGCTGCTTTCTGTGATTTCATTTATTCAATGTCCCTTTTTTGGGGGGTGGTTGTTTTGCTTTTGTAAATTTACTAAGAAACTGAAAGTAACACGGACACAAAATACAAGTAAACAATTAACGCGAAAGAAGAAAAAAACCCATTAAAAACACAGTCATTGTGTAATGATTAAAAAACAGCTTCCACGTGAATATTAATAACATGTCGGTGCTATGCTCTGTAGAATTACAGACATTTTAAGTGGGGAGAAAAGTACTCACACATCCTAATTAAGTAGAAGTAAGCAAAAATAGAGGTACTTATTCAATTTATTTAAGTAAAAGTTAAAAAAGTAGACTTTAAAATGGACATAAGTGCAAAAGTACAAATAGATTTTGACAGCAAGGTATGCTGGGAAAAATGCACACCAAATAGTTTCTCTCTTATGAAGTAATAAGATATCTCACAAGCCTTGGCTCATTGCTTTATGCCCATCAATTTGTTAATGTTCCAAAGCTTTGCTGCAAGCTCAATTCTAACAGGTTAGTCAGGACAACAGATGCTGCATGATGAAAAGGTAAAAATTAAATAAAATAAGGCTAAATTAGCTCATGATAATAATAACTACACCTCAGAAATGTTTTTGAATGCCACTCTTGTGGTTTTTAGTGCTGGTTGCCATGAATCACTCCTGGGGCTCATTCATTCATTTATTTTCTGCGCCTCTTGACCTCACTCGGGTCACGGGCATGCCGGCGCCTGTTGCAGATGACTTTAGGGGAGACGCGGGATACACCCTGAACAGGTATAGACAGCCATTCGCGTGGCACGAAAAGACAAACAACCATTGACACCTTTGCACAATTTAGTCCTCAATTCACCCACCCAATATTTTTTGAGGATTTGGCAGCAAGCCAGAGCACCTGGAGAAAAAACACAGAGGGACAGGGAGACGATGCAAACTTCACACAAGAAGGCCAGAGCCCAAATTTGAACCCGCAACCTCAGAAATGTGAGGCAGACACACTAACCATTTGTCCACTGTACCACAATCTTAAACCCACAAAGGGGAAATTCAATTCACATTCATTTAATTTTACGCAGAGATCCAGCGAGCAGAAATTCAGAGGAACAAAAATACCAAGTACTGACACCTGAAAATTTGATTTCCAAAGAGTAAGAAGTGTTTGTACTTCTGTTTCATCGCACCACTGCTGCATATTTCTGCAGCAGATTTCTAGCCACGGTGAACGGATCCTTTTAATGGGAAGACGTTAGATAGGGTATACCTTGCCGGATGAAACGTTGGGCCAATGTGGATTGCAGCTTTCGTTAGACGTACTACCTGTGGACTGGATCTCGCTGAGGCGCTCTTCCCTTTCCTGACTGCGAGTGTTGACGGAGGCCACTGCTGGAAGTAGACAGCAGAGTGTGTCAAACAAGTGAAAGCCTTCATTTTTAAGACAATGAAAACATTTGACATCACGGATACAACAGTTCACTTTGTGTTTGTGAAGCGTGGACCGTCATCTAATACAAACAGCCCTTTGCACTTTTTCAAACCAGACTTTGTATTTTGACAAACTGTCATTTTGGGAAATCTTGTTATGATTCTAAGACTGTATGACACTGTCTAAATTCAACTGCATGGATAAAAGTGATTTTCCTCTGCAAAAAGGTGAAACTAATCCATTTTTCTTCATTCGTTCTTCATCTTTTCACAACAGATTCGGTAGACCATGTCAGTGCTGGGTTTCTTCTTTCATATTCATTCCATTTTGAGGTGTGACAAGGAACTTTAAGTAATCCAGATGCAGCAGCATAAACGTCACACTTGCTGTGCATTCTTGAAATGAAACCCTTTCATCACTACTTTATTTTGCTCCTTGAGTAGAATAATAAATTAAAAAAAAAAGATGGGTAAGCTCTGAAGCATAGACGTGTAGTAGGACCTTCACATTAGTCATGCTGCTAGTGGAGTAGAAAAATATTTTGATGCGATGAGAAATGTTGATGTACAACCTTGAAAGAGTAGAAACAACCCTGCAGCAAGTTCCATGATCTTTTGTTGGTAACGTGGTTACTTTCAAGAAGCTTGTCAAAGCTTCATTGCATTAATGGAACAATGTTGCCGCAAAAGTGTAAAAATGAAAAACATGACGCTAATGTTTATCATAAATATTTTTCACCTCACAGAGTACAGACAGAATGGAATATTCCAGAAAGAATACTCATATAGGTCCATATCCATCCATCTCTCTCTCATATATATGTATGTATGTATAAGGCAGCACGGTGGTAAGCGTTGGCCTCACAGTTCTGAGGTCCTGGGTTCAACCCCGGACCCGCCTGTGTGGAGTTTGTATGTTCTCCCTCTCCCTGCGTGCGTTTTCTCCGGGTACTCCGGTTTCCTCCCACATCCCAAAAACATGCAACATTAATTGGACACTCTAAATTGCCCCTAGGTGTGATTGTGAGTGCAGCTGTTTGTCTCGATGTACCCTGTGACTGGCTGGCGACCAGTTCAGGGTGTACCCTGCCTCCTGCCCGTTGACAGCTGGGATAAGCGCCGGCACTCCCCAAAACCCTTGTGAGGATAAGCGGTTACAAAAATGGATGGATGGACGGATGGACATACTGTGCTGTTCAAAATGACCCTTTTTGGCTTTTGACAGTGTCATGTTTGCCTCTCCCCTCTGACCCTATATATCCATCCATCCATCAATTTTATTTGCCGCTTATCCTAACAAGGGTCGCGGGGAGTGCTGGAGTCTATCCCAGCTGTCAACGGGTAGGAGGTGGGGTACACCCTGAACTGGTCGCCAGCCAATCGCAGGACACATAGAGACAAACAGCCACACTCACAATCACCCCTAGGGGCAATTTACAGTGTCCAATTAATGTTGCGTGTTGTTGGGATGTGGGAGGAAACCGGAGTGCCCACCCAGAGAAATCATATATATGTGTCCTGGCCATACCAGTACACAATCAATGTGTGCGTGTGTGTGTGTGTATGTGTGTGTGCGTGGTATTTTGTCACTGTCCAATGATACCCAAGAATTTCCAATTCACTTTATATAGCAAGGAGCACAATATTTTAGTCGGAAATAAAAACACACCAGAAACAACTGCAGCTTTAGTAGCACACAAGTAAATTTATCATTTCTCATCCATTAGTGTACATTCTGTTTTTAAAATGTTGGTAAGGGGCAGTTACAAGTGATATTCTTCAGCTGGAAGCGGGGCACAAGGACATATTCACACAAAGCTCATGAAGCATTCAATTAGGATTATTTACAGCTGACAGCAGGTAATTTTCCAATTAGCAATTCTTATACTAAAGTCAAGTGTTTCATACTGTGTTGGCAGATTTATGTTTTATATACACACTGTATTGTATATCAAATATTAGTTCTATTAATTCTCCCTTCAACTTTCACAGGTTTTGATCTGTTGTGGCTTCCTGCTCTCAAGTCATGCTGCCTGTAACACTTGTGACAAGATAACCCTCAGATGATGTTGTTCCTACTGTTTCTGTTTGTGTAATACTTGGTGCAGCTGGGCATAGATAACTGTTTTGTTTTGTCTCTCTGTCCCTCTCTATCCTCTCTTTGCAAAGACGTTTCTTTCTTTTTGTAATAAAAATCTCCAAAGAAATGATTGCTTACTTACTCGTGCTGTTTTTCCCGAAACACTTTGACTGCAGTATGATGAACAACAAACTAGCAATCTAATGTAAATGAACAAAATGAAAATCTTGAATAAAAAACAACAACATTAAATGATGTTTTCTTTTGTCATGAACATGAACTCCAAAAATATACTCAAGATATTAAGTATAAAGGACATGGTTTATACAACACGCAGAAATGTGAAATATTTCCATCCCAAGAGTTATTCTGGGCAGCATGGTGAATTAGCTGGTAAAGCGTTGGCCTCACAGTTCTGAGGACCCAGGTTCGATCCCAGCGCCGCATGTGTGGAGGTTTGCATGTTCTCCCCATGCCTGCGTGGGTTTTCCCCGGGCACTCCGGTTTCCTCCCACATCCCACAAACATGCAACATTAATTGGACACTCTAAATTGCCCCTAGGTGTAATTGTAAGTGTCCCGATCTGCTCTGCGATTGGCTGACAACAGTTCAGGGTGTAATCTGCCCAGCTGGGATAGGCTACAGACCCCCTGCAGCCCGCTCGTGAGGATAAGCGGCTAAGAAAATGGATGGATGGAGTTATTCTGGATTGCACGAATTTGGCACTGAATCCGAGCACTCCAGAGCAGATGCCGCTTTCTCATGGAACTGGGAAAGGCTGCAGTTTTAGTAGCAGAGATCTCAAATTAGAGAAAAGCATAAAACCTGGCCTAGGCAGCCACCATGAGGAGGATTTAAGAAGAGATCCACTAGACCTACAGAACCACGACATGCACAACCTTGAGTCCAGAGGGGGCACTGAGAACAAAAGTGCCACTTTGTTTCTTTTATCACGTTTTTGCACTGGGTTGTGTAGCTCACCACTAGCATAATTACATGTAGCAACAGATCAAAGAGTAACATGTACATACTGTAGACATTTCTTCTAAATAGTTTTGTACAATATCATCAAACTTGTATATTTTTGTTGGTGCTACATTTAATTGTAGCTAATGAATGGAACATTTGAAGAGTTTGTTTTCAAAATGAGACATATCCGTTTTTTTTCATTTTGAGAAAAGGGCTTGGTATTGAAGTGAAAACAATAAACTAAATTTATGTTTCTGACTATTGGGGGATGGAAAGAGATGCTAAAAAGTAACTAAACACCATACTACAAAAAAATATTGGCTTTAATATTCACCGAGTTTTTTTGATGACAAATTTCATTTTTTCTCCAAAATGAGACATATCCAAACATTCTATTCTTGGCAAAGTGAGACATATCCAAATTTCGACTTCAACCTTCAGGAGCAGCTGTATTTTTTTTTTAAAAAATCAGTTGCTTTTGATAGGCAATCATGAAAACTATTTGCCTTTCAACATTTCAATCATTTTAAAATAATATTTAAGACCATGACCACCACATTTAGAGAGTTAGGTATCAGAAATAAGGGTCAGTCACCAGTCACAATTTTCACAATTAGCTCACTAATGTCAGATGTTGAAAAAGGAGATGAAAAGGTGTTTTTCAGTTATTTAGAAACTGTTTGTTTGTTCAGTATGAGGTCTTGGAAAGGCTGAGTTTACATCATTGTAATTTTGTGTATCTGTATGCGATTCTGCAATCCGACATTTGCAGGCATTGTGTCACTCAGTTGATTAATTTTGTTTACAAGTTGATGTGAGATCATTAAGAAAGTAAACTGCTTCAAACCAGTCTACCAAGGTTAATATGGGTTGCGAGGGATACCAGCAGAAAAAAAATAGGTAGTCGATCTCATACACACATCTCCAAAATGAAATCAGTTTCAAACTCACAAATTCACTGTTTGAAATCTGACTCATTGAGTCTGCTTTCTTTTGATTTTATTTATAGCTGTCGCTGTCAGGGGAAAGAACACTGCAGAATAGGATATAAGTAATAATAACAGTATTCATAATGCTCATAGACAGAAATTGAGTCTACTCCAAGGGTGTTGATTTCCTTTTAATAGCCGATAACTTTCCTCATAAAAAATGGCAAAAAAAAGATTGCATAGAATTATAAAAATTTATTCATTCATTAATGATCGTTGGAGAAATATTTTGAATAACAAAATTACTATTCAAGCATTACACAATCATAGACAAAACAGTATGTTTATTACATTCAGATACAATGGTACTTGGATGAGAACTGAAGTATTAAATTGCAATAATTTCATAAAGAATTAAAATTAAATGGGAAAAACACCCTCACAATGGGACAGCCTGCAAGTAAACAAGCACAATCACTGATTCATTTATTCGATATTATTAAACATTGATAAACAAAATACAAGACTTAGTTCAGCTTGAAAGCAAGAAACACTGCAAAGATAAAATTGACAAAAATGCATGCCAAGGATCCAAATAAAAAAAACATGGTAAAATGTATCACATGGCAAAACAATGAAAAGGTTTGCTACTGACTGTACTGGATATTTTTCAGTGTAAACAAAAACAATCTACAAAGATCAAAAGTATTTATTTTCTTTCAATTCATAAGTAGAAAAGAAACATTGCTGATTCACACATCAGTAGATTCTATTAAAAATAGAATTCATGTAAAAGAAAATCCAAATGTGATAAAAAAGGAAACAATAGGTCAACTTCACAAAGAGAAAAAATAGGGTCTACTATCATAGCAAGCGCTTCTTCTTTTCTGACCCCGTTTCCGCTGGGTTTCTTTTCCTTCCCAGCTTCATTCTCTCCGGTGTCTCGTACATAAAATCAAACTCGGCATTAGCATCTCTCACAAATGTGGGCGCAGCCATTTTGGATGATGATGTGGAAGATACCGGAACTTCCCTCTAGACGAATTCTGATTGGATGCTGCTTGCTTCAACAGCGCACGCTGATTGAACGAAATTATGTCGCATTTTGCTCTAAATAAGATCTCGATATGTCGCATTTTGAAATAAAACGCGATCTTCCTTGGCTGATATAGAACGATATGCCGCACTTTGAACAAAAATCAGAGTATCCCGATAACTACTATTCGGAGCTGGATAATTTTGGCGCGAGTTTCGTAAATCTGAAAAAAATGCCTATGTCGCGTTTTGAAAACAAACTCTTCATTTTGTTAATAAGAGGGAAGATTTACCATCTCTAAACTCAAATATGTGTATTTTATTATTAAGCATGTTTTACCATCTTTGTTTTGAAAACAACAACAACTCCACAAATTGTTCCGCCACCGCTCACTAAGTAAATAATGCTGTTTTGCCATATGGCTGCACCTCTAGCCGTACTCAAGAGAGGCGTAAGTAAGATCCCTGACAACCGTTTACACTCAGTCATACCTACAGATAATTTCTTCTACAGTTAAGCGACCGTGCATGTTTTGGGAATGCGGTAGGGAACTCGAGGAGCAAACCCACACAGACACCAGGAGAACGAGAACACGGGGAAGGGCGGATTTGAACCTTAACAATCCAAACAGTGAGCCAGATGTCCTAACCAGCTTTGTACCGTGCCTCCCAATTAGAAGCTGTCTGGATAAAATTGTAGCAAGTTAATGACAGCTGCTGACGGTCAAAGGGCAGTCTTTGAATTCTGTTTTGTGCACACTGTAAGGCAGCGCATGAGAGGGTTTTCTTTGTTGGAGGATTTGCTCCGTCACCTGCTACCGAACCTGCAAGGTAAACTAATAGCCGTCATATTTATCCTCCACTAAACAAGATCACATAATCATATTTGAAGTTTCCATGATTACACATGCCGATTCGTTCGCAGCCACATCACAAAATCCAGCCCAGATGCTCTCATGAACTGATACAAGCTGACTGAAGCGGTTCTGACTGTGACCCAGGAAGAAGGCGTGATTCATTTGTTTCTAACTCAATAAACTTGAGTGGGAGCAGGTGTGCAAGCTGGCGGCAGCATGTCGGGGGAGTATTAAGGCGCCACCCGGCTCCTCAAAGCCACCAGTGGCACCAGTTCGCCATTTCCTCTTACTTTTGCAACCACCGCCGGTTTTGGGAACAACGAACTACAGAAGAAAAAAATTGCACCAAGGAAGCATAAAAGCACTGATAAATAACTAGCAAAATGACTGTTGTCTCCAGTTTCGTGCAAACCCAGGATCACAATTAAATCCAAGAGAGCTCTCAGTCTAGTCAATGTATTTTAGGTTTGAAGAAGAAGGGTTTAAACAGCTCTTGTCGGGACACAGAACACACACCATGCTTTGAGACCGACTCTCAGTTGGTGGCGTCAACTTTCAACTCAATTCTTGTCTTGTATTAGATAAACAGTATGTAGGAGGAGACAGCTGAATAACCTTTACGCTACCTGTGAATTTCTCGAGTCCACAAATAATCATGAGTGCTCTTCCTTTGATGCGCAACTAAAAATCCTGAAAACCTACAAGGACTGGACGAAAATTTTATCTTAGCTGACAGCAAAAGCACGCAAATATATCATTTGACCTCAGCTACTTTATCCTTATACTTTGAGGATTCCAAATCTAAAGGGTTTCCATGTTAACATTTAACAGGGAAACTTGAAATTATGACTGTTATCACTTTATTGTGACTACCAAAATATTTCAATAGTATCTAAGAAATGATCGTGGTCTAATCTTATTAAAATAAATATATTTACCTTGTATGTACAATAGTTCATTTATTCACTCAGTTGTAGCCCATTCGTTCAAATCATCGCCTGCCACTGTGGAGGACCTAGCTCACAGGTGTCAAACTCGAGGGCCGGGGGCCAGATCTGGCACACCGCATGATATTTTCTGGCCCGTGAAGCCAAATCTAGAGTGTCAATTTCATTTATTCTTGTAAAAATCTGTACAAAAATTTCAAATTGTCATGCATCATATATGATAAAGTTGAGATATTACAAGCATTTTTGTGTTACCAAACAGGAATATTTGAAAAACCCATTACACAAACAAACATAAATTAATGATGTAAATACGATGAGACGATTAAATATTTGTATTGTTTCACAGTCATAATGGCCCTCTGAGGGAAACCGGAACCACAATGTGGCCCGCGAGAAAAATGAGTTTGACACCCCTAACCTAGGTTAAAAACCCCAACTGGACCATCCACGAACACCCCCGGACTCACGGCTGTGGTGTCCTTGACCAAGAAACTGATACCACAAACTGCTGCCCAGGTGCTTGAGGTGCCCCCTGTTCCAGTGTGTTCAAATAACATGGTGGATAAAATGCAGAGAACACATTATTTTTTTTCACTTTAATTCCTCCCTTTGTTGGAAATCATATTAGAAAGTCTTGAGGCTTTTTTGTTCATGGTGTACTTATCCTCATTCGTACGCTTACCATTTACGTCATCATTGTTTTGTAAGTTGTACCATTTCACTCATGGAGAAACAATGAGAGCACATGACAGAAAAAGGACAGTACAAATTATGCAGAGAGATTGCGATAATATCTGAGTCTGATTAGCATCCTCTGTAGCCCTTCGGAATCAGGAGATGAACTAAGCAACAGCATGCAAAATGTGAAAAGCTGGTGAAGTGTGATAGCCTGATGAATAAGAGCAACTGGAGGCTTCAAGTATGGCACAAAAACAAAGGTGGTCGAATGATGAAAAATACTAATTTTGTAGAAAGTAATTCACATGAAAAGGAACTCATAATGACAACAACACTGATGTAAAGGCACTTTAGATCCTCAAATCAACGGCTTAACAAACCTTGCCAAGGGACGATGAATTCATTCATCATTATTTCGATCATGACGATAAACAGTGGCCTATACACAGGAATAGGCCATGAGTCATGATGATGATCATGTCTCGAGACTTTCCTTTTGGCTTTTGCATGTTGGAATGATAAGTCTGGGCATAAATGATGTAGAAACTCCATGCGTGTATAGTCTTCAACCACTGTTGGATGTGCTGCTTCAGCAGTGATCTAATGACAATATGTAATGGGAGTATCATTCCATAGAGCACAACATTCCTCCAAGGCTCCGATTTAATCCATCAATCAATAAATTAGAACAACAAAAGTGGAGTTTCATATTTGATTGAACATCTAATGGTCAGTTTGGTGTTTATTTTATGTTTCATGGAAGATGATGAAGAGATGGATGGTGCCATTATGACTCCAGGTGTTTAAAGGACTCACAATAACTGTACTTAGGTGTGTCAGTAAAACCTCTGTGACAAAATTACCCCCCTCCCCAAAAAAAAAAAAAAAAAAAAAAAACGCAAATTCATCAAACTATTGGCATGAGCTCTGGGTACTGACTGAAAGAACAAGTTCTGGGATGCAAGCAGCCGAAATGAGTTTCCGCCGCAGGGTGTCCGAGCTCTTCCTTAGAGATAGTGTGAGAAGCTTGGTCATCCGGGAGGGGCTCAGTGTCGAGCCGCAACTCCTCCGCATTGAGAGGAGCCACATGAGGCGGCTGGGGCATCTGATCCGGATGCCTCCCTGGTGAGGTGTTCCGGGCATGTCCCACCCCAAAGAAACCCTGACGACGACCCAGGACACGCTGGAGAGACTATGTCTCTCGGCTGGCCTGGGAACGCCTCGCGATCCTTCTGGATGAGCTGGTAGAAGTGGCTGGGGAAAAGGAAGTCTGGGTATCCCTGCTGAAGCTACTTCCCCCGCGACATGACCTGGAGAAGCGGTAGAATGGATGGATGGATCATCAAACTATATCTACGAGGGGTACTAACCTGTTCTCCTCATAATGACACCTTTATTTTATGAACCGGTTGGACCAAGAGTAAGAGATTCACAAGCAACTTTCAGTCACAAATACAACAGCATGTTATTAAATGATTAGTGGACCATTGTATATATTCCTGTATTTCTATGCTGATCAACATTTTAGATGCTCTGGAACACATTGATTTCATATATAGTGAATCTTCTTGGTAGCCTTGTTGGTAGCACTTCCTCCTCATTACTCTGAGGTTCGGTTTTCGAATCTCAGATGTGGAATTTCTGGGTGTAGTCATTTGAATGTTCTTGTTGCATGAGTTTCAATCCAAAACCTGCATGTTAGGTTAATCGACTCCAAAGAGGGCTCTAAAGTGTCCGCTGGTGTGATTGTGTGTGAGAATGATTCTTATATTATCTCCCCTAATTGGCTGGTAGTCCATTGTGTTCCTCAGCCAATCATCCCTAATGAGGACAAGTGCAACAGGATATGGATGGATGGACACAACTAACAGCCTTTGCGTGTGCCAAACGTCAAAGAAATGCTAACTACAAATTGCTTAATATTAACGGTAAGATCATCAATAGATTTGCAGGGAACTTTCCCTTTTTAATAAAATGCACGGTGGCTCAGCTGGAAAGCGTTGACCTCACAGTTCTGAGGACCCGGGTTCGATCCCGGCCCCGCCTGTATGGATTTTCCATGTTCTCCGCGTGCCTGCGTGGGTTTTCTCTGCGCACTGCAGTTTCCTCCCCCATCCCAAAAATATGCATTAATTGGGCACTCTCAATTGCCCCTAGGTGTGATTGTGAGTGTGGCTGTTTGTCTCGATGTGCCGTGCAATTCACTGGCAACCAGTCCAGGGTGTACCCTGGTTCCTGCCCGTTGACAGCTGGGATAAGCCCCAGCACTCCCTGCGACCCTTGTGAGGATAAGCGGCTAGGAAATGGGATGGATGGATGGAATTTACTTGGCATTTGGCCTTCACATGATTTTTGTTTTGTTTTTAGTCCAGAATTGGTGGCAAGTAAAGAAAATACTTTAAGGCACATTTTCTGACGGATTATATGACCAAGGGACAACTAAGCCAACATAAGCAAGGTGTTTGTTATCATAATGTAGCAAGTGTTACTCGGCATACAGTGGATTAGATCATGCATACAGTAGTTGTACATTTGTAAATCTATCTGTCCAGGTATTACAAAAAGTACCCGTAAATTCCTTTTTTGACAATGGAAATGTGCCAAGCAGTGAGGAGACACAAGAGAAAAGGACAACCCTGACACTTCACAATAAAAGCCAGTGCTGTTGTCAGCTGCCTGGCCTTATCATCTTGCATTTTCTTAATCAATGCAGCTGCCTTGTAGTTTTATTTTATTTTAATGGGATTTGGTCTTTCTCTTTCAAATAAATTGCTCCTACTGGGAACACAAGAAAAGAAAGTTCAGATTGGAAGTCGCACAGACCACTCGTATACTTGCATGTGGCAACTAACAAGGTATTTGCATATAAAAGTATCAACGGGCCAATTTAGCATTGGCTGTTGTTATCCCATTTTGCACTTGGCACCTAATCCAAGGACACAGAGGGTTTCACAATGTTGTATTGCGGGTCGCAGTACAGCCAGTCAGAGCTTAATGTGTTCTGACAGGGACGAAATTGAGTCCAGTTGTATTTTACTGCTCAATATTCCAAGTTCCTATTCACCTGAGAAACCTGCAAATGTGGTTTGGATATAAGTATCAATATCCAGGTATGCTGAACAAGGATGTGACTTTGGTTATAACTCATTAAAATTCTTGCAACTTTTGCAACAAATGACGTGAATTGTACAACTGTAAATGGGAATAAAACTCATTTTGAATTAAGGAAGAAATACTGTCCATAAAATCAAAGAAGAATCCAGATTCCAAATAATGACAGAGGATGATGGGAAACTAGAAATTGGATTAAAAACACATTAAAAGGGTGTGAGTGTAGAAGTCCCCCTACAATACACTTGGGACCTTTTCTGAATTCTGAAATTTTAGAGATTGTCAGTCGTGCGCCTTTTGCACCGAACCAACAGAAACCGGGATGTTGCCATGTGACACAGCAATGAGGCAATTATGAGACAAACAGATACAGCAATTAGATGCATGACAACATCTGTGGCAGTCTCAAGTGAGACATAAAGTACAGTAACTGTATGCATTTTTTGCTAGATAATGAATAGTGGGTTTTCAACACAAAGGGCCAGGACTGGGGGACCTATATCTTATACTATGTGATTTATGGTGGCCGTTTATGCATCTTTAATTACCGTATCTAAAAGGCAGCACTGTGTGTAACAAATGTTGCCGTTATTGTGGTGAGAAGGACATTCGGAGAAACTGAGACACAATTGGAAAATGATATTCTCCACGCGTGTAAATGTCTGCGAAATGCCAGAAACAAAGATTAAAGAGAGCTATCTCTTCAGCAGAACAATTTTGGAGCTTCTGATAATCAAAACCACAAGTGTAAAACTCAAGGCCTGGGGGCGAGATTCAGCCCAACCCATCATATTATCTGGCATGTGAAAGCACATCATGTCTGTCCATGTTTCTTGTTAAATCGGTCCCAAAATGTGCATCCACATCATATTGTAGCTGTTACTTTCAGCGCACAACAACAAAGTGTTGCTTAGAAGCTGCCTGCAATACAGTGAGGAGTCGAGCCGCCGCTGCTGCTGCTGCTGCTGCTGTGCCTTTGTGTTTGAGTCCAGATTCCCTTGACGGTGATCAGCGCCCCTGCAGTCTACGTACAACAGAGGACAAAAGGGGCTCTCAGCGCAGACTGTTTCGGTGTCACTGTCGCATGTAGCAGGCAGTCGTCAATGTGGAGAGATGGAAATGATGAGAAGTGGTCCTCGTGCATCATCTTTGTGCAATTCCAACGTACTTCACTTCGGGCGTTGCTGGTGATTCATACAACACGGCAGCTATATTAATGAAGCTGCTTGTTTGGAGGACATTTCAAAAGAGAGTTCATACTAAGCACACACAAAACGAAAATGTGTAGTGTCTTCTACTTGTTTTCCTTTCGGCTTGTCCCGTGAGGCGTTCCCACAGCATGTCATCTTCTTCCATCTAAGCCTATCTCGTGCATCCTCCTCTCAAACCCCCACTCTCCTCATGTCCTCCCTCACAACCCTCCATCAACCTTTTCTTTCTTTGGTCTTCCTCTCGCTCTTTTGCCTGGCAGCTCCATCCTCAGCACCCTTCTACCAATACACTCACTTTCTCACCTCTGGACATGTCCAAACCATCGAAGTCTGCTCTCTCTCACCTTGTCTCCAAAACATCCAACTTATGGCTGTCCCTCTAATGAGCTCGTTTCTAATCCTATCCAACCTGTGCACTCCAAGCGAGAACCTCAACATCTTCATTTCTGCTACCTCCAGTTCTTCTTCCTGTTGTTTCTTCAGTGCCACCGTCTCTAATCCGAACATCATGGCCGGCCTCACCACTGTTTTATAAACTTTGCCCTTCATCCTTCTTCTGTCGCATAGAACACCAAACTGCCGCCAAACTGTTCCACCCCGCTTGGACCCGTTTCTTCACTTCTTTACCACACTCTCCATTGCTCTGGATTGTTGACCCCAAGTATTTGAAGTCATCCACCCTCGCTATCTCTTTTCCCTGGACCTTCACTCCTCCTCCTCCGCCCCTCACATTCATGCACATATATATTTTTCTAGGCATGAAACCATATTGTTGCTCGCAGATACTTCTGTCCTGAGTCTAGCCTCCACTACTCTTTCCCATAAATTCATTGTGTGGCTCATCATCTTTATTCCTCTATAGCTTCCACAGCTCTGGACATTGCCTTTGTTCTTAAAAATGGGGACGAGCACACTTTTCCGCCGTTCTTCTGGCATCTTCTCTCCTGCTAGTATTCTATTGGATAACTTGGTCAAAAACTCCACAGCCACTTCTCCAAATTGCTTCCATACCTCCATTGGTTTGTCATGAGGACCAACTGTCTTTCCATTTTTCATTCTGTTCAGTGCCTTTGTAACTTTCCCCTTACGAATCATTCCCAGTTCCTTGTCATTCACGCTTTCCTCTTCAAAAACTAAACTAAAACTAAAATGTGTAGTGTAAGGCTTGAAAATATTTATATATTTCTATACATTTGTATTTTCTTTTATAATCTGCATTGCCAGTGAGAATCTGTTCTCAATTGCCTTATCTGGATAGATTTGATAAATACATTTAAAAAAGTGTTTAAATCTTGAGATGTGGCAGCTGAATGAGAGGGGAGTCCCAACGCTAAGCAGTCATTCAGCCCAGGGGGCCCGGTCTCAGGAGCAACCACCATGAATCTTCCTGAGAACCCACCTGCCGCTGTTACTATGACTGCCAGATCTGGCAGTCATTGGCCGCACCTCTTGTATCAGTGCCCGCCTGATGGCCTGGGGATGGCGGGGCTGCCAGGCACTACTACCGAGCAGCCAAATTCTGGATTATGACAGATTGGGGAGAGCATATTGGGAGCTAATTGAGGATCTATAGGTTCTAAATTCTCCACCAAGATGTTACGTTGGATGCGATTATTGGGTTCTTGACGAATTTATGAAATTTAAGACTTGTTGAAAAAAATGTGAGTTTTGGGAGTTTGATGATGCTGCAGTCTATTTGCTCTAATTCTAGCCAAGAATGAACTTCCTCATTGTGTTGCATCTCTCTCTCTCTCTCTCTCTCTCTCTCTCTCTCTCTCTCTCTCTATCTATATATATATATATATATATATATAATATATATATATATATATATATATATATAATATATATATATATATATATATATATATATATATATATATATATATATAATATATATATCGGTGGCTCGCTGGTAAAGCGTTGGCCTCACAGTTCGGAGCTCCCGGTTTCAATCCCGGCCCCGCCTGTGTGGAGTTTACATGTTCTCCCCGCGCCTGCGTATGTTTCCTCCGGGCACCCCGGTTTCCTCCCACATCCCAAAAACATGCAACATTAATTGGATACTGTAAATTGTCCCTAGGTGTAATTGTGAGTGCGGCTGTTTGTCTTTATGTGCCCTGCGATTGGCTGGCAACCAGTTCAGCGTGTACCCCGCCTCCTGCCCCTTGACAGCTGGGATAGGCTACAGCACTCCCCGTGACCCTCGTGAGGACAAGCGGCAAAAAAAATGGTTACGTATAATAAAGTTAAATAAGTACATTTCTTTCAGCTTGTCCCATTAGGTATTGCCACAGCGAAACGCTCATGTTTGGTTGGCGCAGTTTTTACACCGAATGCCCTTCCTGGCGCAACCCCTCTCAGGGAGCGGAGGCTGCAGTGGGATATGAAGTCACAACCTCTTGGCCACCAAACCAACGCTCTAACCACTGAATTTATGGGGCCTCCTGATAATAAAGTTAAATAATAGATTTTAAAGTTTGGAGCATTCTGTCAAGAACCTCGTATGGGGGCGGACCCAAATGCAGGACTTCAAGGCAGAGGCACAGAAACGCTAGGCTAGGCGGGATCCAAAAGACATACAACAAGGGTTCGATCACTCTGAAGCAAACAAATTAACTCAACAGGACAGGATCAAACAAAAGAGCACAGAATTGCTGTGACTAGGGTTACTCTAACTTACCCGTAGAAGCGGAGAGTCCCACAGGCAGTAAATGCAGCTTACTAATGCAAGGCAATGAACTGGCAAATGCCAGTGACAAAAACTCCAACGTAAATGCCTGTCTAATTACAGTCCGAATGTGCAACAGCCGTGACCGGCTCAAAGCGGTGGCCTGGCCACGCCCCTCTTGGCAGTGGCCAAGCCTTGCTCATGACACATTTAGGTTTCCCTCCTGTTTACTTTTCTGAAGAGTGGATAAACTAATTCTATTTTTATTTTGCATAAAAATGTTATGGCAGCAGAATTTAACGTTTGAAACCATTTAAATGTGGTCTTAAATTGAATGAGTGAGAAAAAAAAGGAAAATGCAGTATGTATTTCAGAATCAGAATCAGTCTTGCTGATTGTTTGCCAAGCAAACGCTTGGCCTTCCTCCTGGTCTGCCTTCCAGTGGTCTGTGTCGTTAACGCAACATCATGTGACTGGCGCTCAATCAACGTCACACTGCCGGTGCAGGCTCGTGAAGTTGATGTGTCGGGTAATCAAGCCATTGAGTCAACCCCTCATTGGAATACAGTGTTTCCAAATGTTTCTAGCTCATAGCCTCATAAAGGGTTTTCAAAATGTGCTCGATGTTGTCTACCCCTTTAGCAACGTGCAGGCTGGACATAGACACAATGAATTAAGTAGTTTCCATACCACTCACTCACTCGACTCATTCAAGTTTGATTTAAAATCTGCTATAATAATGATAAAAATGCTCATGAAAAATAATGTCCAACTATAGTGTGTTATTGAGTGTGGTAGATTTATATTCTACAGGTTTCATGGGCTGGTAGCGATGCAAGAGAACTCAGTGGTTGAAAATGGAAGGAGAACCAGAGGATGCAGATGGAGACGGGATGACAGGGTGAATGGAGCAGAAAGGGAGCCAAGAGCAGATGACTGGATGAGGGAGAAAAGACAGATCAAGAAACGTGAGACAAGAGGAGTTTAGTGGAGCGCACCAGCCGGATCCATTTGGGACACGTATTCAGGAAGAATGCGGGGTAGGAAGGAATTTGAGAAGGAGAAAATGAAGAGAGTCAAAGAAACAGATGCAAAGAATGGGCGCTGAGAGCAGTGGGCAAATAAACTGAAAGAGTTGAATGGAATTGGGTTTGAGTCCGGGGTTTGGAAGGGGGCAAGTATTCAGTAGTACTTCTTTGTCAAAAATCTAGAAAAGTGAAAACTTGTCTGAGAGAACAGAATGGACTCTAAATGCTAAAATTTGGAAAGTCCTGACAAGAGATGCAGGGTTAAAATATATCTATTTATTAATCAACACTTAAAATGTTACATTCATATTTTATTATGTGATGGAGGAGGAAACGGGTTGGCGGAAAAAGTGAAAGAAGCAAAGTCCCTTCCATGATACAGATCGACCTGTGTGTAATGGAACATCCATCCATCCATTTTCTTTACCACTTATCCTCACAAGGTTCACTGGGAGTGCTGGAGCCTAACCCAGCTGTCAACGGGCAGAAGGCGGCGTACACCCTGAACTAGTTTTCACTCAATCGCAGGGCACATCGAGACTGACAACAGCTGCACTCACAATCACACCTAGGGGCAATTTAGAGTGTCCAATTAATGTTATGCATTTAGTGATAACATAGATGTCAAAACATGGGGGGGAAATGATTTGACATAAATCTGTGTTGCAAAGTCAAAACTGTTATAAGAATTTTTTTTCTGAATTTGAGTGTCAATTGAAAAGAGGTAATTTACATTTTATAAAATAAGTATTTGAAAAATAGACGGTCGAAATTCAGAACGTTCACATGATAGTTGAGGGACTGGATAATTAGGTCAGCAGATACCAATACAACTGTGCCTTGAGATATGAGTTCAATTCAATGCATATTTATGCTCTAAACTAAAAACAGTCATCTCAAATCATCCTTCTCCAATAAATTGAATGAAAATGTCATTAATCCATTCCAAATGCCATTTAACCCCTAGACTTTTTGGTAGGTGTTTTTCACAAAGGAAGCCAGCTCACTATAATCTTGTAAATTGTTCTTAAAAAAAAAAAAGAGTAACAAAATAACTAAATGGAATGTGATGCATCAAACAGTTTTTGCCTTCTGATCCAACGTTCCATTCATCAGTGTGCTGCTCCTTCTGGTGTACCAACCTAAAAACCTTCTTCTGCTGTTCAGTAAATTGCTGTAACATAATTTATTCTTTTAATTAGGATGAAGATTATATACCTGTGAATAATGTAATATTGTTATGTTGCTGGATCCTATGCTTTTAAATGTTCATTTCGTAAAGGTCTCTAAAAAACCAAATGTTGATGCAAAATGTGAGCATTTCAAGGAGTATCTGTATCCTTTTATGTCGGAACAGTTTTGCTGCGTCAGTCCCCCCTCACTTGTGTCACTTCTTCTTAGCTATCCTCTTTTCCTCGCATGATTTCCTGTATTTGAGTTCCACTACCAAGTCTCCTTGTGCCCTTTCCTATCAGATGACACACCAAGTACTCTCCTGGCTGTCTCTCGCATCGCGCCACTCTTTCTTTCTCACCTTCCACCATGTTTCTCTGCTCTGCCTGTCTACTTAATCTTACACACCACCCTCTTATGCTGTCAAGCTACACTCTCCCCTACCACTACTTTACAGTCAGTAACTGCCTTCAAATTAAATAGTCTGCACAAGGTTTCATCTTCCTTTGTGCTTCTACCTCTCCTCTAGTAGGCCTACCTATGTTCCTGCCTCTTCTTGAACAAAGTGTTCACTAAAGTCATTTTCATCCTCTTTGCAAAATCTACCACCGTCCGGCCCTCCGAGTTCCTTTCCTGAATGCCAAACCCAGCCATCAATTCTTCATCGCACCTGTTTCCTTCACCGATATGTCCATTACAACGCACAACCGTCTCCCTGTCTGGGATGCTCAGAACTGCTTTATCGAGTCCCTTCCAGAATTTCTCTTTCAACTCTAGGTCACATCCTACTTGGGGTGCATAGCCGCTAATCACGTTATCGAGTTTCAGCCTCATCACTCGATCTGATACTCTTTTCACCTGACATTCTTAGCCAACTCTTCAATTAAAATAAACCCCACTCCATAATATAATATTAATAATAATAATGATTTGAACCTTGCCCTGAAACCTCAAGCCTTACTGCCCCTACACCCGCTTTCTTGGACACATGATGCATCAACATTTCTCCTGCACATCATCTCAACCAACTCCGAAGGTTTTCCTCTCAGACTCCAAGCATTCATTGTCCCCATCATTCAGTTTTAGGCTCAGTGGTTTCTTTTTCTCTTTCGGCGTAAGAATCAATTTTCCACCTCTCTTTTGTCTCCCACCTACAGTTGCTGATTTTCCACCCTTGTCCTGTGGGTTAACATGCTGGTGACCGAGGCCATGACCGATCTGGTATAGAATTATTTGGATGCCCTTCCTGACACAACCCTCTGCATTTATCTAGGCTTGGGACCGGCCTACAGTTTGCAATGGCTTATGCACCCCATAAGGCTACATTATTTCATTCATAGAAATGCTCTTTTTATCTTAGTTTTCATTATTCCATTTGTTTTCGTTTAGTATAATCACCTTGCCTCAAGATGAATGTCATGCACCTTGGATATTTCACCGCAGCATCACGTTTGCATGTACTGTCAACTTTGAGCCTATTTGGTGTCCGCACACCTTTCACAAATCAGGGACCTAAGAAAAATGACAGTATGCACAAAAAAAACAGTTATGTGCTGACAAAGAATCATTTGTGCATTGTGTCGCATTGTGAAGCAAATTGCTGACATAATACATCAACCTGTTCCTGCGGCACTCATTAGCACTACTGAGGTTAAAAAAAAAAAAAAAAAAAAAAAAAAAAAACATGAGCCAGACTATGAAGGGGAAGAGACATCCTTCTGAAGGAGTTAAGGTTTTTTGTTTTTTTTTTTCTGAAAAGCATCTTTCTGAAAGGATTTCAGAATCTATTCAGATGCCCAAATTGGTTTAACCTTTGCTTTAATGAGACTGTGCTGACGTGATAAGTGCTAGTGTGTGTGTGTCATTTCACAAATCGGTAGGGAGGGCAAATTGTTCAGGAGTAAGCCAGCTTTTATGAGCAAATGATCATCCTCTTGTTTTCCACTGCTCCTCTTCATTGTGGCCAAAAAACGTTAAAAAACAAAACAAATCCCGAGCTGTTAAACTGTGGCTGAGGTCAAACATAATGGTAGCAATTTTAAAGTAGGTATATAATTAAATGTCAGCAAAGACCACAAAAATTGAGCCCAACATAATTCTGAATTGAAGATAAAATGAAAAAGAATTTCAAATCATTTGAACAAATCTTTATTTCGCCTCTCAAATGTAAGCCTAAATTAATTCTGATTTCTATGAATGCAAACCAATTGTCTTTGTGATCTATGCAAAACAAGACATTAATTGACATCAATTTGGACTGATGAACACTTGTGACTAGTTTCTGACTCGCTTTGAAAAAAAAAAAACATGCCACAGTTCTTACCCATATTTAAAGAGTACCTGGGCCCGTTTGAAAATCCTCTGTACTCCACCAAAACCACTACATGTGATATTGGGATCAGTGTTTAAGAACATTGAGAAATCAAATATGACAAGTTAAACATTGAAAATAATACAGCCGGATTAAACAAAAAGTCAAACACTCCTGCCGATTTGTTTTTATTATGAAGCAACAGGAAGTTGCACACTCTTTTCCTGTTCAATAGCTTTTTTTTTCTTTTTTTTTTTTAGCGCCGGCTTTATCAGCCTTCCCATGTTCAACTAATATGTCAAACCTTAGAAATGCTATAACGGGTTCAACAGCAATGCATCTCAAACGCAACGATGACACCTCCCCCACCACCACCACAGCTCCTGTGTATTTTACCCGCACGTGATGTCACAGTTTGCACGCCGCCATATTGCTGGTCATATCTAGCTGCTCTGCACTGCGAGTGCCGTTGAACCTGAGCAGATTTTTCAAATTTCCCGTGACCTGTTGTGCTGCTGGTTGTCACAACAGACGAGACAGATATTCAAAGAGATCATTCTATGGAATACCATCTGAAAAGACAAGAAAAGATCTATGGATTTCAGCCATTAAACATGATGGATGGTGCCCAACCGAAATACACACACGCCCGTGTAGCGATCACTTCATTTCAGGTAGGAATTATTCTTCTCAATATCAAATTACCAAGTATTTATAATGCCAAATAGGCTCATTTGAGAACAATGCAAAAAAAAAAAAAAAAACCTGTTACAGATGTTAGGTGTGGCTGCAATCGCTTTCGTGTACGTTCTGCGGAGACGACACCGTCCATGTTTTCATTTTTCAATCAAAGTTAATGAATGGGAGTTAGTGTAAAACCAGGGGTCATTTATTTAAATATTGGTATTTGTATTATATACTAGCTGAAAAGATTGATTGATTCCGGCAAAGGTCAACGTGTGGCCGAACACTTCCACATTCACGAGCCGTCAACCTGTCGTCTTTTTTTTCCCAATAGTTAATGAATGCCAGTTTGTATTAAACCAAGGTTCATTTATTTAAGTATTGATATTTATATTGAATACTCGCTGTAAAGAGCGATGGGTTCCCGCAAAGGTTAACGTGTGGCTGTACACATTTCCACGTTCACAAGCCGTCAAAACCGTCACTATGTGGCATTTATTCCTGATTGAGAACAGATCCAGCAACTAAGTATTTGTATGCATCCAGACTTTTATACGCTTTCAAACTTTTCCGTGTAAATGTCATCGACTTATTCACTAGATACATGTGTATATTCAGTTGTCCAAGACAAGCGGAAGCGAATTAAAAGTTTCAATTTCTTAACGGCAGAGACATCAACTTTGGCATTAAATACAGGTCCTCCATGCCGAGTTTATCGAATTTTTCCACCTGCCTTGGTTTATTTTCACCTTCCAAATGTCTAACGGTATCGGACAAGACGCTGGGCGTCGTGCTATAAGACATATTTTCGTGTCTTCTCCAACCGACTTAGCATTGAACAATGCTTTGTTTGACCGGCAATATGGCGACGTAAACAAAAGTCAGGCGATTTGCACAAGCTCTATACATCTACTTGTGCTGCAGCTTCTTCTGCTAATGAGCTGGGCAGCGTCAGCAGATGACTGCCTCACAGCGCCCCCAGCTGCCGAATTGCTGTTACCATAAGAACGAACACACTTAAACGAAGCAAATATGTTTTACATGTCCAGAGTCACGCAAGAGTTGAAAGAAAATGTTGTGTGTTGTGTATTGGGTGAGCCAAAAATAATTTTTATAACTGTACATGTTATTAATATCTTAGCCATTCCACTCAAAACACCATGTGCCACAATCTCCCCCACAAGTTTCAATGTCTCCCGACATTATAATTAGTAACTCACCAAGCTCGCCGTAAACATGTCTGAGTCTCCATTACTTGGCATTGTCTTGAGATCAGTGATGGCTGCCCTCGGGTCTCGTAGCTCAGCACGACAGGTGGCTGCCTGTGTCTGTGCGGGTGCGCTCGTACCAACTGAGGCGTTTGCTCTCCTGGCTCACCCCATTCAGGTGCCGCAGATGTCGCTGGGGCTGGTTCATGTTGGTCAGCTAACACATCAGCGACCCCTTTGCTCTGTAGTGGCACATCCTCTTCGTAACGTCGTGGCAAATCCTCTTCTGGAGATGGGAAACCCAACGGAGGCCCATTTATATGAAACGCTGAGTCATAATCAATCCAGTACATTCTGGACTTTCAACCTGTGCTTCTAGCCGTGAAAAAATAATAAACATTGAAATGCAGTATGAAGAAAACTTAAATAATCAGACCATATTCTTACTAACCACACATTTTTCA
The DNA here is from genome assembly GCF_019802595.1 of Syngnathoides biaculeatus. NCBI lineage: Eukaryota > Metazoa > Chordata > Actinopteri > Syngnathiformes > Syngnathidae > Syngnathoides > Syngnathoides biaculeatus. The sequence goes on from NC_084641.1 coordinate 21,343,457, forward strand.
AATGTTATATTTTATGCAGTTAATCACAGCTTTATAATTCTGTCAGTCTACCTCAGGTGCTCGGGGGAAGAGAAGCTGGCGGCGTTTCTGACCGGTGTTGAAATATGGCTTATATATGATATATATATATATAATATGGAGTTTTAATTTGCCTTTTGGAGCTACAGTGACAAACTGTGTTCACTGGCAATGATTTTGGGGCGTTCCCGAACCCACGTGGTAAAATCCTTTACACGGTTATGTCGTTTTTTGAATGCGGTGCCGGCTGAGGGATCGAAGGTCACAAGCATTCTCCAGATTCTCTAAATGTTTTGATTATATTATTCTCCGTGGATGAGGAAATCCCTCAATTCCTTGCAATTTTATTTGGGGAAATGTAAGGACTGTGTTAGCAAAATGCTGAACCTCAGCACATTTTTTTTTTGTGAACTAATGAGCGTTTTGTTTATTCTCCTTTTTTCCAAAATCACGACACTCAACTGTTTGTCAGGAATCTGTTCACCTGTGGAATTGTCCAAACAGGAGGTTTTTGAGAATTCTTGAACTTTCCCTGTTTTCTTTTTCCCCTGTCCTAGCTATTTAGGAACATGTCGCAAGAATGAAGTTCAAAATGAGAGAATATTTTTAAATAATACTTTTTTTATTTTTTTATTATAGGCAGAATGGTGGCTCATCTGGTAAAAGCATTGGCCTCACAGTTCTGAGGACCCGGGTTCGATCCTGGCCCCGCCTGTGTGGAGTTTGGCATTGGTTTTCTCCGGGCACTCGGGTTTCTTCCCACATCCCAAAAACATGCAACATCAATTGGACACTCGAGCCCCAAGTTGTGATTGTGAGCATGGCTGTTTGTCTCCATGTGCCCTGCGATTGGCTGGGAACCAGTTCAGGGTGTTCCCCGCCTCCAGCCTGTTGACAGCTGGGAGAGGCTCTAGCACTCCCCTCGAACGATAAGCGGTAAAGAAAATTGATGGATGGATTCACTTTATGGGCCTGTCCGACCTGTCAATCATTCGTACAGTGATAGCCAATCAGATAGCCACATTGTCTTAACCCTGGCCTGACAAGCCCCTCTCACCATATTGTCCCACAAGCAATGCTGGTTGTCAGTAGTGTGCACTTGGAAAAGTTAATGTTATGAACAAAATGGTCCTCAGATGCGCTTGGGGAACATCCAATTCTGTTGAAAGATATCGTGCTAGGTTACAAGGGGCCCGGTTGATTCATTTTCCAAAGCCTAAAACACAGTTGACGAAGTGTCTACGATGGATTAAGGCTCGCGGAAGACCGCACGTACAACTAAATGTGGACAATATCAACTAACACAAGGCTGTATGTTTGAAGGTAAGTGAGGGAGAAGTATCTTCTCTGAGTTTTAGTTAACTATTATCAGTGCTTTATACATTGCAGGAGAACTACGTTCACTTTTTTAGTGTATCACTGACCTGCAGAATGAAGTGTGTCATGTTTTATGGCAAAGAGTCGGGTCAGTGATACGTAAATGCGCCATTTCATGCAAGAGAAACATCTATTTGCCCATTTGTAACGCATCGGACTTTTAAGACAGAGCACTGGGTTCCATTATGAGCCAAGTCAAATGAATACACCCACTCACTTCTAAAGACTACAATGATATTACTCGTGATCTTTCCAAGTAAAAAGTACTCACCATGCTTTACGTGCACAGTACGATTCCACTATTTTATCCTGTTGGATTTCAATATGAAGTTTGTGAGACGTCCAACTTTTATGCATCGATCGCCAACGTTTCGCTCTAACTCTGACATTGCATCCTTCTCCGTCCAAAATCTTAATTCCGTGTACATATGCTTGCGTGAACTAGTTAAGACCTCTCTGTAGAGCTCTCTTGGACAAGTCTGACGCATTTGGCAAAAAACATACCCCAATATTATCTGTAATAGGTGATAGAGAATCCAGTTCAAACCTGTTATGTTCAGTCGCCCTTTTGGAAGATTGTGGGGCATAGCAACTGTAGCTAAGGGGGGCAGAGCTGAAGGTCGCCAGTCGGACAAGTCCAAATATGTCTTGTCCAAGTAGTATAACAATTGAATGAGCGTGCAAATCATTATATTGTACTTTTAACTACATTTTACACAATGTAACCAAATTCATTGGAAATCAGGTTTGTAAATTGTGTGCAATATCAATATTTCTACTCAGTACACAAAGTCAGAAATTAAACTCAAACAGATAATTTTTTTGGGGGGGAAATGTGTTTCTTTTTTTTCTTTTTTTTTTTTTTTTTTTTTGGTGTCTTGTAAGCAGTCCAGGATGGCATGGTGGAGAAAAGTGGTTAGAGTGTGGGGCTCACAGTTCTGATGACTGGGGTTCAAATCCCAGCCCCACTTGTGTGGAGTTTGCATCTTCTATGGGATAGGATAGGATAGGATAGGATAGGATAAGCAGTCCCGAAAATTGATGGATGGATGGTTGTAAACTGTCCAACGTTTTCTCAACAAGTCTGTCTTATCTGCTGTCTGAGTGATTCATCGACTTGCCATTGCTCTTGATGTGATGAAGGACAAATGTTTTAGCGGTTTGAAAGTGGGGGAAGGGGGCACACATTCACCTTCAATACCCCTCCCCAACTACGCCACTGTATCTGCCTGTGAGTATGAATTTGAGCGCATATTGGTGTGCCTTCCTTCCTGTCACCACTGAGCTAACAGGAAGTGACACATTCATGAACTCCTGTCCAATTGTTCGCTGAGATGAGCCTTGCGTGCATCTTGTCATGCCCTCCAGCACAATGTTTTGACAAGGAGGATCTGCCGGGTGACCGGTATGCACCGAGGGGACTCTGTTGACTGACGTGCGTAAACGTCAACCTCTCCCTGGGATACATTCACTATCCTCTTCCTCCTGAATCACATTAGCGTTTTTTAATGTCTTGTGAAAATGGCTTTTTGTGATTTAATAGCTGTGAATAAATGAATGAAATAAATGCTCATTGGCTTATTGATGAGTACCAATGATTATTCAATACCATTTATTCTGTTCAAGGTCACTGGGATTGAAATCTATTTCAGGAGATCTTGGGTGCTGACTTCTGTATCACCAGGAACTAGCCATCCATTTTCTGAGACACTTATCCTCACAAGGGTCGCAAGTATGCCGGAGGCTATACCAGTTAATATTGTGCGAAATATGGACTACACCCTGAAAAGATTGCCAGCCAATCACAGGGCACATAAAGACAGACAACAGTCACACTCACAATCACACATACAGGCAATTTTATAGTCTCTAATTAACCGACCATGCATGTTTTTGGGATATGGGAGGAAAGTGGGCACAGGGAGAGCATGCAAACTCCACATAGGGATTTGACCCCTGATCCTCAGAACTGTGAGGCAGATGCTCTCACCAGTCGACCACCATGCTGCAACCAGGAAATGATTTAATTAAATTCAAAATAAAACTGCAGGCAGTAAATTCTACAATACACTCAATACAAATAACATACATTACAATAAAACGTATAAACAGGTATTATCTTTTTTGAGGAAAGTGTAAAATCAGTACAAAAATAAAAGTAAAAGTAGTAAAAGTAAAATCAGGTGATATACTCTGATAACATATTAAGTCTTTTCGATATGGATGTGTGCAGGGTGTGTGCTCACTTCGTAGCTGTTTATACTTTTACCATGTCGTCTATATTCTCGTTAATTTTGCTTCTGTTACTTCTTACTCTCTGCTTTCCGTTTGACTACTTATAGGGGACATACAGTATCATGAAAACCAGACTTAAGTGTTTTTAATTACATACAACTAATTGGGTCTCTAGTGGACCTGCACATACATCAGATGTGATCTTAAAGGGACAATATGCAGTTTTTAAATAGTTGAATGAAGACTCATTTCAGTCCTCGCCATGCCCACTTCACACGTTTGCCCAGCGCAATGTTCCCAGGCTCTTTAATTTTGGGGAGCACAAAAGGACCACAAAGAGATCGGGCAGTCACAGTCACCTGGCTGCCTCGGAGTAGATCTCGGTGGACCGCAAGTGTGGACGGCCCTCTGGAATTGGCCTGGAGGAAGAAACTGCCGCGTACTGCTCACCCGCTGCTGCCTAACGATACGCCGCAGGGTTGACCACAAGCATGCAACATGACATGAATTCTTACCAATTTCATCTTGATCTTTGAATGCGCAAATCCCCACTACGACAAAATTGCGATCCATACATTATTCAAGCTGCTTATCCTCACAAGCGTCACGGGAGAGCAGGAGACTATCCCAACTAGCTTCGGGCCAAAGGCGGACTACACTCTAAACTCCTCCCCAGTCAGTCATAGGGTAGATAGACACCATCACTGAGCGGGAATCGAACCCATGCTGCCCAAACCAAAGTCAGGCGTGTGTACCATCATTGACTTGAAATGCAGATGTTTTGTGAAAATATCCTTGTCAACCTACATTCAGTTCAATACACTCCAAAAAAAAAAAAAAGTTTAATTTTCCATCTGGTGAATGTTTTTTGGGGCAAATACTCTCTCATTTTGAATTTATTGCTTTCAAAACGTTCGGGGAAAGATGTGATGGGCAATGTACGACCGGAAAAGTTAAGGAATTATCGAAAAACTTTGTTGTGGTTCTCATGAAAAATTGACATGATCTTCACGTCTTGTATAAGACCGGGTTGTTTAATGTCACAACGGTCCGTTACGCCTCGCAAAGCATAAACGCTCACCTTTCATGTCGCGCTCAATTAGTCTCCCAGAATATTTTTACCTCCGTCTCTGTGGGCCGTGTTTAGAAAACAAATTTGAATTTGCATGCTGGCATTTGGTAATTGGGTCACCCGCAGAAGCAGTATGGAGTCGAGTAGAGGTGTAATGATGAGACTTTTGAGATACACAAACACAGAGTGACAAAGCAATTATTAATGAAATGTAACTCTACAAGTTGTACAAATCTATGCATATAAAGTACATACTCTCTTTGTCTGTGTATATGTTGTCATAAAATGGCTCCGTATATTGTGTGCTAAAAGTTGGGAAGTGGAACACTTTAATCACTTATCCCAGAGCTTGTTTGGTTGCATATTACTGATGAAAATCTCAATTTTGTAGTAGGGGATTCATTTTGGTCGGATGTGGTTGATGTTTAACCCATGTGGGCACTTTGGGGCTGTGGGATCACCACCGATTCCTGGGTGGGTTGTGTCCTCTGGTCTGGTTGATACTTATGTGGGATCTTATGGGCAAACACGTGAGTGTTGCGCTGGTCGTCCCTTCACATTGTCCTGCACAGCAACTTTTTGACACCTGATAAGGAAACCCGTGAAATACTTTTCATGTTTATCACGATGACTTCCTAGACAGCCTTCTGAGGGATTAAATGGCTTGGTGCTGGGGAAGTCTCAATGGGTGTTTCTTTGATTTTAGGAACTATTGATTGTCATTTTTCTCATAAACAAAATGTCATCAAAATTATATATCCCTTACATTACTTTGCCATGTTTCTGTGAGTCAGCGCTGTGTTGCCAGGTTGGCACGCATTTTCTGTTGTGTCTCGAATTGTTGGTCTCTTTGTCTGGTGTCACCCTTCTGGTGAGTCCCTGTCTCCAGCCTCGGGCTGCATTTCCTCATAAGATGGTGGTCAAATAATGGTCTTAAATTTGAATTAAGCTGTCAAAGTTTTAAGAAATAAACTTAACGCAAGACTCTAAATAAAACCAGAGGACAAAAAGTTGGCGCTAATTACTGAATGCTTATTCAAGTAATCAAACAACCAGATCACTTCGCCTAGAGTCGATGAAAATACTGCAGAATCAGAATGAAACAGGTGTTTAAATACACTCCATCTGGGAGTTGCCCACCTTAACCTAAAACCCACCTTTTGGTCTAGATTGTCTCAATCCGAGTTTTCCCTAAAATGGGAGTTACTAATCATGACACAGCAGATTTTACCCAAAGATGTTGGTTTATAATTGTCTCTGAATCTTTCTTGATATGTTTTATCATAATCATGTCATCCAATATAAGCGCACGTATTAGTTATTTTTAATGCTATCTTCTGTTCTTTTAATACGAGGTAGCTAGATATTCCTTATTCCTTATGTCAGGGGCACGAGGCACGGGGCTGGACCCAAACGCAGGACTCCAAGTCGAGGACATAATGTTAGGCGTGGTTTTATTCAAGATGAAGTTCATACATAGTGTAGCAGTCCGACAAGGCTGAGGCACAAAGTCACTAACCAAAAGCAGGATCCAGAAACATGAAATGGGTTCTGATAACTGTGAGGCAAAACTTGAAAACATTAACAAAACTAGACTGGACTATGATGGCACAGAATCACTGTGACGAGGATAACTGAACACTACACTTACTCTCAGTGGTGGAGAATCCAACTTGCAGTGAACACAACACACTGACACAAGGCAACGAACTGGCAACGCCAGTGACAAAACTCCAAACTTAAATACATGGTCTAATTCGGGTCCACAAGGAAAACAGCTGTGGCCGGTGACAGGTGTTAGAAGTGAGTCTGCCCGAGCAGTGGCCTGGTCACGCCCCCTGTTGGCAGTGGTCCAGCCTTGCTCATGACACCTTAATCCTTGCTTCCTAATAGTGTCTGAAGTGTTAAGGTTAAGATAACCGTGTTTGGAGCATGAACATTTGAGTTTTCCACACAGACATCTCGTGCATCCTAATTTAGCCTTATTGCATGAACCGATAATAACTGCTCAGATGAAATGCATTGCATCTTCTGAGCCTTTGTGAGGATAAGCACCTCAGAAAATGGATGGATGGATAGAGGTAATTTTCTATAAACATTTTGGCCATAACCTGACTTGTTCATAAAACAGGTCATTTCCACTATGTATGTCTGTTTGCATATATGTGTGTTTTAGGGCAGCAAGTTATTTTGTTTGAGCATCGCGAGTGTGAATGAGTTTAGTGTCAAAATTTGCATTATAAACTATGAACTGAATTAGCGCTCCCATTGTTTCCCCCAGCTTCCCTTCCAATATCTAAACATGTGACTGTCTGATCTATGAAGAGAAGCTGAAGTGTGTGTGTGTGTGTGTTTGTTTGTGTTCATACAGTATTTGAATTGTATTGTTAATTTCAGTGAGTGGTGCAGCGTCACGTAATGAAGCATGCAGTCAATTGTGGCATGGTGTGTTTTTTTTTTTTATTTTGTACAGTATGTCGAGCTGAATATGGCACAAGCACAACTGGAAGTAAACAGAAACCCATCTGCACGTGCGCGCACACACATACGATGGATGAGCAATCAGCTAATGACGCTTGTGAGGGTACACAATTGGAATGGAGGAGTATGGAAGCTATGAAAAGACGGAAGGAGCGTAGTGAAGAAGGAGACGAGGTGCAACTACAAGTGAGGCGTGTCCAACATCTTGTGTTGTGTACGTCCAGCATGTTGGCTCCTGTTCAGCATGAATACGGCTGCAGCTATTGTTAGTTGTGCTGTTGTCCCAGCAAAGTCTCTGTCTTGTGTTATTAACCCGTTACTCTTTGTCTTTCTCTCTTTGACAGCAGTGCTGTCATTATGGCACTGCTACTGCTGTTGCTATGGCTGTTGTTGTCCCCGTTGTTCTCTCATCCCCCAGCATTCGCTCAGGCCCTCTATTCTGTTATATCGCTCCAACTACCCTCTGTCCCTTTATGTTGTCTCTCCTTCTCAACGCAACCGGTCGCTTGGTCGTGTGGGCTTCAGTCAGTTTTCTTTAAAGTGTGAGGAATGTGGTTCTTGACCTGTTTATGTATAAAGTGCCTTTAGATAACTTTGCTTGTGAATAAATCACATTTTCTCGACTTGTGTAGCTGAATTCAATCCGTACACTCACCCATTCATCATGCAAGGATTAAGACTTTTATGAGGATACAGATTTGGGCTCCGGTCGATCCATCTCACGAATCTACGCTCTCTACCGAAGGAAATGGATGAGCTTCTGACAAAGATCAGTCAAGACTTTAGACGTTCAGTCCCCCTATACTTTATGGAGACTTGACTTCATCTTCATCGGGCAGACTCTATCAATAGGCGAAGGGATAAGATTCCATATCAATGAAAAATGGTGTTCGAACATCACGGAGCTCAGCACACACTGGAACCCACATTTAGAGTCACCTTTTTTGAAATGTAAGCCATTCTACTCGCCTCGAGATAGTTCACGTCTATCATTCCTACCGATGCTTGCATTCTGCCCAAAGCTAATAGCTAGCGCTCATTGAACAAGTAAACGGAATCCAAAAAATAAAACCACCCAGACTCAGCCCTCATTATTCTGAGGGTTTTTAACAAAGCTAAACTCAACCCTGAACTCCCAAATTACAGGCAGCACTTTGCATATTCCACCAGGGGAAAGAACATTTTCATCCCCAGCTATACTACACTAAATAACTCAAAAGTATACCCATGAAGCAAAAATGGAACTTTAAAGCTGTCTGGCAGGGACTGGAATGTCTTTGAAAATTCAGCTGACTGTCTGGATGAATATGCGGACACTGTTTCAGTTTCTGATGGGGTGTGTATACCAACAAAGTGATTTGGTATGTTCAATAACAAAAAAACAAAAAAACAAAACTGTAAGTCACTGCCAAATCCAAGCAACTTTGCCAGGCTAAAGAGGATGGATCATTCCAGAAACGAACCATCCATTTCCAAATCGCATAATCTCACAAGGGTCACGAAATTGCTGGAGCCTATCCCAGCTATCTTGGAGCAGGAGGCGGGGTACACCCTGAACTGGTTGCCAGCCAATTACAGGGCACACTGAGACAAACAGCCACACTCACAATCACACTTAGGGGCAATTTATCTATCCATTTTCCTTAGCCGCTTATCCTCACAAGGGTCGCGGGGAGTGCTGGAGCCTATCCCAGCTGTCAACGGGCAGGAGGCGGGGTACACCCTGAACTAGTTGCCAGCCAATTGCAGGGCACACTGAGACAAACAGCCGCACTCACAATCACCCCAAGGGGCAATTTAGAGTGTCCAAATAATATTGCATTTTTTGGGATGTGGGAGGAAACTGGAGTGCACGGAGAAAACCCACGCAGGCACGGGGAGAACATGCAAATTCCACACAGGCGGGTCCGGGATTGAACCCAGGACCTCAGAACTGTCATGCTTTCCATCTGAGACACCATGCTGCCCCAGGTCATATATATATGTTTTTTTTCTCATTTGGGATCCCACCAAGGGCTTTCCCAGTTCCATGAGAAAGAGGCATCTGTTCTGGAGTGCTCTTTTCCACTCAAATCTAAGCAACTTTGTCAGGCTAAAGAGGATTGCTCATTCCAGAAACCACCCATCCATTTCCAAGTCGCCTAATCTTACAATGGTCACGAAATTGCTGCGCCTATCCCAGCTATTTTGGGGCAGGAGGCGGGGTACACCCTGAACTGGTTGCCAGCCAATTCCAGGGCACATAGAAGCCATTAACAAGTTGTACAACCAGTCACACCAACGCTTAATTGACAGTCTCTAGTTAATCTTCCAGATCCCAATTGACTATGCAATAAAGTTTGAAAAACAGTTTACCGCAAATGACATTAAATCAGTCGGCATGCATTATAATTGCTAATCAAATACAATAATACAAGCAACCAAACCCCTAAATTGAAAGGAATAAAGGACTAGCCGACGACTTGAAAACCTCCTATTGCAGATTTGGAAAGGACATTTTCACACCCCACACCCGACGAACCGCACCACCGACCAATATCACACCTCTGACTTCTGTGTTGACCATCCACGCACAGGAAGGGAGATGTTATCTTCCAACAACAAAAGATTGACAAAGTGGCAGGCCCAGACCTTGTGTCCACATCCTGTCTCAAAGTCAGTGCGGACCAGCTCGGATAAGTTTTCACACATCTTCAAAAGAACTCTCGAACTTTGCGTACTACCATCCCATTTTAAACACTCCACCATCATCCCAGAATCCTGCAATCTCGGGTTTGAATGACGACAGGCCTTTTGCGTTGACATCTGTGGTCATGAAGTACTTTGAACGCCTTGTGCTGGAGCATCTCAAGAGTGTCGCAAGTCCCCTGCTGGAACCCTTGCGGTTTGCATAGCAAGCAAACAAGTCTGCAGATAATGCAGTCAACATGGGACTGCACCTCATTCTAGAACACTTTAACACCGCTGGGACCTACGCGAAGATCCTACTCGTGAACTTCAACCCTGCAGTCAACACCATCGTCTCCTCCAAGCTTCTCTGGCTCAACGTCTCACCAGCCCTCTGCCAATGGATTTACAGCTTCCTTAAAGGCAGTACACAGCAAGTGAGGCCGGAGGACAAAACCTCACCCACATGCACCATCAGCTCCCGGGGGACCCCAAGGTTGCGCCCTTTATCCTGAAATTGCCACATTCACTGCCGTTTTTTTTTTTTTTTTTTTTAATTTCCGTTTTCCTGGCTGAATGTTGGTGGTAATGACAATCAGTTGGTTATTTCGATAGAAGAGAAACAGAAGGAGAGCACCAAATAATTGAATTGCATTGCTCTCTTCCATTCCTCCTCGTTGTTCTAATCCTGTGTGTATTTCACAAAGGCTTCAAGTACCGCAGTATTAACTAACAATAACACAAAAATACAATTGTACTAACAATGCTAACAATTTCGTTCCAACATGCTGCAACTTTTTTGTCTTGAGTTTGTTGTCACATTTCTGTTGGGCCAATTATTCATTAATCGTGCACTCACCGTAGCAGTCTCGCCACTCTGCACTATTTGCATAATGTAATGGAATATTGTTGCCCAATACTGAACACTCACGTGCTTGAGTAGCATCTGCAACATTTTCTCAATCTACTTTGTCATAGATTATTGCATTACTTGTCACTTTAAACTGCATACTTTCCTTGAAGTCACGGCAGTTTTTTGCACAATGGTCATTGTACCAGACTATTGTTCCATTAGTGAATTAAAAAAAAAAAAAACTACCGGCATTACTAGATTATGAGCAACATTTTAATGCTCAGTGACAGTTTTTTTAATGTCTTTATGTCTCAAAAGTATTCTCTGTCTCTGCCTTGTCATACTAGAGTGGCTCCACCTACCAGAGACAATTTCCTTGTGTATTTTTGACATACTTGTCAAGTAAAGATGATTCTGAAAATATTAATTATTTTTCATGTTTATGTAAAACTGGTTCCCCTCCATCTCTTTAGTGCTGTAATTTTTCCAAGAATGTTATTCTTACTTGGGGGCAAATGAAGCTGTGTCTGGATAATTATTGTTCTTGCTTGGATGTTTTTTTTTTTTTTTTTTTAATTTTGTTGTGTTTTTATGATATGATTGGTTGGGCCCAGCTTCATGACAACTGCAACTGAATTGCTTTTCTCCATCAATGTAATTTAATATGTAGGGGGGGATTCTGGTAGGGACTGTTTATTTTGAGGAAGAGATGCTGCATTTATAAGACAAAGTGTAGTTTGATTTCAGATTTGAACAGTGGCATTTTCTTAATATAATTTGAAACAGACTCACATTTTGAATTGTTAACAATAAACACTGGCAATACACAAAACGCTACTCAATGAAACAAGTCAATGAGAAGACGTAATTTCGGAAGCCGCTTATTAGTTTGAGTCTGCTGTGTTGCAAAACCACCATTTATATTATTTTGCTAAATCCCCAGATTAGTTTTTTTACTGTTAACTTAATTAAGTGTCAGAATGCAACACTTAAAACCAAATTAAAAAACCTTGGCCCAGAATAATTTAGACAAACAACACTGATGACATGATTGAATCTGCTTTAATTATTAAAGCAATAATTACTGGCAGTGGACTTTCCTTAATATTATGAATGTTTTAGGTATCGCGTTACCAAACAGCTACCCTTATGAGGTATTTATGATATGGGATTAATGACTACGTCCAAACGTGATGAAATCTTATTAGGCTGCTGCATCAGATGAAAACAACAGGAATGACGTAGTGCTTGCTATATTCTTGGCGTCTTTATCCATTAAAAGTGATAGCATCTCATTCATCGTTAATGATAAGCGTTACAGCACCAACAGCACATCAGCAAGCTATACTGTGATCCTACACCGACTGATGAGAACTGATATTTGTGACACATCTGTACTGTTTCATTGAATTGATGTTTTATAAATCCTTAATTCGACAACCATGTGCAATAGTACCACCAAAGAGGAAACGTGTAAATATGGTTATAGCAGAAAATACAACACATCTCTGTCCTTTCTGCTCACACAATATGGCAAAACAAAAACAACATGCTGACAATAATGATAATAATAATAATAATAAAAGAAAAAGAACAGACTGTACATTGTAAAGTCAGCTGTTTTTTTTTTTTTTTTTTTGGTTAAAGCAGTGGTCCCCAACCTTTTTATCACTGCAAAGCTTGACAATTTTTACCGCGCACCGGGGGTTACGTAGTTTGTTTTGAAAATTGTTTGTATTGAATATCAAATACAATAAACATCCATCCATCCATTTTCTTTTGCTGCTTATCCTCACAAGGGTTACGGGGAGTGCTGGAGGCAGGGTACACCCTGAACTGGCTGCCAGCCAATCGCAGGCCACATAGAGACAAACAGCCACACTTGCAATCACACCTATGGGCAATTTAGAATGTCCAATTAATATTGCATGATTTTGGGATGTGGGAGGAAACCGGAGTGCCCGGAGAAAACCCACCCAGGCACAGGAAGAACATGCAAACTCCACACAGACGGGTCCGGGATTGAACCTGGGACCTCAGACCTGTGAGGCCAACGCTCTACCAGCTGAAACACCGTGCCACCACAATAAACATGATAATGAATAATAAAATAAGAATATAATAATGAAATACATAAAATAAACATAAAAAATACACATGGAAAAATAAAGAACAAGAACCAGCTATTCCAAATTTATTTTTCTTTTATCTAAATTATACCTACACAACTGTTCTTTTTTTGTTTTTATTAAACGCTCCATGAATGTTATTATTCAACAGCTGAAATAAATTTGTCAGTTTGAGCCATTTCCCTCTGTTGGCGACCACAGCCCGAGCACTCTCTTAACTGGTCGCTGGAGTAACGTTTAAAACAAGCCTTCAAAATAAGATACAGATACGCCATGAAAATGAATTTCAAGTGCATGAAAATTTTAACTCACCATAACGCTAAATCAATGGGAGCCCTGAGCTTGTTTCCCTGCAACGAGATGGTAACGTAATTGGAGACAATGACACCCGAAGTGTGTTGTTTATATCCAGCCTATTACGTTGTTTTGTTTTGGTTGCTGTCACTCCAGAAAACCCTGGTTCACAGATATGTCGGAAATGAGAGATATCTTTCCAGCGGCTCTCGTAATTTAAACAATCTTGCGAGTGATTTCCCTCTGGATAACCATCTTATTTCCGTGTGTAAAAGAAGAGTCTGCGTCCATCTCTTCACAAAGCTCCTCAAAAAGGTGCGAGTTAAAAGGAGTGTTTTGATGTGGTTAATAACTTTCTTTTTCCTGTAAGTTGTAGGCTCTTCTTCAATCTCTTCACTGGGCCTTTTTCCCATTGAAAAGAAATTTTCCCAAGATGTGTTTTTTCTAGCTTGTGGGGGTAAAATTGGCGCTCAAGTGACCGAGATATAAAACAGGGAATCCGGTCATTTTTCAAAATAAAATATTTGTCAGACTCGGATAATGAATACAACGGAACTAATTATTACTTCGGTGGCCCGGTACCAATTGATCCACGGACCAGTACCGGTCCATGCCCCGATGGTTGGGGACCGCTGTCTTAAAGGCCTACAAGCTTGAATCTCCCTCTCTGTGTTCATCACTGCATTACCAGTGTTAATAATGAATAGACATTATTGTTTGAAAATTGAACTATTAAGTGGGCATACCTTCAGCAAGCCTTCCTTTCCTCACTTCTGTATTCTCTACATCACATTTCACGGAAGCGTGGGTCATTTTAGTTTACTTTCATTTTGTTAAGTCTTATAATCAGAGGTGTGGACTTGAGTCACATGACTTGGACTCAAGTCTGACTTGAGTCATGAATTTGATGGCTTTAGAGTCGACTTAATAATATGTTAAAAGACTTTCAACTCGACCTGAAGTTGAACAGCAATGACTCTTGTACACATTGACTTGAAAGACTTGAAGACTTGAAAAGACTTGCAGCTTCTTTCAGCAAAGCACTCAGAAATCAATTTTCATTAATAAGAGTAATGTTGTCAGTGTCCGTGATGATTGTCTTTGAAGGTGCAAACATTTTAATCAGCCCCCGAGTTTTATTAGAAAGGTTAAATGCACTTACCGTATTTTCTGCACTATAAGGCGCACTGCATCATAAGGCGCACCTCCAATGAATGGCCTATTTCAAAACTTTTTTTCATATATAGGGCACACCACATTATAAGGCGCATAGAATAGACACTACAGTAAAGGTTGGGGTTACGTTATGCATCCATTAGATGGAGCTGCACTAAAGGCTCAATATTGATCCATATATAAGGCACACCTGATTATAAGGCGCACTGTCAGCTTTTGAGAAAATTAAAGGGTCTTAGGTACGCCTTATAGTACGGAAAATGTGGTATTTAACAAACGTATTGTGATAAATATATGGATTTTCAAGGAGTGAACTCGAGTCCAATCAAGTAGACTGGTACCAAGGCCCAAACTGTGTGTTGAGGTGAGCCTCTACTAAATCTTGTTGGAATTTCTCAACCAGGTTTCGTAGCCAATGAGCGGACCGCAGAGGTTTCTGCCTTCAGCGGCCGGCCAGCTCTCTGGGCACCCAACCGCCTTGGCCCCTCCCACAGGTGATGAGCCCACGCGAAGCAGGTCCCATATTCCTTCTCCGGCCACTTGAGGGTAAATATGTAAGACTCACTTGTGGCTTGCAAAGCAATGACTTGGTCCCGGCTCGGTGCCATTCAAATTTTGTCACACAGTCATTCTCTCTGTGCTTCTCACTTCACCGTGGCTAAGGCAACAAACAGAGTTAAAGAAATAAATGTTAGGCAATTGACTAAATTGAATGGCTAACATATTTTACAACTGTGTGACAGTTAGTAATTACTTGATGTCAACCGGCATGCCAGAACATATTGCATTCAACCTTTAACATTGTTCATTCCTTTAACTGTTTTGATAGGCTCTGTGAAGGAAAACTAACATCTTTTTTTCCCTTTTCATCATTATTATTATTATTATTATTATTCTGTGTGTGTGTGTGTGTGTGTGTGCCTATTGCCACTGCATGACAGCAGTGCAACTGAAATGACTGAAATGTCTCCCACTCACAGTCACAACAACAGAATAACGCTTTGTCTTATGAGTCACTCTGAATGTGTCCCATACTTGTAGCCCTCCCGATGTGCAAGTTTACACTGACGCAAACAACACGACAAAAGAAAATGTCATAAAGTGCATTAAGTGCTGCAGTCATCTGCTGTCACTTACAATGAGTGACACACCAGATGCTTTGTCTGACAAATGCATCTAGCAAAACGCTGTAAATGTTTAAAAAAGAACAGGAACTTTAAAATCACCCAGAGCCAAAACTGAGTGCTTCAGAAATTTCATTGTGCCTACTTTTCATTAAGACTTTACGTTCACTGTTTTACAATTGACCAGTTTTTTTTATCTATACCAATTGGATGTCATTTTACTTTCAACTAGAAAATCCTAATTTTATTGAAACCTGCTTCCTGGTTTACCCTGTATTCCTCGAACAGTTGAATTTTCCCTTAATAACAATGTGACTGACTGTCGGTGGTGCGGTGATCAACCAGTTAGCATGTCTGGAGTGGGGTTCAAATTCCAGGCCCTTGCTCGTGTGGAGTTTGCATGTTCTCCCATTGCATGCATGAGTCTTCTCCAGGTCATCCAGTTTCCTCCCACATCTCCAAAACATGGGAACATTAACACTGATGTCAATTGCAGACTAAATTGCTTGTAGAGTGGGAGCAATTACTGCTCAGTGATGGTGTTAATTTGTCCACTGTGATTGAATGGTGACCAGTTAAGGGTGTGGTCCGCCTTTCGACCGACGTTATCTGGGATAGGCTCCGGCACTCCTGCGACCCTTGTGGGGATAAGCGGCTTGGAAAATGGGCATGGATTCAGGGTGTAACACCCCTCTTGCCTGAAGATTGCTTGGATAGACACCAGCACGCCCGTGACTCTCATGAGGATAAGTAGCAGAGAAAATGAATTAATATAATATTTCTCTGGAAATTGACAGATTAATAATGAGTTCATCCAAATTCATCTGCTCACAAGCCGCTCATTTTTTTTTTCCCTCAGGGCTCCTGGGAGCACATGTGGGTGACTCTGATGACCCCATAAGGTTAATGGCATGTATTTTTATAACTCACAACAAATGCGTTCATGCATTAACCTACACTTAGCCTTATGAGATAAAGGTCAATGTGTAAATGTATGTAAGATGGTATTTGTAATCAATCTTTTAAAGTCAAATGGAAGCACACCAGCATATCAAAGAGGATATCGAAAACTTGGACTCCTGTTTGATTACTCAATTAATAATTTTAAAACACAGGAGAGAAAAACTGAAAAAAAGTCCTCTGATCTCACTTCATCTGAAATTGTACATTGGTTGCGCATGATTGAATATGTTAAAATGACATCTCCTCAAAAACATCATTTTAATTTTCAGCATTTACAGTAGGCAGCTAAAGAATCCCATACCGGATCGGTCAACGTCCGCCCCCGGCACCGTTAACCTGCAGGGGCCGGGTGTTAAATCTGTGGAAATTCAGCAACCGTGGGTCAAAGACAAAGAAGAGGAGGAAAGCGGATTTGTCAGCAGAAGAAGTCCGAGACAAAGCGAAGTCTCCATGAAGCACAAAGCCGCAGACTGTCCAAAGTCTTTGCAGGTCTTAATCAGAAGCTGAAGTTAACCCATTTTGTTGGCTCGGGAATGTAGGTCCGCAAGATGGATCATCGGAAGCGTTAGGCGATGTCCCCTCTTTCGCAGGCGAACCTGTGTACCGGCTTGTGTCCTTCTTCGTCATGAGGCTTATAAGAGCGCCCAGACTAGCAACTCCGGAAAAAGATTCAGCGAATTGGCAAGAGTTGTCAGAAAAAAAGTCAGGAGAAGACCCTCTGATGGTTAGGAAGTCCTCTGTTGTGTACTTGAGTCCCAAGACGCCTGAAAAACACAAACAAATACAGTACCAGGGAGAACGTGCTGAAGGCTACCACACTAGTAGGCGCCACCTTGGCAATCGAGAGCAATGGTGAGTGTGGTAAGGAAGTGAAGAAACGGGTCCATGCAGGTTGGAACTGCTTGTGGAAGGTGTCTGGTGTGTTATGTGGGAGAAGAGTCTCTGCTAGGATGAAGGGTAAAGTTGATAAAACTAAGGTAAACTAACCCTAACCCATAATGTACGGATAGGAGATGGTTGCACTGAAGAGACATCAGGATGCAGAACTGGAGGTAGCAAAATGAAAATGTTGAGTTTCTCTCTAGTAGTGAGGAGGTTGGATAGGATTGCAAATGACCTCATTAGAAGGACAGCCAAAGTTGGATGTTTTGGAGACAACGTTCGAAAGAGCAGACTTCAATAGTTTGGGCATGTCCAGAGGCGGGTAGAGTGAGTATATTGGTAGAAACCTCCTGAGGATGGAGCTGCCAGGCAAAAGAGCGAGAGGAAGACCAAAGAGAAGGTTGATGGATGTGGTGGGGGAAGAAATGAGGGCAGTTGTTGTGAGAGAGGGAGATGCAGGAGATGGGGTTAGATGAAAAAAGATGACACGCTGTGGCGAAGAACCCTTATGGGACAAGCCGAAGGGAAAAGAAGATTTGGCTAGTCTACCCACCTCTGATTATAATGCTCTACAATCTCCACTTTCCAGTTAAAGGAAACTGAGAAGGTCCTCATCCTTCTTAATTGTTATTGTGTATAATCAGAGACAATTACACACGATTGTTTCAGTGTCCTTTTATAACCAATGGTTGGCTCACATTCGTAGCCGTATGTCAGTTAACAATGGCAAAACATGAGTTTAAACTTTAACAAGGAATAACAGTTTCGGGAGAGTGAAGGAGGCTGTTACTGTAATTTATTTGTTTTGAAACTTGGAAGTCAGCCAAACTGTTTTGCGGCAACCTATTACTGTAAATGTCATTAACGTTATTTGAAGCATGGTCGCTAATGGTGTACTGCAGGGGTTTAGTCGCTTGACTTCTGTACAGGTGGTCCGCGTTAGGGGCACTGCCCGATTGGTGATGGTGTGAATGTGCCTGTCTCTATATTGTACGTACCTTAAACAGGACAAGCAGTATAGGAAATAGATGGACAGATTGTAAAGGAGAATATTTAGAACGCATCTGGTGAGACTTAGAATCCATTGGTTCATTGGTCTTGAACTCTGCTAATCTGGACAAAGACATTTGGTCCCAAGCACCTTATTGTTTAACTCTTTGGTGTTTGTGTCCATTTCGAAAGACCGACTCTGAGAGGTTGAAAGAAATGGAATGGGCAGCCGATTTGAATGGACGATATGTAAGACCTTGAGTTGATTTATACAGAACGTCTGCCAACACATCTAAACACACACACAGCTCACCTTGTCATAGACGCATGACAGATGCCCCGCCCTCCTCCAGTCATCTCCTGTGTTCAAACACTCTTTGCTTGTCTCCTTCCGATCTAACTTGTCATTCCTCATCCTGATCTTCAATCTTCCCCTCACCTTCCTCCTTCTCACATGACATGTTGAATGTGATCGAAAAAGAAAAACAAGTTTTGGGTAGATTGTGTCCCAGCCAAGGTTGTCAAATGATTCCATTTGCACGTAACAATGAAACAACACCCCCACTCCACCCTGCGTCTTCTTCATCCTGAGAAAACCGGGACTTCAGTCGATCGAAAGACTCGTTTTCTCACCATGTAGCTGTATTAGACTACACATCTTCATCGTAACCTATTAGATCACTGGTTTGACCTCTATTCATTCGGATTTAATTAGTTCACATTTTTATGGCATGGAATTGGAAAGCAGGGATTAACTATAGCCATAAAACCTTTATTAACTATCGAGGAACTGATTCCAGTTCACATTTTAACAGGCTTTGTCGTTCAAGTACACAATTAAGATGACCACAATTGATGATAAACAACTGAAACGTTAAAGATTCACAAATGAAGTAAAAGTACTAAAATGAAAGTCAGTTTAGTCGTAGATGCAAGTCATGCATCGCATATTGTCGTTCTAAGACATCCAAAGTTCTGCACCATAGTGCACCAATCCAGGCAGAATGAAAATGTTCGTTAAGGGACTTAAAATCCAACAATATGTTACAGTCACTACATTCCACTTTGCATCAAAGCCAAATTCAATGTTGCAAAAAACAACTACAACATTTGTGCAGTCGTGTCAAGACAAGGTGGACACATTCGCTATTCAACGAGTGAACAACTGCCACAGTGGATCTTCTGAGATAAAAGGAGTGTCATATGTTATCCTGATCCAAACTTTCTTCTTCTGGATCCAAGGGATAAAAAAAAGAACAATAAACATATGCACAAACAAATGGTCAGCCTCCCCTCATGAAATTTGAAACAATTACTAGTATACATGTATGAACGTTTTGCAGTGGGATTAAAAATGTTATGTTTGCTTTGCTGTGGCATTGGGATCAAATCAGATGTGGAATAAAGTTTCCTTGACATTCCATAGTACAATCATTTTCATTCATTCATTTTCATTCTTCTGATTGCCTATGCTAACGGTTCATGGTTCACCACTGGTAAATTCCACAAATCACTTTTATTTTATTTCTTTGCTCAGACTCTGTTATTCACAGAAATCCACAGCTACTTCGCATTTTCTGTAACTTTGCAAGTTGTTGTACTACATCGTATCTTGTAACAACAAACAGTTACGATCAGCTTATACTGGCCCCAAAAACATCAAACGACAAAACCAATTCCAATGACTTGGGATGTTATCCATCCAGCCATCCAGTTTCTTTGCCGCTTATCCTCACAAGGAGGAGGGGTACACCCTGAACTGGTTACCAGCCAATTGCAGGGCACATTGAGACAAACAGCCACACACTCACAATCACACCTAGCGGCAATTTAGAGTATGCAATTAATGTTGCATGTTTTTGGAATGTGGGAGGAAACCGGAGTGACACGGAGGAAACCCACGCAGGCACGGGGAGAACACGCAAATGCCACACAGGCGGGGCCGGGATCGAACCCGGGACCTCAGAACTTTTAGGCCAACGCTCTGCCAGCTGACCCACCGTGCCACCCCTTGGGATGTTATGTTAAACATAAATAAAAACAATGATTTGCAAATCATGTTCGACCTATATTTAATTGAATACAGTACAAAGACTAGATAATAAGTGTTCAAACTTTATGAAGTGTACCTGAGCCCATGTGGTGAAATCCTTTACACATTGATGTCGGTTTTTGTTGCGCCTCAGGGATCGATGGTCACGGGCATTCAGTGTTGTTTTTTAGGCCTTGCCACTTACCTGCAGTGATTTCTTCAGATTTTCTGAACCTTTTGATGATATTGTGTTCAAACTAAGTCCTGCGATTGGCTCGCAACCAGCTCAGGGTGTACCCTGCCTCCTGCCCGATGACAGCTGGAATAGGCTCTTAGCACTCCTGTGACCCTCGTGAGGATAAGCAGGTCAGAAAATGGATGGATGCATGGTTCAAACTGCCCTTGGAGAACAGTTGCCCCAACGCTGAACTGGATTTGCTTCTGTAACAAAAATAGGGCTTGAACACTTTAAAAAAAGAAGAAATTTCTTTCTTGCTTTTTATCATTCCTATAATTGGGCCAATGAGTGCGGTTTTAGGTCACATTTTGCATGCAGGAGCCTGAAAGAAGCAAACAAAATCACAGTGTCAATCAGGCGCAGGAGCTACAATACATGTAAACAATTGCAGGGGTGCTTGTATTGTAGGAATCTGTTCAGATATTTGGGGTAATCTGGCCTACATTGTAGCCGGGCTCATTAAGGACGACAGCAGGCTATGTTAGCACGGGATGTGTTTTGATATTAGACTATTTCATGAGCAGTGTTTTTTTTTCCAAGATTCCACCTGAGAGTTCTGTGAAGGATTTTGTGAGACGAAAAAAACAAATTAAGACAGATAAATGAAGGATCATGCCGAGCATGAAAAATTAGCCCCTATGCTGGAAATCCCGTAATATACTCACCTCACATATCTCAGGGACCCACAATAGACACACAAAAACACGTGGTTGAGATGTCAGCTGGTACCCTCAGATTGCAGATAGCCATTCAGTCCCTGATGAAGGCCTTGCTAAATAAATTTGCCTACATGAACTATGCGATTGAGATTTACAGACATGGAATTATTATTATTACACAGTTATTTTCTAACAATTACTAACCCTCCAAGTTGACAAATGAGTCCTTCCCTTTTTCTAACAATTTTTTCACTTCTGTTCCACGTGGATTTGTCAAGCAAACCATCTCTGTCAGGTTAGTTAACAAAATAAAATACACACACACACACACACACAAACTAATACCGCCGAGGCACTCTGTGTGTGAGTTGTCAATTTACTGCTAACTGCCATTGTCTCATAGGGTTGTGTGTTGCTATGGCAACAACCGGAGACAATAATCAGGGTGAGAGAGATAAGCAGCCGAAGTGAGGTTAAACCAATAAACTTTGCCTCCCTTAGCTTTCACATGTATAGGCGGCACGGTGGTTCAGATGGAAAAGCGTTGGCCTCGCAGTTCTGAGGTCCCAGACCCGCTTGTGTGGAGTTTGCATGTTCTCCCCGTGCCTGCGTGGGTTTTCTCTGGGCACTCCGGTTTCCTCCCACATCGCAAAAATATGCATTCATTGGAGACTCTAAATTTCCCCTAGGTGTGATTGTAAGTGCGACTGTTGTCTGTCTCCATGTGCCCTGCGATAGCCTAGCAACCAGTTCAGGGAGAACCCCGCCTCCTGCCCGTTTACAGCCGGGATCGGCTCCAGCGCTCCCCGTGACCCTTGTGAGGATAAGCGGCAAAGAATATGGATGGAAATGAATTTGCTATATTTAAAAAAAAAAACCTTTTCTCACTATTTAGTAGAAGCACCATTTGAGCTAATACAGGCATGAGTCTTTTGGGGAATGATGCAACAGATTTTTCACACCTGAATTCGAGGATCATCTGCCATTCCTCCTTGCAGATCCTCTCCATGTCTGTCAGGGTGAATGGTGACCTTTTGTTGGGGAGCCATTTTCATATCCATCTAAGATATCCTCAGTTTGGTTTAAGTCTGGGCTCTGGCCGGTCCATTTAAGGACAGTCACGGAGTTGTCTGAAGTCACTCCTTCATTATTTTAGCTGTGTGCTTATGGCCATTGTCTTGTTGGAAGGTCACCAACCTTCGACACAGTCTGAATCTCCTGAGCACTCTGGAGAAGGTCTTCACCCAGCATATCCATATTCTTTCCTTCGATTGCTAGCACCCATGTCCCTGCAGCTAAAAAAACACCCCCACCCCATGATGCTGCCCCCACCATGCTTCACTGTTGGGACTTTATTGGACAGGTGATGTGTGTGCCTTGTTTTCTCCAACCATATTGCTTCGAATTAGGACTAAAAAGTTTCTTGATTTCTTTGTTGGTCCCATCAGACCAGGGAATCATATTTGGCACTAGCTTGGAATGCTTCATTTGTTTGTTTTTTTCAAACTTTATGCAGCTTCCATGTGTCTTGCATTAAAGGGATGCTTTTGTTATTTTGAAAGCAGATACACTGTTGCCTAAAATTGAGTTTATTCCCTTGTAGTCAGCCAATCTGACCCATGTTTGTTAAGTCTTTGCCTCCCTTTTAAACACCTGTGTTACGGTTGGTAACCAAATTGTATTAGACTGAACCCACAAGCTAACTGAGATGGAAGAAGGAGTTGGAAGGGAATTTATCGATGATAGGAACAAGAAGCATGCAGGAGACTGGAGCATGATCAGGTGGGTGAGCTTGAAAGATTGGATGGGGCGGGCGTCGTAGCAGGAAACAGGGGAAGGGACTGAAGGAGGAGGAAAACAAGAGAGTGAAGACCGGCACGGCATACAAGGTCATATTTCTCACAAGCAGGAGCAACGAGTTGGCCAGTATACCGCGAAGAATATTTTGACAGGCTTAAGTGCAGGCTGTGATGAATGCTTGAAACCAGGTGCACATGCAAGGAGGTCATTAGTGCTGGAGAGAGAGAAAAAGAGGAACAAAGCACCGCTCACACCCCACAGAGGAACTGCAGGGCGCAGATCATGCAATTGCTTGCCACTTACAAATACACAGTGACTGCAAATTGAACTTTTTAATAGCGAGTAACTGTGGCTCATTCTCTAATGTAGCTTTATTGATGTTTTGTGGCTGATAAAATTGCTGAGTGGTTATAACTCTGGGAAAGTACTAAACACAGTGACCGGTGAGCAAAAAATGTTGTCAAGCCCTAGGTATTTCCTTGAGAGCATAGAATGTTGTATTTGGGCTTGATTTTAGTATTAATGGCCGATTCCAAGCACTGTGTTTTGCATTCATTGCATCAGACAAAAAAGTATATCATGTTGAACAATTGTAAGATGAATTGTTGACTGTGATCTTGAGGTTTATTGAATATTGGTACTACAAGGTCATTGGCTACATTGTAGAACATTTGGATGTTGCCACACAAGCAAGGGCGAATTTGAACCTTGGTCGCCAGAATTGTGAGGCAACTATGGCGCTGCCACTCAAGTAAATCATTTGAAAACAATGAAATACATGATGGTTGTAGTTAACTTAGCTAGAAGTGATGTGTGAGTGTGTCATGATGCTTTCCTTGTCTCTTATTTTCCACATTTCTGGGCTCTGCGTCCGCTAATTGAGAACAGCATTCGGCTGACACGAATACGCGAGGCGTAAAAGGAGACGGCCAATAACTTTTGTCAATGGAAGAAAAGCTGGGCTCCTCATTGGCCCAGCAGTTTGTAGGGCAGGATGACGGCTGGCTCACTGCATGGGACTGATCCGGCACTAAATCGAGCCAATTCCACTATGGCGATATGCTGTAAAAACATGTCTCCAATTCTTGATCCTTTGAATATTTTGACAAAATGAGGTTCATTTGATTTATACAGTACTTTTCACGGATAGAGTCACCTCCTTTTGCATCTCCTATAATAAAATATATTTTAACGGATGTATCATCGTGACAAAGGACTCTTTAGTGGCTGTTAACCAGCAATGTGTACTCTGCATAATGACTGGGAAGCACATGAATATTCAAACAGGAAGCAATCTGATTCTGATTCTACATTGACGATCTCTATGGAGCAACTTGTGACATCAGAGACTTGACTCACCATGGAAAGACATTTGATGATATTACTATCTGGTCCGCATGATGAGCCACTCCTCAGTCACTGGAATAAATACAAATGAAGACAGCTAAATATGATCATAGGCAGAATAAGCGGAACCGAGCCAGAATTTCAAGCACAAAATTAACTCAACGCATGTAAGTTGTGTTTACTCTTCCCTACGAATGTGTGATATAGTGACCGAGTAAAGTTAATCTATTGAGTTTTGATTTCAGGTACATTGGAACCATATTTTCCATTCATGTACTGGAGCACCAAATACTTTTGGAGATTATTTCATATACTCTGAGGCAGGGGTGTCAAACTCATTGTAGCCCAGGGGTCACATGGAGGAAAATCTATTACCAATCTATTACCAATCTCTTACCATCTATTACCAGGCAGATATACAACAGTCAATAATGTTCATGCTTTCACCAATGGCAACTGAAAACGCAATAAATGACTTCACTTTGTGGTGTAACTAGCTGTCCGAATCCACTGAAAGATCGGAAATCTCGTCTGCAGCAGTGTTCCTCGTCAAGCTCAAATTTGCAAAAGCCTGGCTCCTTTCAGGACACACAATCTCCGCTGCCTTCATCATGCATGTTTTTACAAATTCAGCCTCATTAAATGGTTTTGAAGCCACTGCGATTTCATTAGCATCGAAGTAGCTAGCCTTCACAGCAGCGTGACTGATGTCTCTGCTGTGAGTAAACACAGACTCTTGTTTCTTCAGACCGACCAACAGTTCATTCACCTCCTTTCTCTTCCGCTGTCCTTGAAAGTTGTTGTATTTTTCGGCATGAAGACTTAAATAGCGACAACGCAGGTTGTATTCTTTCAGCACTGCAACATGCTATGAACACACAAAACAAAATAATAAATAAATTGCGTGGGCAGTGCACATAGCAGCTCATCCAGACTGCATGATTGATTTACTTTGGAAATAAAAACACGGTTTGATTGCTTGGCACAATTGTTATTGCGCCACCCAGTGGATGCAATCAAAACAGCAGTTGTTTTTATTGAAAAGTCGATGCTCAATTTGTGTCTGTGTCCATGCCATTGTTTTACACTTTGCAAAATCATCTCGCGGGCCAGATTAAACCGCTTTGCAGGGGGATCCGGCCCACGGGCCATATGTTTGACACCCCTGGTTTAGAATCTTCAACATTGTAAGGTATCTTATTATTTTTTTAAACAGTGCTTGTGGACTTTCCGGGATCCCGTCTTGATGTCAACACTTCGCTGCGACCACAGCTACCGCTTGACAGAATGAAACCATGATCGTCTCTTGTCTTGGCTTCCCGGCAGATGAACTGAGTAAACAAGGAGAATGGTGGAAAGCTCAGCCGGTGTTCTTCTTTGAATCGTGAACCAGCAGTAACCCACTTAGAATGGAAGCCAGTGGGCAGGAGTATCAAGATAGGAGAGCCCAGGTAAGAAAGCATCTTGCTTGCTGCGTTCAGTTCCATAAGGAGGTCTCCTAGTTCTCGGAGTTGATAGTTTTCTCTTGAAGACAATTTTGGAAAGTTGTCTAGCCGAAAAGGGCGTTCTCTCTGAATTCTGCGCCGGCATAACACTCTCTGAGTCTAGTCCAAGTCATCTGTAGAGCAGCACGAGGGTTGGAGAGATAGACAGCACAAATTCTTCTGGGATGGTCCGCTGATTCCTAAACTGACAAGCCCAAAAGAAAAGAAGATGAGTCTTCAAAAAAAACAACATACGAGGTTATGTAATAATCGATAACAGTACAATGAGCGAATTATACTTTTTTACAAGCATCAAAGACCTTCATTTACAACAATGTTTTGTGTAGAAATATCAAAGACAAGTGAAATTATTCAACAAGTCTGACCTATAAATTTCTATGACCATTAATCACAATTTTGAGTCATTAAAAAAAACAGCTAATAATTAATTTAAAAAAGTCAGTTTCTTTTTTATACATAATAGATTGATAATCCGGTCTTCAAAAAACCTAATGTACATTAAGTAGTTTTATAAATATCAGAGAATTTTGTGTCTTGAATTAATAAATAACAAGTGCTTTTGTAGATATTGATGATATTTCATAGTTTTCAGTTCACCTAATGGATTTTGATGGAAATGTGGAATGAAACCTGATTACAAAATGGCACAAAATGAGAGTTGAACCTTGAGTGTTCTTGATGGCAGACAAAAGTGCTAACCCCTCTTCCACTACATCAAACATAATGGCTATATTCTCACAACGTTCGCCTGTGTGAAGAGCATCTTCACATCTGTACAGGCCTGTATAAATAAAAAAACTCCCACCTGTGTCATCCAATTTTCTTCTTATTCCTTGGCACTACACTGGATTATGGGCGGCACGGTGGAGCAGCTGTAGAGCGTTGGCCTCCCAGTTCTGAGGACCGCGGGTTCAAATCCCAGCCCCGCCTTTGTGGAGTTCTCCCCGTGTCTGCGCGGGTTTTCTCCGGGTACTATAGTCTCCATGTGGCCTGTGAATGGCTGGCAACCAGTTCACGGTGTACCCCGCTTCCTGCCCGATGACAGCTGGGATTGGGTCCAGCACACCTGCGACCCTCGTGAGGATAAGTGGCTCAGAGAATGGATGGATGGATGGATGGATAATAGCCTTCTATGACCTCCCTTCAACGGTCACTAATTGATCTAATGGTTGATTGTTCCACGATGGCGCCTGTTCCAAGAGCTCCACAAACTCTCTCTGTGCCTTTGCTTTTCCACCCTTCTTTGTAGTTTTATTGTTCATTGGAACCATTGAGGACTGTTTTTGGTGGTCTTGCCTTTGGCACGTTGACCCAACTTCAAATTAACTGAAAAAAAAACGCTGGATGGATGGAGGCAAAGGTGACTAGGGAAGCATGTGCCCTGCACTTTTTCAGAGGGCAGATTTGATCCACGGCAGATGTTTAATACTCATTATATATTATTTATTAGGCTTGAGCTGATGCGGCACGGAGGCACGATTAAAACGTGGAAATGTATGTTCACTGTAAGGGATGGCTTTTGTGGATTTAGCTGGAAACTATTGTACCGAAGTTTTACTGCTTCAGGGAACATCTGCTCAAATGACTTTTCTCGAAATTTTATTCAGCATGTGCAACGATGTAATGTAATACTGTATGTTAGTTGTTACAATATCAGATTGTACAGTTTTAGAAAGTATTTGCTTCGATTTTGCATTCTTTTACTCTGTGGTCTAGCCAGGTTGGCACTTCATATCCCCTGCCTGACCTGGATTAGGTTAAATAAATAAATAAAACCACAAATATAGACAGGTTTCAGTGAGTTTTTAAGTACAGCAGTATGAAGGTATCTGTAAATATGTCTGCATGTGAAAATAAAGAAATATTGCACATTGCAAATGTTTATGTGTGCGCAAATAAACACAGACAAAAAGCCAGGCTTCATTTCCTTGTCTTACAATATCGTAAACGTGACATTTTCCGCTGGCTGGAGGTGCTGGCACAGTTTGTTGTTTATCTAAAGTTGGTTTTATTTGACTCTGCTGTCTAAAGCAAGGTCAGGGTTGCAAAGCCGAATCTGTTCTCAGTAGCATTTCCTAAGTAAAGATAAATATATGGTAAATCAAATTTAAAAAAAAAAATCTATTCAGTATATCTCGTGTGGACTCTTGTGTTGATGAATCACTCTTCCTTTGTGACTCCACACTTTTTTGATCCCTCCAGATAAACTGCTTTCATCCTCCTCCCACCCCAGATTGTTGTCTTCCTCTTCAACTCCTCCCCATAAAAAAAGAGCACTGTGGGTTGAATCCATGACCGACACCACCGCAACTGGGAGGCGTGCGTGTGAATTCTGTTTGTGAGGTCCTGAGAGCACGCATGCAATTGTGTTTCCACATATAATTGTGCCTCTCGATGTATTTACAGTAATTGCAGCTTTCTTTCCTGAGCATTTTGTCTCAAGGGAGTCGTGCTGATACCCTTTGACGTTATTAGCTCAACAACAACAAAGAAAAAACATCACCTGGATACGGTCACTCTGTTCTCTGTGCACACACATCCTCTTGTGTTTTCTGCATCCGACCACAGGCCCGAAAATGCCTGAGAGAGAAAAAAAAATGTCGTTGTTGTGGTTATTGAACGTCTGCCATTAGCTGAATGACATTGGGATCCTCGACCCCGGATGGCCCACTAGCTTCATTTGTAAGCTGTTGCGCGGGAATCTCATAAAACAAAGTCTTGTAATTTTGAAAGTCGGAAACTGTGTATGGGAACCTGTGTGTGCCCATCTTGTGTAACATTATGTGTGAAACTCGGAAAACATTAATTAGGATAATCATCAAGAGACATCTGATTTTCTGACTTTATGCCTCAATGTGGACTGTGTGCGTGCACATGCATGTGAGTGTCTGTGTGTGTGTGTGTGTGTGTGTGTGTGTGTGTGTGTGAGAAAGACAGCCTCTTCATTTGTGACAGGTGAAGCTACTTGATTTCAATAACCATGAGCATGTTAGGCACGTCTATTTTATTGATAGACTTCCAAACATGCATTCTGATTGAATTTTCATTTTCTTCACGGCTTATCCCCACGAGGTTCACGGGGAGTCCTGGAGCCTATTCCAGCTCTCAACGGGCAGAAGGTGAGGTACACCCTGAACTGGTTGCCAGTCAATCGCAGGGCACATCGAGACAAACAGCCGCACTCACAACCACACCTCGGGGCAATTTAGAGTGTCCAATTAATGTTGCATGTTTTTTGGGATGCGGGGGAAAACCAGGGTGCACGGACGAAACCCACGCAGGTACGGGGGAACAAGCAAACTCCACACAGGCGGGGCCGGGATTGAATCCGGGACCTCAGTACTGTGAGCCCAACGCTCTATCAGCTGACCCACCATGTCGCCTTACTTTTATTGGAATTACTCAAAAACATGTGCTCCTGTAAAATGTGAGCTTTTCAAACGACTACAATGACATGCACAAGTCTCAGCAAAACTCTGAGTTGAATGACTGCCAGACAAACCTCCACTGTGAACGAGTCACACCTCTGCAATCTTTATTCACAGTTTCCGCGCAGTGGGTGTGTTTGAAGTCTAAAAGGAAGAATTTGCGTGAATGAACTGAGTAAGTTCAGGGTCTTAAAAGGGACTTAGAGTACACCCAAACGGGAGAATTGGACCCTCACTTCGTAACTCCACACAGTGACACAGCAACTACCGAACCCAGATGCTTGTGTATTGATGCTATATTTCCAGGTAGTGCAATATTGATGTTTTTTTCCCAAATGTCACCTATTGTATGCTGTATACCATTAAATGTTCCTTGCCACTAGTGTAAAAGACCCAAGGGCTATGTCACCCCAAGCTGCTGGCAACCTCACACTGAATTCAGAGAAAATTGAGAGGTGCAGGACAAATGGGGTTAACTGGACACAAGATAGACTTGTCTTGGTAAATCAATGTGTATCTCTCTCAGTAATTACCCATCTGCAGTCCCCTCTAACACTGAAATATTTGAAGCCTGGCCAAAGCCTTGTATTCTGAGACAGAGTGTTCATTTGAGGAGAATTTTCTGCTTTAAAGAGATCATTATAAAGGCCTTGCAGCAAGTTCATTTCAACTAACATTTGGAGCGAGGCCAATGACAAAACCACTTATTCCTTAACACAAGAGACGATGAGCCAAACACAACAACACAGCTGGGTAAAACTCTCCAAAAATCTGTAATCCACAACAAAGATGCAGTGACGAAGAGTGTAGAAGAAGTGTAGGGCCAAACCAGCCTTACAAAAAATTCAAATGGAGAAACAGCACCAAGCTCAAGTCCAGGGCCGGCCTGGCCATTGGATGGGGTTCAAATTAGTTCAGGGCACCGGTCCCTCGCGTTGGCCTCACAGTTCTGAGGTCCCAGGTTCGATCCTGGACTCGCATGTGTGGAGTTTGCGTGTTCTCCCCGTGCCTGCGTGGGTTTTCCTCCGGGCACACACATCCCCAAAACATGCAACGTTATTTGGACACTGTAAATTGCCCATAGGTGTGATTGTGAGTGGGGCTGTATGTCTCGATGTGCCCTGCGATTGACCGGCAACCAGTTCAGGGTGTACCCCGCCTCCTGCCCGTTGACAGCTGGGATAGGCTCCAGCACTCCTCACGACCCTTGTGAGGATGGATGGATGGATGAATCTATTATATTACATATGTATTTTCAAATTATTTAATTATTTAATGCACATTGAGTATGAAATGTGTATGTGCACTGTATAAGATACCTGTCCTTTGCTTTAAATAAAATATATACATTTTTTTAAAGAGTTTTGGGACAGGAGCGGGAAATCACCTTCGATATAATTATAAAACGAAATAGTAAGTGTGTGCTCTGCGACTGACTGGCAACCAGTTCAGAAAACGGAGGATTCGCGGCTTGAAAAATGGACATGGAATTAGTAAACATAGATTCAAATTGAAAGAAATGCCCAACAATATCGTTCCAAATGATTCTAGCGAAATACTCCCTCCTCTGGTGAGGGAAAATGTATTGATGTGACCCCAGTGAACTTTGGAAACGTGTCAAAAAAGTCCCATACTGTCCAGAACACAGGAGAAGAAAGAAAATTGGAGAACGAGAGGTCACTTTCTTGCTAATTTTGTCCCATTAAAACTGTCACAACAGCAATTTACTCACATGATTTGTTTGGCTGTATCGATCCAGTAAGGAAATGAAGAGAGATACTTGTAGCTGAAATTATGTGGCATGTTATCTAAAAAAAAATGAAGAGCACTGTTAAAAACTATTGCCATTCAACATTTTTTTGTCAGCTGATGTACATCATTGATGGAACGGAGCGACGTATAAAATCTCACCTCGGGTGCCGCTTGGTCCTGGATCGGCCCTGCTTAGTCACTCAGGTGTACTTGATGGATTATTGCAATATCTTTCTAAGGGGAGCGCTACTACTTGAGGGCACTTAGCAGAAGATTAAAATGGGTTATTCGATTAATGAAGTATCGCCCACTCAACGCCTACTGGATCGACATGTATCCCGACGGACACCCAGGAGAACTCAGCTGGATATTTCACTTGGCCTCAATAAGGCCCGCCGCAAACTGAGCAACACCGGCGAAAAAGACTACGCCAAAAAAAATTGTCGGTGACTCTTCACGGCATACGGCTGTAATACAACGGAATAACTGCAACCTTGAACTGTATGTAGTTGTGAGGCGCCACATACAACCGCAGAAAAAACATGAAAAAACAAGCTGCTGTATCGTATACTTTGTGCAACACTTTACATAGCTTGGTGCTGCAAAACTCGGCTTATGATAGTCATGTTGTGACCTTTCTGTAGGCTGTTTCTTTCCTGAATATTTATATTTAAATGTAGTATTTTCTCTTTGACGCACTGTTGGACTTTTGGGATTGAACGAGATCCACTGAACCCTGAATAATAATAATGAATTGGATCTTGAGTCAGGAGTGGGAAAACCTATATAATCAAGGAGCACATTTGACTTTAAACAAAGCCCTCTAAAATCTTGCCTACAATTTAAATTCACCCAAAAGAAAATTGCTAAAGTAGACTTGGTGGCTCAGCTGGTAAAGGGTTGGCCTCACAGTTCTGAGGTCCCTGGTTCAATCCCCGACCCGCCTGTGGGGAGTTTGCATGTTCTCCCCGTACCTGCATGGGTTTTCTCTGGGCACTCCGGTTTCCTCCCACATTCCCCAAAAAACATCCAACATTAATTGGACACTCTAAATTGCCCCTAGGTGTGATTGTGAGTGCGGCTGTTTGTCTCTATGTGCCCTGCGATTGGCTGGCAACCAGTTCAGGGTGTACCCCGCCTCCTCCCCATTGACAGCTGGGATAGGCTCCAGCACTCACACAAGGAGCAGGTGGAGGAACAATTGGAAAGATGGAGGCACACAATGGAAAGGAGAGGAATGAAGATTAACCGAAGTAAAACAGAATATAGGTGCATGAATGTGAGGGGCGGAGGAGGAGGAGTGATGCTTCAGGGAGAAGTGATAGCGAGGGTGGATGACTTCATACTTCATACTTGGGGTCAACAATAGAGAGCAATGGAGAGTGTGGTAAAGAAGTGAAGAAACTGGTCCAAGCGAGGTGGAACAGTTGGCAGAGGGTGTCTGGTGTTCTATGTGACAGAAGAGTCTCCGCTAGGATGAAGGGCAAAGTTTATGAACCAGGTGTGAGGCCAGCCATGATGTACGGATTAGAGACAGTGGCACTGAAGAAACAACAGGAAGCAGAACTGAAGGAAGCAGAAATGAAGATGTTGAGGTTTTTGCTCTGAGTGAGCAGGTCGGATAGGATTAGAAATTAGCTCATTAGAAGGACAGCCACAGTTGGATGTTTTGGAGACAAGGTTAGAGAGAGCAGACTTAGATGGTTTGGGCATGTTCAGAGGCGACAGAGTGAGTATATTGGTAGAAGGATGCTGAGGATGGAGCTCCCAGGCAAAAGAGCGAGAGGAAGACCAAAGAGAAGGTTTAAGGATGTGGTGAGGGAAGACATAAGGACAGTGGGTGTTAGAGAGGAAGAGGCACGAGATATGCCTAGATGGAAAAAGATGACACGCTGTGGCGACCCCTAACGGGACAAACGGAAAGAAAAAGAAGAAGTTAGTAACCAGTTATAATAAACAGTTATTACATGCACAGAACTATATTATTATGTACATAGTATTCAACTCTATTCTTAAGAAATAAAAAAAAAGCCCTGTTCATTCAGTACAAATCACTGCCATCATTACCAAATAACAGCACTTTCTCATTTGATTCCTCACTTTGCTGTGAATGGTCAGATGTTGATATCGAAAAAAAAAATCTCCACTGTGGTTGGCCTAATTTATTAGAGGGGAATAATTTGTCAAGTTACTCTGCTTTGAAATGTCACAATAATTTTGACGCACTGACTTCGAGAACCCAACCGATTTTTGTTTTCTTTAGGGAAAGGACTCCATTTTCCTCCTACATTCCACAAACATGCATGTTAAGTTGACTAAGGACTCTAAATTGCCTGTAAGTCTGAATGTGATTTCTATTTGCCCTGTGATTGGCTGGCGACCAGTTCAGGGTGTCCCGTGCCTGTTACCCGAAGATTGCTGGAATGGGCTCCAGCATGCCCAACGACCCGTGTGAGGATAAGAATGGATGGAAGTTCTCATAGTATTTTGACAGGCTCTCGGTTGGGTGAAATCTGTCGTATTGTCACAATAATGTCAACAATTTGTCATCTGGTATATCCACAGCCTACTTCCAGTATTTTCAGTAAAAAATAAAAAAATCAGTAAAAACGATAGAACTTCTTTCTTCTTTGGGTGAATGAGGATGGGGACTGTTTCAGATCACCTGTAAGAACTTTAAATGTCCACAGTGTCTTTTTTTTTTTTAAAACAAGATGTCACCACAGAACCACCAAAGATGATAATAGATGATATTTAGATGACATACATCATATCATGTTTGTATAAATAAATGAAAGGCATACCCCCACTCCACGACTCAAGCCATAAAAAAACTTAATTTTTAGCAAGTTCTGCTTTAAACAATAATGTCAGTAATCCTAGTTAAGATTGTTAGCATAACGTTCCCAGGAAGTCACATATCCCATGTTCCGCTTCATTGATAGTTTTAGCGTGTTTAATCAGTTCGTTGAAGAATTTCAAAATCACCCTTGCATCCTTTCATAACCCTGTATAAGTGAGGAAACAGTTTGGACACCGCTAAATTGTTATTAACTCAACCTTATT
This sequence comes from Syngnathoides biaculeatus, assembly GCF_019802595.1. NCBI lineage: Eukaryota > Metazoa > Chordata > Actinopteri > Syngnathiformes > Syngnathidae > Syngnathoides > Syngnathoides biaculeatus. The sequence goes on from NC_084641.1 coordinate 21,377,545, forward strand.
GATAATGAGTGACAAACAAGCAGAATTATGGACCCCTCACATAGATACAGCTCAGTCTTCCATCTACATTGCATTGTTCTTTTCTTAACTTTTTATATGTGGCCACATATTGCCATCTTGCAGTGAGCATCCTACATAACTATATCATAATAGCTTAAATTTTGTGCTACACATTTGGTGTCTTTGCCTGCAACAAATACCCTGCTTGAATCATAACATTCTAATTATTATTATAACCTTATAATTACAAAAAAATTGGTTGAGGGTCATTTGCTTGGTCTCTTTTTGCTAGAATATAATCATTTGTGCCTCCAGTGATATGTCATGAGAAGCTGGACCACTGGAGCACATCTTAGATGACTTTAGGCGAAAGAAGGACGACACGCTGGATTGATTGCCAGTCAATCATAAAAGCACAGAGAGACAGACGATAATTTACAATATAATTCACACTGTCGCTGAGTGGGAAGTGAATCAAATCGGATGAAGGAACCATTTAGAGCATCAGTGACTTAAATATTTAAACCTGCGGCATGTACCTAGCTTGTGAGAAGAGTAGAAAAATAAATAATGAAAGTTATGTGAAGAGATGAATTCACAAAACAATTTAAAATCATAGTACCAGTGTAGCGAAAGGCAACATTATCATATTGAGTTACCTCATCTTAAGCATTGCAAAGGAAGAGCCTTAAATAAATAAATTGACTGACAAACACACAATATTCCTACATCTTTGATGGCTGATTTTTTTTTTTTTTGGGGGGGGGGGATAAATGAGACCTGGACCATGGTCTCTAAATTGAATCCTTTAATTATTGTATTCTAGTATGTTTTGCCCTCTTCAATCAGCTCCTTGAGCAATGGCGCTCACCCTGCAGACTCATGGGACACTTCATGCGCAATCTAATGAGATCCAAGAGAGCTGATTTTAAAATGACAATAATTATGTTAGGTGATCAAGTTGTACTTTGCAGTGATTGTATTACGTTATGGTGCCATGAAAAAAAGTCCCCTTCTTTCTTTCTTTCTTTCTTTCTTACTTTCGTTCGTTCTTTCTTTCTTTCTTTCTTTCTTTCTTTCTTTCTTTCTTTCTTTCTTTCTAATACCGCACAAGAACAACCAGAGTAGATGCAAAATACCGTTTCTAAATGATAATTGTACTTATTACAAAAAAACTAGTACTAAAAAATATCAAATAGAGCAAATAATATCAAAATAAAAATAAAAATAAAACTGTTATATATGGTATAAAAAGTATTAATTGAATGTGTAAATATCAAAGACTAGGTCATGTACGACATAGTAAAGGTCAGAAAACCACATCAAGACAGAGAGAGAGAGAGAGAGAGCGAGAAAGAGAGAGAGAGAGAGAGAGAGAGAAAGAGAGCGAGAGAAAGAGAGAGAGAGTGCTGAGGACAGAGGTAGAGGGGGCAGATCAGGCAGAGTTCAGATACTTGACAGCCTGATGAATAAAATACACAGACTCGGCAGTCTCCACCCTGATGGCAGCAGACTGGAGAGGCTGTGTGATGGATGGATGGATGGATGGATGGATGGATGGATGGATGGATGGATGGATGGCATCCCCCGCAATGAGGAGGACTTGTGGGTGAAGCAGGTGGTGTAAATGTCCAACAGGGAGGGAAGAGAGGTTCCACTGATCTTCTTGGCTCCCCTCACTATGTGATGGATGGTTTACTAGCAGAATGCGGTGTAGACTTTGTACCACGTCGTGATACAATTGGTCAGCATGCGCTCTATGCTCGCTCGGTAGAACAAGCACATGACGGGGGCCTGGGCTCTGGCTCTTCTCAGCTGGCGCAGGAATTAGAGACACTGGTCGGGTTTCTTGGCCATTGATGACGTGTTGCTGGTCCAGGAGAGGTCCTCGGTGATATGCACTACCAGGAATTTGGTGTCGCTCACTCTCTCCACCGCTGCACAGTATATGTTGAAGGAAGCATGCTGGGACAACAATATCCTTACTGTCTTCCACATCTAGTGAGAGATATTTGCCTGTGCACCACTTGACCAGGCGACTCATCTCACACCTGGAGTTCCGTTCCCGTTTCTGAGGAAACCCACCACAGTTGTGTTGTCTGCAAACTTGATGAAGAGTTTGGAGCAATGTGCCAGTGTGCAGTCATTGGTCAATAGCCTGAAGAGAAGGGGACTCAACACACAACCTTAACGGGGCCCCCTGTTCACAGTGATAGTTCTGGATGTGTTGCTGCCGATGCGTACTGCCTGCGGTCTCTGTCAGAAACTCCAGCAAGTTGCATATTGAAATGTTGAGCACTAGCTGGTGTGATTTGTATATCAGTTGTTGAGGGATGATGGGGATGAATCCTGAGCTGAAGTCTATGAACAGTAGTGTGGCATATGAGTCCTTATAGTCCAGGTGTGTGAGGACATAGAGGATGGTGTTGGAGATGGCATCACCAGTTGATCGGTTGAAAGGATATGCAAAGTTTAAGGAGTCCAAGGTGAGGGAGGAGGGAGGACTGGACTACGTGCATGACTAGCCACTTGAGGCACTTCTTCAATTTGAGACCAAGATGAGGGTGGCGGCTTTGAAGCAAGTTGGGGACAACACTCTGACACAAGAGGATGTTGAAGATGTTTGTGAAGACATCGGTGAGTTCAGTTACACAGTACCTCAGAACACGATCAGGTATGTTATGTAGGTATGTATGGACCCTGGTCTTCCCGTGTGTTGATCCTGTCAAGAGATCTTTTCACTCTGTGCGGGGTCAGTTTCAGCACTCGTGTGCCTCAAAGCGAGCAAAGAAGTATTTTGTCTTAGAGAGAGGTACCGCTGTTATAGGTCTGTGGTGAGGCTTAATAGTCCGTAATGCTCTGAATACCACAGACTCCGGGTGGGCCCGTAGTCCCTGAAGTGGTGGGTGATCTTCCTAAAGTACTTCCTCTTCCCCTCGCTGATTCCACAGAACAAATTCACCCTCGTCGACCTCAGAACCTCCTCATTTCCTGATCTAAAACTCACATTGCAGGCTTTCAATAGTATAGACCTTTAGTCATGGATTCTGATTAGCAGGTACAGTGATGACACCATCCATACACTTGTACTAATGTACATGGTCCAGTCTGTGGTGACGAAACATTCTTGAAGTGATTCCAGGAATCCTTCCGGCCTCCTGGCCTCGTACCTTGGGAAGGGCCTTGTAATAAGTGAGTAATTAAGTCAACGTTTGAGTAGAGTTTAGGAAACTCAGCCATTATTAAAGTCCCCAGGTAAGATGAGGAAAGCATCTGGGTGGGCTGCCAGCTGTTCACTGATATGATGGTATAGCTCGTTTAGTGCTATTATTAGCGCATCGTGTTATTGCTTGGGTTTGGAGGAATATAAACTGCCACAAGGAGTATGGCAGCGAATTCCCCTCAGTGAATAAAATGTCTGGTACTTCAGAGCAATAAATCCCAGTGGCAGTGAGCAGTGTTGACTGACCAATATAGCGTCCCGGCATCAGGCGTCATTGATGAAACATACAGTGTGGTGCCGCCGGAACGCTAAACTCCCACGGGAGTTCTGTCGGCTTGGTAGCATGCTATTCCCCCAACCTTCAGGGCCTACGATGCAGCCTGTTCCCACTCAGCCCAATGTGTGTATGTGTGTGTGTGTGGTGTGTGTGTGTGGGGGGGGGGGGGATCCCTTGTTGGAACAAATCATTGTCAAACATAGCTGGACTCCAATGAAGGTGTAGAACTGTCTTAAGAATGATCACAAGAAATGGACAGCACTTGAGTTACATAAATGAGTGTCTGAGCAAAGGGTCGGAATATTTATGGATGTGTTATAGTTCACAGTCAGAGCTACAAAAAAATCAAAGGCTATATTTTTCCCATCAATATGGGGTGCTGTGTGTACACAGGAAAAATTAACTTTAATGATTTTAGCAAATGGCTGCAATATAACGAAAATAAATCATCTGAATACTTTCTTCACCGAAAGTGTATACTGGAGAGGAAGGAATACAATATGGAAGCTCGTTGAGGTCTAGGTGAGGTGTAAAAATACGTAGAATTTAATAGTCTGTGAAATAAACAGTACATGAGGTCACATGTTTTTATTGCACAGGCCAAGTTTTCATGTACAGATTTTGAAGACTTAAATTACAAGCATAAATATACAATATGGTGATTTAAAGTTAAGATTGGATTGAATGAATTGCTTGGATGAATTGAACTCAAACAGCTGAGCTCTTTGTGCTCATTTGCGTCTTTGTGTTGAAACGGATTGCATCAACTATCTTTTTTTTTAATGTGTAATTTTGTGATTACGATGTCTGAAAAAGCACTTTGTCACTTCACACTGCAACACCGCCTCCAAATGTGGCTGGCAAACAGTTGGTGGCATCTCACTTTGGAGACCTCATGCTCATTTATGGACTTGTCCCAAGCTGGAGTGACATTCATTTTTAGCCCTGGAGTTTCATAGCCAAGAACAGACCACTTGCATGTTCGTCAGTGCACTAGAGAACCTATCCAAAGAAATGTAAAGTCCTGTGCTGACTGTTCCCTGATTAAAAACAAATGATATAGGGTTATGTGTGTGTGCGTGTGTGTGTGTGTAAGTGTGTGTGTGTGTGTGTGTGTGGTGTGTGTGTGTGTGTGTGTGTGTGTGTGTGGGTATGAGGCAGGCCACACCTTGAACAGGTCACCAGCCAACCACTGGGAACATAGAAACAAACAACCATTCGCACTCACAATCAAACCCAAGAGTAATTTAGAGTCTCCAAGTAATGCATGTTTTCGCGACATGTGAGGAAACCGGAGCGCCCAGACAAAACCCACACAGGCTGTGATTGTGAGTCCGACTGTTGTTTGTTTCTCGGTGCCCTGCGATAGATACTTTTCACGTGTCGTCAATCGTCACATGACTTTTGTTTATCACGCCTACTGGACGGACAAACTCCAATACAGACCACGTGTTGTAGTGGTCTTTTTGCGAATACTGACTTGTTTCTCAGCGTGTTACAGTCTTTTCATCATGTTTTTTTTTTTTTTTTTTATTGTGTGGCTTACGGTTGTAAGAACAAACAAAAAGGGGTTCGGTATACACTTTTATCACTTCCCAGCGAACAAAGAAAAATGCGGTGGATGGGTATCTGCCATGAAGAGGGACAACTGGGCACCCACCGTATACTCTCGGCTGTTCAGCAAGCATTTCATTTCTGGTAGGTACATGTTCTATACATATTTTGGGTGGTGGTGAGGGCTAAATTACGTAAATTACACTAGATTTGATTGCCGACAGGAATGTTTGTTACAATGTATCGGTAGTTTCTTGCCACGAACGCCGATTATGTAGAACTAAACTTTCAGCATTTTCAAAACATTGCAGTTATTTTAGCTTTGTTTTGTTATTTTTAATTTTCAGTTATGTTATATTAATATGTTAAGAAGTTTTAAAATGATGTTTTTTTTTCCATACGTAGTGATACCATCTAAAGTTGTACTGTTCAAAATTCAATTATCTGATAAATGATATATGTTTAGTCAAGTGATCTGATACCACATTAAAATAACTTCCACACGTATAATTATTCCAGGGTACTTAAACTCTTTGTCATCGGCTACATATCACAACACACAGTGACATTGTTACACATACACCTTTCGATACTAGTATATCATTTGTGACATGCAGTCTCAAATGTCACGACATAACATTTTAGGTGTTAATTATAATATACTTACTCTAGCTTTCAATACTAAGAAATCCGTACGTTCAATTGGTGAAATAACAACAAAATCAATAATCAATATCAATAAAACTAGTAAAATTGTGTAAAGGTATCCAATAGGGATAAATACTGATTGCTTGTATCTTTTCTGTATACCGTTGTTAATAATAACTATCCAAGCGTTGTGCAATATCTGATAAAACCATTGCATTTAGGTCCGACGACGACGAGTCCGCCATGAAAAGAAGGCACGATCTGTACGTCCAAAATGGCAATGTAAACAAAGACCACGTGGTCAGCGTGACATCAGTGAAAAGTATCTATTGGCTAGCAACCAGTTCAGGGTGTACCCCGCTTCCTCCCCGAAGATAGCTGGGATAGGCTCCTGCACTCCTATGACCCTTGTGAGGATAAACATATACGCAGTATATATGGAAAGAGAGAGAGAGCATACAGTATAAGACAAACATTAGGTAATCTAATTATCTGGTGACCTCTTTGTTTCTGCCCTACATCTTTTATTTTTATGATGAATTTTAATACATATAAACTTTACATAACATTATTGCTATTGTACCCCCCTCCCCCCTCATTGTTAAGATATGCGGTTACATCACATGTCTAACAAGGTCTCTGCTCCCTTGAAAAAATTATGTTTCTTGCTTTGGGTCAATGGAGATGAGCTCAGGAGACAACTTACTGCAGCGTGTCTCTGGCTCAGCTTTATGGTGCATATTTCTCTCTCATGAATTATTCAAATGCGCTCGCCAACATAAGTCACTGCAGTGGGATATGTTGACTCGGGCGTCTTGGGTGGGGAGGGTTCTGGCAACTGCGGCAGTTGCTCACAAAGTGGTCCTCCATTGTCCAAAATGCAATTGTTATAATTACTTTAGGTTCATCAAGATTGCTTCAATATTTCCTTAAAGTCCCCTTAAAGTGAAAAATAAAAAGGTCTTGTAATTTGACATACCTTAAAGAAGTTTGCTGGAAAGTTTGAATGAATAAAAAAAAAAAAAACACCTGCTAGGAGAGTACATGAAATGGGGCAGCAGAGTGGACAAATGGTTAAGACATCTGCCTCACACTTCTGACGACCTGGGTTCAAATCTAACCTCGCCGGTGCAGAGTTTGCATGTTTTCATTCCGCCTGCATGAGTTTTTTCCGGGGACTCAGGTTTCCTCCCGCACCCCAAAATCATGCATGGTAGGTTAACTGAAGACTCTAAAGTGTCCATATATGTGAATGGTTTTTGTTTTTATTTTGCCGGTGATTGGCTGGCAACCAGTGCAGGGTGTCCTCCACTTATTGCCCAAAGACAGCTGGGATGGGCGCCAGCACACACAAGTGGAAAAGTGGACCGGAAAGTGGATGGACAAATTTACATATAAAGAGGCTCGAAAGTCATGAAAAATAGAGACCTCCTCTGAGCTGTCAGTTGTGTCCACTAAATTCTAAAACCAATTGTCAACAAGGTTTTTTTTTTCCCTGTCCTAAAATTATAAGGCGGGAAGCGGCGTGGAGATTACTGATGGATGTTTGGATGAAAAATGAAAAACCCACAATGATGAAAAGAAATCGTCAAAGGGTGGGCGGAACTTTTATCACAATTTCACTATATTTTTTTCATCAATAAATGCCCACTGCACACAAGTCTGTGGTTGCAGCGACCACCACCAGGCTAATTTTGACTGAATTATTTTCATTTGATTATTATTATCCATCCATTTTCTTCTGCGCTTGTCCTCACAAGGGTTGCGGGGTGTGCTGGAGCCTATCCCAGTTGTCAATGGGCAGGAGGCGGGGTACACCCTGAAGTGGTTGCCAGCCAATCATAGGGCACATGGAGACAAACAGCCACACTCACAATCACACCTCGGGGTAATTTTCAGCGAGTGTCCAATTCATGTTGCATGTTTTTGGAATGTGGGAGAAAACTTGAGTGCCCAGAGAAAACCCAAGCATTGGGAGAACATGCAAACGCCACACAGTCGGGTCGTGGACTGAACACGGGACCTCAGAATTGTGAAACCAACACTTTCCAGCTGAGCCACCGTGCCACCATCTGAGACAGAACATTTCTTTTGCAATGGTGATCTGAACTTGACTATCTCAAATTATTTTCACATCGCCTCTTAAAAATATTTCAAAATTTAAAAAAACAACAATTCTGTTGTGTAAATTGTGTCACATTAAATTGGACAAAGTTTTATATATATATCACAAAAACCTGGTAATGGAACTGGGGTGTGTAGACATTTTATATCCACTAAACAGCATTTCTTCGATCTGAATTTGCCTTTTCAGTAAAGCCTCTGTTCTTGACTGTTTTTGAACAAATCGGTTTTCAAACGAAAATTTCAAGATTTTTTTGCTTCAGTTTTCGGATGAAAACCAGCACTCGAACATATATATACACACACACACACACACACACATATATTGCGCACGGCCAGACCAGCTGACACACAACACGCTTTGTTAACATATTGGGTCACTAAATTCATAAAGTAACATTAACAGCAATGGATAATTTTGTATGAGTGGACTGGCCTCTGTTGAGATTAAGACTAGTTTAGGAGTTCTAAAAGAAAATTTTCTTTTACTGGAGTTTTGATTTTTAAAAAGATACATCCATCCATTTTCTTTGCCACTTATCCTCACGAGGGTCACGGGGAGTGCTGGGACCTACCCCAGCTGTCAACGGGCAGGAGGCGAAGTACACCCTGAACTGGTTGCCAGCCAATCGAAGGGCACACAGAAACAAACAGTCGCACTCACAATCACTCCTCGGGACACTTTAGAGTGTACAATTCATGTTGCATGTTTTTGGGATGTGGGAGGAAACCGAAGTGCCCGGAGAAAACCCACAACAGGCATGGGAAGAACATGCAAACTCCACACAAGCGGGGCCGGGATTGAGCCCAGGTCCTTAGAACTGTGAGGCCAACACTTTACCAGCTGAGCAATGGTGCTGCCTTTTAAAACTATTATAACTATATTAATACAGTATATATAATTAGTAAAGGGTATTTGAATGTGTCCAGTAAGATATGATCACCTTTGCAGTCCCTCAATCACGAAATTTGCAAGTAGGTATAACGTAATCATACTAGTATCATCAGTAGCCTAACAGCCGAACTTCACAAAAATGAGCAATCACGGTAAATTGGTGAGCTGGCATCAGTCAACAATTTATCGTACATCTGCTTTCAATGTCCTGCTTTCAATTGCGACAAGATAATTCACTTTGTAACCCACGTGGATGAAAAGAAAGAAGGAAGTTACTCTTGACAAATCATTTTACCTTGTGCAGAAGCCAATTGCGCCTACGTTTTTATCCATTGAGGGGGAAAAAAAAATACTGAAGTCATGATCTAGTTGTCCTCGATGGTAATTGTAGCCATGATTGTGAAGAAACATCCTGAAATACGGGAACTTCACTTTCCTCCACATCTAAAAAAATCCTCCATGGTTTGTTCGTTGAAGATTCTAAATTGCCCGTAGGTATGAATGGGAGTGTGAATGGTTGTTTGCTTATATGTGCCCTGCGATTGGGTGGCGACCAGTACATTGTCTACCCCACCCCTTGGCCTAAGATAGCTGGGATAGGCTCCAGGCACTCTCGCAACATTTGTGAGGATAGGCAGTATGGAAATGGATGGATGGATGGATGGATGGATGGTGATCAGTCCAACGGTTAGGAGGGGGGAGGGATTCACCGATGGTGTAATGGTACAATCGCCTGACTGTCATGACCAGAAAACAGGGTTGGACACCAATGCCCAACTCGGGAGACGTCGAGGCGGTTCAGGAAACGTTTTTATTCAGTCCAGTGTCGGAGATCGAGCAGCCAGTCCACGGAAGCAGCAGTAAAGCAGTAAGAAGGTCGTCAGGCGTGAGAGGCAGGTCAGTGGGCAGGCAGGGGTCGGTACGCGGGAGATCAGGAACGGAATCAAGAGAGTGTGGGAACGAGGGATGAGGCAACGATCTGGCAAAGGCCAGACCTTACAAGGAGTCCTATTTGTATCTGTCGTAAATACAGGGAACGAGGTGCAGGAGATGATTTCATGCTAATTGGACTCCTTCCTTCTGTCGATGTTCTTCAATGGATCATCATAGTGTGTTCCACATATGATACAAGCAAAAGATTTCACATTTATTACAATACGCTAAATCCTGACCCTTTGGTATTTTCAGTCACCTCAAAAATGAAGAACAAAATGGAAAAGGGGGAAATGTGCCTCTAACACAAATCCAGCGACTCGTAACTGAACCAGCTTAACGTTGGTGCCTGGTGAGGCGGATAAATAGCAGCCTGATTGCGGCGCTCAGCTTCAATCAGTCAAAAAAAAAAAAAAAAGCTGCAGCGGAGCCGAGGATGCAGCTGGATTCTGAATCGTGAAGAGCACAACTCTGCTTGTCAAGCTCCAACACCTCCACCTTAATATTTCTCGCTCTTTTGAACCATTTTAACTCATGTGTGGCAGCCCGGACTCAACTGACTTCACTGTTTAAAAAAAGCACTTGAAGATGGTGTGGAAGACTAAATAGTTTGTGATATTCTCAAAGACACCTTTGTTAGCTTTCCCTCATTGTAAATGTACTTTAATCTTTCCTGTATTGAAATCCACTCGCACACATATTAATAATTTCAGCCCAGTGGGACGCGTTAAACATGACGTTTTTGCCGTGATTTGTGGGGAAACTACGGTAAATATGGAATATGCTCAATATTTGCGGTGAAAAATGTCTGTGCACCTGTGTTAGGTCGGCTGAAGGCACAAGATTCTTAAATGACAAACAAACAAAAAGGCAAGATTTGTTCGGAAAGACTTTTATTGAATGCCCGTTTGCTAACATAGCAGCAGCTAGCCTACAACCTTACACATTATTCACATGAAAGCACCGCTGGACACAATTATATTCGTTTGTCTCTGTGGTGGCTTTCCTCCCACCGGAGGCCATCACTTCCCACTTCACACGCCCTCGCATGGAGTTTAAAATCAAATGAGTTCAGTTAGCCGCTGCGCTCGCCAGATTTCGTTTTGCATTTATTAGGCGACAGTACATGGACAAGAATTGATACGGTTTATTACGGTTTGAGCGTAGGGGACTCTTAATTGTATAAACGCAGTGGATGCCAATAGTATACCCAACCCTGTTCAAATTCCAAGTTTTTGTGATGTAAAAAAGTGAGACAAAGATAAATCATTTTTTCCACCCTGTAAAAGTGATGGTAGTTATCTCTTGTAAATTCAACAAGCCACAAAAACAGTTTTCTAACACCCTTGTCAAATCCATCCATCCATCCATCCATCGATTTTCTTGGCCGCTTATCCTCACGAGGGTCACGGGGAGTGCCGGAGCCTATCCCAGCTGTCAACAGTCACAAGGCGGAGTACACCCTGAACTGCACGCCAGCCAATCGCAGGGGGCATGGAGACAAACAACCGCACTCACAATCACACCTGGGGGCAATTTAGAGTGTCAAATTAATATTGCATGTTTTTGGGATGTGGGAGGAAACCGGAGTGCCCGGCGGAAACCCACGCAGGCACGGGGAGAACATGCACACTCCACACAGGCATGGCTTGGATCGAACCCGGGTCTTCAGAACTGTGAGGCCAACGCTTTACCACACCGTTAGACACCGAGCTGCCCCCTTGTCAAATTACGTGTTTGAGCTACCAGAGTCAGAATCCAATTCTGAGGCAGAAGAAATTTAACTACAGTATCTGAACATCAACCTCATTCCTCTGTGTGTGCAGCAGTTTGTTTTTTTTTCTTCCAATTTATATCCAACAATATTATAATGTTCAGATGTTTGTTCATCATTGCTGACATTACAATCGCCAATCACCAGGCCCACAATCAAATTTATAAATGTTAAAATATGTATTATGTACTCTCTTGAGGCCTCACGTAGCCACATAAAGCTGCAATATTAATAAATACAGCAAACATATTTTGCCAATTTATCATATTGTTTTCTCAAGTAGTCCGGGAATAGGGACTCGTGCCCCAACCGGGCAGACCTTTTTGACCCGTGACCCAAAAATTACAATAACAGAAGAAGTGCAAAAAAAGAGTTTTTCAAATACAGTATACCTCTACATTTCAGTACCACAAAGCACTGCTTTGAGATCTCCACTTTTGAATATTTTATGCATTAAGTAACAAATCGATGACTTTACAGGGTCTTTAATGTGAACTATCGCTAGTAGTACAACTCCATCCATCCATCCATCCATCCATCCATTTTCTTTGCCGCTAATCCTCACGAGGGTCGCGGGGAGTGCTGGAGCCAATCCCAGCTGTCAACGGCCAGGAGGCGGGGTACACCCTGAACTGGTCGCCAGCCATTCGGAGGGCACAGAGACAAACAGTCGCACTCACAATCACACCTAGGGGCAATTTAGAGTCTACAATTAATGTTAGATGTTTTTGGAATGTGGGAGGAAACCGCAGTGCCCAGCGGAAACCCACGCAGGCATGGGGAGAACATGCAAACTCCACACAGGAGGGTCTGGGATTGAACCCGGGATTCTCAGGCCAACGCTTTACCAGGTGGCGCCCTCTTTCAAACATGCAAATACACATAACTGAAATAATGCTGCTTCACATGCTCTTATAACCAAGATGTGATTTTGTTATTAAAAAAAATAAAACACATTCAAACTCATGTCCAAAGGAGGTCAGCGCACACATTTGCCACCATTTAAAGTGCAAATGAATAACATTCAAGTCCAGTACACAAAACAATCATCATAATCCTAAATAACAAATTGCAATCTTGTTTTATTAATCTATACGTGGGTGCACGTTATATCGACATTTTGCACACAAGAGGTGCAGTTTCCGCGCACGTTGTCTGAAGCTGTTAGTAGATGAGTGATAAGAGCAGTGTTGAAGCCTCCATCGACCAGTACGAAGGCGCCGGATCCTTCACGTAGATACCACGGAGTGCATGCAACTGTAGTTTTCAAACAGTCAATATTTCGACCGTTGGCGAGTAACACATACATCTTTCACTTCGTCGTACTTCATTTCAGTCTCAGCTCTAAACCCTCTCCGCACCTCCTCTGGGACTCTTTTGGCTGCACATTGGGACAAAGCACCTCCCGGTTGCCAATTCTTGCAGTCACGACACCATAGATAAGCGGTGAAAGTCTAAAAATGCCAAAATGTTTGACTCACCAAAAAATGGGGCTATTGTGGACATGCACCTGGTGAAAGAGACGAACAACACCACCGATAGTCTTCACAAAAGAAGGGACCAAAACACAAAAAAACAGCCCACAACTGGTTTATACAGTGCAAAATCAAAGTTGAATGACGAGCACCTGCACCGAAACAGAATATGAAAATGACGTGAATATGAAATGAACACTTGAGACTTTGGTCTTTCATCTGGTACACGTTTCGTTTCAATATGGATACAGTATGTATTGATTCCAAACGAGGCAGTATATAAGTGAGTAAACAAGTCGGACATCCAACCCTGCTCTCCCCCTAATGTATAACCAATAACTGTGTGCTACATACAAACTTGACATATTATCTATTAAAAAAATAAATTGAAATAGCACATTTTATTGTACCTACACGTTCTACTTTTCATTATTCTTAGTCTTGATTTCCCTTGTTTGTAGATCTTTTTCTCTTACCCAATGGTGTTTTGTCATCATCATTCTGACCCTGTGTTGTGTGTATTTGTTTCTATGTGTACGTCCGTTGACCTTGCTTTTACCGAGGATAGCATTTTGTTATGCAACGTTTGTATGAAAAAAATGTCACGAATGATTGCAGAACTATTCTCACCAAGGCGACTTCAACGTGTGGATCTTTTGAATTGGTTTGAGTGCAAATAAATGTGGTTTTATCGAACTGTGAAAATTATGACCTTACCTTTGGGCTCACTTTGTGACCAGCTTCAAACCTGCTTCAGCGTTACCATGGTGATGGACTGCCGGTTGATGAACACTGAGGACAAATCACAAAGTGACAACACTTTTTTATTTTCTCTAACCTTGAGAGTGCTTGATCATACTCATTTTGACATTTTTTTTTCCCGGTGTATTTTATGCAAGATACCGTTGAGCTTTTCTCTCATTAACTGTTTTTTAAGCATACTGTTATGGGTTATCTATTATGAAACAAAATGATACAAATTAAATCCAATTAAATTCAATCAGATTAATGACTGCTTCTCTTGCTGCTTTTGGCAGTCACTGTGTTGTCACTGTACAATTACTGTGTTTTTACATTTGGAACAATACATTGCTATATATAATGTGTGTGTTTCTGTACCCGAGGATCGGATCGCCAAGGTCCCCACCTTTGGCCACCGCCCAGTTCACATTGCATCCGGGTGGGTGGTGCAGGGTGTGAAGCTCGGTCATCCGGGAGAGGCTCAATGTCAAGCCGCTGCTCCTTCGCATTGAGAGGAGACAGATGAGGTGGCTGGGGCATCTTATCCGGATGACTCCCTGGTGAAGTGTTCCAGGCACGACCCACCACAAAGAGACCCTGGAGACGACCCAGGGCACGCTGGAGAGACCATGTCTCTCGGATGACCTGGGAACGGCTCGAGATCCTTCCGGGAGAGCTGGAAGACGTGACTGAGGAAAGGGAAGTCTGGGTATCCTTGCTGAACTACTTCCCCCGCGATCCAACCTGGAGAAGCGGTAGAAAATGGATGGATGGATGGATGGATGGATGGAATCTATGTGTGTGTGTGTGAGAGAGAGAGAGAGAGAGAGAGAGAGAGAGAGACTGGCATCCTCTGAGATTTTTACCAACAATTTTGATCATGTGTGCATTTTTTTTATGTAAATAAATTTGAACTGAGAAAAGATGTCCACTTTTTTCATCAGTGACCGATTAGTTTTTAATGCATTCAAGATTTTAAAAGGAAAATGTGAAAATTGTTACATTATCTGTTAAGCTGTGAGTTAAGCTGTGATGAGGAACCAGCATGACTGAGGAATTCTTAGAAAGAATCAAATGTTTCTAAAAGATAGTACTCGTATCTAAAAAAGTGTAGATTGAAATGATAAAAACCAAACAACAAACCTAACATAAAAGCAACATATGTGAAGATACAAATATTCATAATAGAAAGGGAGGTATTGCAGTTTAATGCAATTAAACACACGAATAAGTTAAAGAAAAAAATCAAAACACATGGAGAAAATATATATATTAATATGTGTTCCTGTTATCTGTAATACTGTTTTTTTCATACAACGTTCTCTCTCTCTCTCTCTCTCTCTCTCTCTCTCTCTCTCTCTATATATATATATATATATATATATATATATATATATAACTGACCACTGGTCAAACTAAAAGTGTGAGGTCCACGCCATGACGTGAGAAAAAAGGGAAAAATAAAATAAAAAATCAATGCATCACACTTTAAACACCTTCTTTGATATAGGAAAATTAATTCAAGTTGTCAAAGGAAATGGAGAATAAAAGGGAAAAAAAAAAGTCTTGATACATATAGAAAACTGAAGAAAACCCATGCAAGCACGGGGAGAAAATATGCAAATTCCACACAGGCAGGACCGAGATTTGAACCCCGGTCCTCAGAACTGTGAGCTGGATGTGCTAACGAGTTGCTTACCATGCCACCTTGTTAATTTTTTCCAAAAATCTTTGTTCTGGTTTATATTAGTTACAATCATGACATGACATGATGTAGTATGTAAGATAAATGATGAAATGTAAATTATTAAATGCATCCCACGTATTACAGTTTTGAAGGAATTAAAAGACTATAATTATATTTTATAGTTGTTTTTTTTTTTATTTTATTTTACCCTGTTTGGCCTTTAGGTAAAGCAGAAAGCTTGATCCATATCCCTTTTTTTGCCAGAATAGTTTTACTGTGCCAGAGAGGAGTTTTTAAGATGCCACTGTGGTACTTTTCATTTTTATGGATTTTTCTTAAAGTTACAATACATTTTTGAATGGGAGCAACATGAAAGACAAAAGTGGGAGATAAGGACAAGATAACCAAATAATCGTCTATAGCAGGGGTGTCAAACTCGTTTTTATCGCGAGCCACATTGTACTTAAGGTTTCTGTCAGAGGGCCATTATGACTGAAACAATGAAAATCGTTAATTGAGCCATCATATTTACACATTAAAATGTTTCAACTAGTTTTGGAGCCAGAATTCAAGTGTAGTGAGTTTTGGTTGGGTTTATATGACAATTTAAATTGTTGGTCCAGATTTTAACAAAAATTATGGAATCTCACAGCGGCACAGTGGGTCAGCTGGTAAAGCATTGGCCTCACAGCTCTGAGGACCCGGGTTCGATTCCGGACCCGCCTGTGCGGAGTTTGCATGTTCTTCCCGTGCATGCATGGATTTTCTCCAGGCGCTCTGGTTTCCTCCCAGAAGCAGAACTTGAGGTCGCAGAAATGAAGATGTTGAGGGTCTCGCTCGTAGTGAGCAGGTTGGATAGGATTAGAAATGGGCTCATTAGTGGGACAGCCAAAGTTGGATGTTTTGGAGACAAGGTGAGAGAGAGCAGATGGTTTGGACATGTTCAGAGGTGAGGGAGTGAGTATATTGGTGGAAGGGTGCTGAGGATGGAGCTGCCAGGCAAAAGAGCGAGAGGAAGAGCAAAGAGAAGGTTGATGGATGTTGTGAGGGAGGACATGAGGACAACTGGAGTTAGAGGAGAAGATGCAGGAGATAGGCTTAGATGGAAAAAGATGACCCCTAAAGGGAGAAGCCAAAAGGAAAAGAAGACTCTGGTTTCCTCCCACATCCCAAAAACATATCTAAGTTGCCCAAAGGTGTGATTGTGATTGTTTGTCTCTGTGTGCCCTAACAGTCATCAGACATAGGCTTTCTTCCTATTTAGTCATTGGTAAACGTGTTATTTTTTTTTACATGAAATTAATTTATAAACCTTTGAGAGTTGCTTCCCTCCCTCCCTCCCCCCATTTTGTTTGTTTGAGAAGCTTCATTATTTGCTAAACAAACTCCAGTGACTGAAGGGTACTCCGAACTGTTGGGATTATTTTTTTTGGTCACTGTTTTTAATTTTTTTTCTGAACAATTCACCGCATGTCAGTAGTTGTTGAAGGTGGTCAATTCTACATCGTTCCCATATGTTAAAATAAAGGGATATGTTGCCAATTTCAAATTCTGAATTGTGCCTGATTATACTGGGGGCGAATTGAGATTGCGTATCTTCTAATTTTTTCCAGCAAGCCGTTAAAGTGGATGCAATTATTGGGTTCTTGAAACACTTACGGCATTTGAGACTTGTAGAAATAAATGGGAGTTTTGAGAGTTTGTTGTTATTGCATCCCGTCTGTTCCATTTCGAGCCTCCTCTTTGTGGTGCATCCATTCGATGAGGTATTGTAATCGGTTTGCTCAATAAATGTGATTAAAGTCGGGAGCATTTAGGCTTCACTCCTGTTTACTTTTCTCAAGAATGGGTAAACTAATTCCAGTTTTCTTATTCTTTCAGTCATATTTATAACTTAACGTGACAGAGGGTTGGAGCCTCAGCTGGTAAAGCGTTGGCCTCACAGTTCTGAGGACCCGAATTCAGTAGCAGCCCTACCTGTGTGGACTTTTCATGTTCTCCCTGTGCCTGTGGGGGTTTTCTCCAGGGGCTCGGGTTTCCTCCCACATCCCAAAAACATGCATTCATTGGAGACTCTAAATTGCCCTTCGGTGTTACTCTGAGAGCAAATGGTTGTTTGTCTCTGTGTGCTCCGGAATCACGTGAGAACTAATTCAGGTAGGTCCTGCCCGAAGGTAGCTGGGATAGGCTACAGCACTCAACGTGACCCTTGTGAGGATAAGCGGCTTCGAAAATGGATGGATAAATGACTGAAAGAAAATGTCACTCGCCTTGAAACAGATTTCAAAATAATAATGTGACTCACATAGCATTTTAACTTTGTATTTTCTAGCTCATTTATAAGATAATTTCTAATTGGTTGGACAAAGACTTTACAGGCTGCATCTGAAGAGTTTGTTTTCAAAATGAGACATATCCATTTTTTTCATTTTGAGAAAAGGGCTTGGTATTGAAGTGAAAACAATAAACTCAATTTATGTTTCTAACTATTGGGGATGGAAAGAGATGCTAAAAAGTAACTAAACACCATACTACAAAAAAATATTGGCTTTAATATTCACCGAGTTTTTTGATGACGAATTTCATTTTTTCTCCAAAATGAGACATATCCAAACATTCTATTCTTGGCAAAGTGAGACATATCCAAATTTCGACTTCAACCTTCAGGAGCAGCTGTATTTTTTTTAAAAAATCAGTTTCTTTTGATAGGCAATCATGAAAACTATTTGCCTTTCAACATTTCAAGCATTTTAAAATAATATTTAAGACCATGACCACCACATTTAGAGAGTTAGGTATCAGAAATAAGGGTCAGTCACCAGTCACAATTTTCACAATTAGCTCATTAATGTCAGATGTTGAAAAAGGAGATGAAAAAATGGGAATTTCTTTTAAAAAGGTGTTTTTCAGTTATTTAGAAACTGTTTGTTTGTTCAGTATGAGGTCTTGGAAAGGCTGAGTTTACATCATTGTAATTTTGTGTATCTGTATGCGATTCTGCAATCCGACATCTGCAGGCATTGTGTCACTCAGTTGATTAATTTTGTTTACAAGTTGATGTGAGATCATTAAGAAAGTAAACTGCTTCAAACCAGTCTACCAAGGTTAATATGGGTTGCGAGGGATACCAGCAGAAAAAAAATAGGTAGTCGATCTCATACACATCTCCAAAATGAAATCAGTTTCAAACTCACAAATTCACTGTTTGAAATCTGACTCATTGAGTCTGCTTTCTTTTGATTTTATTTATAGCTGTAAAATCAAACTCAGCATTAGCATCTCTCTCAAACGTGGGCGCAGCCATTTTGGATGATGATGTGGTAGATACCGGAACTTCCCTCTAGACGAATTCTGATTGGATGCTGCTTGCTTCAGCAGCGCATGCTGATTGAACGAAATTATGTCGCATTTTGCTCTAAATAAGATCTTGATATGTCGCATTTTGAAATAAA
The DNA here is from genome assembly GCF_019802595.1 of Syngnathoides biaculeatus. Lineage (NCBI taxonomy): Eukaryota > Metazoa > Chordata > Actinopteri > Syngnathiformes > Syngnathidae > Syngnathoides > Syngnathoides biaculeatus. Next base: position 21,396,328 of record NC_084641.1, read on the forward strand.
ACGCGATCTTCCTTGGCTGATATAGAACGATATACCGCACTTTGAACAAAAATCAGAGTATCCCGATAACTACCATTCGGAGCTGGATAATTTTGGCGCGAGTTTCGTAAATCTGAAAAAAATGCCTATGTCGCGTTTTGAAAACAAATCTTCATCTGTATTTTGAAAGGAAACAGAAAAGAAGAAAAGAGCAGCAAGGCTGGACAGAAGAAAATGAGCAAGGAAGGAGGAGGACAATTTGGTATGCCAGAAGAAAAAAAAAAGAAAAAAAATGAATCAATCAAAAGGGCAAAAATGAGGAAAAGAATAACAGGGAGAGCATTACAGTGCTTCACACATCTGCCTCACAATCAAGTATGGTGGGTTTGTAGCCCGGCTTGAGACGCAGGAAAGAATGAATAATGAGGAAGACATGAGAGGAAAAGGACAAAGGGGAAGAAATTAATCAAGGAGAGAAAAAGCAGAGCATGAATATGAAAGCGGAAAGAAGCAAAGACAAAAAGTCTGTGGTCTTCAGAGTGAATCACGTATTCACTTTGTAAATTGCTTACTAAGTGAAACTTTTGATTGGGTCAAACGAGAATTGAAGCTATGAAATAAAATCATAGATTAAATTTGAGCTCTACCCTTAGAATTGAGCCGCAAGTTCTTTTTCTAAGACGGTCCACAGCATCGTGTGTTTTCCTGCGTTTGCGAGCACTCAGTGGAAATGGAGATGCCGAGCTTCCATCGATCTGTCAGAGTGGAGGTGAGGAAGGAGGGTGCATCTCTATCTCCTCCCTTCTCGGTCTCGCAAACCGAGCCCCCCCCTCCCGCCCCACCGGCACACCAGCCTCACCCTCCCCCCCCCCCCACACACACACACACACCCTCACCCCCTCCCCCTGCGGGTTTGCCACCCGACTGATGCGCCGCATCAGCGAGGTAAAGCCCTTCGTCCCTCCCCCTCCTGCCTCCTTCTTCCTCATCCGCACCAGTCCGACTGCTTCTGGACCAACTCGTCCCTCCACTTCTTCATCTTCTTTTTCCTCAGTTTTACGCAGGAGCAAGACGTCGCTGCAGGACGCTACAGTCAGCAGAGAACTACTTGCGGTGGTCCGTAAAGCAAAGGTAAGACCGCGACCAGCACCGGGACCTAGACTAGTAGAGGTGGGCTTCACTCGATCCAGCCCGCTGCAGCAGAACGTGAGGATGCGCCGATCGTCGCAGGGAGGTGGTTTCAGACATCCGCAGTACGTCGGCTTGTGTCAACGCGCCGTGCAGTTGTCGCGTTGAGTGTGCAGAAATGCGGCTGCAGTTTGAGTGACAGCTTGCACGCGAGACGGAGAAAAGCTGCAATGTGTTGCGTTCATTTGTGGACGTACTAATCAACACCCGTCTGTCTGGCTAGTTGACTGAGGAGACTTCTTCCACGCGTGTGCGTGATGCATTTTATTTTTGTTTGTTTTTCCTGTGATGTATGGACTCCAGTTGTTGTGTTCACTGACAGCGTGCTCCTCATTTGCATATGTCAACCAAACAAGATAGGTTTCTAACGTAATGGGCTCACCTGCACAAAAAATAACTACATGTGGAAAACACTTTTAGTGTGTGAAGTCGAGGCAAAGTGTGCACATTCATTGTGTTTGTGTTCTGGTAAGGTCAAGCACAAATTCAGTCAGAATGATATGACAGCACTGAAGCAAAATATATTAATTATGTGACTTTTTTTTTCATTTTTTTTACATAAGTTTCATTATGGCCCCAAACTTTAAACTTGTATACTGTATATATTCCGTTGGGGCGGCACTGTCAAAAAACTGGTTGGAGCGTTGGCCTCACAGTTCTGAGGTCCGGGGTCCAAATCTCAGCCCCGCCTGTGTGGGGTTTGCATGTTCTCCCTGTGGGTTTTCTCCGGGCACTCCGCTTTCCTCCTACATCCCAAAAATATGCATTCATTGGAGACTCTAAATGTCCTGCGATTGGCTGGCAACCAATTCAGGGTGTACCCCGCCTCCGTGTCTTTGTGTCTGTCTCTGTGTGTGTGTCTGTATATATCCATCAATTTTCTTTGCTGCTTATCCTCACGAGGGCCGGAGGGAGTGCTGGAGCCTATCCCAGCTGTCAACGGGCAGTAGGCTGGGTACACCCTGAACTGGTTGCCAGCCAATTGCAGGGCGCATAGGGACAGAGACAGACAGACGCAGTCACAATCACACCGAGGGGAAATTTAGAGTCTCCAATGAATGCTTATCTTTGGGATGTAGGAGGAATGCGGAGTGCCCGGAGAAAACCCACAGGGAGAACATGCAAACTCCACAGAGGCGGGGCTGAGATTTGACCCCGGACCTCAGAACTGTGAGGCCAGTGATCCACCATGCCAGGGTCGCGGGAGTGCTGGAGCCTCGAGACAAACAGCCGCACTCACAATCACACATAGGGGCAATTTAGAATGTCCAATTAATATTGCATGTTTTTGGGATGTGGGAGGTAACAAGGGTGCCTGGAAAAAAAAACCCACACAGGCACAGGGAGAACATGCAAACTCCACACAGGTTTTTATCCCCTGTCCTCAGAACTGTGAGACCAACGCTCTTACCAGTTGGACCAGCATGCACCTCACTAAATAATGTTTATTAATATTGTTTGCTGTAGTTATTGCCCTTGGAACACACCTTTTAGCAGGGAAGCCAAGACTTCCTTCTCCACAGTCACTTCCCCCAGCTCTTCCAAGGGGATCCCAAGGCTTTCCCAAGGAAGCCAAGAGACATAGTCTGTCCAGCATAACCTGGGTCGTCCCCGGGCTCTCCTCCTTGTGGAACATGCCCAGAACACATCACGAGGGAGAAATCCAAGGGGCATCCTAAACAGATACCTGAATCACCTCATCTAGCTCCTATGAGAGAAGCAGCGGGTCTACTCTGACCTCCTCCCGGATGACCAAGCTTTTCACCCTGTCTGTAAGGGAGAGGCCAGTGGAAACTCATTTTGGCCACTTGTATCTAGGATCTCATTCTTTCAATCATGAACCACAGCTTGTGACCCTAGGTGAGGGTAAGAACCTAAATCCAGTGGTAAATAGAAAGATTTGACTTACGGCTTACTTTGACTTCACCACAATGGACTGATACAAAGTCTGCATTACTGTAGAAACTGCACCGATCCACGTGTCGATCTCAACTTCCATTCTGCTCTCACTTGTGAACAATACTCCAAGATATTTGAAGGATCTCATTCCTGACCTGGAGAGCCCACTTCTCCCTTTTCAGACTGAGGACCATGCTCTCAGATTTAGAGATGCTGATTCTCCTTCACTTCACACTCAGTTTGCGAACCAACCCAACCCGTTGGACATCACAACTTGATGAAGCCAATAGAAACAGATCATGCCAAGAAATTATGTCCATAAAATTATGAACAGAATCAATGACAAGGGGCAGCCTCAGTGGAGTCCAACCCTCACTGGAAACAAGTGTGACTTACTGCTGACAATGTGAACTAAACACTGACACCGGTCGTACAGGGACCAAACAGCTCGTATCAAGGGGCCCGGTACCCCCATACTCCCGAAGCACCCCCCACAGTTGAATGCCTCGATTGGTAGATTGGTCGGCGTGAATTCTCATGCACCCTCAACGACTCTCCTCCCAGCCACGCCCTTCCAGTTCTCACTGCCATTTCTCACGTGAGCATTGAAGTCTCCCAGCAGAACATTGGAGTCTACCGTCTATAATAGTGTACAACTAACTATTCAGTCCTGAATTGTTATGTTTTTGCACATTTTCAGCACGCATCTGCAAGCTTATTGAATGTATTTTAAAAATATATATACTGAAATCCTTTTACATGGTTTTTAAATCCAAACAAAAATGTAAAGTAGTCTGAATATAGGCTCTCAATCGGAATTGCATTCACACATCTTGTATTCACTGTCTTCACTCCTTTTTCTTAGCTTGTATTCGTAACAGTTTATTGTGAGCTATAACAAGCTAGTGTGAGGTAGCAGTGGAAACAAAGGCTGTGCGTGTGCGTGGGCGCATTTGTTTCTGTGTGTTCTTTATCGTCAGTGTCATCACACCCAGATCGTAACTATTTATGTAACCAAAACCGAAGTGGTGAAGACTAAACAGTTCTATGTCTTCCATTTTCACTGAACCATTCATGTTTACAACAAGCGACCTGTTTGCACGCTTCATCACATAAGCTTAATTATAAACAATTATAAATATGCACTTTGCATTCATTAATAACATGATATTGGATTTTTTTATGTTAATAATGCAATAAATCCATCTGATTCTGATGAAAAGAGTGGCTTTGTTCTCTTATTCACTGTCATAGAAGAGAAGGAAGCCTTAAATGGACACACACTTTGGAATGACTTGAATGCATATTTATCAAAGCTCAGACATACAAATGTGTGCGAGCGCGTGTGCGCACACATACATACACACACACACGCACAGACTGAACCTGCAAAACACAACACACTCAGACAGATTTATTGACGCACAGAGCATGTGGTGTATTCATCAGACGCAGTGAGCCCGTCTTGGGCGCACATTCATTTAGGGAAAAGTCGACTGCTTTGATTACATTTTTTTTTTTTTTTTGTGACTGCTTCCTGAAAATTCACCTTTTTAAAATTGTCCATGTAAAAAGTGAAACAAAGAATGTTGTCAGCAGAATTAAAGAACTGTCGTTCCAATCCATGACACGCAATAAAAAAAAAAAAGTGTGGTGACGCAACAGAATTTTAACTTTTACTACTATTACAGTTACTCCTACTACTATGAGTATTACATGGAAACAAACCGCAACTACACAAACAATAAACTATCATGAGCAAGCTGCACAGGGGCGGACCCAAATGCAGGACTCCGAGACGAGGACATAATATTCAGCGTGTTTTTTTCCAAGCTGAGGTGGTATACCAATAAGCAGTCCAAAATAGAAAAAAACACAAAACGCTAGGCTATAGGCAAGATCCAAAAACATGAAGCAAAGTCTGATGACTATGAGGCAACACTTGACACATGAACAAAAATGTAACTAGACTAAGGAGGCGCAGATACGCAGTGACAAGTGGATGCTCTACACAACACTTGGAAACTTACGCACAGTAGCAGAGTATCCCAAAATGCAGTCATGCAAACGCAAGAAACATTCACCATTTAAATGCCTGGTCTAATTAGTGTCCATTGTACAGCAGCTGCATGACAGCTGTCAGAGGTTGGACCTACCAGGTCAGTGGTTTGCCCATACCCCTCACAGGAAGCACTCCCCAAAACGGTGCTTTGGCCATGCCCCTGACAATAAACATCATTCCTAGAATGATTTTGTTGCGTTATTCCTAATTTCGTGCTTATAAGTAAATGGTGTTTTTTTTATGGTATGGTCACAATAGTTAGAGGCCCCGTAGCTCAGTGGTTAGAGCACTAGTTTGGTAAACCAGGGGTTGTGGGTTTGTATCCCACTGGGGCCTCCACTCCCTGAGAAGGGTTGTGTCAGCAAGGGCATCCGGTGTAAAAAATTGTGCCAAAATTGAACTTCAAGTTAAGTAAATGTTCTGTTTTGTGAAGCGCTTTTTCGTTTTACAGTGAGTGGGACAAGATCAAAAGGAATTTGATTGTGGCCGATGTTTATTTACCAAAAGAGCCTCGACCCGAAGCAAATCTGAAATGTTTCCTTCTCATCTCTTGAGTGACTCATCAATGCAACAGAAACGTAACATATTATAGGGGGAAAATTGTTCCATCTTGAAATTGTTAATTATCTCTCATATAAAGATGATTTTGTATTGAGTTAATATTTTAACAATTTAATACATAAAAATAGATAAAAACCACTGTGCTGGAAAACAGTCAAAATTATTGCATTAAAGGGGCTCTGTTTTATTTTACATACATTTGTGCAATGCAAGATTTCTTTTCCAGAATTACTGTATATTTGCGTTCTTTGTCACTGTATTCTTATTTGTTTATGTTTTACAACATTTTAAAGAAAATGTACTCCATGCTAGTGTGTTTTTGATTAGTGCGTGTGTGTATGTCAGTGGTGGGCTGTTGCGCGCCAAAAGGGTGTGTTGCTCGTGGCGCCATTCAAACTAGGACCACCCCTGCATGTAGCGTAGGTTGTATAATGAGACCGCCAGGGTCAGTGACACTTTGTCCCAGGAAACTGGACAATCTCAAATTGAAGACAAAAATCACCAAAAATAATAACAAGATTTAGGTTGCAGCTGAGTTGGAGTCTCCCACTATCACTGCTGTTTTCTACTAGCCAGCTAAACACAACAAAGATTTTGTTTTTTAACTGACTTCACTGTTCCTATCTGTCTTCACCATCTCCTCGGGGATTTTAATATTCATATGGACATCTCCAGTAACATTTTCCAGTAAGTTCTCATCTGGTCTAAAGAACTTTGGTCTACTGTTTTTCCACTCATTGCAAAAGGACACAACCTGGATCTAGTATGCAGTTCTGGTGTCACTTCATCCAACTTTAATTCCCCCTCCCTTTCAGACCGTGTACTAACTACAGTACATCTTTATACTTCCACATCATTTCTCCATCTTTTTTGTCTAACCTAACCTTTACCAAAATCAATCTTCCCCATTGCAATCTCTTTTCACCAAATCACAAAAAACAGCACAGAAACTCTCCCCACTTTTATCGACAGTTTTCTCAGTACGGACTCTCTCTCCACCCCTGATGAACTGGTTACTCACTACAATGATAAGGTCCATCATCTCCTCAACATAACGTGCATCATTAACAAACAGATGTGTAGCTCTCACCGCCTCTGCGCCCTGGTTCTGCAATGCAACAATTAAAATCCGAAGGTCGTCAAGTCAAATGCGTCCTTAAGAAAATCGGCTTCCGTACACACAAGCATATTTACAATCATGATCTTGACCACTGCAAAGACTTTTTAATTCAGTCAACTCTACTGTATGTACTACGCAACCCGAATCCACAAAAACCAGGGCAACTCGAAGGCAGCGTTCACCCTGATTCTCCCACTGGACTCCCTTCCTAAAACCCTACTCCTAAATTCCAAGTCCAGGCTAGCCAAAATTGAGTTTTTACGTTACCACTTGATAATTCCTCTGTTTTCCCCTGCCCTCAGGTTAAAAGTCTGGGTGTCATCCTCAACAGCGCACTCAACATCACCCAGTCTGCATACTTTCACTTACAAAACTTCCTCCGTTCATCTCTCAGCTCCCACACTGCTGCTGTCCTTGTTTATGGTTTCATCACTTCCCGCCTGGATTATTGAAACTTCTTTCTGTTTTTTTTTCTTTCCCCCACAAATCACTACAAAAACTACACGTTCTCCAGAACTCTGCCATTGATATTACAAGGACTCCCACACACAGCACACTCCTCCGGTCCTGCATTAATTCTTCTTGCACATCCAATATAAAATACTGATCTGCACATTCAACGCCATAGATAACCTTGCCTCACCGTGTCTTGCTGACCTTCTTCACCTCTGGACTAAGGTTTTCACCTTGGACCTCTCAACTGAGAGACAGATGCACTAACCACTAAGTTTGGTGGAATTCTAAATTTTGAAAACACTTGAGTGTTTGAATTTTGTGACAATGCCGTAAATAAAAACCACAAAGTAAACATTAGAAAGACACTCCAAACACTCGGGTTGCTATTACTCGACTGTGTGGCCACAGTAACGCAAATATTGTGAGGAGTTGGAACATGACCATGGTTGGTTCAAATGCTTCCACACTCCTCCACAACTTGGTTTATACTGTCCTTGCCAGCCAAGCAACATTTTGACTAAAAGGAACTCCTCTGGCACCCACAGAGCAGTGGAACATTTCCAAACAAGAGCATTGGTTGAGATAACAAAAGAGCAGAGGCTTTTTCTTAATTCCTTCTGCTAATGAATTCACTTTTAGTTCCTGGCACTTACTAAAATTTATATGGGCAGGACAACCATTTATTTTTCTACAGTGTTTGTCCTCATTTGAGTTGTGGCTGAGCTGGAACTGAGTATACCGGCTGAGTTTGGGCGTGAGACAGGTATACCCTGGCCAGGATTGGCTGCCAGCTAATTCAGGCACATCATATATTACTGTGTACTGTATCACCCAATTGAATATATCCTTTAGGTTTTACTAAATGCTTTTCCATATATTTTTATAGGCAAACACTGAAGAACTTTGCTAAAAGGTAAAAACCCCCCATGCCCTCACCCAGTTCACCCCGGGGTTATGTGAATCATTAATGTTACAATATTTCAGCTGTGAAGAAGGTAAAGCATTATTCCCTTTGGTACCTAATGGAAAAGAACTCTCTGCAGATCAGAAAGATATGATATATGTTGTTATAAAATAGATAATGTTACTCTACATAAAGAAGGCTGTACAGACAACTTCAAATACTTGGGGTCAGCAATACAGAGCAATGGAGAGTGTGGTAAGGAAATGAAGAAATGGATCCAAGCGAGGTGGAACAGTTGGCAGAGGGTGTCTGGTGTTTTATGTGACAGAAGAGTTTCCGCTAGGATGAAGGGCAAAGTTTATTAAACGGTGGTGAGGCCGGCCATGATGTACGGATTAGAGACGGTGGCACTGAAGAGACAACAGGAAGCAGAACTGGAGGTAGCAGAAATGAAGACACTGAGGTTCTCATTCGGAGTAAGCAGGTTGGTTAGGATTAGAAATGAGCTCATTAGAGGGGCAGCCATAAGTTGGATGTTTTGGAGACAAGGTGAGAGAGAGCAGACTTCGATGGTTTGGACATGTTCAGAGGCGAGAGAGTGAGTATGTTGGTAGAAGGGTGCTGAGGATAGAGCTGCCAGGCAAAAGAGCGAGAGGAAGACCAAAGAAAAGGTTGATGGATGTTGTGAGGGAGGACATGAGGATGAGAGGAAGCTGCACGAGATAGGCTTTGATGGAAAAAGATGACACACTGTGGCGACCCCTAACAAGACAAGCCGAAAGGAAAAGAAGAAGAAGAAGGAGATACGAGCTAAATGCTGACTACTTCAATTTGTGGCAAAGTATCATTTCATCAGTGTTGTCCCTTGGAAGATATAAAATATATGCAAAATTGAGAGGGGTATACTCACGTTTGTCAATATACCAAGCTGACATTCACACCTGTCAACAATTTAGATTCAATAATTGAACAAAAAGGTATATATTTTGAGAATATGGGGGGGAATAATATGGAGAGAAAACCTAAGGAAGCACACCGAAAACATGTAAATGCCACATAAGGGGGCTGAGGCGAGATTCAATGCCGGGGCCTCTGGACTGTGAGGCAGATTTCCTAACCACAATTGCACCGTGGGAGTACTGTAGTCTCAAATCTAATCTTCAAGATGGAGGCGGGGTACACCATGAGCTGCTAATTGTAGGGAACATACAAACAGACAACCTTTTGGACACACATTCACAACCTACAAGCAATTTAGAGCCCTCAATTTAATCTCCCCTGGAAAAATGTCAAAATACCTGGAGAAAACCCAAACAGGTACCAGAAGAATAATGTCATCAACCCATAGTTATGTTCTTTAGCGTCCAATTCACAGGAAGCCAGCCGTTCGCTTTTCAGGGTTTGATCATCTGGTCTGCATATAGCAGATGAATCTACCACTTGTTGTTTATAATGAGATGAGAGACTCTCTCTTTAAACGACTGACCTCCTGTTTGAATTCCAGTGTCACTGTGAGCAAAATAATGCTTCCCGGAACATGTTGTGACAGCATAGATGTCGTGAATTTCCCACACAGACGTGTGTCACGTCCCATCGGAACGAGAGGTAGGACCCAAATGCAGGAACTCGGAAGACGCAAGGTAGTTCAAGAAGAGACACGTTTATTGTACGCAGAGGTCGGGGATCCAGCCAGCAGTCCGGTGCAGCAGTGGTAGTTGTGACGTCGGGCGAGAGAGCAGATGAGCGGACAGGCAGGAGTCGGTACACGGGGAAACAATCAACGCAGGCAGAAGTGTCAAGGAGTCAGGCTTACAGGGTTGGTCAGAGAACGGACGGAGGTCAGTACACACAGGTTCAGTCAGGAATACGAGAGTGCTGGAACGGGACATAAAGCTCAACGAACTGGCGGAGGGCCAGTCGTCACCGGGTCCTATATATACGGGGGATGATCAGGCCTCATGAGGCACAGGTGTGTGCCTCCCAATCAGCGCAGCTGCACAGCTCGTGCTGAAGCGGCAGGATCATGACAACGTGGTCTTCTTGTGTGTATTTTTTATTTTTTTTACTCGGGGAAAAAAAATGAAAACCAGTCATATGATAAGATAGTGTTGTACTTTCAGGGTTTATGTGAAGGTCATTTCTGTGTTGATGCACGTAAAGATGACAACTTTGTCAAAAGGAAACACACACAAAAAAAAAACACGAATATACTTCTCGGGGCTGTATTTGGCAATACTACATACATATGCGCACACAATATTTTTGACTACCCTTCAGTAGTGAACATGTATTAGTTTAAAGTGTGACACCTTCTGCCCAAGAGAGGGATAACTTTATTGAACATCTTTGATTATAAAAGGAACACATTGAGTTGCACTAATGCACCTTACTTATCCACTGGCAGTGTCTGGATGTGGATGAAGAAGCAGCGTTGGGGGGGGGGGGGAATGCAGAAAAAAAGGGTTGCTGAATTAATGCATATGTAGCACCCATGTATTGAGGCTGGCAGTCACCGCGGGGTTGCTGCAGCCGCAATTAAGGTTTTGATGAATATTCATGATCGGAGAGGGGGATAGTCAGTTTTGTGGCGCGAAATTGAGGTGTTGATGCAGCAGCTGATCCGGGAGAGCAAGAAGTATACAGTAGAACCCCCACATTTTCATGTTTCTTCACAACCAACCTTTGCCGGTCCTGGTTTGAATGATGCTTTGTGTAAGACTCTAGGATGGACCCACCACACCCTAACTTCCTTGGTATAACCATAGTACTCCAAAGAACCCTGTTTATGCACTTTACTTGAAATGCATATAAGAAAAAAATAACATCAAATGTTCCTGTTTGATTGAGGTCCAAGTATATAAACGATGGACAATTGGAAGTAATATTTCGTGTCTAAATCAGTTATTCTCCAAATTTGGTATGAACATCACGAGTGGTATTCTGCATTAATCTAGACTGTAAGAATGGAAAAGAATCTCAAAACTATATGCCAGTACAATTTACAAAAATGAAAATATGAAATCAAACATATTGCAACCAAGATTTGAATGTTGCACAAGGCCTGTTTCAATTTTATTTCCAAACAATACAGAACTTTTTTCACTTTAAATGTACCCTACAGTCCAATTTTTAAGTACCTTTCAGTTTTTATCTATCTATCTATCTATCTATCTATCTATCTATCTATCTATCTATCTATCTATCTATCTATCTATCTATCTATCTATCTATCTATCTATCTATCTATCTATCTATCTATGTGTGTGTGTGTGTGTGTGTGTGTACAGGACAATACATTTGAAAGGAACTATGAATAAAATTGGTAATTTTTTCCCATCATTCAACTAAAATAAATAAAATAAAAATACATTTGAAAAATTCTAAATATTTAAGTGCAGTGTTTATACACATCATATTACAGTGGCTTACAAGTATGACATGCAAAGATGTGTGTTGCTTCCCCCTCCAATTGTCAACAGTTTGTGTGTGTGCGCGCGCGCGCTTGTGTGTGTATACGTATATATTTCACCAAATATTTCACTTACACACACATACACACACACATACACACACACAGTCTAGTTTTATAGATTTTGACAAGCAGACAGAGAGTCAAAGTCTTCTTTGTGTCCTCAGGTTAAATTGATGAATTAGTGGGCATCTCCTCACCCGGTGACCTCTGACCCGCCCCGAACATGGACTTCCCCGACGAGCTCCTGCTGGCCGAGCTGAGTCACCTCCAGCTCTACAACGACTCGCTTTTCCAGCACAATTTCAGTAGCGCCTACAACGACACCGACGCCCTGCTGCCGACCGGAGTGAGGGTCACCATTGTGGTGGTCTACATGATCGTTTGTGTCATCGGCCTGGTGGGGAACTTCCTGGTCATGTATGTCATCATAAGGTGAGAAAAAACAGTTTGTTGAACTGACTTTGTCAGGATCAAAAGTTGTATAACTGAGAAACATCTGCTGTGTAGCAACAGGATAAATTGAACACCTTCTGTAATGGTGAGATCACTGTTGCTATAGCAATGATTAGTTGCTTGTTTTAAACAATATATTGGTCTCATGTGATCCAAACCTACCTACAGGCAATTTGATTATATTTCCTCTACTAGATACACCACAGCTGAGGTGCCAGAGCTCTGGCCTCATATCAAACTCTTACTATTGCTACGTCGTCATTGTACAGCTCCAAATGAGGTCTTCTTGTTTTTTAGATTGTGATTTGTGGCCAGCCGTGAGAAAATCAGCAACCACTCTCCCAAGGGACATTTTAAATTATCGATACAGTAGATTCTGAAGTTGTAATGTCTGAGCTTTTCGATGATGTCTAACATATGCTGATCTGAAATGTATATTTAAATGACTATCTGATATTTAAATGGGCAGCACGGTGGTTCAACTGGAAAGCGATTGCCTCACAGGTCTGAGGTCCCGGGTTCAATCCCAGACCCGCCTGAGTGGAGTTTGCATGTTTTCTCCATCCCTGCCTGCGTTTTCTCCGGGCACTTCGCTTTCTTCCCACGTCACAAAAATATGCAACAATAATTGGGCACTCTAAATTGCCTCTCGGCGTGACTGTGAGTGCAGCTGTTTGTCTCTCTGTGTCTTGGGATTGGCAGGCAATCAGTTGAGGGTGTACCCTGCCTCCTGCCTGTAGACAGCTAGGATAGGCTCTAGCAATCCAAGGACCCTGGTGAGGATAAGCAGCTAAAAAATGGATGGATGGATGGATGGATGGATATTTAAATAAGGTGGTTGGTGCCTGTTGTGGCTGCAATGGGTAAAACTGTTGGTGGACACTAACAGTGAGGGATGCCGTCAAGCTGAGGAAGGAGTCCTATCAGGCATTTCTGCCTGGTATCAATGAATCATGAGTAACTGCTGCATTGATGAGGATAATTATGTCATGTATTTAAGCCTTGGGTGTCGTTTCTTAGTTGGTCAGTTCGTTGTGCAAGTGGAGCCTAAATTTACAAGCTTCTTGTGAGTATATTCCTTGGTACCATGTCCCAGCATTCCTGTGCCACCACAGCCAAGTCGAGTCACGTCTTGTTTTTGCCTTGAAGTTATTGGACCTCGTTTTCATGTTTTTGGACTGCTACCTGTGTATGACCTCTGCCAGGTATTGAACCTGTCTCGAAAAAACCATGTCACTGTCTCGGAGTCCTGCATTTGGGTCCCACCCCATGCCGCTGGCTCATGACAATACCAGCTGCTGCTTGAGACACTCACTGATATTTTCACCAAAATACTTCACCTAGAGCACGAAAATAGTTAATACGCAAAGTAATTTTGCATGTGCTCGCCAGCACTTGCTGTAACATTTGAAGTCAAATTTGCACTGTACCAACCAAAAAGAACATTTCGTCCGTCAAAACTTCAAATGTAGCATAGGTACTCACCCCAGAAGAAACTGACAAGTATTTCTGCAGATGTTATTGTCTCCAAACAAAAAAGACAGGCATGAAACCTAAAGCCCGGGGGAAAGATCCAACCAGCTAAATCATTTTAGGTGGCCTGTAAAAGCAAATCATGTGTGTGTGTGAACTTCAGTGATTCCTGCAAAAATCTCTCAACATTTCAAATTGTCATACGTAATCAATTATATGGTGGCAGAGAATTATGTTAAAATAGTACAGGACATGTATGAAGGCAGCAGAACAGTGGTGAAGTGTGCCACAGGTGTGACTGAAGAATTTAAGGTGGAGGTGGGACTGCATCAGGGATCAGTTCTGAGCCTCTTCCTGTTTGCTGTGATAATGTGACAGATGAGGTTTGACTGGAATCCCCTTGGAGCATGTTGTTCACAGATGATATCGTGATATGCAGTGAAAGTACGGAGCAGGTGGATGAGGATGGAGCTGCCAGGCAAACTACCGAGAGGAAGACCAAAGAGAAGGTTGATGGATGTTGTGAGGAAAGACATGAGGACAGTGGGTGTTAGAGAGGAAGATGCACAAGATAGGGTTGGATGGAAAAAGATGCCACCCTGTGGCGACCCCGAACAGGACAAGCCGAAAGGAGAAGAAGAAGAAGAATGAATTATATGGTTCAAACAGTGAAAGCAATTTTTTAAATTCTCACAACCTTTTCTTGTAGCCACTTGCTCAATAGTTCAACAAAGTACTGTCCTTGATGACTGATTTCAAAAGTAGCTATTCATGCATTTTTTGTGTCTATGGAGTAATATGAGGAGGCGATTAAACATTTGTACGGTTTCACAGCCCTAATGGCCCTCTGAGGGAAACTATAACTACAATGTGGCCCATGACACAAATGAGCTTGAAATAAGACATCCATTAGCTTTCTTTTCATCGTTGTCGTTCACTGGTGTAGCTAAGTCAATCACTTTCTGTGACTTTTTGGAGTCAGATTTGCACCACAACTATGAATTGCTGTGCAATATGACTTCATTCAATCAATAACAAACATCGCTCTCAAAATTAGAAGTAACAATTACTAGATAACTTTCAATGCATGAACAGATGCATCATTAACCATGTTATCCTCTGAAACTGGCACGGGATTGGCTGATTGTAATATCACCATGGCCCGGAGATGCAACAAAAATTTGCCCTGCGACGTCCCATAATCTCAAGCAAAATTCAAGATTTTATGAAAAGTGAAATGAATCACCTTCACAGTAATGTTTTTCACCTTTCTATATTAACAATGTTTGTAATAATGTATTTCTGCACTTGCACGACAGTGAAGAACATCATGCATTTTTTCCCTATGATTTAAAACATTTCCAAGGTGTCTTTTGTGGTTCATTTACGCAAATGCAAAGGGATTACATCATATTTAACATTCGCTTGTAATACTCCACAGCTGGTTCTAAAATACAGTAATTTATTATACAAATCTATCCATCCATCCATTTTCTTTGCCACTTATATTCACGAGGGTCGAGGGGAGTGCTGGAGCCTATCCCAGTTGTCAACAGGCAGGAGGCGGGGTACACCCTGAACTGGTTGCCAGCCAATCGCAGGGCACATAGAGACAGACAACAGGCGCACTCACAATCACACCGAGGGGCATTTTAGAATGTCCAATTAATGTTGCATGTTTTTGGGATGTGAGAGGAAACTGGAGTGGCCAGAGAAAACCCAATCAGGCACGGGGAGAACATGCAAACTCTACACAGGCAGGGCCGGGATCGAACCTGGGTCCTCAGAACTGTGAGGCCAATGCTTTACCAGCTGAGCCACCGTGCCACTTTATTAATCTAATCAAATCATATCTGTTCCTTTGGAAACTTTGTTGTCAATTAGTTTAGGCATAAAAGGTCTACTCTGACAATCTGCCAATAGAACTAGTATGAACTGACTTGATAAGATCCTAAAAATATGATCTTGCATGACTTTTGGTCTTGCTGAATATTTAGGAGAAAAAGTCAAAGTACAGTAAGTACAGTAAGATGTTTCCACAAGTAATAAGATACATTCACTATTTTGCAGTGTTCACACTTAATTTTGCACTTGGAGTCCTCTCCAAGACACAACATAGATTGTAGAACTGATCAGAGGTACTTGAAGTGGACTTTTACCATCCATCCATCCATTTTCCTAGCCGCTTATACTCACGAGGGTCGTGGGGAGTGCTGGAGCCTATCTCAGCTGTGAAATGGCTGGAGGCGGGGTACACCCTGAACTGGTTGCCAGCCAATCGCAGGGCACACAGAGACAAAAGACTCACACCTAGGGGCAATTTGGAGGGTCCAATTAACGTTGCATGTTTTTGGAATGTGGGAGGAAACCGGAGTGGCCGGAGGAAACCCATGTAGGCACGGGGGAGAACATGCAAACTCCACACAGGCGGAGCCAGGAGTAAACCTTGGTCCTTAGAACTGTGAGGCCAACGCTTTCCAGATGAGCCACCATGCCACCCCTGGACTTTTACCACCGCTTTTAAACCTGTCGCTAACGGAGCGTGTAATGTGAAACATAGTGCCAGCTATTTGCTGTATGAGTAGATCAGGCCCAAAGTGAGGTGTTGTCATGACAACAGTGACGGAAGAAAACGTAAGGAATGATTTTGTGTAAACCTTAAGAATAACCCTTTTCAGTTATCTGTTTTCATTTTGTTGCTAAAAGGACTGTACAGCCACCAGTCTTGTTGTGTCCAGTCTCTAATTAGGGAACCTGAGCAAAGAAAGGTGTGAATTTCGAAGTAGAGGGGGCTCAAACATGATTCAAAACTTTATTTTTCTACCCTAAATCAAAACTTAAATAATGTCTGCTCTTACTCATGACCTTAGAAGGCCTCTTGTTTTAGCACCTTGAGATGTAGGAGATGGCAACCACAGACACTCGGAGGCGTGTCACAATGACTCGGCTGTGATAGAGGGAGGCAGCAACAGTGGGAGGCGGGAAAAAAGTGAAAGGGTGATTCACTTTCATAGAAGCACCCAGAGAGGGGTCGGAATGCCAATAAAGATGATGTCATGCCTTGAGAAATCCAAGACATTTGGGATATTTTGGAGGGAAGCAATCACACATTATAATGAGACATTTCAAAATCCATCCATCCATTCATCCATCATCTACCGCTTCTCCGAGGGGGTTGCGGGGGAAGTAGCTTCAGGAGGGATACCCAGACTTCCCTTTCCCCAACCACTTCTTCCAGCTCTTCCGGAAGGATCTCGAGGCGTTCCCAAGCCAGCCGAGAGACATAGTCTCTCCAGCGTGTCCTGGGTCGTCCTTGGGGTCCCTTTCCGGTGGGACGTACCCGGAACACCTCACCAGGAAGGCATCCAGGAGGCATCCGGATCAGTTGCCCCAGCCACCTCGTCTGGCTCCTCTCAATGCGGAGGAGCAGCGGCTTGACACTGAGCCCCTCCCGGATGACCGAGCTTCTCATCCTATCTCTAAGGGAGAGCTCGGACACCCTGCGGAGGAAACTCGTTACGTATCCGGAATCTTGTTCTTTCGGTCACGACATTTCAAAATAGTTCTTTTAATTCATTTACTCTTCAGAGCCATCATTCCTTGTAATCTTAGTCAGATTTTATATTCATAAAGGTAATTTGATTGACAGGAGAAAAGTCCAGATTGAGCATTATATGAGATCTAATCGGGCATGCTATACGAGTAAATCCGTCACTCTTGTCGATCGCATAGAACTGGATCGACCTGGTGTTCACCTCAGTGATCTTAAGACACCACTACAACTTGAATCAACGTTTAAACGACTGAATTTGCTCGATGGATGGATGGATGGATGGATGGATGGATGGATGGATGGATGGATGGATGGATGGATGGATGGAATGGAACACTCCTTCAGTTGGTCCACAGTGCCCTTTTTTGAACTGCTTCATACTTGCTTTGTTGCCCGGCGCAGTTCTACTCACAATTTAGAAAATGTCATAATTCAAGAACTATAACATACTATTTCTAGGACCTGAGTAGCTGCGTTTCCAAATTTTGTGTGATGAAAACCATTGCATTCACTTATCAGTAATTACATTATTATTTCACATGTGCCACTTTTACTTGTAGCTTTGTTTCCCATGAATTGTGATTTTTTTCTATGCAGTTTTCGGGCGTTTGTTGAAGCACTAAGAGGAAAGAAAGGAGAAAATGAATGGAGAGGAGGAATCTTTCTTCTTGTTATTCTCTCATCCCTTATTATCAGATTTTATTCCCTTTCATCCTTGTGGCCCTCCTCGTCTTGTAGAAGCCGCGAGCGTCAGCTAATGATCTCTATAGACACGTGGCACAAAGCTACATTCGGTTGCATTAGGAAAGTGATCAGCCATGTGCAACCTCTTTGCTTGTTTCATAATGGTCATAAAAAAAAAAAAGCCTGGTTCAGAAACAACGTGCGACAAATTAGATTCGATCTTGTCAGCTGCCTCCGACTGCACTGAAAATGGTAGCCTTTTTCAGTCAGGCCTGCATATTTTTTTCCCCTCGGAAGTATTCTTTCCCTTTGTTTACATTATGCGTGTGCATGAATGGAAAGACAGTTGCAATGCGACAAACTATAAATGAAGGAGCCTCTATCGATGTCACCGTGAAATTGTCCCATTGAACTTTTCTGCGTCTTCTTCTTTCTTCCTCATCATCTGCTTTTCCCCTTTCGCTTTCCATCTTCCTGCATCCTCCTCTCTAACTTCCACTGCCCTATCTATCCATCTTCTCATTGGTCTTCCTCTCGCTCTCTTGCTTGGCAGCTCCATCCTCATCACCCACCATCTCTCCTCTGAACGTATTCAATTCATCCAAGTCTACTCTTTCTGACTTTATCTCCAAAACATCTAACCTTGGCTGTCCCTCACTTCTAATCCTATCCAACCTCGTCACTCCTCCAGTGTACCTTAACGTCTTCCTTTTCACCAACTCCTTCCTTTTTTCTCTTCAGTGCCAATATGTCTAAGCCACACATCATGACCGCTCTCACCAGTCTATGAACATTCCTCTTTTTAGCAAAGACTCTTTTATCTAATAATTATTTCCTTCACTTGTTTCAACCTGCTATAATATGAGAATGTTGCAACGGGCTGGGCTCCCCAACCTTTGGCCAAAGCCCAAATTCAGCCGTGATCAGCTCCAGCTTACTTGTGACCCTAAAGAGGACAAGCGAACTAGAAACTGGATGGCTGGACATGATGTCAGGTTTGACCCTGAGCATAGTGACAAAACTACATGACGCATGTAATCACATGATCATTTGATACCAATAAAGGACAATTTAACTCAATTTTGTCTTTGTTAGTAAGTTTACAAACTCATTTATCCCAGTGAGAGAACTATCGGTGTGGAGGCCACCTCCACAGACTAAAAGAGCAAATCAATAAAATATTATGACAAAAATACTTTACATCGTCCAGAAATCACCAGTGAGTATGTGTACTGTAGTTGCTGCATAAATGAAAATTCCAATTTTTCTTTCAATGCTTTTAATATAACATTTATCTACATTAGTCCCTTCCAAAACGATGTGTTTGTTGTTTATGCGGATCTTTGTTTGTTCTCACCGGCAGGAGAGTTCGGACCCGGTTGGGCACTCTCATGTACACACAAAAGGGTGAGGTTAACAATGTATGCAGTCAAGCCTTTTCTGGGGTTTTGAGAGCTATTTCCCTCGATGAAAGACTCAGGTGGTAAAACAAAGCCTGAATATTTTTCAATCAATTTTGGCGAGAAAACGATAGGAGCTCGGTGCTGCTTCCTTTCAAACTGAATGTGGCGACTTCCCCAACCTCCATACTTGACTGAAGACCATCAAGTCATCATGTTTGTTCAACGATCAATATCTTTTTAAAGGAGTTTGGGTGACCCCATGTCTGATATCTCTGTATATATCTACGTTTTGAGACTCCACCTGGAATGAGTTGAAAAACAAGTCAGACTTTAGTGTACAGTAGAACGATGAACTAGATGTACATGCAGTCCTGCACAGATCTCCATTAAGCTGAAATGACTGTGGTCAACATATCAACACAATGAATTACTGGGAAATGACTTGGAGTTTGTCCGATCACCGACCAGAATTCCTTCATTAATTATTTAGTGCATATTTTGTTTGAGATCGCGGGTGAGCTGGAGCGATTCCTAAAGGACTCTGGACAAGAGGTGGGGTACTCCCTTGAGAGGTTTCCGGTCAATCCAAGATCAACCAGAATTATTTTTAACAACATTTAGAGTTGCCTAATTATCTATGAAGAGGCATAATGTGTTGTCAGCGCAATGCAGTGTTTGGATTTTTGTCACATCTTTTACATTCACTCAAAATACAAAATTATTGAAAAAAAATTGTGCTATGCTCTTTTCGATGTGACCCAAGTGCTGAAGTTCAAACAGTCACAGTTGGCTTCCATTTGTTTATATATGTGGCTCTCCAGCCACATTTTTGTTTGACACGTGACTTTCCTTGTCTAGAACACCTTCAGGTTGGGCCTGATAGCATTCCAAGTTTTATGTACATGCCACAGCTGGTCAAGGGGAGCTTCACTGCTGTCATTCTTTTGGCTCATTTGCTCTGTGTTTACGTCCTGTCTCTACTTCTGTCCTCAGTCCTCGAGCATCAAATTTTGTTTGTTTAAATTCAGTCGTAAATCTTTTCCTGGCTTCGGGTCTTCCTCGCTTCAACAAAACGGCAATTGTTGTCGTTGTTGTAGTTCAGAGCTAAAACCACCTGCTTATTCGGCAACAAGAGATTATTTATGGATGTTGAACTTTTCTACATTTTCATTTGTGTCATTAAACGACTTATCGGACTTGTGTGGCTGTTGTGTACTTTTTCTTCTCCCTGAACACCAGCCTCGGTATGTATCCAAAGCTTTTAGAAGATGTAACCAGCTGTTAAATGTTAAAAACATAGAATAGGAATACACGTTGTTCACAAGTTGGGTTGTTTTGAAATGAAATGCACAGGCATAAATCTAGACATCATGCCCCTGATATGCCCATTTGTTGGGAACGGAGTGTGAGACCACTGTTGTGAAGAGTAAAAAATAAAAATGGAAAAATATTGATTAAATGGGCGGCACGGTGGATGACTGGTTCGGTTAGCACATATCCCTCACAGTTCCGAGGCCCAGGGTTCAGATCCTGGCCCCGCCTGTGTGGAGTTTTCTCCTTGTGCCTACTTTGGTTTTCTCCAACCAGTCCGGTTTCTTCCCACATCCCAAAAACATACACGGTAGGTTATGAAGTCTCTAAATTGCCTGTAGGTGTGAATGTGAGTATGAATAGCTGTTTGTTTATATGTGTTCTGTGATTGGCTGGCAAGCAATTCAGGGCGTACGTCGCCTCTTGCCCGGAGTCAGGTGGAACTGGCTCCAGCACCGCCACGACCCTAGTAAGGAGAAGTGGTACGGAAAATGAATGATTAAATGAAATTATTTTTAAGGTTAATTCTCTGGTATGTACTTTATATTAATTTTCTTTCAGCTTCCAATAATGGCAACAAATTGTCAAAACTCCTGAATTCTTGTATTTGCTGTAAAAATACAAAACTGTTTGAGGAAGGAACTTTCTCTTCGAGCATGACCGTGCCACAGTGCGCAAAAGTAGGTTTATAAAGGCACGCTTTGGTGAGTTTGTTGTAGAACAAGGCCATCAAGCGCACTTGGGAAGTGACAGAAATGGAGCAGATGGGCAAATGGTCCCACACAGCCTGTAACATCTTGCCAAACCCCCTCGAAGATGCGTCAAAGTCGTTACAGTTCTACAAGGGGGAGAATAACATTTGGCTTCTTTTCCAAATACTTTTTTTTTGTTTGTTTGTTTTGGGATTTGTATGTAGACTAGCTTGTTCACAGACCCAAAGGTACTCATATTTAATAGCAGTGTATACGTTAACCGACAATCTGGGCCATTTAACAAACTTACACTGGCCTTCAGGTCAAGTGTCCCTTGGCAAAATGTGAAAAACAGTTGTCAAAGTGGGCAGAACTGGAATCTTGTTGGCAGCGAGCTGAGAGACAAACGCATTTCACCAGAGAAGGATGAAGAAAGGTGAGATGAGATGTTGCCTGTAATGACCACTATCCTATGACATAAAGGTCACATGTTCAATCACACCATTTCCCCCCTGGCCCCCACCTCCACCTCCACCTCCACGCAAACACACACACACACACACAGACTTCCCTTGGGACACTCCATCAGTTGGCCAATTTGACAAAGCAGGAGCTGAAAGCTATTATGATTATAGTATGTGTGACATTATAGCCAGAAGACAGCCATCGAGTGTCCTCGGGCTACTGTCGCTCTCGCCGCTTTCTTCCATTTGGTGGAGCTTGGAGCTCTGCTGAAAAGTCGATCAAATGTTATCACATCAGCACCTGCACACATGGATTCGGAGTGAAGTCATTAATGATTTACATGCTCCAGGGAGGACAGCTGCTTTATGGGACCGAGGAAAAGGCGTGACTAGGGTAGACAACTTATTGTAACTAGCGTAGACAACTTTATTGCACAGTAGCAGCAAAGCTATATTACTCTCTCATCTATTGAACTTTTTCAGAATTCATAGAGACTTAAACAATTATTTGCCTTACATTCATTCACTTGGGTTGCAGGTCAGCTGTAACAGAACTGACTTTGGTTTGGCAAAACCAAGGACTGGTCATCGGCCACTCACAGGCCATATTTGTCTTACATTACAACAAAAAAATGAGGTCCTTGTAACGTGTGTGTCTGTGTGTGTGTGTGCTTGTGTGTGTGTGTGTGTGTGTGTGTGGTGTGTGTGTGTGTGTCTGTGTGTGTGTCTGTGTGTGAGTGTACGCCATTAATGTTACAATAATACACTGAAGCCAGCCATGAGAGGTGCAAGATATCTCATCAGAGATTATGGGCTCAGTTTCATGTTCAAGGACACTTTGGGATCGGGTCTGGCGGAACACTCAGAACCATTTTTTGTGTTTTATCCTGTTCAGATAATACTGAGAAAACTATTTTTGTTTTCAGTCATTTTACCCTTTAGATGATATTCTTTCAGGTTACCCAGCAACAGCATTTCTGACAAGTTTAATAGCTCATAACTTCTCTTTGGGAAAAGAAGATCACTAAAGTTGTGTGAATGCTTTTGAAGCAAAGAATTCCATCAAGTTTCAAACTTTGTGGATTAGAGTCATTTTGGCCACATTGAAGTCTAAAAATTTGACAGGGAGGACAAGACAGGACCAGATGCCTACATATCAAAAAGAAACAAACAATTAAGGAATTTGTTGTGGTAATACATAGTTTTACTTGTGATATTTTTTTTATCAATTTTCAGTACGGATTGGAGGAGTTCATCACTCATCTGTAGGATGTTTTGTTGGTGTTCTAAAAATTCTGTTCACACACGTGTGTAGAGCCAAACAACCGCAGCATCCTCTGTGCCATCTTCCGGATTGTTGGAAATGTGTTTGTGTTTACTGAACCATAAAACTTATCCAGTTTGATAGTTGAACTTCTCTTTAAGACAGTATCACATTGGCGATCAATAAGAGACAGCAAACAAAAAAAGCAAAAGACCATCTTTCATAAGTGCCTCCGTTTCGACAAAATCTCGCTTCAAACCCTTTCAAAATACATGTGGCACTTTGACCAGAACAGAAAGAGAAGTCTGTCACATTGGAATGGAAAAATCTGCTATCATGATTTTACAGACTATAATATGTCTGTTCGACAATAAGCTTCCCACCGACTAACTGTTTGATTCATCCACAGTCCTGCTGTGTAAAACTTCTTTTGCATCCCATTCATCAGGGTTTGTGAATACCAATGAAAATCTTCACTGGCTGAGTTTTGGCACACAGATTGGGAACCAAACTTGAAAAGAATAAGACAGAATTGGAACCAATACTTACATAGAACATAATGAGATCCTTCATAAATACAACAAATGACAAGATCTGATGAAATTTGACAAAGATATACAGTAAGGGGTCTGATCATTGTCTTTTTTTTTCATATTAATTTATTTTTAGATTTTTTTTTAAATAAAACATTTTGGGCTTCTAATTCATAAAAACTGACAAATAATTCACATTCACTACAGTTTTCAGCTGTCCATATATCTTAATTATTTGTCCAAGCAAGAACGCTTGGGCAAATTTTTGCAGCAATCTTTGGTAAACCGTTGAAGGAGGGACATTTTTTCTTAAAGTAGAGCCTAGGTTCACTTGAGAAGATCTCCTTGGAAATTACAGTATCTCCTAAATTTTGCTCATTCAAATTCTGATATTCCAAGCTTTCGATTCTTGTTATAGTCACCAGATTGTCTGTACTAAAGAATCCACCCATTTAGTGTTTTGATTAGCAATTATAAAAGTTACATTTGATAATTTGTTACGTGAAAGAAAATCAAACGATATTTTAACTGCTCTAGCGCAGTGGTGTGTTTAAAATTAAAACAAAAAAAAGAAAAGTTTATAAATCCTCTGACAGTATATTTTCCATTCATGGGGTGACGAGCTAGCACAGTGCTGGCTGTGGTATCTGAATTATTCAAAGCGGTGATTAATATTTGAAAGCGAACAGCACGCCGGATGAAAGAGTCATCAGATTGCATATTCCTTTCATCCTGGTTCCTCTCGCCATCTTTCATGGAGAAAAGAGGGAATGCAGAAGTCTGCTCGAAGATCGACTCGTGTAACCGAGGAACATCGATATATTTTTTACACCAATTGGACAACCAAATGGTGCCGTGGATTTAAAAGCCGATCATCATCTGCAATGAAAGTAAACTGATGGAGATGTACGCAAAGTTATTCGCTTGTAGTGCTGATTTATTTGTACTGCATTAGCATTGATTACACTGATGAAGGTGAAGTAACAAAAACTACACACTGCATTAAAGATCCTGTACTATAAATGTTACGCTTAATTTACCGCTTTTTAGGGCCAAAAACACACAGTCATGTTCTCATGGTCGAAGAGTCAAAAGTTCAAAAACAGGATCGATCATGATAACGCTATAGTGAGGACATGATACACTCTACAAGTACAATACTTAAGGACAGTCCCCTCCTGGTTTGCTTAATTTGACTTTGGCGCCATTCTTATGAAAACCTGTTGAATGGTTACAAGAGCCAAACAAGTTGATAAGGTAAAAGTGTTTCTCGATTTGTTAGGTCAGGACACGGAAGCCGTCATGGATGTGTCACAGGCGGGCAATACAAAATTACACAGGGTCCTTAGGTTATGATAATATCCAAAGACAATGTTTTAAGGTTATTGGATGCCTTGCAATACACTAGTTTGTGCAGTGGCGTAAAAAAAACATGGTCAACGCCGCAGGAAGGCACTTTCAGTGAGCCCCATTCTTAATGTTTTTTTACTGGCTCCTTTAATACTGTGTTTATCGAGTGTCATGTCATGCAAATAATTACTATAATCTTGAATTTACTACTGTGTGAGTGTAGGTTAGTGATAGACTATGGCGTGTTCCAATTTAAGTATAAATTTGTGTGCCAGTCAGACATGCTTTTTTATTTGAGTAAAAGATTTTCCTTAAAACAGAACATCAGTGCCAAGATTTTAGTGAAATTCCACAGCTGAATTTGTGCAGTTCTTACATCCATCCATCCATTTTCTTTGCCGCTTATCCTCACAACGGTCGTAGGGAGTGCTGGAGCCTATCCCAGCTGTCAACAGGGAGGAGGCGGGGTACACCCTGAACTGGGTGCCAGCCAATCGCAAGGCACATGGAGACAAACAGTCACACTCCCAATCACACCTAGTGGCAATTTATGCGTCCAATTAATGTTGCATGTTTTGGGACGTGAGTGGAAACCAGAATACCCAGAGAAAACCCACGCAGGCACGGGGAAAACATGCAAACTCCACACAGGCGGGGCCAGGATCGAACTCGGGTCCTCAGAACTGTGAGGCTAGCGCTCTACCAGCTGATCCACTGTGCCACCTTCTAAGATTTAATTTTTATATATTTAATGTACATTAAGTTGTCATGTTTGTCTTTAGTTTCTTGTACTCTGAAAGGCACTTTAAATATGTAAACATATGTAGTCGTGTTTTTAAATAATTTTCAGATATTTTCATGATTATTTTTTAAATTAATGTTAATTTCTCTAAATTGTGTTGTGGATCCTAGTAAAAATCTCTTTCCTCGTGTGACATATGTTGAGAACCACTCCTTTAAAATGCTATCATGTTTTTTAAAGATTGCCATGGTAACGTGATAATTTGCACATTTTATCATTCACCCGGCTTTCAACAGTCATATCAAATTATTTCCTAAAACTCCCTATTACCATCTGAAGAACATATCCAGAGTGAAGGCATGCATGTGTCCAGCAGAACAGGAGATGGTCATCCATCCTTTTATCTCAAGTAGACTTGACTATTGTAATGGTCTTCTGATTGGACTCCCTCCAAAACAGTATGAAACAGCTTCAGCTCATTCAAAATGCTGCAGTTTAGGTTCTGACCAGAAAAAAATAGGTCAGAGCGTATTGCTCCAATTCTGAGAGTCTAGAGAGCAAACATGAGAGAGCAGGGAGTTCAAAGCAAACATGGTGAAGCAGTATTTAGCTATCATGCTGAACAAAAATGGAAAAGGTTGCCAAGACAAGTGATATCAGACACAACTTTGAATGTTACAAAGGAGTTTAAAGATAGAGTCAATATTTTGGAGTGGCCATTACAGCCCCCTGATCTCAATCCTGTTGAAAATGTATTAACAGACCACAAAGGCATGTGCGAATAGTTTTACATTTTAAAGGGAATGATACTTAATATTTTTAAATATACAGTATGCAAAATTCTAACTTTGAAGAAAGTATTGAGAAATGTAGACAACAAATCCACCTCTCGCTTCTCTTGCATTGAGCAAAGGGAAATTATTTTGATTATCCAAAATAACATAAAATTTTAATCTGATTTCATGTGGAGAAAAAAAGAATAAGTACCTGTATGTCTTTATACATCATGTGTGCAATCATCTGGTTTCAACTGTATGTGCTTTTGAACCCTCCACAACTCAAATTCAGAGATTTAAAATGTGGTTTTGAAGAGTACAAGTACAAATTGAAGTGGGTTCATGATCCAATTTGTTTTGCATTGTACCATGCAGCTGTGTGGCTTGTACCAGTCCATATGTCTTCCTCGTAAAGACATTTACAATCAAGATTTATTTTTATACCAACCTTCCCACCGTGACCATAACCCCAAACATCTGACAGCAACAATAATGAAGTTAACGTTTATTTGCTTAAATTGTGCACCATGCACGTGTGAATGGGAAACGTTTCTCTCTCTGCTGCAAAGATCAGACGCGAAGCGAAGAGTGAGGGGGATTGTATATGTCCTGTTGTCTGCAATACGTTTTTATGCGTGAAAATGGCAAAGTTAAGTGTTAAATTCCTACGTAGAAAAACGTATTAGAACTGCCATCTCACAGCAGCTAATGTGTCTATGAAAATATTCATGCAAATCCTCAGTTTGTGGATGTGAACAAAACATTTCAACTCATGCACAGCTTGTTCCATCACTCACACTAATAACAGCTGAAAAAGTCCAAGTCGGACCAGTGATACTAGGGTCAGCCTATTTAGAGTGATGCTTCGAGCGAATCCTGATGCTGCAAGCTCTGATTAGAGTGCCCCATATTCCTGCCTCCAGTATCAACAGTAGACAGCAGATTGCCTTTGTGCATTTTAATACAGCAACTTCTTCTATTTGTCATGCAGATCAACTGAAACTCTGTGGCTGTGTGCGTGTATATGCGTATGCGTATGCGTGTGCGTGCGTGTGTGTGTGTGTGTGTGTGTGTGTGTGTTCACAGATACACTAAGATGAAGACGGCCACCAACATCTACATCTTCAACCTGGCTCTGGCTGACTCTTTATTCCTGGCCACTTTACCATTCCAGGTGAGCTCATGATGAATTTAGATATTTAGGGGCCCATAGCAACAATTTATGACAGAGAAATCTCCAAGGTTACGGTTACACAATAATCCCCACATCAATGGAAAACCTCTGATTAGTTTTTATTCAGAAACAATTTCTACCATTGGAGATAACAAGGGTAAAACCTTTATTAACTGTACAGGCAATGTTTTAAGGAACATTCTTGTCAAAAAAAAAAAGAACACATAAAAAAAGAACACTACAAAAAAACAACTATAATTGGCCTAAAAATATATGGCCAAAAAAAAAGACAATGGGAATGATAGAAAGGACTCTACTCGATGATTACTAGGTGGGTCCAGTCCATGGTGGGGTTGTGCTTCTTGAGCCAAGGAATACTCCTAGTTTTAATGGAGTGTCTGGGAAAGGAAAGACAAGTCCAAGGTACCAAGTATCACAGAGGAATTAAGACACAGGGCCGTTGCCCATTTAGCTCCGCTGGCATGTAAAGTTTGACAATAAATGGGACTTTGGATCGGATGGCACAGTGGATCAGCAGGTAAAGCGTTGGCCTTACAGTTCTGAGGACCCGGGTTCAATGTCGGCGCCGCCAGTGTGGAATTTGCAGGTTCTCCCCGTGCCTGCATGGGTTTTCTCCCGGCACTCCGGTTTCCTCCCACATCCCAAAAACATGCAACATTAATTGGACACTCTAAATTGCCCCAAGGTGTGATTGTGAGTTCAAGTGTTTGTCTCTATGTGCCCTGCGATTGCCTGGCAACCAGTTTAAGGTGTACCCCGCCTCCTGCCCGTTGACAGCTGAGATAGGCTCCACCACTCCCCGCGACCCTTGTGAGGCTAAACGACAAAGAAAATGGATGGATGGATGGATGGACGGATGGATGGATGGATGGATGGATGGATGGATGGATGGATGGATGGATGGATGGATGGATGGATGGGACTTTGGATCTATCTGTGGGATAATTTAATGGTCGAAGGTAAAAAATGTATGAAGAGGTCAACAGGAAATAATTACATAAACCTAGATCCCCCGAGTATGGTTCGAGAGTTGGGACGTGAGGCTCTTAGAACGTGATGCAGAGTTGATCAGAGGCTGCGGAGGAATACTCATGGAAGGGTTCCTGTGAGGATATGAGAAAAACTAGTTGTGTGAGGTTGTTGAGGGAGTCCATAATCTCAAGGAGAGCTTTGTCCTATCTCCCAAGGTGAGTGCCTTGGAGGGTGAGATTTTTCCTCAGTGCTTCTGGTTTTACTGATTCCATTTTCTGGCCAGAGTATTCTGTTACATTCTACACCCATAAGACATTGAACTGGACCCAAAAACAGCTGGAGGCAGAGAAAGTAGATGGAAATGGCTTATTATGGGATATTTTGGAAGCAAGATATCTGAAGTGTGCGGGTGGAACTGTGAACATGCATTAAGTGGGAGCTTGGCAGCATGGCTGCAACAGATGGCGGGGCATGTGACATGGAAAGAGCGCTGGAGGCAAAAACGAACACAATGGGATGAACACAATCGCTGTGAGTTGAGTAACTTAAGAGTAATGTTGAGATACCACGGGTGTACGTCAATACTCTGGCGTAGGATTTCCGGATTTGGCAGCGTTAAATGCAAGGAGTGATGATGGCTGATAGAGAACAAGTGTGCAAGTGGGTGGAGGTGAGTAGGGAGAGAGAGAGAGAGAGAGAGAGAGAGAGAGAGAGAGAGAGAAAAAAAAAGTGGGGGCGAGGTGGGGCACAAAGCGTCACTCAAGTTCCAAAAACGGGACAGCAGGTTACAGACTCTGACATATGACACAATTGAACGTGTATCTCAAGGTGGCAATGTACATTATTTCGCAACAGATGAAGGTGAGAATTTATTATCAGCCCATCTGTCTCTTTTTATTCTTTACTGAGTTTTAATTTGTTGAAAAATTGGCATGTGTAAGTGTACCATGGAAAGCAATTAATCATGGTAATCTAAGATATTGTCACCATTTTACTTTTTTGATGTGTAATGAATATTCTTTTAGGCTCTCTGCTTGACTCATACTCCATTCATTTACCAAGTTGTTTGTGCAATCTCAGCAACAAAGACAAACAATCAGTGACCTCAACCGATCAACCAATCTTCTCTCAAAAATCATCAAGGCCAAATGACAATTGACATTTTTTAATTAATGTGCAAATGAAGTCTAATCTGCGTAAGGATTAATTAATGGTGTGAGAGAAAGATGAAGTGTATTCACACTCCACTCAACGAAATCATGAACTATCCGTGGAAGCGGTTGAGGGACGTGGCAGCTTCAGATCCTTATTGTTTTACTTTTGGAATGTTTCCAGGGCACTGACGTGTTCCTGGGCTTTTGGCCATTTGGAAATGCTCTGTGCAAGGCGGTAGTCTCCATCGACTACTACAACATGTTCACCAGCACCTTCACCCTGACAGTGATGAGCATGGACAGGTATGTGGCTGTCTGCCACCCCGTCAAAGCTCTGGACATGAGGACCCCTCACAAGGCCAAGGTACGACAATCTTTTAGCATAATGACACAACATACTATGACCAAAACACAAATGTGACTGTGAGTTATGAAGTACCAGGCTTGATTTACGCTGCAATTCCTATTTTCCTCTTATGGGTGACTGGTGAATCTGACCCAATCTTAAACAATATTTTATTTTTCTGTTGGCTCCATATTGATTAGAAAATGTAGAAGGGCACGAAAATGAAATTGGACACTAAGCTATATTCGATAAATTTTGCCAGAGTCTCTAGTAGCAATGCTGAACTCCTCCAGTATCCCAGCAGATCTGACATATGCTGCTGCTTTTACAAGCCTCGGATAAAGTGGTCTCACAAAATTCGTATTTTAAGCCTCCTAAAACAGTTGCAAAAGCAAAGCTGATTGTATGCTGTGCTCAACGGCAGCACGGACGTGACGACGTCGTCAGTGAAAAGGCAAAAGCGTAGCGAAGCTTGGTTGCTTGCACATGAAGCTCAAAGTTGAATTGATATAAAACGTAAGTGCTAAAGATTCAAAATGGCAACAGTGTGACAGCATTTCACAGTGAAATGCATGGCAAGCACCCACAACGTGTAAGGTTGTAACACGGAGCTTTCACTTTTCCGAAGACTTCTAGTATAACGGCTGGACTCCATCTGAACACACTATATACATACGAGCCTTCAGTATGTCAGGAGATATACCGACAAACAAAGGTAAACACGCCTGACTTTGGTGCGGACAGTGAGGGATCACTTCCTGCTCAGTGATGGTGTCGATATGTACCCTGCGACTGCCTGGCGACCTGTTCAGTGTGTAGTCCGCCTTTCACCCGAAGATAGTAGCCATATGCTCTAGCACTCCCGCGGCCCTTGTGAGGATAAGCGGCTTGGAAAATTAATTAGTAGATGAAGGCTCATCTATAGTGTTTTCAGTTGTCATACCTGGTGGCATTTATCATGAACTCAACATTTGGCAAACGATTCTGTGTGGCCACTGCCGCCATTCAGCAGCTTGTCATTGAGCAAGATGCCTTCAGTGACACCGAGTAAATAGAAGTAAAAATCTTCCTTTGCAATACAGGAAATTATTTGAATTGTATCATAATACCTCAGTTTGTTCAGTATTTTCACACTTTTATAATACGCAAAACTGGTCGCCAGTCAATCCCATCTGAGTCGTGCTGGTGAAAAATGATGGCAAATGGGGTCAGAGAGGAGTAACGGCTAAAATGGCTCATGCACCCAAACGGGAGACGGTTTCAAAGGATACCCAAGTACTAAAATATTCAATAGCTGCAGCAGTCCATTTAATTCGCCCATTATATTGTCATATTTACATGGTTTAATGAAACCCCTGCCCTGTGCAATAAATCTGTTTAAAAAAAAAATGCTTCTCAAATTTAGGAGCTTGCTCCTCACAGGAAGAAATGATTAGCAAAATTGCTCCTCAAAGAAAGAAATATATACCTTTTGAGCCTTGGTTTCAGGTTTAGTTTGCTTTTATTGAATACATTGCAACAATTAAATCGGAGACTATCTCATAATGTTTGTAATTTTCTGTGTGTGACTTTCCGCTTCCCCGTTCTTGGCTCTCACGGCGCCATCAGCGCCATTCCGACAACCTAGTGAGGGTGGCTTTCATTAGCCTACTGGGCAATTACAATTGAGCCCTCTGCTTGGCATAGAAAGTAATTACTTGTCATTTTTTTTTTCGTTCAGATGGTGAATATCTGTGTGTGGGTGTTGGCCTCAGCCTTTGGAGTTCCGGCCATGGTGATGGGGAACGTTGAGGAGGAGCAAGAGCATAACAGTGAGTAACCCGTGCATTGTGTCCACGTGCACACTCTATTTTCCTGATGCACTATACACTCGAGCTGGTATATATTTACATTTGATTGATATGCAAAGCAAGGCCACACAGCAGTTATTTTTCATTATGCATGAGTGAAGATGGTTTCTGGGAACAAAAGGGCTCAAAGCTACCTTTCAGGGGGGCCCTGCGGGGCTGCAGCATGCATGGGCTTGTTTCCGAATGTGCTTCCACTTGGTTTTTATTGCTTTTACGACAAAGCATCTCACTAATGGGATCGACACATGCGATTTATGACCGATTAAGTTATTCACCATCAAAGTGACTCATCATGCTTCATGTCTCACACTGTGGCATTTATACAACATATGTCATTATGGGACATTTGTATCATTACAGAATTGAGTAACACCTCATATTTCAATTTGGGGCAAGCAATTAAGCGTTGGGTCTTCCATGAGGACAAGGTGCTGCAAACATATGCAAAAACATAATATTGTAAAGTGCTGAATTTTTAAGCTATAGTTTAAGTGTCTTTTTCACTATTTGATTTTTCCTGATTTTGTGGGCGGGGTTGAAACACAGCCTCTGACTTCACTGGGTTGCAGCGTATACCTTGGAGCATGACATCCCTCCCCTAATAGAGAAGCGCAAAGTCACGTCATGTTTTTTGGCCATGCTCCTCACTTGTGAGTTTGCCATGCTTACCTTCCATTACAAAGTCCATTTACCACCGCAGCGTGCAGTCAGCAAGATAACAATGGTTACATCCCAAAAATATTTTAGTCGTTGGTGGATCCCACAATTTACAGAACAGCTTGGTGATGTTTTTTTTTTTTTTTTTTTGAAAATAAAAAAAAAAGATGGATTTAATTTTGGAAGACCCATGCCGTTGGCTAGCTGAACATCAACAGCAACATCTGACTTCAAGGTGTACATTTTACAATGGATAGTTTTGTAAACTTTGACCAGAGACAACATGGCTTCATGGGTAACTTGATATTGATCCTATTATTATTATTATTATTCCACTTTAACGAGATATTTGAGTAAAGATGGAGCTAGAAGCAATGACGCGCATCGGTGGATCCACAGAGAAGAGTCCACTTTTATTAAATCACAGAAATAAATGTAGTTCTTTAACACTCACCTCTGTCTAAATGGTATATATTAAAAAAAAAAATATATATATATATATAATATATATATATATATATATATATATATATATATATATATATATAGGGTTAGAACCCAGAGATGCTCGACACAGCTTTGAAAGGGCTGGATTTTCCTCTTTTTCTCACAACTGTGATGAGACGCAGGCTGTGTTCACACTTTCCAGTTTAGGTTTGATTAAGGTGTACCCCATTTGCTTCAACGGTGTGGTTTAGTTTGTCAACCGTGCAAGTAATCATCTGCGATGGTGCACATGTGGGTTGTTGCAGGTCTTTGGTAAATGTAAGCACAGCAATATTGGATGTGGCTCAGTAAAAAAAAAAAAAAAATCTGACATGGTCAGTACACCTGCAGTATTCAGTAAATGTGGCCCAAGACTATGCAGTACTGAGGAATGAAGCAATATTATATAGATATGTAAACAGATGCGGGCAGCACGGTATCACAGCTGTTGAGCGATGGCCTCACAGTTCTAAGGACCAGGGTTCAAATCCCAGCCCCACCTGTGTGGAGTTTGCTTGTTCTCCCCGTGCCTGTGTGGGTTTTCTCCGGGCGCTCCGGTTTCCTCCCACATCCCCAAAACGTGCATTGATTGGAGACTCCAAATTACCCTCAGTTGTGACTGTTGTCTGTCTCCATGTGCCCTGTGATTGGTTGGCAACCAGTTCCGGGTGTACCCCGCCTCCTGCCCGACGACAGCTGGGATAGACTCCAGAATTCCCGTGACCCTTGTGAGGATAAGCGGCTCTGAAAATGTATGCCCACCATTGATGACTCATCATCTTGACTTGTGAACACTCATCTATTACATTTCTACTCGTGACACATTAATCTACAGTCAGTTTATCTGGCTCTAAAAGCAGTTGTAGAGTTCAATCATCTCACCCTGAAACCTCTTTTAGTCCCGCATGCCCCCCCCCCACCCCCAAACTCCCTTGATCCTCCAGTGAACTCCATTTCATTTCATGAGATGTCTATTAGCCCAACGCACAATCGCTCCATTCCAGTTACACTTTACTGGCGCTGCTGGTCCTCAAACACGACACAGTGAGTCACTCCAGGGATGATCCGTGTGAACCTTTTGCTTGCTTTCTGCAAATATTTAATGTTTTCCTTCTGTCACTTCTTGAATGTCCTTCTTCCATTCTGACTTGGATTTCAATTGTTCCGAGCCATAAGAAACCCTGTTTGCACCTTCTACATACCTGTCAACTTTTCGGAGCGCCAACCTGTATAAACTACCAAAAAAAATCCTTATAGAAAGCAAAAAAAATCCTTATAATATACCGAAGCAAATTATATGTCAAAATAACGGAGGGAAAAAAAACACAAAGTTTTTCAATGATTTTTATTGTAGATCTCCGTAATGATAATATCTGAAGTTAATGTCTAATTCTACTAAGTAGAATGATAAAAAATACCGCAGATATTTGTAAGAAAGAAAGATTCACCAAAGAGAATCACTGATGGGAAAAGAAAAATGTTAAAAGATTACATACATATCTACTCAATGCCGATGATCAATTGATTATTTTTAGTGAATAAGGAAGAAGTTGACCTGTATGATAAGGCTAACAATAAGCTATAGATGCTGACATTACCTATTGTTCCTATGAAGCCATTCTCAATCGTAGTAAATGGAACGTCTATCTTGACATACATATGACACCCTTGTGGTGAAAACACAGCATTCAATTATATTAGTCAGCTTTTATAAAAACACAACCATGAGCTAGAATGCTACCAAGAGAGCTACAATGTCAGCTACAATAATTCCATGTATTTGTATTAAGGCCCAAGCGGCTAACTAGCAAGCATGCACACTACATTAGCTACAAGCTAAGTCAACTTAATTTGAACCACAAATGATCAAAGACAAGATAAAAAATAACACTCACTTTTTGTAGCAGTCAAGTAATATCCTTGTATAGCTCGATAGGTCAGCGTCACCAATAGTCTATCGTTAACGATTTGATCGATTGTGACAGGGAACCGAGAGCTGGCCAGCTGCTCCTCGGGCGCAGCCTCCATGTTTCCCGTGGTGAGGTGTCCCGCTCGGCCGTGCTCGATCCGGGCCAAGGATTTACAGGAAAGTTACCGGAAATGAAAGTATTTTGCTAATCTAAATCAACATCATGCCTGCTGCGCCAAAATCTTTGATGCAGGCAACATTTGGAATTCCCCAGCTTTGGGTTTTCCTCACAATAGAGTAGACTAGCACAGTTCTGGGCAAAAGCAAACGTAAATTTTCAGAATCTGTATGATTTGTGATACACGGCCGTATACGTAATATTCACCACAAAATCCGTATGAACTACAGCAAAACCGTACGAGTTGACAGGTATGCTTCTAAGAAGTGCAAGTCCCAAATTACTTAATACTGCAATATTTGGGGAACATCAATCGAAACGAGGCATCTTTTTGGTGGTAGGACTTAAAAGTCATTTCTAAGTTGAGACTGAGCCAATTGCTTTATAAATTGTGCAGGAAGTGTGTGCAAGTGTTTTGTCTTCCTTGTTGCTGTTGCACTCGGATGTTTCCCATTGGCTAAATGTAGCAGTCATGCACGTCCAACCTGAAATGATGTTTGGGATTGGTCGGCCTTAACTTTGCACTTAACGGCAAGCGTAAGAGTGAGCTTTACGTGCAGTTGCAAGATGGGGAAAATCCATACGGCATCTTTATTGTTCACGGTGAGATTCAGTGAGCCGCTGCAAAGTGTCCGGCACACCCGGGAATTTATGTTGCATTGCATGTATCCACTTTTTGGCTTTAAATTAACATTACATGCCCTTTTATAATTAATATTATTCATGATCATTAAACTTGTCTTAGCTGGTGAAGAACTATGTTATACTATGTTATATAATTACATACGAAAAAACTATCTATTTACTCAAACCGATGAACTCCAAACATTTTCTACAATGTCAGGATTCCTCGATCTGTTGCCTCAATTGACCAATTTCCTTTCAGAGATTTGTGTATTCTGCTGGTGTGGGGTCAACATCTGTTGGATCAGGACACATTCCTCATCAGTGAGAATTGTATAAAAAATAAGAATGCTGTTGTACTTACTAGAAGCCTGACATTAAGGTACACTGGAATGCTAGTCCGTAGTGCCTCAGGTTTGCTAAAATTTTAACTTGTTCAATGTCGTTTACGAGTGTTGCATTGACGAGCATTATTATGATGAGCATGCATTACAAGGGCATACACCATGTGTGTGTTGCACGCGTGTGTTGTTGGTGCCGTTATGCAGCTCGGCATGAGGTTCAATAACTTCACCCAAGGCGGTGAGGTTTTGCCAGCTGGCCTGCTGACAGAATGGCAAGCCCGTCTTAATCCTGTGGTCACACCACCTGCCAAGATACTTTGTCTTTTTGGGAGAACCATTTAATATTAATCCACAGAAGTGCCAGACAAATTCCAGGCTTACTGAGCGCACCTGATTACAAGCCTCCGCCAGTATTTTGTAAAGGAAATACCATTTGGTACATACATTGGGCGCAGCTGTGTAAAAGCCGCAAGTGCCCACATTGAAACTCACATTAAAACACGAGATATTTACAAAGAAAGACAGTACACAGGGGGAGTTTAACTAAACTATAACTAGGGCTAATGCTAGCGCTAACGCTAACAGGGCCGGTTAAAATGAAACTTACCCGTAAATATCACTGAGACACGCCAGTAACACAGCAGGAACATGCAAGGACAGCGCTAACAGGGCCGGTAAAAGTCACTTCCTCGGCACATATATTCCACCGGTCTCATTCTTACCTTTTCCGCTCGAGTGCCCTCTTGCGGCCGTTCGAAAAAAAATGCACAAATTAAGCGCATCACCGCATAAACCGCAGATTTGAAAGCGTGTGAAAAACGTCACGGCTTGAAGGCCGGAAATCACGGAATATCCATCCATTTTCTGAGCTGCTTATCCTCACAAGGGAGTCTACCCCAGCCATATTCCGGCAGGAGGCGGTGTACACCCTGAATCTGTCCTCAGAACTACGAGGTAGATGCGCTAACCAATCGTTCCACCATGTCTCCTTATCTGATTACATATTTTAGGAAATACTTTGTGTTGGTGAAGCTTTGCACTGTCTGGGTGTTTGCTCATGTGCGTTCCTTCATTCATCCCTCTGAGCCTAATTACGGTATATGTGATGATTCAGTGGCAGGTTTCACACTCACAAGTCTTGTCCTCCCAATGCAAATAAAAGCATTTTTGAAAATTGAAACAAAGTTTTGTCACTTCTAAGTCAGCAGACCACATTTTTTTTATCTTTTCAAATCGGCGCTATGCAGCATTTAGAGACAACAAGTTAATCGAGTCCTCACCATAGTCGAGATCCTCTAGCTTCATGATGCAGCGGCTGTTACCATGGCAACATCAGCTCAGCTAACTGAAAGGCATGCTGTTTGTTGTACTCCAGTGTTAGCAGTAAATATAGTTTAATTATTTTGCATATAAAAACAAAAGAACAAGAGATGTTGTTGACATGGTACTCCCTATCTTTTCTTCATATCAAACAAGTTTATTACTTTTGGCAAAGGCATGGAAGGGATCATATTTCATGAGTTCTTATTTGTGTTTTTAAATTTGTGAATTACCTTTTTTTTATACCCTAGGGGACTATGCAAAAGAAATACTTCACCAAAAAGAGTGAAAGAAGAAATTACAATAAAAAAGTTGGTGAGGGTTCTAATTTTTTAATTCTTGCTCTTATCGTGATTAAAAAGTCTCATCCACAGAAAATTATAGACACGGCTTCGTCTGTTTCAGCTGCTTTCGACCACTTTGTAGTGCGCACGATCAACACTTACTGTACAAGACCGGAATGCAACGATACTGTACAAAAGCAGGAATTCCCTGACTGCGGTGCACACCAGTTCATACACAGTCTTCTGTGATGTAAAATCAACACATCTTCTTCTTCTTTCGTCTTTGGGCTTGTCCCGTTTTAGGCGTCATCCTTTCCCATGTAAGCCAAAAGTCCTGCAGCCTCCTCTCAAACATCAATTTTCCTCATGTCTTCCCTCAACTTTCTCTATTTACAGTACACCTTGATTTAGTTGTGATGATGTGAAGTATTTCCATCGGTGTTGTATGGCAACTAAACATTTTTTTGTCGTGTAGTGTTTCTGTGTATCAATGGAATGAAAGCTGCCCATAAAGTGAGTGGTTCTACATCAATCCAGTTTTAGCCTCCAGCAAGCTCGCCTGGCTTTATTAATGGACTCCAGCAATTCTTTTCCCTTGACCACACCTGCTTTCTCACTTTTGTCTTACGGTTTCTGCCTCCACGTTTCCTTTATACATCACTGATCTTGTTTCATTTTTACCTCTTTTTTACCTTTTTTTTTCTTATCATTTTTATTGTCTCCTTTCTACTTCCCATTCTTCCCATAACATGATGTTCCTTCCTTCTTTCATTTTATCATTTCTTTCTTTCCATCCTTCTTTCCTTTCTTCATTTATTGATTCCTTGTCCCTTCTTCAATCATTTCCATTCCACTCCGCCTTTCATGCGCCTTCTCTTCGTCATTGCTACCCATCTAGATATAATTTTGTGACCGTTATAAACTTATTGGCGGCACAGTGGATCAGCTGGTAAAACGTTGGCCTCACAGTTCTGAGGTCTCGGGTTCAATACCGGACCCGCCTGTGTGGAGTTTGCATGTTCTCCCCGCGCCTGCGTGGGTCTCCTCCGGCCACTCGGGTTTCCTCCCACATCCCAAAAACATGCAACAGTAATTGGACACTTGAAATTACCCCTAGGTGTGATTGTGAGTGTGGCTGTTTGTCTCTATGTGCCCTTCGATTGGCTGGCGAACAGTTGAGGTTGTACCGCGCCTCCTGCCCATTGACAGCTGGGATAGGTTCAAGCACTTCCCGCGAGGATAAGCGGCAAAGAAAATGGATGGATGGATATAAACTTACTTATTTCTGCTTGATTTCGTTTTGTCCGTTCATCTCATTCCTTTAATGACGTAAAATTGATTTTGAATTTGTCTCAATTTCTTTTTTTTGCTTTTCATCACACACTTGTCATTAACTTAAAAATTTGTGACTTTTTAATTAAAGAGTGGACCCCCATATATGCACAGTTCGTTATCTGCTGTTTTTTTCACATTTTCCAAATTTAATTTCATTTTTGTTGACATATATACAGGATATATTTTTTGTTGTTGTTGTTGTTGTAGGGGGGGGATAACCAACTCTGAAAACACTCATAGGTGGTTTATCCCTGCTTATTCAATATGTTTTAGGGTTATGCAAAACATTTTTTTGTTTCAATGCACTTATATTGGCTGAGCCCCTTCCTGTATGCGGTAGTAATGGATAGGCTGACAAATGAGGTTAGACTGGAATCCCCTTGGACTATGATGTTCAGAGATGATATTGTGATCTGCAGTGAAAAAAGGAAGCAGGCGGAGGAACAATTAGAAAGATGGAGGCATGCACTGGAAAGCAGAGGAATGAAGATTAGCCGAAGTAAAACAGAATATATGTGCGTGAATGAGAGGGGTGGAGGGGGAAGAGTGAGGCGACAGGGAGAAGAGATAGCGAGAGGGTACGACGACTTCAAATACTTGGGGTCAACAACCCAGAGCAATGGTGAGTGTGGTAAGGAAGTGAAGAAACGGGTCAAAGCGGGTGGAACAGTTAGCGGAAGGTGCCTGGTGTTCCATGTGACAGAAGACTCTCCCCCAGGATCAAGGGCAAAGTTTATAAAACAGTGGTGAGGCCGGGCATGCTGCACGAATTAGAGACAGTGGCACTGAAAAGGCAACAGGAAGCAGAACTGGAGGTGTCAGAAATGAAGATGTTGAGGTTCTCGCTCGTAGTGTGCAGGTTGGATAGGTTTAGAAATGGGCTCATTGGAGGGACAGCCAAAGTTGGATGTTTTGGAGACAAGGTGAGAGAGAGCAGACTTCGATGGTTTAGACATGTTCACAGGCGAGAGAGTGAGTATGTTGGTAGAAGGGTGCTGAGGATAGAGCTGCCAGGCAAAAGAACGAGAGGAAGACCAAAGAAAAGGTTGATGGATGTTGTGAGGGTGGACAGTGGGTGTCACCTACAAATAGCAGGAGACCATTGGATGCACATGTAAATTAAACAAAATGGGTGTGGGGGGGAGCCAATGTTGACCAGTAGTTTCTTGTCAACTGAATAAACATATTTGTACCTTTTAAAATATTGATTCATAATAATTTTAATAATAATTTGGATTCAATGGAAATCATGTGAAATTGAAATTGACACGGACACTTTGCGACCAAAAAACAAGTCTTTCGATCTGCAGTGTTGGAGTGTAAGAAAGCAGGGCATCTTATTCTGATATAACAGCAAGTAATGTGCAGTACTTGAATAGCCCAGCCAAGGACACATTGGCAGGAAGGAGGTGATTCAGGTTTCGCTAATAAAAGCTTGCACCAATCCATTAAAAACAAATGTGTTGAGCATGGCGTCCTCTTGTTTGCTTTGAGTCCACATTCAATTACATGTACGTGTAGGCTGAAACATGACCATAATGGATTTATTATGGAGACATACCCCCAGTTCTCAGAAAGAAGCAAACACAGCTTTTAGCCCTACACACCTATACACATAATCTACAGTATAATTTGGAATGTTAACAATAACAGCATTTTCTGAATTTGCCTCAACACACCGCCACATTAGATCCTTCAACCCATCTTTCATTTATCTGAGGTCAGGTAGCGGGGCCAGCAGCCAAAGCAGGGAAAAACAAAAACCCTTGTGACCGGAATTAATGAAGGCCATTTCAGTACACACATGCATTACTGCAAAAATGGCAACGCACAGAACATAGCAATTGCACGAAGAGAGGAAGTGGAAGGGGACGATTAACATTTGGGAGGGTGACACGTTCCGAAAGAATGATTGCCACTAAAAGCTATCGATTGATTGACCTTTTCCTCTGCTGTTTGTCTACATTCTGCATCAGAGTTCCTGCAATGAGGCTCAAACCTGACATAGTTCTTGACTAAAAGATAAATAACCGAATCAAAGAATCAAAGTG
Organism: Syngnathoides biaculeatus; assembly: GCF_019802595.1. NCBI lineage: Eukaryota > Metazoa > Chordata > Actinopteri > Syngnathiformes > Syngnathidae > Syngnathoides > Syngnathoides biaculeatus. The sequence continues at coordinate 21,437,372 of NC_084641.1, forward strand.
TAACCTGCACATACTCATTGAGTGCAGGGAGCATGTGGAAAATTTTCCATGGAAATAGAAGCAATCATTTCCAGGGTCAAACTGTCATCGTCACAAATCCTTTACTTTATCAAATGATGTGTCTCAGCATCATATAAATATTCATCACTAGCCAATCAATGGGCACATATAAAATGACCATTTCGTCTCACATTCACAACTATGGAAAATGTTGTCTTCACTGATCTATGATTTATTTTTTTTTAATGTGGGGCGAGGCTGGGGAAAAAAATTACATATGCGTGAGGAGAATAACTCCACATAAAAAGCCACAAGATGACATTTAGATCCAAAACCTCACTACTATGAAGCAGACATACAAACCATGACCCAATCACTGTGCCTGTTCCATGTCCAGATTTTTTTTTTACTGTACAAGATTGGTGATGGTTGAAATGAGTCGTACAACAATCAATAGAAAATCGGATTTCTCATCATCAGCTTGATCCTGTGCTTGGAGTTGCACATTCTTAAAATCACTGCATCAATGAGCTGTCACGGCATGTAAAGTAATGAGATTACATTGAAATCCCACATGATAGATCAAAGTATTGATAAAATGCCAACACTGTACGAAACAAAAAAAGAGAGATGGAGGGGAATTATATTAGGCGACGTCACGCATGGTGGAAAAATGCTAAAGTGGCCAAGAAAACTTTGTGAGAGCAAACACATTTGTGGACCATCAACTTCTGCTATGTTTTAAATGTTTTGTTAAATAAATATATCAATAATGCATGAAAACAAAAAAAAATTCAGCCCATTTGTTGTGCTTGAATGGGATTGTGTCCGTATAACATAGGAGTTTGATATGATCTTCTGACATGCCATATTATCTTATCCAAATTCCAATTCCAATGTGCTTAGAATGATGCGTAAAATGTCAATAAAAACAAAATCCAGTGATTTGAAAATCCTTTTCAATCTATATTTGCATGAATACACTACAAAGAGAAGATATCTAATGTTCATACTGATAAGCTTTATTGTTTTGTTTTGTTTTTGTAATATTGACAAATTAGATGCCTGCAACTGGAAAACCGGGATAGGGGGGAAAAGACTAGGTTCCTTTATAATAATAATTTGGAAAAAAAACATCTTGTTAGGAACATCCGATAGATCAACAGGATAATTCGAAAGACTTAAGTCCAACATTTGGAATTATAAAAGGAAAATCCCGATGGGCTGAGTTATGTACAAGCAAGGGTAGGGTGAGGTTCATCAAGTCGTCAACAATTGCGTGAGCAGATAGTCAAACACTTTAAGAACATTTAATTGCAAGGGTTTTGTGGTTACGTCATCTGCGGCCAAAGTTTCATCAAAAGAGTAAGAGAATTTGGAGAAATGCCTGGAGATTAGGGGCAATGTCGACCTGACATCAGTGGTCATGAAATTATTCAAAAGCTTTGTGCTGGACAACCTCAAGAGCATCACAGGACCGTGCGAAGAGGTCTGTGGATGTGGATGACAGTCAACAAGGGACTGGATTGGATCCTAGAACACCTCGATGGAACTTTATCAAGGTTCCTTTTCGTGGACTTCAGATCTGCGTTCAATAATGTCATCCTGAAGTCCTCTCCTCCAATTTTCTCCATCTTAACATCTCAACCGCCATCTGCCAGTGGATTTACAGGTTCCTGACGGGCAGGATAAAGCAGGTATGGCTGTTGGGCACCACCTCATCCACATGCGCCTTTGGCTGTGCAGGCCCCCAAAATGTGTCCTCTCTCCGCTGCTCTTCTCTCTCTACATGAATGACTGCACCTCAACAAACTCAGCTGTCAAACTCCTGAAGACTGCAGATGACACCAGTCACCGGCATCATCAAAGATGGTGACATGTCGTCATATCGGTAGGGAAGTGGCGCATCTGGAGCTTTAGTGCAGCCGACTCAACCTGGAGCTGAACACGCTTAAGACTGTAGAGATGATCATAGACGTCAGGAAGCATCCACAACTGGCCCTCACACTGTCCGACTTGCCTGTTTCAACAGTCAAGACCTTTCAGTTGCTGGGAATTACAATCTCTCAGTACTTGAAGTGGGAGACCAACATCAACTCTGTCACCATAGAGGTCCCAGCAGAGGATGAACTTCTGAGGAGGCACGGCCTGCCACAGTAGCTGTTGAGGCAGTTTTACCAAGCAATCATCCACTCAGTCCTGCGTTCATCCAACATCGTCTTGTTTGGTGCTGTCACAATAAAGGACAAACTCTTGACTGTAACAGACAAGCAGCCAACCAGGACTGCTAGAAAAGTCACCCATACCCTCCTACGCATATTTGAGGACTTGCACACTGCCAGAACTAAGAAATTAGGAAATTAGATCCTTTTCACATCCTGGTCACCACTTTTCCTCAGCTAGGAATGCATTAAAAACACGTATCATTGTGTAAAGGCTTGCCATGTGGGCTCAGAAATTATTCAGAAAGCTATTATCAGGTACCATTGATTGTTGTTACATCGACAAATGCAAGTTAAAAGCAAAGCAAAGGCCACGTAAAATATCTACAATACACAGAAACGCCACCGGCTTCTCTGGGCCCGACCTCATATAAGATGGACTGAAGGAAAGTTGCAAAGTATACTGCAGTCTGACGAGTCCACATTTAAGATTGTTTTGGGAAATCATGGACCTCATGTCCTTCGAGCCAAAGAGGAGAAGGACCATCCAGATTGGTATAAGCGCTAAGTTCAAAGCCTCACATCTGTGATAGTGAAGTGATTTCTTAGTGACCATGGCATGGGTAGCTTTAACATCTGTGAAAGCAACATTAATGTTGAAAGGTACATGCAGATTTTGGAGCAACATTTGCTAATAATTTATTTTTAAAGGACATCCCCGCTTATTTCAGCACAGCACATTCTGCTTGTGTTATAACACCATGGAAAGAAAGAGGACAAGACTGTCCTGCCAGCATTCCAGACTTGTCTTTCATTGAAAATGTAAATTACAATAGAGACCCCAGACAGTTGAGCAACTCAAGTTGTACATCAAGCAAGAATAGAAAAGAATTCTAACGACAGAGCTTCAACAATTAAGTGTCCTCAGTTCCGAAATCCTTATTTAGGGTTGTTAAAACGAAAGGTGATGTCAGACAATGGTAAACATGACCCTGTTTGTTAGAATGTGTTGCGGGCATCAAATTCAAAATGAACAAATATGTTTTATTTTACGTTTCGCACAATGTCACAACTTTATGGAAATATGGGTTTGCAAATGGTACAACTGCATTCCACTTTGATGCAACGGGAAGTTCTGATTTGGATGACCTCTTTTTCGCATTTAAGATTTTAAGTGATAGCTATCCAGTTATTGATTTCACAGGTGACAAATGCCCTGGTGAAGGTGTGCTGTGTCTGTACTTGTCACTACCGTATTGCTCCTTATCAGTCCATACCTACCCTCAGACACATTAGTCTCAGACTGCATCTACGTAATTATAAGCAATTAAGCAGCCGTCTCATCTTCTGTCATGGTCCCTCTATGCGCGTGTCATCCTTTTGTCTTCCTGCGATCATGTCCCATTACACATGCATAGATTCCCCTCCCGTTTTCTTTTCCCATCTTTTAACATTCACACCGCTGCCTAATCACATCCATTATTTGCATCTTTCTTGTGCTCCTAATGTGCTCCCTCATCGTCTATATAACAAAGGTTTTCATTGCATTTATTAGGTAGTGTTTTACTTACGGTTTATTCTGTAAAACCGCACACATGGTATGTTTCCCCTCCCATAAACCTGCTCATACGTGTCATAGGTTCAGACTCCGTTCTAGAGTCACAGACACCTTAAAGCAGGGGTGCTCAATGCGTCGATTGCGATCGACTGGTCGGCGTGCCAAAAAAAAAAAAAAAGAAATGTTAGCCAATGTTCCCTCAAAACTGCGCAATTATTCTCCGCTGATGCAGTCTCTTCGCAGATATTCTGCATTGTGCGCAAAAAAAAAAAATCGAATGCAAATTGAAAGTATAACATCCAGCTATTCGGTTTGTGGCACAAAAAACAAATTATGTATTTTAAATATATATATATATATATATATATATATATATATATATATATATATATATATTATAATATATCACATAACATTAATAACATAACATTGGAAGCATTATTATCCCCCCCACCCCCGTCGTGGGTAGCTCACGAGAGGCTGGCTGCTTGAAAAATAGATCTTGGGGTAAAAGAAAGTCTGGGCACCCCTGCCTTAAAGCATTTGGAAACCTTTTTGGCATGGCAATGTCATTCTATAAATACTGTACACGTATCATCACTTCACATTTGGTACATGCTAATTACATCGCAGTGTTACCTTGACTTATGTGTTTAATCAATTCCCTGTCCAAGCTCCTAAATATATTTAATCATATATCAAATCAACATTCCCCATTGAAAATGTTTTAGTGTGCGTTTTTTTTAATAAAAAGAAAAGTAACCCTGTCATAAAATAGGGGTAGCACAGACTGGTTAGAACATTTGCCTCACAGTTCTGAGGACCCATGTCCAAAGGCTGCCTCACATCTGTGCATGTTTTCCCCGTGTTTTCTCTGGGTACTCTGGTTTCCTCCCGCATCCCAAAAACATGGATGGTAGGTTCATTTAAGACATTAAATTTCCCGTAATTGTGAATATGTGTGTGACTGTTTCTTTGTGTGTGTGTGTGTGCCTGCAATTGACTGGCATGGGGCAAATGTTTTTACTAGTCCAGTCCAGAGTGTACCTCACCTCTCTTCCAGAGTCAGATGGGTAGCCTCTAGCTCGCTCGTGACCCAAGTGAGGATACGCGGTATGGAAAATGGATGGATGGAATAAAAGAGAAAGTAAAAAATATATATATTTTTAAAAGTGTAATTACTGTACGTTGGGTCAAGCCAAGTCTAAACAACAACTATCGGTATGTGTGTTAAGGGTTGAGGCTTAAAGAGTGACATCAGAAAGGTACTGAACCTTGTCAGGGTGTGGATTGCTACTATAGCTGCTAGCAAGTGTTTTCATTTTGTATATGTGTTTGACTCTTTGTCCCATTAAAAATAAAAATGGCTGAACATCCATGTGTTGATTTTTATATTAATTTCTCTCAAACGGTAAATACTTGACTCAAACTTTGGATTGCAACACAAAGTGATGGTCCTTAATTCAAATGTTGGGGATCCCAAGGTACCACTTTTGCAATTCCAACTGAGCAACATTAGAGAGTCTACAGAAAAGAGACTTGAGGATTTTTTGTGTTACTCAGCTCAAGGTGCTTGAGGTAGACAAGGTAATAGGTCATGTGTGTGTGTGTTTGTGTGTAAAAGCTGTTATGATTTTGTTTTGACTCAACTCACTGACAGTTTCAACACACTGTTGATTTGATTAGTTTTCATGAATATTTATAGTTTGACTCTTTTCATTCTTCCCTGCTTCTAGGCGTTGAGTGCATCGTCGTCCTGCCGGAGCCACGTAGTCACTGGGATCCGGTTTTCGGCACATGCGTCTTCCTCTTCTCCTTTCTCATCCCCGTGGCAATCATCAGTGTCTGCTACAGCCTGATGGTCAAGCGGCTACGCAGCGTTCGCATCCTGTCAGGCTCAAAGGAGAAGGACCGCAACCTCCGGCGCATCACCAGAATGGTTCTGGTGGTGGTGGCGGTGTTTGTGGTGTGCTGGACCCCCATCCAGATCATGGTCCTGGCCCAGTCGCTGGGCTTCAACCTGAGCAGCTTGTCTACATTGGTCTTGATGCATTTCTGTATTGCTCTGGGCTATGTCAACAGTAGTCTCAACCCTGTGCTGTACGCCTTCCTGGATGAGAACTTCAAGCGCTGCTTCCGGGAGTTCTGCCAACCTTCTCCGTTCCGTCTTGATACCCAGCAGTCGGGCCGTATGAGGAGCATCGCCAGGGAGGTGGCGGCCGCCTACAGCTGTAAGGCCGACGGCGGTGGGCCCGGCGGAGGGACTCCCAATCCCGCATGACTAGGCGTGGAGCTGCCTTTGGTGGGCGTAGACCACCCACAGAGGGGAGAGACACCAGGGACGGGGAACTCCAACACGGAACTGACTCAGATTACAGCTCTCTAGCGGCACGAGCCCCCCCACCCCCCAACAATACGATTGGCCTGGGGTGGGGGGGAGTCTGAGGAGGATGATGATGACGCAGAAGGGAAAAGAATCTGAGAACATGTAAAGTTGGACAAATTGTGTGAACAGGATTAAGGGTTGGAGTTTAGAATCAAACTGACTGTATGGCAGACATTTGGTTTGATATATGGTGAAAGATTTGAAGGTGGTTACATCCTGATTCTTGGAATGGTCCATCATTTTAGGAAAATGACATTTATGTGTCTGGGGATAAACCCCATTAAGGGTTTATTTTTAAAACAAATTCCCTTGCTCAGAAGACTTACTGATGGAAAATCAGTCAGAAAGAGGAGGAAGGAGCTGAAGTTCAAACCACTAATTTGGTGCTTTTAAGGAGATTCTATATCAACAGTGGAGGTGAAAGGACCACACACAGAATCTCTTTGGGCTAGTGAGAGGAAGGATTAACACCGTTGATTATTACATTTTTCATGATGACGTTTTCAGCCAGTTCGAGCAAATAGATCGCCTTTCTTAAATCACTCACAGTCATGTAACCAGGTCTTAAACAGATTTGAATTTGGTCGTGAAAATATATGGGACGTAAGATCTCTCGTTTCAAAACCTGTAAAGGGTCTTATGAGTGTGACTTTGAATGTTCTTAGAATCACTTAAGAGTGGGTTGAATTGAAGCAGTTGTTATGCTGCATTCCAGAAAACTGGGAATGCCAAGGTTTCAGATATCCCGCGAGGTAAAGTGCAATGAAATGCCAATCAAAGGCCAAAGTACTGCAGGAGAATGTATAGAAATTCAGTGATTTGTCATAACACATGCTGCAAATGTAAAGCGCTTTATAAATTGTCTTTATTTGTATCAACTGCTTTACTTTATCAATAATAGCAACCTGTTTTGCACGGAATTTGGTGGTTTACTGAAGGTATGTTTCTATATTCTTTCTGCATGCAGTCATACACCAAGACATAACAAAAAAAAAAAAAAAAAAAAAAAAGTGACTCGAAGGTATCGTTTGTGTATATTTGCTTCACTTGGAACGTCGGGATGCTCAGATCACTAAAGATCCTGCTTTCACGTTTTCTGGAATGCAACATCAGCCCATATTAAACACTGGGCTGCTTTGAACAATGAAATTGTTCCTCATCTGTCTTTTTCTGTGGAAGAGGCATGATTAATACAAATCCAGTATCTTTGCAGGTACTTTATGAATGCTGCATGGAGGTGCTACGTTGCAGTACACAGGCTCAAGGTTAAATTGTAAGGGTTCGGTTAGGTTGGGGGGGTCTCATTTGAGTGCAACGCAGGACAAGGTGGTCACCGAACTTTGACCCAACTCCAAGGGATGAAGGGGCTCACCCCCACTCTCGTTTTAGTGTCTGAAAAGTGACATTAACCCTGGAACACAAACGACATGGTGTCGTCGTGATGCTGTACATACAATTATTTAGAAGGAAAAAAATGTAAAGACCATTTTTTGTTGTGTTTAATCAATGTAATAAATATCAAATCCCCTGGGCTGGATTCACACTGCATGCTCAATTGGCCAATTCCTATTATATACCCAACAGCTTTTTCGATCTGTCTATTTACACATAAATTTTCAGTGACACGTAACTAATTTGTCTGCGTACATTTAGCAAACACATGAGACAACCCGCATGCTCAGAGAATCAACTGAATGCAAATAGCTCCACATATGCCAACTCTGGGCAGCAGCAACAACATGAAAGTAAAGAAAAATGAATAATAAACATTATGTAGCTAAACTAGTTGGCTTGGGATGATTCCTTCCTACTGATTGAAGTAAGTGATTGAGTAACTCTGCCTGCCATTATTTTTGCTCATTTAATGATGGATTCACCTCTTGTTTTACATGTATCCTTTCATAATACATGTACATTTTTGTATTGTTCTTATTTGTGTTGTCTGGGCATCCGCCACTGCTGGCATACGTTGTGAGTAATCCGATCCGTCACTTTATGTTGCACATATGTGATCCGTATCAAATTTGTTTCCGCTTTGGGAAAAGTCCTTGTTCCGATTTGCCGATGTCATATTCCATTTATTCCATTCGTTTCTCGTGTGCTGCCGTAATGTGTATCTGAATCCTGTCATTTAGAAGCAAAAAAAAAAAAAAGAATTGTGTCACTTGTAGTGTAAATCCAGCCCAAGACATAGATGGTGCTCATTGTTTAACGTTGGGTTAAGATGATGTAACTCAATCGAACAACTGCAACTTCTTTTAGTTAGCATTATTCTTAGAATTTGTATTACAAGTCCACCGAAAAATATAAAATCCTTTTTAATAGAAAATGTTTTTTTTTTTTTTTAATTTAAGTGCTTTCTTGAACAGCCACAAGAAAAAGAAAAAAAAACAGTATGAGTTTAACTTTCACTTTAATCTCTAATTGTGTTGCTCAGTGTTCCTCGTGTGGTGTTTGCTGGGTCTCCTTTCGTCGGACTCAGTTTGGAGAAAAACGAACACTTGCCTTAAGTATTGAAATACTGAAAATATTGTTTTCACACTGGGTAGCTCAAATATTTCTGTCGACAAAAGAATCAGTAGGATAGCAGTGGGGGGAAAAAACATTTTTTTCGGATTTATTTCTTACAAACATTTCCATGTAATCAAAGTTTAATGATCACCCACTAACAGGATTTTTTTTTTTTTAATATTCTTACATAATATGTTCAGAAAACAGTGCTTCTCCTGAGTTTACGGTCGCAAGTGGGAGAGGTCCATGATTGATGGCAATATACAGGCCAATGGAACAATCCCACGATATTGAAGGGATGGAAAGTATCCGTCTGTGCCATCTCATGCCAATTTCCAGGCCACAGTGGACAGAACAGCTCAGCTTTCAGCAACAAATAAAATCTAAAAAATTGAAAAAGAAATAAAAACAACATACAAATATCATCGAGTTAAAACCTGGATGTTGTTTGGCTGACTCATCCTTATGTATGAAACGACCGAGGTAGCCATGGCAACAATGTTTTTCTTCAACCGAGATGAAAATGAGTACTAAAACAAACATCAGCCATTCACACGATTATACACTTGAAAGTGAGCATGTAAACCAAACAATTTCAATGTTATAGTGTGAAAATAATGCTGTAGCAGTTCAACTCAATTCAAAGGCATCGCTGCACTTACCGAAAACGTTCTTTGTAATTTAAGGTCACGTTCTGCACATTTGCTGTTCTTTTTTTTGTTGTTGTTTTTGCACAAAAAGACGTAGAGAGGACATTGATGCCAAGAGGCTGCACACGCTGCCCTGTCGGTGCAGGGTGAGCACTCATTTGCAGCCTTTTAAATCCCTGTAGATATTCCATCCCAGCTGTGTAAAGACATTAACACAGCTCTAACCACCATTTACCTCTGACCTCTTGTTTCTCAGTGTTCTCAGTGTACAAAAACATCTGTATGATGCCTCTCAGAGGAGGAAAAAGCATCGAAGTGCACCTGATTCCTCTCATCTGTTTACATTTTACAGACCACATGAATGTCAAGCCAATAACTGTTGAAAATCCAAATGTAAAACAAAAAAAAGTGTATATTGTTGACGTCGTTATATGATAATTGCTATGACAATGTTGTGTTGCTTCTCTGTTTTTGTGTTGAAGATGACGCTGATGTATGTTTCTAGCCCAGCTGATTGGAATCGTGACACAAAGACAGTTCTCAGGCCTTGAGCTTTGAAAGCTTTCCATCCTATTGGGGGTCACATGATGCTACATTTCGAACTAGAACAAAGTTATTTGGCTATCCGTGGTCAATGTGATCATGTGTTGGAGCTGTTTGTATCACCTGACTTCAGCTAAAGCTATGTGCTCCTCCATACTAGCGTTCTCATTATAACATGGAGAATGTTTTACTCGAGCTTACGTTTAACTGTGTATTGACTGCATTTATCTTTTTGCACATTACATTAATAAAGAGATTGATGTACATGAATGTGAGCTTATGAGAGAATATTTCCCAAAACTGTGTATCATATCTTTATAATTTAGGAAACCGATATAAAAGGTTGGTAAACAACAGCATTCACTTCCGTCTTAGTCTGAGTTACCCTTTATCGTTAAAATCAAACTAGTTTGTCTCGTAAAGGGCATCACGGCACTTTTTTACATGTAGAAAATTTAGGAGAAAGCGACACCACATGATGTAAAGATTGCAAAACTTTATGAAATATGAGTTCAAGATGATAGCAAATTACTGAAAATCAAAACACACCTTAGGGTGGAATTTTATGAAATATTTAATGAAATTTATAAACATCTAAAGGGAAACAGAAAGATGCTAACTACAAGAAGAAAATAACACTAATACTGGTGAAAGAAGAAAAAATAGGTATGTAAAAGGGGAAATAGGATATTGTGTGCTGTTGGGCTGAAAATGTGAATGCGAACTTTTAGATGTTATCAAACTCATTTTTGTCATGGGCCAAAATGTAGTCACAGTTTCCCTCAGGGGGCCGTTATGAATGAAACCGTAAAAATTTTTAATCACCGAATATTTCCACATTAAATTTATGTCCTAGTTTTGGAATCGGAAATTAAGAGTAATGGATTTTTCGACTATTTGTGACCTTTGGCAACACAAAAAGGGTTGTGCTATCATATATAAAAAGCCAATGATGAAATCTTGACTGAGATTTTAACAAGAATCTTGGAAGTTGATACACATGATCTGGCTTCGCCAGTCACATAAAATCATGTGGCGGGCTGGCTCTGGCCCCCGGACCTTGAGTTTGACATCTGTGGTTTAATGTGTTGAGTCGGAGCGAGAGAAAGCAAAATTGGGATTTTGTGTGATGCTAGTAATTTCCCCAAAATTATTGGGCACTTATCCTGTACATCCTGGAAACAATTGCAGTGTGTAGTCACAAAAGTAGATTGGCTGGTCTCTGGGAGGGGACTTTCTGAGTGCTCAGGAGATGAGGAGGTAGGTTTGCCTAAAGAAAAGATGCACAAAAATAAAACAAAAACGGTGGAAAAAACTGAAAGAAGTTGTTCTTCACACGTTCTGTGGGAGGTTGGAACTGTTTCTCAGCTTCCTGCTTTTTCGGGGATTCGCTAGCAATTACAATTACCTTGTGTTCAGGTCTCTCTGGAGATCCTCAATTGGATTTAAGTCAGGGCTCTGGATGGGTCATTTAAGAACAGTCATAGTTATTCTAAAGCCACTTCTTCTGATTAGCTATGTGCTTAGGGTAATAGTTTTTTTAAGGTGAACTTTCACTCCAGTCTGAGGTCCTTAGCTCTCTGGGGAACGTTTTCATCCAGGATATCTCTGTTCTTAGCCAGCTTCATATTTCTTTCGATTGCAACTGTTCATCCTGTCCCTGCAGCTGAAAAACACCCAGACAGCATGATGTTGCCACCACCATGCTTCACTATTGGGACTATATTTGACAGGTGATTAACAGTGCTAGGTTGTCTCCACATATATCGGTGAGAATTAAGGTGAAAAAGTTCTACCTTTCTCATCAAACCATAGAATCTTATTTCTAGCCATCTTGAAGTCCTTGAGGTGTTTTTTTTTTTTCTCGAGCAAACTCCATGCAGGCTTTCATCTGTCCTGCACTGATAAAAGACTTCAGTCAAGCTACTCTCCCATAAAGCCCCGACTGGTGGAGGGGTGCAGTGATGATTGACTTTCTAGAACTTTCACACATCTCCCAACTGCATATCTGGAACTCAGACAGAGTGATGTTTTCATTCTTCTTTACCTCTCTCACCAAGGAGCTTATACCCCAATGACCTTTCCGACTGGCGATCTAAAGCTCTGCCCCCCTTAGCAACATTTGCGATGTCCCACAAGCTTCCAAAATGATGACTGAACAGAACAGGTTTGAAGTGGATTCTCTGTCCCGTATTCCAGATAATATTGCAGTATGTCTTTTTTCCAATTGCGTCAGACTTGTCCAAGAGAGTTCTACAGAGAGGTCTCAGCCACTGTATTTCACGCAATGATATATACATGGAATTAAGATTTTGGACGGAGCAAGACGCAATGTCAGAGTTACAGCGAAATGTTGGCGATCAATGCAAAAAAGTTTGACGCCACACAAACTTCATATTGAAATCCAACTGGATAAAATAGTGGAATCATACTACACATGTAAAGCAGGGTGAGTACTTTTTACTTGGAAAGATCATGAGTAATATCATTGTAGTCTTTATAAGTGAGTTAGGTTTGATTTTCTACAAGTGCATTTAAGCAATGGTGATTAACTCAGTCAGTACCGTAGTCACCAGATGAACAAGGTTGACTTGGCTCGTAATGGAACCCGGTGCTCTGTCTTAAAAGTCTGATGTGATACAGACGAGCAAATAGACATTTCTCTTGCATTCATTTCTCGCACATTTACGTATCACTAACCCGACTCTTCAGCATAAAACATTACACACTTCATTCAGCAGGTCAGTGATACGCTACCAAAGTGAAAGTTGTTCTCCTAAAATGTAGAAAGCAGTGATAATAATTCAGTCAAACTCAGAAAAGATACAGCCTTGTGTTTTTTTGATATTGTTCACATTTAGTTGTACGTGCGGTTCTCCGAAAGCCTTAATCCATCGTAAACACTTCGTCAACTGTGTTTTCGGGTTTGAAAAATGAATCAACCAGGCCCCTTGTAACCTAGCAGGATATCTTTCATCAGAATTACACGTTCCCCATTTGAGGACCATTGTCTTCGTAACATTAACTTTTCCAAGCGCACGCTACTAACAACTAGGATTGCTTGTGGGACAATATGGCGAGAGGAGCGTGTCAAGCCAGGGGTTAAGACAATGCGGGTATCTAATTGGCTATTACTGTACGAGTGATTGACAGGTCGAAAAGGTCCATTGTTCAGTTTAGATTACTCAAATCATTCTAAGCACGTAAACAAGATCTCGTCTTTCACCTACAGATGGTGCACCATCGAGAGCAATTTAGATCTCAGTACCCACCGTATGAATACTTTGGGATGGTCACAGTGGCTCAGGATCAAAACCATAACCTTCCATTTGGGGGATGACCACTCAACCACCTGAACCATACCATCAGTACAGAAGAAATTAATAAATGGGGAGCAGGAAATAATAAGGGGAGAACAACAGATCACATCATCCACCCATCTTAGTTTTGCTTTTTTCACCTTGATCGCGTGAATAATTATACAACCTCCAACCCCCCCCAAAATGATGCGCTTTCACAGACAAGTAATTTCATACGGAATGTGTTCGGTTATTTCTGGGTTCGTGGTGGCTGGTGGGAGTCAATGATATGGCACTCTGGTATATTACTTATTCAATCCATTGTAGTCTGACTGTTCAAGTGGATATGTGAAATGTGTTTACAGATGCAAATGTAGAATGGTTCTTTGTGATGTCAACTCTCATCAGTGTGGAAAAAAAATTGCACAATGTCAAGTCGACACCAAATGTTAACAACACAAATTATTACTGTATACTGGAATCAATTGCAGCCAACCAGTCTGAAGGGATCGTAGCGATCAGGGTCACTAATTCAAGTCAGAACAAAAACATGTCGTTATCATTATCATCATCAACGTCATCACCATCATCTCTGAGTCATACAGAACTGCTTATTACCTGTAATCTGCCAGAATTCGAAGCCAAGATGGAAATTCAAGGAAAGTGCAAATAAACAAGCAGACCAACGTATACTTTGGACATTTTGGCTCTGCTCAATGGACAATAATTGGAAAATTGTATGTTTGTTATGATTGTGTAACCAAATTTCATAAATGTATGTTTGGATGTGTTTAGGTGCTGAAGGACAAGCCTGCCAAATACCTTTGGGATGAATTACTACAGCAGAGCCCTGCAAGTCCTCTAATAGGTCTTCCTCTTCTTTTCCTTACGGTTTGTCCCATTAGGGGTCGCCACAGCGCACCATCTTTTTCCATGTCAGCCTATCTCGTGCATCTTCCTCTCTAACACCCACTGTCCTCCCGCACAACATCCATCAACCTTGTCTTTGGTCTTCCTCTCACTCTTTTGCATGGCAGCTCCATCCTCAGCACCCTTCTACCAATATACTATACTCACTCTCTCGCCTCTGGACATGCGTCAATGTCAAAGCGATCAAAGTCTGCTCTCTCGAACCTTGTCTCCAAAACATCCAACTTTGGCTGTCCCTCTAATGAGCTCATTTCTAATCCTATCCAACTTCCTCACTACGAGAGAGAAACTCAACATTTTCCTTTTGCTACCACCAGTTCTGCGTCCTGTTGTCTCTTCGGTGCCAGTGTCTCTAATCCATAAATCATGGCTGACCTTACCGCTGTCTTATAAATTTTGCCCTTCACACTAGCAGAGACTTTTCTGCAACAAAAGACGCCTGAAAACTTCCTCCACCTGTTCCAACTGACTTGGACCCATTTCGCCACTTCTTTACCACACTGAGGATTGCTCCGGACTGTTGACCCTAAGTATTTAAAATCCTACACCCTTGCTATCTCTCCTGCCTGTAGCTTCACTCTTCCACCTCAACCCCCCTCATTCATGCACATATATTCTCTTCAATCTTCATTCCTCTCCTTTCCAGTGCATGCCTCCATCTTTTTAATTGTTCCTCCACCTGATCCTTGCTTTCACTGCATATCACGATATCATTTGCGAACATCATAGTCCAAGCGGATTCCAGTCTAACCTCATCTGTCAGCCTATCCATTGCCAAACAGGAAGGTGCTCAGAGATGATCTCTGATGTAGTCCCACCTCCACCTTAAATTCTTCTGTCACACCGAGGGCACACCTCACCATTGTTCTGCTGTCATCAGAAATGTCCTGTACTATTCTAACGTAATTTTCTGCCACAGCAGACTTACACATGCAGTACCACAGTTCCTCTCTTGGTGCGCTGTCATAGGCTTTCTCTAGATCCACAAAGACACAATGTAACTCCTTCTGACTGCTGTACTTTTCCTCTAGCATTCTCAAGGCAAATAGTGCATCTGTGGTACTCTGTCTAGGCATGAAACCATACTGTTGCTCGCAGATACTTACTTCTGTCCTGAGTCTAGCCTCCACTACTCTTTCCCATAAC
This sequence comes from Syngnathoides biaculeatus, assembly GCF_019802595.1. Taxonomy (NCBI): domain Eukaryota; kingdom Metazoa; phylum Chordata; class Actinopteri; order Syngnathiformes; family Syngnathidae; genus Syngnathoides; species Syngnathoides biaculeatus. The sequence continues at coordinate 21,452,557 of NC_084641.1, forward strand.
TTCATTGTGTGACTCATCATCTTTATTCCTCTGTAGTTTCCACAGTTCTACAAATCACCTTTGTTCTTAAAAATGGGAACACGCACACTTTTCCTCCATTCTTTAGGCATCTTCTCGCCTGCTAGTATTTTGCTGAAGATGTTGGTGAAAAATTCCACATCCACCTCTGCAAATTGCTTGCATACCTCCACAGGTATCTCATCAGGACCAACTACCTTTCCATTTTTCATCCTCTTTAGTGCCTTTCTAACTTCCCCCTTACTAATCATTGCCGCTTTCTGGTCCATCACACTTGCCTCTTCTACTCTTTCTTCTCACTCATTTTCTTCATTCATCAACTTCTCAAAGTGCTTTTTAAAACTATTTAGCACACTCTTGGCACCAGTCAACACATTTCCATCTCTATCCTTTATCACTCTTACCTGCTGCACATCCCTCACATCTATCCCTCTGCCTGGCCAACTTTTAGAGATCTTTTTCTCCTTCATTCATGTCAAACCTGGTGTACATGTCGTCATATGCCTCTTGTTTAGCCTTCACCGCCTACCTTTGCCCTACGTCGTATCTCAATGTACTCCTTTCCTCTCCTCAGTCCTCTCCATGTCCTTCTTCTTCTTCGCTAATCTTTTTCCTTGAATGACTTCCTGTATTTTGGGGTTCCACCACCAAGTTTCCTTCCCGTTTTATAAAGTCCAACACCATCTTCCCTAGAGAGTGGAAATTGTGGTGAGTGCAAAGCACTATAAACAGTATTCTCTTTACTGTCACGATATGTAATCACAATAAATTATGCCACATCATTTGTCATGTTGTGGGGACAATATGTTCGACATTTCCCTCTCAAATGTGATTTAGTGCATTATCTACAAAAGTGAGAAACTGGTAAATAGCACCATAATATTTCCCAAAGGATAGCTTATTAGGGGACTCTTTGTTTCCTTGGAAACCTATTACTGATTGTGTTCAATTTCCTTTACATATTTGTTGAAATCCACCAAAAGTCCATAACATTAGCTAAACATACAGTCTTGCCAATCCCACACAAGCACTGTATCAAATATAACAATATAATCCAATAACGTTCACAGTGTTTGTTATTATGCTGTTGTACTTTCATCACCAATGTTATATAGATGAGGACTCAGGGTATGCTGGTATAAATTTTAAAGTAAAAATAAATAAATAAAAATGAACTGAAAGTTTTTGGTGTTACACACCAAGTGATTCTACTCAGGAAAGACAACAAAATTTGTAATCGCAAGAGGATCCTCAAACAATATTGCCCCGTATGGTCCACCCTCAACAAATCTCCAGTGCTGTACACTGAACCTATGTGACCTCCATTAACAGGAGGACCTCAGCAGTGGATTTTTTTTTTTTTTTTTATGATGAGACCATTACGAACGATCAGAACAATGAAAAGCACCCACACAAACCTTCATTCTCCTGAACAAATTACAGAAGGTGCAGGCTTGACAAAGTAAGTGAGACACACTAATAACATAATCTAGAGTTTTTAGTGAACCTAAGGCCAGGCAAACATGTGGATTTATCCTTATTATTATTATTAAAACATATTTCTGTATATTGCAGACTCTGGACATCAAGATAAAAAAAAAAATCGACATAACAGTTTTGATCGATCTCATCACAACACACTGTGGTGTTATCTGGATATGACCAGGAAACATCAACTACCTTTAGTCATCTTTATTCTAAGCTCTCAACGTAACACCTTGTGGATGATCGACGAGTTTGATGCTCGATGCATTTTCATGTTGTCATTTACCCTTCCCCCTTATGCTATACACATACTGTATAATATTGTACCATACCACAGCGGTTATGAACTGTTGGGTCTGGACCCAAATGTGAATCACAGTCCTATTTTGGGTGGGTCTCAGACAACTATCAAAATAAATAAATACATAAAGTGCCAAGTTGCCACATGGAACATGATAGGCAACTGGCAATGTCTTAGTGCTTTAGCCGCTAGTTCACTCCCTAAACAAATCCGACACAACTCAGCTTCTGGCTTCTGATTGTGGAGGCTAAAATGCTTTTCCCATTACATCAAATTCATTTGAAACAGCTTTTGATAACATACTATATGTTCTCGGTTTTGATAGGGTTGCGTTGGGTTAGTTTGGTTTTTCTCGTGTTCCATGTCTTGTATGTTCGTGCTTTTTCTTTTCTGAGAGACATACTCTATATAGAAGACAATAACACAAATAGAATTATAACGAAAAACAAGGTGACATATGACAGGTCAAAGGGTTGCTGGGAGTCTATACTTTTTGTGGCCAAAGAAAGTTGTAGTGCCCCAAAAAAAGAGCACTGCACTGACTCCTCTGTTCTGTGATTGCCCTTCTTGAAATCTTTTCTGCCCCTAGAGGTTACCACTGTTACCTCCTCCAAACTCAATTTAGAAACCGTGTGTGTGCTTAACATGTGAGCAAAGCCACATACCCACGTGGGAAGACAAAAAACAATATGATTATACGGAATGCTTTGACCACATTTGGCCTTAGACTCATGGAGGCTATTACCAAGGCTATTCAATTGTGGTCACTACAACACTGTTGTTTATTCTAATAAGGGATGACAGCAAGCGTTGTGTGCATTACTGGCCCCAACAGTAGGTACAATAATTTTAAATCAGCCGTTAAAGAGATCATACACGCCCCCATTCCAAAGAAGTTGGGACACTATGAAAACATAAATTGAAAACAGAATAGAGACATTTGGTAATACTTGCAATGTATATGTATGTATGTATATTAAACTGAATACACATTTAATGTTCAAAGTGATGAGCTTAATGTGTAATTTTATCCATTTATTTTTATTTTTTGTACTCCCATACCATGACGGGCAGTTTTCCATTTTGCATCTGTCCATTTCAGAGGAGCTGGGGCCCAGAGAAGCCGACGGAGTTTCATGATGTTTTTGATACAGTACATGGCCTTTGCGCTGCATGGTAGAGATTTAACTTGCGTTTGTAGATGTAGCAATGAACTGAGGATGGAGCTGCCAGGCAAAAAGAGCGAGAAGAAGAGAGGCCAGTGGGTGTTAGAGAGGAAGATGTAGGAGAGAGGCTTACATGGAATCCCTAAATTCTAAGAAATTGTATGTTGACAAATGTTCTTAAACTGTTGGACTATTTGGTCATGCAGTTCTTCAAAAAGTGATGAACTTTTCCCCATCCTTTCTTTTGAACAAATATATCTATTTCCAATTTACCTGTTCACCTGTTGAATGTTCCACACAGGTGCTGATTTTGTTTTAGCATTCCTCATATTTCCCTGTCCCTGTGTCTGTGTGAGTTTTCTCCAGGACTTCCCTTTTCCTCCCGCATCCCAAAACCTGCATGGCATGTTTAATGAACACTCTAAATTGCCCATAGGTGTGAATGTAATTGTAAATGGTTGTTTGCATGTGGGAGGCACGGTGGGTCAGCTGGTAAAGCGTTGGTCTCACAGTTCTGAGGACAAGGGTTCGATCTCAGCACTGTCTGTGTGGCGTTTGCATGTTCTGCCCATGCCTGCGTGGTTTCCTCCGGGCACTCCGGTTTCCTCCCACATTCAAAAAACTTGGAACATTAATTGGACACTCTAAATTGCCCCTAGGTTTGATTGTGAGTGTGGTTGTTTGTGTCTATGTGGCCTGCAATTAGCTGGCAACCAGTTCAGGGTGTACCCCGCCTCCTGCCCGTTGACAGCTGAGATAGGCTCCAGCACTCCCTCGTGAGGATAAGCGGCAAAGAAAATAGATGAATGGATGGTTGTTTGCATGTGCCCTGTGATTGGCTGGCAACCAATTCAATCCTAAAATACATCCCCCCCAAACGATTTTGGGGGGGATGTATTTTAGGACAGGGAAATCAACAAATACATTTACAATATCATCCATGTATTTAAACGGAAGAAAAAAAATCAAAGCTGTTGTTTCATAAAGTCATTTAAATTCAACTCAGAAGTGGGAAACGGCTGGCTAGGAAGCAGAAAAATTATCCAACTACAATAAAATAATTCACAATGCGCGTAAGACACTTTTTCTTATTTCCACTACAAGAAAAAAAAAGGATATATGATATGCATTTTTAGGATTCCAACAAAGTTATAGGTCGGACACGTCCTGCTCCAGTATTACTGGCTGCAGGACACCAGCCGCTGCACAATGATAGGTTGGCACAACCTACTGCTTCTAAACCACCCTAATCGTAAATTCTTCATTTTTAAACCTGACCATATCAAACTTCTTTGTTTTATTTCATACAAATGTGATTCATGCTTGGGACGCAGGAGCCAATCACGTTGCAGCAGGGCGTGTCCTGCCTGGAAACTGTGTTGGAATCCCAATAACGCCGGGCGTACTCCTCTTCCCTTTCGCTTCTGACGTCGAATAATAAACATGTGACGTCAGAAGCGCCGCATTCCGTCGTCATGACAAAGTGGTATGTGTCACCAACTAATTTGAGACACCTTGTACAATATTTGAGTAGTGCATTTTGAACCTATTAGTTCATGGAGGCTTCCGTCTGTTCGGAGCATCAATGAAAGGACGGAGGGTGCCGGACTTCAATGAGATGATTATTTCTTCCACCATTTGACTTTGTGACGTGAATACGACAGAGAGGGAGATATAGTGTGTATGAGTGTGTGTCTGTGTGTAGAGAGCGAGAGACTGTATGTATGTATGTATGTATGTATGTATATGTATGTGTGTCTGTCCGCCCGCGCCGTCTCGGGCACTTATGTGCAGACTCAAACTCAGTCGCTTGTATCATTAGCATGCTGCTGAAATCTCGGAAATGTACCGCCTTCACCTCAACGGTGTGACTATGATGTGCTTCTGTGTAGATCGTTGGAACGTTTATCAATTCTGACAACAACTCTTATCTTGTTGGACTATTTCAATCATGTTACCCAATAAGTTGATCCAAACCAATTCCCATGCAGAACGGGTTGTCTTAAAATGATCTATCTATCTATCTTGTATAATCTATTTTTTAAAAGCAAGGCAGTTTTATATAGTCTTGAAGTGCATCCTTAGGTTGCAGTCACCAAGTTTATGAAAAGTGTTCCGGGGAATTTTCCCAGTAGGGCAGAAATGTACGGCTCCCTAAAATTCTGCAATGTAGAATGAGTAGAGTAAATTAAAAAGGTGATCATTTTATTTTAAAATTCTTATTTGAAGGTTTTAAGACACCAATGGAAGCACCATGTTCTCAACAACAAAGACTATGTTGTTAATTTGAGCCACCACTCACGCTCGAAGGTCTTCGGTCATAAGCCTGACCCTCTCCAAAAGAGGCCTGTGCATGTTTCCGCTCTTAATTCTCCTCCTCCTCGCCAAGGCGTGGAGCTACGAGGCTCCCAAGGAAAAGCAGGATGTGTTTGCAAAAAAAGCCTGCCCGGCTTTCCTGTTATTTTTCAACGCCGCTTACCAGGCGGGGGCCACGGTGGAGCTGCCGTGCCACTGTAAGCCCGAAGAGGTGAGTTCAGTCACAGCCACCACACACAACGTTTGCTTTCATGAACAATCGTTTGCTTATCAGCGATTCAGTGAATATTGTTGGTCAAAGTGAAACATCAAGATGGAGTACAATCAACTGCTTCATCTCTGGTTCGTTGGAATTTGGGTCAAAATCATCTCTATTGGCTATGTATGCTGAAAACAGATAACGAATTGTGTCTCCCGGGTATTGTAAAATAGCAAACAACCCACTAGTGCAAAAAAGAAGGAAACAATGTTGAAATGTGTTTGATTTTTTTCCCCTATCATATAACCAAATTAAAAGCAATCTATTATTAATTTTTCATGAATGATCCGTAAAACATTTTAACATTCGTAATTGTCATACAATTGGAACATTACCTGTGTTTCAGGTGCAGTCAGTCGTTTGGTTCTATAGGAAACACAAGTCCAGCTCAGAAGAGACCCGAGCCCTGACCGATTACCATGGGAACAAGCTGCTGGACTCAAGTCAAATCCCCCACAATGCCGACCTGCGCAGTCGCTTCTCAATTCGTCTCTTCAGCCTTCTGATCTTTCGAACAACTGTGGACGACTCGGGTGTTTATATCTGTGGATCGGCCCGAGGCGACTACTTCTATGCCTACGATCTGGACATCCAGGAGGTGCGGGAATTCAGCTTCACGTCAAGGTTAGGGTTCACGCTTGGGATTGTCATTGTCAGTGTAATGTTGAAGTTAGTTTGGTGTTATGCTTGCAACAAATGGTTTTCTCTTGATCATCCTGCCTGGTAGGGTTAAGACGTGCTACCATCAGCCCGTCATTTGAATGCTGTGTCTCGTGACGAATTATGAATTCAGGACACAAATCGGTTTGCTATAGTAAGAAATCAGCCAGATGGATTGGATTGAGGTTGGAAGTTTATTGAGATCCACGCCTGATCTTGATCACATGTTTTTTTTTTTTTCCCTGACCAAATGAACCACACCAAAGGGGGGAAAAAAGTACGATGTTTCCCAAAATGCTCTCACATCTCTCGTATTGCTACAGGAACGAAAATCCAAGCAAAAGCAAATATGCTCGTTCCACCAAAATATTTTCAAGGGAAATCAAGCTCATTATACCATGAGAACAACTGGAGAATGTCACCCATCCTGAAGGGGAAGAACCTGACAAATATTATCCTCAGTACTTCTGAGGGTATGTTTTTATTGCTAGTTGACCCACGTGCTCCAAACCTGCTCTGCTTAATAAGTGGCGGCAATCTCGAAGGACCATCTCCCACTAATTACAACAACAACATTCAGCACAGTGGTGACTTGTATAATGTTTTTGTTTTTTCTCTTCCCTATGCTGATCCTTCAAAAATATATTTGTGAAATTGTTCCAATTGCACAAAATAAGCTTGAAAACCGCTGCACACCTGGCCTTTGCACCACTTCCGGTCATAAGGCACATATCAACCAGAAATGAGAGACAGAAAAAATTGATGAAAGACAAGCCGACTACAGGAAAGGTTTTATTAACCTCTCTCACAAATGCATAGAACTGGAGGCCCAATCAAATGACAGAGATGAAAACCAAGCTGTCACGCGGCCTTGTGAAGCGGGCATGTGAGACAACATGTATAGATGTGGCTATGCAAATGACTCCAAATGTCAGTTGGGAGAAATAGAGGCCATAGGAAACGTGCAACACCAATCTCTTCTTGGTCTGAATCATACTGAAATTTGCATCTTTTTGGATTTGCATCATGACCAGTATTTCATCGGAGGAATTGCACGATCACACTCAGGTTCTTCTTTGTTGATTCCAGGCACACTCCTGAAAGTCAGAGCAACTCGATGGAATACGTAAAGGGACAAAGCTCTGGTCAGCAGCTCTATCAAGTCTTCACCACTTTCCGCCCGTGGTCACGGTGCGACCGCTGTGGCGTGCGGGGCGAGCAGGTCCGAGTGGGGCTCTGCTACGTCCGCTCCCGCTTCCTGCACGTGCGTTACAGGCGGGTCAACCACACCGTGGCGTCCTGCGGCTCAGGGGCGGTGCCTCAGGCATTCGGTCACATAAAGCAAAGCGGAACTGGAGCCAGGCTGGAGGTCAGAAGCTGCCGTGTGACTTGTCCAACTGAAGCGCCGCCTCCTTCCAAACTGGATAAAATGATGGCATCTGTGGGGCACAGGTAAGCACACTTGACTATTTTAATTATTATTATTAGCATTCTGGTCTGCCTATTCAGGATTTAGTTGTTGAAGTTGTTCAATAGAAGTACTGTACTGTGCCATATTGACTCTGGGTGAAAAAAATACCAACGTGTTTGGAATGCTTTTCACCCACTTCCACCTCCAAATCATAAAATCTTATATCATGGCTGTAATGTGACATTCAATGTACATGGCAAGACAGTATCCTGTACAATGAGGGGAAACCCATCTAAAGGTTAAAGGTTTAGCCTACAAAAATGCAGTTATTTTGTCCCAAATAGTTATGTCAAGGTGGCACAGTGGTGACCGGTTAGATCCCGCCCCCGCCTGTGTGGACTTTGTATGTTCTCCCCATGCCTATATGAGTTTTCTCCGGGGTTTACAGTTTCCTCCCACATCCCAAAAACATGCGTTAATTGGAGACCTCAAATTGCCTTTACGTCTGTTTGTGAGTAAAAATGGTTCTTTGTCTCTATATGTGCCCTGTGATTGGGTGGCAACCAGTCCAGGGTGTACCCCGCCTCCTGCCCAAAGATAGCCGGGATAGGCTCCGGCACTCCCAAGACTCCGGTGAGGATAAGTGGCTCAGAAAATGGATGGATGAATCGTAAAGTTAAAGTATCTTGACCATGTGTCTTTGGATTTCATGTCACCGCTTGCATGCCTCACAAACACCCATTTGTTCCAATCACAACTCTCTACTGAATAGACTTATTGATTTACTAAAAGTCACATGCAATGAAATTCCACCCCCAGTTCTATGCATAACAGAGGTCAAAAAGAGTCTGTGACATGGTTTAAATTTGACATCCATGTTTTTGTTGATGTTAGGCAACAGGTAATGTTTGGTTCACACTCAACTCAAAATTCATGTGATTGTGTGGTGAAAGCCAATCGGTGTTGAAAATATAAAATATAATATCCTGGAGTTTAAAAAAAAAAAAAAAAAAAAGCTTGTCGGTGTTTGCGGGTATCTGCAACTTTTTGATAACTCCTGCTGGCAATATCTGCACTGTACAAAAAAATAGGGTCGGCATGCAAAATGGTGAGCGAGAAACTTGCCGCAGGGTCAGCGCACACATTTGACGAGATTAGCACGTGCTAAAAGAGTCGGCGCTTTGTGGGGGCGCCAAATAATTGGATGAAATTCCACCTTTGGTATATCCATCCATCCATTTATCCACCCAAAACATTGTGCAGGAGTGAATAATCTACACAAGGCTGAAGTAAGACACCAAGAGGCAGGCAGAGCAACGCTTCCACACTGTGCGTCATTTGCTTTGAATGACCTCTTAGAGTGCCTGGGTTAGTTGCTCTGTACTATATTTCTACATTTATGATGGTTTTAGTTTCCCTGATATGAAAAAGAAATGATCCCATTTAAAACAAGAACATGTAAATGCATTAGTTAATGTTAAAGTGAAAAGTTACAAGAGTGACTGTCTCTCCCATGGAAAAACGATGGGTTGCCCCAAGTTGGTGTGCCGCATATATGTTAAAAGAATCCTTGATTGGAATGACAAATACAACCACTGACTTGTACTTGTCAAATATGGTGTTATACACTACACGTCTAAATTATTCCTTTATGCACAGTATTTCTGAGTTTAAAAGTACAACAAAAACCTGTTCTGACAAAATGGTTAAAACATGGCCGTGCCCTACATTGCACTCGGGTTTGGGCCTGCGCACATGCTTCCAATGGGGAGAAGAAGAAGGAGACTTTACTTTCAGTGGGTGTAGAAGGAGAATCTACCTTAATTGTGGATAGAAGAAGAATAATCTACCTCAATTGTGCATAGAAGAATAATAATCGACCTCAATTGTGCATAGAAGAGGAAGAATCAACCTCAATTGCCTGCTGATCTCATCACGGGTGTTGTTAATCTTTGGGGAATCGAACAACATCTAATTTTTAACTTTTTTCACAGGATTTTGGAAATACAGTAAATGAACATTTGTTTCCATGATATTGTATTTGTTCGTAAAGGCCGTATACATACATTATTGCAGTTAATCCTCTCTCCGTTGCAGTTCTGATTCCATAAAGAGCCAGGAGATGCATGTTTCCCACGTGAACCACCCAGCTGACCAAATCCTGATCCTCGGCTGCCCAGGGGCACAGCCATACATTGCAGTGGCGTGGGACAGAGGATCTGAGCCCATTTATCGATCACACCGTTTGGTCGGACGGGATGCAAACGTCACGTCTTTGAGAATTCAAATTGATGCTGGACATCATCTTGTCTTCACTCCTGCTCAGCTTCAGGATTCGGGTATGGAGTAAATTTGGAAGATCTACAATTTCACCACATGGTTTAACAGAAGGCCCGTTGTTCAGTTGTTTTTGCCGGGCGCTTCGACTTATAGCCCAGGTCCCAAACACATGGATGTTAGGTTAATGGTTGGTTGTCTATATGTGGCCTGTGAATAGATGGCGACCAGTCGGAGGTGTAATTGAATATGCTGAAAATAGATGGAATTTTTGTTTGGTTTTTGAGATGCTTTCACTTAGGTTTTTTTTTTCTTCTCAGGTGTCTACTTCTGCTGGCTAAAGGGGCGCCGTGTGACCGAAATACACCTGCTGGTCTACCCCCATTTTGGGCGGGGCATGTTCTTCACATCTCATCCAGACTTGCCCTTGGCCTTGGAGATCATTTTCAAATCATATGCTGCTATGACAGCAGTGTTCTGCCTACTGATTCTCATTCGAGTCTGCATTAGACAACTCCGGAGGGACACGCATCGGGACCCAACTTAATCGAGGTGAAACTTTTTAGTTTGGATTTTAATCATATCGAATAAACTAACCAAGTTTTGAAAGACATTACCCAAAAAGTAGGTCATCTCTTGTTTGTTCCAAAGTAAGTGCATGGAATTTTTCATTTTATCAAGAAGCAGAATAATATTCTGTAGTCTCATCCAAATAATAATTTCTTAGTATAGATCATTTCTTTATAAGACCTATTTTGTAACAGCCTGGCACGAGTTAGAAGAAGAAAACAAGAAACATGGTCTAGATGGCGATAACGGGTCTTAGATAACTATTATGCTTTCACAGAAAGAGAATCGGAATCCTTTTTATTTGCCAAGTATGTCAAAAAACACAAGGAATTAAAATATATTTAAGACATAAAAGCACAAGACAGAGAGTCACTTACCCTCTTGCAGTTGAATGGAAAGAGGGGAGAAGCTGTTAGAATATCTGCTGTTTTTTACTCTATTGATCAATAGATCCTACCTGAGGAAAGGAACTGGAAGAGGTCGTGACCAGGATGTGGAGGGTCTAAGTGGATTTTGCTCTTTTCTTAATTCTGACAGCATGAATGTCCTCATGGGTTGCTAGGGGAGTACTGACAATAATTTCAGTTTTGATTGTCTGTTGCAGTTGCAGTTGGAGTTGGAGTTGGTCTTTTTTTTTTTTTTTTTTGTGGCAGCACCAAACCAGACTGTGATGGATGGACACAGGACTGATTTGATGGCTGTTGTGTAGAACTACCCCAACGTCTCTTGTGGCAGGCCGGGCTTCCTATGAACCTGCATGAAGTACATCCTCTGCTGGGCCTCTTTTGAGGATGGAGTTGGTCTCCTACTTCAGGCCCGGAGAAACTAATTTTTCCAGAAGTTTGAAGGTCTTGACGGTTGACGCAGGGTACTTGAACAGCGTAAGGGAAAGTTCTGGCCAAGGATGCTTCCTGAAGTCCACTATCATCTCTAGTCTTAAGCGTGTTCCACACCTGGTTTTGTCAGCTGGTCCAAGGTCCACCCGTGCCACTTCGTGTCAATATGCAACCCGTCACCATCTTTGATGAGGCCGATGGTTATGTTGTTTACTGCAAATGTCAGAATAAGTGCAATCGTTTGGAGTCCATTTGGACATTTGTTGCATACCCATCCTATGGAGGGTTTCCTGACGGGTACCATTTGGCCAACTGAAATGCAGCTTTGGTAGTCTGTGAACCAAAAACTCAGGCATGGGAAGACTTTGGTGAAGCCATTAAAAAAGACTTTCAGACCGGTTCAAGGAAATTCTGATCCACCATCTTGTGTCTCAGGAGGGAGAAGCAGTGCACCGTCAACACTGTGTATAGTGGGTAAGGGACACTGCTGACCTTTTAAATTAGTGGGGAATCGAACAATATCTAAAGACCAGCAGGACTCACTGGCCACAGTTAAGTTCAGTATTCGTGACACTACCATAAGAAAGACCCTGGCCAAAAATCGCATCCCCTGGAGAGCTCCCATGCAAAATGCTATGCAGTCAGCAAAGAATACAAAGGCTCATCTCACATTTGCCCCAAAACATCTTGATCCTCAAGACGTTTGGAGAAGCATTCTGTTGACTGACAAGTCAAAAATTGAAGGTGTGTAGCCTGTTACATCTGGTGTAAACGTGGCACAGCATTTGATAAAAATAACATTCCGCCCAGAGTGAAGCATGGTGGCGGCACTGTGATGGTCTGGGGGTGCTTTTCTGCCTCAGGACTAGAACAACTTGGTGTGACTGATTGGAACATTGAATTCACCTATTTACCAGAAAGTCCAGCCATCAGTTCATTGCCTCAAACTCAAACACTCTTGGATCATGCAGCAGGACAACGATCTGAAACACATTTGCAAGTCCACTTCTGAATAGCTAAAACAAATGTTAAAATTAAGGTTTTGCAGTGACCAAGATAAAGTCTGGATTTAAATCCAATTGAGATGCTCAATATGGCGGAGTTAAAACAATTCTGCAAAGAAGAGTAGGACAAAATTCCTCCAGAGCAATGTGAAAGACTCACCACCAATTATCGCAATGCTTGATTTCAGTTATTGCTGCCAAGGGTGGTTGAGCCCGTTATTAGGTTCAGGGCGTAATTACTTTTTCACAGAATTTCAGAAAGGTTTGAATATTTGCGCTTTAATCAAGTGAATTGTCATTTGAAAACTGTATTTTGTATTTCTTTGGGTTGTTTCTGAATGATATTAAAACTGGTTGGTTGATTTGAAACCTTTGTGTGCGATATGCAAAATAAAAAAAAAAATAATAATTTACGGCACTGTAGAATGTCCGACTATTCTCTTCTTGCAAGCCCAGAGACTATCCACTCAACCCAAGGGTGAAAATAAATCCTGAATGTTGAAATTGTGAGGATTCTTAAAACATGTTTCATTATAATTCATTCAAATTTTAAATAATCAATTATTAAAAGACGTATTTTACATATTCTGAAATTGAGTGGCGACCAGTTAGTTGAGGGTCTACTCCCCTTCTTGGTTAAAGTCAACTGTGATAGGCTCCAGCTCACTTGCAACCCGAGTGAAGATAAGCGCCACAGAGAATGGATGTCTTTTACATATTTTAAATTCACATTTCAACTTTTTTTCTGATAATAATGGACAAATGACCTGGTCCATTTGTCCAGTATAAAAATCTAATGTGACCCTTGAGTACAAAGGTTTGCATTTGTCTGTTGGTTTCAGTGCGAGGAGAACACATGGAGGTGATTTGTTCCACTGAAGCACCTCGTAGGCCTGATGAAGCGGCGACTAGGTAAGTGCGTGTGTTTGGGCTCCTGCCAAAAGTGACATCTTTTCACCAACTCGATGTGACAGTCATCATTAGCACTCCTGATGGACTCATGTCGTTTGTTTAGAGGCAACAAAATGGAGAGAGTGTGAAGAGGATGCCACCTGTGGAGGAACAAGAGTCCAACTCGTACTTTCTCAACAAATGAGAGAATATACAACAGAAATTTCAGTCCCCCCAACCCACCCTTTGGACGATTGTCGCTCTTCTCTAACAGCACCCAAATTCTCCAGTCTCTAAAACACCTGCAGGTCCTATATGAAGCCATACAAGGCTCAAGCTATTAGGAGTCATTACAAGATCACATGCAACAATTTAACATTCATAACTTCTACTCAGTTGCTGAACACAAGTGGTAATAGTTACATTACACAGTTGAAGGGCCAGGCGACAGTTGGCATACGACTGAGCACATCGGGAGGTTCTGGGTTTGAATCTTGGCTCCAGCCTTCATGTCTTGAGTTTGCTTGTTCACCACATCAGGAGTTGAGTGTCTAAAGATTTTGCAGCCAACCATAACATGATGAAAATCAAGTTAAATTTGGTTAATCAATGTCATCATTGATATCTTTTCAAAACAGTACAGTGGTTCCCAACCATTGCTGGACCACAAACAGCTCAAACATGAAGACATTTTGGTGGAGCGACATGGAAAGTAAATGATTAAAAATGAAAATCACCAATATGTGGAATGATGGGGGCGCAGTGACTCACCTGGTAAAGCGTTGGCCTCACAGTTCTGAGGTCCCGGGTTCTATCTTGGTCCCGCCTGTGTGGAGTTTGCATGTTCTCCCCGTGCTTGCGTGGATTTCCTCCAGGCACTCCGGTCTCCTCCCACATCCCAAAAATATGCAACATTGATTGGACATTCCAAATTGCCCCTATGTGTGATTGTGAGTGCGGATATTTGTCTCCATGTGCCCTGCAATTGGTTGGCAACCAGTTCGGGGTGTACCCCGCCTCCTGCCCGTTGACGGCTGGGATAGGCTCCAGTGCTCCCCGTGACCTCGTGAGGATAAGCAGCAAAGACACTGGATGAATGGATGGATGGATGTTGAATGATGTAATACAGAAAATGGTAAAATAAACCCCCCTTAAATTATTTTTCTGGGTGTGATTTACCAAAGTTTTCATTATTACGAGTTCATTCACTACCAAACCAGCTGGTGGTGGTGTACATGAGCTGTAGACTAGAGGGTAAGCACTGGTGCATCTTCAGATGTAAATGCTGTGGCTGACTGAGGAATATGTCCTTTTGTTTTTTACATAGGTACATCAAAAAATAGGTTATTTCGCTAGATCTCGGCTGTAAAGGTTTAAATTTTTTGTATTCTATTTTGTAAAGTATTGTATGATATTGATTGAGGCTAGGACAGTAAAATTTATTGGGTTATGTAAGGTTTGTATATTGTGTACTTAAGGTTAATTTGAACGTAAAAAGGCGCGTCACCTTCATTTAATTTTTTTTCAACGCTTTAATTAGCTTTTTGGTTTGTTTATATACTTGTTTATATGATTGTTTGTGTAGACCATGTATGGTAAATAGGAAAATAAAATCAAATCCAACTTTGGCTCAGCCACCATTTTCCCTTTCCACAAAATCTCCAAAGACACTTTTGCTGCCGTTTTTAAGTACTGTTAATTGCCGCACTGTGTGTGTGTGTGTGTGTGTGTGTGTGTGGTGTGTGTGTTAGAGATAGACAAAAGAGAGAAATGTACTGTAAGTATAAGGTATGGCTTTGTGTGTAATGGTATAGAGTGCTCCCTTGAATATTCGTGGCTCACCGTTCGCGGTCCCGCATACTCACGGATTTTGCTCTCCAAATTGTTTATTTCATAATGTGTTTAAATTTGTGATAGTTGCATTCGTTACCATATTTTCCCGACAACAGTGCACGTCTGTGTAGTGTTTTTTGTTTGTTTCCATACACGAGTTGCACCAGACCATCCACCGCAAATATACTGCATACCGCACACACTGGTATGTTGTAAAAATTATTCACAAAGAAAGACTTTGTAAATGTTTATTTACATATGTTGTTTCTAAGCGTTGATTGTAACATAGCAGTAAAACGGCTCCGAAAACATTACAGAAAAGTTATTGTTTTTACTTATCCTCCTCCTGTTCACTCAGACCTCTTCATTATCGGGGTTGAACAGCCTCAGAGAGTCTCATATTTCAGCTTCTCAGTTGCTCCCAATGTCATTTTCATCTTGAGTTACCACTGTTGTGCTGTTCTCCTCGCGTAGCAGTCCAGCCTTTTAATTCCTTAGTGATCATAGATTTTTCGCTGCATGCTCCACACGTTTAAAATCCTCCAGAAGAGCTTCACATGTGGCCATTTTTTGCGAAAGATTTTTAAATGAATTAGGCAGCGTGGTGGCACAGCTGGAAACCATTGGCCTCACAGTTCTGAGATCCCGGGTTCAATCCTGGACCCGCCTGTGTGGAGTTTGCATGTTCTCCCGTACCTGCGTGGGTTTTCTCCGGGCACTCCGGTTTCTTCCCACATCCCCAAACATGCAACATTGATTGGACACTCTAAATTGCCCCAAGGTGTGATTGTGAGTGCGACTGTTTGTCTCCATGTCACCTAACCCTAACCCTGGCCTGTGATTGGTTGGCAACCAGTTCCGGGTGTACCCCGCCTCCTGCCCGTTCACAGCTTGGATAGGCTCCGGCACAGTCCGTGACCCATGTGAGGTTATGGGGCTAAGAAAATGGATGGATAAATTTAAAATTTATATTTTGCGTTTGTGAGTGTCATGCACCATTTTCTATTCAGGGCATTGGAAATTAGCGCTGTTGTCTTCTATGACCAATTTAGGTACATTTTTCTTCTTCTACTGCCAATTGAGGTAGATTCTTCTTTGGACAATGTATTATATATAGTGTTTATATAGTATTATACATGGGCAACAGGGTACGCTATCATTTATTTTGTGCATTGCTGTATTCTTTTATTGAATATATGCAATGTTTGTGTTATACAGATGTTAAAGTGGTGGCTGACTGATAAACGTGTTCCCCTTGTCTGTCCACAGTCGTCTATTGGCTACACAGGGTTCACTCAGTGATGAAAGTCCTACGAATTTTCCCGGAATTCTACATTTTTAAATTTTCATGAAAATTCCTCTGGAAAATTGAGGAAAAGTTCCCTAAAATGAATCCGGATATTAGTTGACAACATTGAACGAACATGCGTTTCAGTTCATTGTTTTGCTTTCACGAGCGTAGCCATGTTGAGGCACTAACACTAGTAAGAGTAACACCCCTCCCCTCGCATTCTCTCAAGACGTCGCTTATATTGCGTGGTCTTGACAATAATTTATGTGTTTATTTCATAAACGTTAACTAAACGAGCTTGCTCCAAAACAACCGGTTTCCACCTGGAAACGGGAAATGCAAGTTAACCATACTGAGCATGTACGGAGCATGTACAAAAATGCATCTTTAGAACTGCTTCACGTAATACGAGAGCATTTACGTTGAAAGTCATCAACATCATGAGAAAGGAAAGGAAATTAAGTTACACCAGGGATGCTCATTGGCTCCATCGCGAGGCGGTGTGACGGTGTAAAAAAACAAAAAAAAAAATTAGACGTTCATCCACTTCGTCGCTTGATTCAGGTGTGGCCAATACGTCGGGCGCATACACATAAAGGCGCGTTCCAGCAAGCCTGCTTCCTCTTTACGGCAGTCCCGCGATGCGTACTTCTCCCCCCTCCCCCCACACCCCCAAAACAACACACCACGATTGGCGGCAGGAATATTTGTTCCAATGTATCGCTAGCTTGTTGTCACGAACACCGATTATGTTGAACTAAACTTTCAGCATCTTCAAAACTTTGCGGGTACAGACCGTTCGTGTTTATTCCTTGACAGGCCAGTGCATTTAACTTTCTTCAGATAAAGTTTGTCAGATCAAGAATTTTTATTGATGAAAATTTTTAAATACCGTTTTATATCATGTTCTACTAATATCAGTTGAAATTGGAAATTATCATTTCTGAGTTTAAAAATTTTAGTTTTCTATTTTAGTTATGTATTTATTTTATTTTTAATTTACAGTTATTTTATATTAATCCAGTAAGTTATTTTAAGGCCATCCCTAATCACACCCGCAACTTTATCTGCGAGCACCTGAACAGTTGTCAAATATGAGTGACTGTGTGTGTGTGTGTGTGTGTGTGTGTGTGTGTGGGTGTGTGTGTGTATATATATATATATATATATATATATATATATATATATTAAAGGTAACTGATTATGATTATACTATTAGTATTACTAGATCTATCTCTAAGATAGTGAGCAATGTGGTCGAGTGTATCAACTCGACGTAACAAGTTTGAGACTTAAGCGTTAATAGTAATTACTATAGATCAACTTCTTTAACATGTTTTGCTGTACGGTGTAGAAATTTTAGGATATATTTTCGTGTATATTCTATATCTATACTATAATATGTATAATGTGGGGAAAAAAGACAATTTTAGATGTCTTTTAACTGAATAGTTCACTTAATTCAGTTGTCTTGAGATAAGATAGCATATTTTAATGATAAATGTGATTTTGTGCTATCCAGTGATAGGGGGATGGGGGGGGGGTATCTGGGCTTGACCCTTAGGGAACTTCTGCCCATTTTTTTTGGGGTCAGGACTAAGAAATTTTACTTTCAATTTTTGTCTTAATTTTGTTCACAGATATCGCCAGAATGCACCACAGCCATCCATTAATTTGGAAATTTCCAGGGGGGCAATGCCCCCGGATCCCCTTGTGCTCGCATTTGTATTTTCAGGAATTTTCACGAAAGTCCACTCTCATCTCTATTCACTACTTTTGTGCCATTTGTGCCGCTCAGCTTCCCCAAGGGCTTGGTACCGGGAGCAGCCTATGCATGTTTTCTCCCCAATGAGGTAACAAGTCTCAGTCTGTGTTTGATAGCAGAGCTTGTTGACAGACAGGACAAAAGAAAAAAAAATGATCTCATGCCTCTGCTTCAGTGTTTCTATTTCACTTTGTGCTTTTATTGTATTTGAGGATAAACTCACATATTGTGCAAGTCCCCGTGCTGCTGATTTTCAAATGTGACCACACTCAATGAATTAACCATGTGGCCATCTACTGGGAACTGAACCCAACTTGGCCCGAGAAAGCAATTACAAAAGTTTCCCTGCGGAGCCTGAATACACAATTTAGACCGCTGGTTCGCTTGGTCTTTCTAAGAAAGATCTCTATACATTCCTAATTTCACCAAGAATTTGGCTCAGGTTTTTACATTCATTTTGCATAAGGCTGGTGACCAGTTCAGGGTGTGCAACGCCTCCTGCCCAAAAATAGCTAAGATAAGCAAAGTGAAGTCAGCACCAAGTCTCAATGTTTTTAAGTCCAGGTTAAAAATGATTCTTTATTTCTTATGCTTATGACTGAGCATCTTCCATTTTTAAAAGATAAAATACTTGAACGTCTTTGACTTTTCAATGCTTTCAATCATGTAAAGTGCAATGAGCTACCTCGTGTATGAAAAGTCCTCTTTAAATACATTTTTAAAAATTATCATGACTGGGTTACAGTTGATCCATCCATTATCCAACCCGCTTATCCTCACAAGGGTCACGGGAGCACTGGAGCCTATCCCAGCTAACGCCGGGCAGGAGGCGGGGTACATCCTGAAGTGCTTGCCAGCCAATCGCAGCACACATAGAAACAAACAACAATTCATACTCACAATCACACCTGAGGGCAATTTAGACTTTACAATTAATGCATGTTTTTGGGATGTGAGTGGAAACCGAAGTGCCCAGTGAAAACCCACGCAGGCAAGACTTGGATTAGAACACCAGTCCTCAGAACTATTAGGCAGACGGTCTAGCCAGTCACTCCACCGTGGGTTATGGTCGTCTTCTTCTTTTCCTTTCGGTTTGTCCCGTTAGGGGTCGCCAAAGCATGTCATCTTTTTCCATCTTAGCCTATCTCCTGGATCTTCCTCTCTAACCCGTTGCCCGTAGGTGTGATTGTGAGTGCAAATGGTTGTCTGTCTATGTGCTCTGCGATTGGCTGCCAGCCAGTTCATGGTGTACCGCGCCTCCCCCCCAAAGATAACTGGAATTGGCTCCAGCTCTCCTGCAACCCTTGTGAGGATAAGTGGCTAAGAAAATGGATGGATGGATGGATGGATGGATGGATGGAAGAATTGCAGCAGTAAGCAGCTACTCTTTATGAACATGGGCGTGGTAGATGAGGTTTTCATTCACGACCTGCCTCCAAGCTATCCTTTCTATTAGTTTGTACTTGAGCCAAAAATTATTCCCAGTGGCTGCGACAGCCTTTTGTTTCTTTTTTTTTTTTTGCGTGTGCCGCTGCTGTGATGATGTACTAAATAACTGGAATTCCTCATGCTTCCTGATGATTTGCATGTAAATGCACCCAAGGAATGAGTAGTGGAGCATGTTCGCGTACTGATGATGTTCCTGCTCTTTGTTGAAAATTTGTGCTCGCTCGATTCAAATTTGACCATTTGCGTCTGCATTTGTCAGGAGGAACACACAAGCTGGTTTAATAGGTCGTGAGAAACCGCACATTATGTCAAAACATTTATGACCCAACTTAATTATGACTGGTTAAACTGTTTTGTGTGTATTTGTGGTTGAGACGATACTGCAAGTCATTCCTGTTCGATTAAATCAGAAGAAACAAAGCCAGACAAGAACATCTTCCGAGAAAAGGGCACATTCAGAGAAGTACTGTATTTTTTTTAACATACCGTAAGCTCCTTTTGACAATTGACCCCTCCGTACAGGGCACTTAACCACGCCTCCCGAAGTGACGTCATGCCACGTGCGCTGACGTAAGACAAACAATTCGTAAAAAATGGCAAATACAATACAATACAATACATTGTTAACTCAGACAGACGCCATGCTTCTCTTTTCATTCAAATCAACGATATATTATAGATTCTAAATACAATACATTCTGAACTGAGAGAGACGCCATGCTTCTGATTTCATTCAATCATTCACTCGTAGCAATGTTATGCTTGCGAAGAACGTCTCATTCATTTATACGAGACGTGTATTAAAAATCAAATTTAGGGCATATCTTCGTGCAAACACAGTCTGGTTAAGCTTCGGCCGCGAGCCAGCAAGAAAGCGACACGTTTGTGCAGTCCGATCATCGCTAAATATCGCTCAACAAAGAATAAGTGTGTCAATCGTTCACATGCAGGAGTGTTACGCTAGCGAAGAACTTCAAATTCATTTATACGAGACATGTATTGAAAATCATATATAGGGCATACCGTCGTGCAAACATATCTGTTCCGGTTGATATTAGATGGATTTAGTTGATGATGGGGTCTTCCACAAAGTTTGACCCATCGAAGGCATTTTTCGTACTGGGTCTTCGGTTTTGGAAAGGGTACGAATCGAACTCCACCAACTAGCCTTTCAGGATACCTGTCGTCACTATTACAAAGTCCGTGACTACACCTCTTAACCATGTTTTTTGTTAAATAACCCAAATACGCGATAAAATGCTAACAAAACCTATACTGGACCATGCAATGTTGTCTGAGAAAATGGCGGGAGCAAAAACGGGCTTTGGTTTATGCAGATCTCTGGCCTCTGATTGGTCAGTGACGCGGATTGCGCAATATCCACGGAGGGGTCAATTGGATTTTGTTCCTTAATAATAATTCATTTTTAAGCATATCCAGGTCTCCTAGATATTTTTTAACCGAGGTTATCCTGAACAAAGTGCCGTAATGCAGAAATAAAAAGCACCTCCTCCCCCAAAAGAAACCTACACAGTTAACTTTTTAACATTAAAATGTAGTGATACTGCACGATGAAGCCATGTCTGAAAACGTGCATAATAACCATTCAAACACTACTTATTTATTTTCTATTCTTTTGGACCATTGTCTCTTAAAAAGCACAAAGTTTGCACACAGGCAACGCACTAAGTTTGCATTACAAAAATCTCCTGACACACAAAGCTAACAAATATGTCTCTAAAAGCATAAAAAAAGCACATCATGATGACCTCTTCTGAATCGACGCGCACATTCTCAAGTACTAACTGTGAAATCTTGGTCTGCTTTAATTGAACAAAATGCTATTATTCTGTTCTATGAATATGAGTGTGACTGTTGTCTGTCTCCTGCCCGGTGACAGCTGGGATAGGCTCCAGCACTACCGTGACCCTCGTGAGGATAAGTGGCAAAGAAAAGGGATGGATGAATGACAATACCAAAATGCAGATTTTACTAGTGCCTTCTGCCATCTTGTAGTAGCGCACTTAATTGTTTTGGCTGTCACTGTATGACGCTGTTTTCAAGAGATTAAAGATACATTATTGTCCATTGAAGAATAGTTATTTATCGTACACCTGATTCACCTGGTGGTTGGTAAACGTTGCTTTTGGATGCCTCTCATTGTAATTGCAACAATCTCCAACTTTTAACTTTGAAGGAAGACCTTCAAAAGGCGCCGATGGCTCGTTTTCTTTATTTTTGTCCATCTAATTGTCAGTAAAGGGGGAAAAAAAAGTAGTAGCAAATAGCAAAATAGAGAGACCTGCCGGCTCTGCTCCAGCCTCTTGTGGTTGATCCCAATGGTTTTCGATGGAGTTTATTTGCTCACACTAAACTCATCCGAGCATGGCTTCATGGACCTTGCTTTGTGAATGTTTGGGCAGAGCCGCTCTATCCATCCTTCCATGCATCCACCTCTACATGGCTGATTGGTCATCCTCCAACACTATGTTGTGCCTATTATTTCCCAAATTTGACAGCCTGTCTGGCCTTGCTCATGTACACTCACATCCCACGCAGACTTCAATTACCAGTGTTAATGGCCAAACCCAAAATAAGCCAACGATACCCGACTGTAGTGTGTCTAGCGAGGGAGTGTCACGGCTTTGGTACGTTGGTAAAGCGTGTTGCTGCGGCGGGAGGCTAATGTCACGGTCATGTTTAAATTCAGCCCGCGTCACGCTGCAGCAAGGTCGTTTGCATCAAGGTTGCCAGACACCATGTCTCATTCTTTGCAAAGAGCGAATGTAATTTTATGAAACTCAATGAAGAGCTCATTTTATTACGTACATAACAAAAGGTCTTTCTCTTTGCGTTATTTTAGACTTTGATCTGAATTTAAACATTTGGAGGATCAAAGTCACTAATCTGCATGATGTTTATTTTCGCAAAAGTGTGTTTGCTCCATTTCAGGTCAGATACAGGTGTTTTTGGTTGAACCAACCTACTACTGCTACGAAAGATTGCTGTCGGGAATTCTTGATCCAAGAATACAGACTACTCTTTCATTTGGTAGTTTTGGTGAGTCAATTATTATAGGACACAATATTCTGTGGGTCTTCAAGATAATGCAGTTCGTATCGTAATTGGGCTTAATAAAATTGGTTTATCACTTTACTTTCCCTTTAATTATGTGCTATTATTTTCATAGTGTGGTGGGGTTGGAATAGATGAATGCAATGTCAATGTTTACATTTTATTTGATAAGTGAGTAGATTTGAGTCATGGAATGGATTCAATTTAAGATTCCACTGTGATGCTCAACTCATCATTCTGCAAGCGTTGGTATTTTGATAATCTTATTGAGCTACATGCACCAACGCTGACCAAGTCCAAACATTTCTATACCCCTTATCCTCACAAGGGTCGTGGACATTTTGGAGCCTATCCCAGCTAACTGCGAGCAAAAGGCAGGGTACAACCTGAACCGGTTGCCAGCCAATCGCAGGCCACGTAGGGACAAACAACCATGTACACTCACATTCACCTACGGGCAATTTAGAGTCTTCAGTTAATCTACCATGCAGGTTTTTGGGATGTGGGAGGAAATGGAGTGCCCAGGAAAACAAAAACACTCAATGACCGGAAAATCATGCAAACTACACCCAGGTAAAGCCGGGATTTGAACAACGGTCCTCAGAACTGGAAGGCAGATGTGTGAAACAGTTATTCACCATGCTGACCAAGTCCAATCAACCAACACAAATGATTTTTTTTTCTTCATGTACCAGAATAACCCCCAGTTTGGCCTTTTCTCAAAAGTTTAGTTGAGGAGTAATGTGTGATCATAAATCACAGCCCTTTATAGCAATCCCCAAGTACACTGAAAATATGCTCCCCAGTGGTTGGAAGCAAAGTCACAATTATTCAATAAAGAAAGAATGGCATACTGGAAAACATGCCGTGTGTGTGAAGCGAATCCCCTCTGAAATACAGTGCTGCCTTGAGATACGGGTTAAAATCATTCTATGATCAGGCTCTTATCTCAAACACATTTCCCCAATAAAATGAATGGACATGCAATTAATCTGTTCCAGTCATTTTCCATGCACACATTATAGGTTTAATAACAGTTTTGAGCGGGGACAAGAATATTCTTCCATCCATCCATCCATCCATTTCTACCTCTTATCTGGGGTTGCGTCATGGGGTCAGCAACTTCTTCAGTATCGATGTCTCAAGACATGCTGAGGCTTCAGAGTGTGCATCGAGTAATGAGTGGGCATTTCCACGAAGCGTGTATCGAGGTATGATTCATTTGGGGCGAGGGGCTGGAAACGATGGCTTCCCGAAGCTTCGCTCCCCGGCTGTACCACGTGTCGGATTTGGGAAGTGGTTCAGAATTTGGCGCAAAGTTCGACAGCAATATAAACCCCTCAGGTTCGGACATTTCAATGTGGGTTTTGTGGAGAGTTGCAGTCACTTCAGAGTCTGGACAGGGTTTTGCTAGCTTGGAGAGTTTAGTTCGTATTAGTTTGGACAGTTTATAGGAAAGATGAAAATCAATAAAATCTCCCCTGTAATTTATTGTCCAAGTTACAGAAGCATGCAGCTACAGTGTCCTATTCCAAATTCCACAAGCACTTTCACTGTCCTCTGCCTGCATTACCTCAAGCAAGGTCACATGATAATGGAAGCATTTGTGGACAAGAAAATGTTCCCCATGTTTATTTATTTCGATTTTATCATGCACTTTGTCAATTAACTAACTCTGGAATTGAACGCTCTAAAGACTGTAGAGATGACTTCACCCCACCTGCCCCTGATGCTGTCCAACTGTCTTGTGGCTGCTGTCGAGACCTTCAAGTTCTTGTGAATTACAGTCTCACAGGACCTGAAGTGGTAGACGAACATCAACTCCATCCTCAAAAATTCCCGGCTTCTTCTGAGGAAGCACGGTCTGTCACGTGAGCTGCTGAGTCAGTTCTACACAGCGGTCATTCAATCAGTACTGTGTATCTCCATCACAGTCTGGTTTGGGGCCGACACAAAAAAAGGACAAACTCCGACTGCAACAGACAATTAAAATGGGTGAATGGATTATCGGCACCACTCTACCCACTATTGGGGACTTACACGCAACGTGAACTAGGTCCAGAGCAGGCAGGATTTTGTCAGATCTTCCGCATCCTGGCCACCAGCTCTTCCAGCTCGTTCCGTTGGGAAAGCACTACAAATCAATAAAACACCGACTCCTGGAAAAAAAAATTCCTTGTGTGTTTTTACACATTAAATCTGATTCTGATTCTGACCCATTTTTTGTCATACACAGTCATTCCCAAGAGCCAAAACAGATGTCAGAATTCACTGCATCACAGATGAAGCTACAGCTGCCCATTATTCCTGGCATGGTTAGCAGGTGGTATTGTGTGCACACGCAGCTTCAAGAAATGAACCATTTCTCGAACCAATTGGCTAGAATGGTTTGCAGCTTCATGATGTGAAGTGACTATTGAAGGCTGTTTGAACACATCAAGACAATCAAACAGCGAAACAAAAAGTTAAACATTTAGCAAATGTCCATCTTGACCGTTTTTATAGCAATTTTGTGCCACTTAGGAATTACAGTCATTACGTTGAAGAATTAATCAGAGCACTTTTCAAGTCAGCTTTCGTAGTGGTTCTGCAGTTACTCGTGAGATGGCCCCTCCCACTAAATACATGTGAAATATATCTTGGAGCGTTTTGCATGTATGTTTTATTTCAGGCCTTGACTGACAAAATAAACACAGCTGTGAATCACTTAAAGGTCCATGTAAAAAAAAAATATATATATATATATAAATTGATCAAACATAGCGGCACGGTGGATCAACTGGAAAGGGTTGGCCTCACAGTTCTGAGGTCCCGGGTTCGATCTCGGACCCGCCTGGGTGGAGTTTGCATGTTCTCCCCATGCCTGCGTGGGTTTTTCTCCGGGCACTCCGGTTTTCTCCCGCATCTTAAAAACATGCAAAATTAATTGGACACTCTAAATTGTGACTAGGTGGCAACCAGTTCAGGGTGTACCCCGCCTCCTGCCTGTTGACAGCTGGGATAGTCTCCAGCACTATCCGTGACCCTTGTGACGATAAGCGGCTACAAAAATGGATGTATAGGATGGATCAAATACATTACGGGCTTTCACTTGTGTAGTACTTTTCCTCCTTGATGGTACTCAATGCACTCCTCTTTCACTTACTGATGGTGTAGGATCAGGAGCAACAGGAGGTTCAGTACATTCCTCATGCTACATATTGGAGCTAAATTAATCACTCATCAGATTGTTCTGGTTGTCCGTATCCAGCCGTCACGCAGACTTTGCCAGGTCTGTCGTGCTCTCGTCACGCAGCAGCGCATGATGACAAGAGATGGCCTGCTGAGCAACAGAGGACGCGTGCTGACATATGGGACACCATCATTGGTGAGATGAATGCCAGACTGACACGACCTGGCTCTCAGCCCTGTGCTCAGCCCGGCATCCTATGATATCACCCATTTAGACACTGCAGGTGGCCATCAGCTTTCTTTTGTCTCCACAGAAATACACGTGCTGTTTGTTCATGTGTCTCCTTTGACCCACAGGATATGCAGTTGCAGTTGTTGTTTTGTTGCCCATCAATGGTAACCTGTTGTGGAGGGATCAAGAAAAAAAAATCCCCACAAGACAAAGAAAAGTAAAACACACTTTTGGAGTTAATCCTTTCTTTATGACAGTGAAATTATATATCTGTTTAACTGCTGCTAGTTGTGACATCAGAAGTCAAGGAAATATTTTCAAATATTGTACTATTCATCTTAAAAGTAGCTTGGTGACAGCACATGCTTGATAGCGTGACATTAAAGTGCCACTGTCATGAAATGCATGATTTTTAGTATGTTATCAATGAAAAAACAGCAGCTGACATGGACCAGTGTGTTTTTTCACCAATAAACATGATTTTGGCATATATGGCTTTTTGTAACTCCCGCCATGAAAATCCTCTCGAGGGATTTGTTTTCGAGAAGAAGCAGGGAGTGACGTACACTGTAACTCGTTTGTTTCTGTTAGTTTTACCTCCTGGAAGGTAGCTCATTGTTCCTTCGTGTTAGCCAAAATGCCGGCTCGTTGCATTGCTGGACATTGCTTGAACACTCAGGAGGACAGATTTACCCTTCATAAGTTTGTAAGAGACTCGCTTCGTTGTGAAAAATGGATTGCACGGATGCAAAGGACGAGAGCTTTGTGGGTTCCAAATGACAGGTAGGTGTGTCTACAGTTACTAAAAAAAATAATAGTTTGGGGCGGACAACGTAATCCGTCTCTCATAATAAAAGATCCGCATAGGTATGACAGGGGTGCTAAATGTGTCGATGTGCGCGTCAGCCGGCTTCCGCGTCGGGCTCGCCCTCGAAGGCTGCCGTGACGGCTCGCCAGCGAAGGCTGCCGCATCGTGCCGCGCGGACGAGCACGGCTTCAGCCAGGCTGGCTCATACATAATCTCTGGGAGTCTGTCGCTGCCGCGGTGAGCCGTCATGGCAGCCTTTGTGCTTCGGCGCCGCATCCGCCGGTCACAGCTTCGGCTTGGGTGGCTCATCTTCGGTGCCAAGGTGGCTTATGACATTGCCGAGCCGGGCTGCTTTACGATGTCGCCATCGCTCGTGGCTGAGTACACTACATACTGTCATACTGTCGGGGAGTCTGTTGTTAGTTAGAAGTGATCCGCATATAATCTAAATATGGCTCGAAACGATATGATAATATTGCCCCAGACACTTGACTCGATTTTGAGACGTTCTCTTCTTCGAAAAGAGCTTCCGCTTCTGAAGTAGGGGCCACAGCGTGTTTTCAGTGGCAAATATCCAGGGTGACATCGCGGACAGTAAATGCAGCCAATATGGTGACCGCTTGTATGTCGAATGAGACTTCCACAAGTTTGCGCATGGATGACATGCTCTCCGCTCGTAATTATTTTTTCGTGTAGACATTGAAGTGAATAATGTTATATGTATTGTTCATTTCACTATCTATTTTAGAATGTTTATAGGGATGACACTTGACCTTTAAGAGAAGATCATTTTCAATTTTGGCACGGATCTAACCAAGACATATGCAGTAGAAGCTTATGATTTGGTTTAGCCAGCCACGTGAAATGGTGTGGAGGGCCAGCTCTGGTTCCCACGCCTTGGGTTTGACACCAGTGCTTGAGCCCATCTCTTGAGCTGAATTCTTACTAGATTTGTGTTTTTGATACATATTCTTGACTAAAATTTGGAGCTTTCGCTGAAATCCCTTGAATTTACCTGATTTGTCCCAAGGAATAGATGAGACAATCTTTAAAATGTGTATTGCATCCATTTGTTGGCCATTTGTTCTGATGTCAATTTGCATCACCTCACATTACAAACCCCCACTTGACTGGTGTCCAAATATGTGGCTTAACCTGCAGCAGCGTCATTTCTTGTGTCATCATCAACTCCATTCAGAGCGGATTTGCGTCCGTGGAGGGCTTCTGGTCATTTCATTTCCTCATCTGTAAAGTTAATCCTTTTGGGGATCAGCCATTTCCACTTTCAGCTTCTGCAAGACATTTCAACCCCAAACACTTCCTGCCCACGTACAAATGGAAGCTGTCCATATGGAAAAGAAAGACAGCCAACAGAACTAAATGGATTTTTTTTTTCCAATGGGCTTTTTAAATCCTTACCTCTCACCCCAAGTCAGACAGAATAAGCACCAACACGCCCACAACCAAACTGATGAAAAGCAACATAGAAGATGAATTGATTACAGAAAGTGTGGAATGTATATGGAGGTTGGAGAATGGAATATCCATCCATCCATTTTCTTTGCTGCTTATCCTCACAAGGGTCACAGAGGGTGCTGGAGCCTATCCCAGCTGTCAATGGGCAGCAGGCGTGGGACACCCTGAAGTGGTTGCCAGCCAATTGCAGGGCACACAGAGACAAACAGCCGCACTCACAATCACACCTAGGGGCAATTTAGAGTGTCCAATTAATGTTGCATGTTTTTGGGACGTGGGAGGAAACCGGAATGCCCGGAGGAAACCCACGCAGGCACGAGAGCATGCAAACTCCACACAGTGGGGCCAGGATCGAAAACGGGTCCTCAGAAATGTGAGGCCAATGCTTTACCAGGTGAGCCACCGTGCTATAGGTGAAAATCTTTGTTTTTTTTCCCCCAAAGTTTTAAAAAGGACATAATGTGGAAAACTGACATTTTGCTGTTCGTATATGGCGCATTGTCATAAATAAATGATCAATAACAGTAAAGATGTACTTGACTGAAAATACTTTTTCAATTAAATTTGCTTGTACGATTACTTGAGGCAGCATGGTTGCGCAACTGGTTAGAGCATAGCCTCACAGTTCTGAGGACCGGGGTTCGAATCCCAGCCCCCCTTGTGTGACGTTTCCATGTTCCCCCAGTGCCTGCATGGGTTTTCTCCAGGCACTCCGGTTTCCTCCCACACCCCTAAAACTTTAATTGGACACTCTAAATTGCCCCTCGGTGTGATTATGAGCATGACTGTTGTCTGTTTCCATGTGCCCTCAAATTGGCTGGCAACCGGTTCAGGGTGTACCCTGCCTCCTGCCCGTTGACAGCTGGGATAGGCTCCAGCGCTCCCCGTGACCCTCGTGGGGATAAGCGGCTCGGAAAATGGATGGTTGGATGGATATTTACGTAAATGTGAACTTTTATCTCAATCCTCATGGAGACGTCTTGCGAGATGTCAGCACACATGAAGAGAGTTTCAGTAAGTTGTCCCAGCACTGAAAAAAATGTCTACTGTGACTTATTTTGGCTTTATTGTGACACATTTCAAATGAACATCCTCGAGGAGTGTCAAGAGAACGAGTGAAAAAGGAAGAGGAAATAAACATTCTCACCAAGACATCAGTGTGAACATGCGAATTGTTACTTGCAATCAAAGAAAAGTCAGGCTGTTACTGTTTTCACCATTTTCCAGTGAAGTTGTCAACTTGTTTTTGATAGCAACGTTTTGTTTTGCACATATTTGTAAAGCAGTATCAAATAGCTTATCTTAGCTTTAACAGCACTCTTGTGATTTAAAAAAAAATAGGAGCAATACAGTAAACTACTTGAAAACCGACGCTTGCATCTTAACGGTCAGTGACAACCTTATATACCTTTTGTGCCCCCATGTGGCCAAATGTAGAATTGCACATCACGGTCAACAGGTGCCTTCCTGGAAAACTGATGGGTTCTATTAACTGGGGTGAAACAAAGCGGTTTAACATCTTAGCAGATTTTTTTTAAAGATTTGCCACACATGGTAAGGGCAAAACACTTGGCAAATGCATGTTTTATATTTTATACTTTGAGATAAACAAGGGAGCACAAAAGATATAAAGGTAGGTATGCGCCAAAAATGGTCTGCCGCCTCCCTTGAACCAGATCCTCTCTGTCGTCTCCCCAAAATCTGTCTCAATTGTCAGTCTCTGCAAAATCTGGTACATCTTTTCCCAATTTATGCATCCAACCATCCATCCATTTTCTAAGTCACTTATCCTCACGAGTGTCGTGGGAGTGCTGGAGCCAATCGCACCCGTCATCGGGCAGGCGGCGGAGTACACCCTGAACTGGTTGCCAGCCAATCAGCGCACATAGAAGCCGACAACAGTCGCACTCACGATCACAATAGAAATAAATAATGTTCACGTGACATTAACGGTTTTCTGTATTCGTCATGGCAACGAGTCCTAATCATGTGTGTGTGTGTGTGTGTGTGTGAGTTTGAAAAAAAAACTTCCATTGATAATATGAAAGATAACAGAAACAAATAAACTGACGTACGAGCGGCGCTTATTGAGTTCCGTTTTCCGACAGGGGGCGTCAGAGTGTAATGTAGAGATTTTATACAGACCAGATGAAGTGAATTTATAGTTTTTATTCAAAAGGGTGCAACGTGCTCGTCACTCAGGAATGAGTGATTCAAACAAATGTTAAAATTGGGAATAATAATCGAACACTAAGATATGTTGTTTTTTATGTTAATTCCTCTTATCAATAGATAGATAGATAGATAGATAGATAGATAGATAGATAGATAGATAGATAGATAGATAGATAGATAGATAGATAGTCATTTTTTATTAATATTGTTACTATTATAATTCATCCATTCACTTTCCGAGCCGCTTATCCTCACTGGGTTCGCGGGAGCTGTCATCGGGCAGGGCGCTAGGGTACATGCTTAATTGGTTGCCAGCCAATCGCAGTTATTAATAATACATTTTTTTTATAATTACTTTAGCAAATGAATGAATGAAAAGTCCGGGTTTAAAATACCGCACGTAAGAAGTTTAACTTATTACTTGTGGCCTTTCTCCTTGAATGGACGAGCGGGACATTCTGCGCATGCGCACTGATCCTCTTCAGTCTCCTTGAAGGTCTCTCTCTTTTTTCTCTCTCTCTCTCTCTCGCCCCCCCCCCCCTCCTTCCCCCCGTTCTCTCTCTCGGGTTGGGAAAAACCCGTGCGAGAGGAGAACCGGTAGCGAGGAAGAGGGCTTGTTCCGACACGGAAGCTGACACATTTTAAATTAAATAAAAACAAATCAGGAAATGGGAAAGGTATAAAAAAAAAAAAAAGTCCACTCGCGCCGCGGAAGAGGAGAAGGAAAAAGGCGGATGTGGCTCCGACTGCGCCGCGGATGTCGCCCTCCGGACCTCCTTAATGCCAAGATTGTAAGTACTGTGATCCGCTGCGAGGCGAGCGAACCGTGCGGGGAGGGCAAGCCAGTGAGCGGCGGGGGCTGGAACGGGCTCGCGGCAGGGGGAGACGAGGCGGCGGTTTCATATTCTAATGCTGCGGTGTCCGTCGCGTGGACGGAAAGGTCGCGTTCAAGTGATTCCTCGCTCATTTTTGCTTCCTTGATTCCTTTCAATGGAGGCGTGAGCAATGGCGACCAAGGGAACCCTTTGTGGACTTTTTTTTTTTTTTTTTGGGGGGGGGGTTCTCCAGGTGTTGTTGATTGAACATGTTCGCGTCACCGGGACGGATAACACAAATAGTAAGACGAGAAACGCTTTGGTTGTCTGTTGAGTGACGGTTTTGGTCACGTTTATGCAGATGTTCCGGTCAAACTAGCATGAAAGGTTTCGCCATGTTCTGCCAAACTTCATTTTGGAATCTGTGATGTTTGTTGTAACACCTGATTCAGTGGCACACAAGTTGTACATTACAAGTACTAGACGCAAGTGCAGTAGTTCACAGACTATTTACACCAAGTGACACGTCAAAAACAAACAAAACTTAGTTTGACATCATGACATTAAAATGCAGTCGTATAGTGGGTGTGTTTGTCATAACAGTAAATAGTATTTAACATTGTTGCAAGCTACTTCAACAATGTGCACAGTTTGTACATTCACCCTGCATTTAGTAGAAAAATACAAAAAAAAAATGTACACAAGTAATGTGATTAAGTTGTAATGCACTAAAAAAATCTACCAAAATAAATGTTTGGAAACATTTCTAAAATATAATGAGAATCAGCTTTAATGGCCAAGCATGTAACCGCACACAAGGAATTTGTCTCTGGCAGTCGGTTCTGCCCTGGTATGACAATCATGTAGAGTACTGAGAAGAAGAACAAACCAACTAACAAGAACGAAGACTAAATTAATACGAACGATTCCTTATCAGAGTCTTCCTCATTTCGAGCAATTAACAGTGCATCAACGGCCCACATTATGTTACGATTATACAAAGATCCCTTACCCGTTAGCGGTTCACCATTATTGTCCAGTGCAATGACATTTGTGCAAACGGAGCAATTTAACGTTAGGAGTCGTGTGATAGTCTACAGTATATATTATTAAAACTTTGTCCCAACAACGAAGCACGGCAGAAAGTAATAGGTTCGCTGATCAAGAATTTGATGACTTAATTGGATGAGAGGAAAAAACTGAATGTCTGCTAGTTTTCATTTCCATTGATTGGTAGCGCCTATCCGGCGGAAAGAGCTGGAACTGCTGGTGGCCAGGATGTGGAGGGTCCGAAAGGATCCTGCCCCCTCCAGTGCTAGTTCAAGTGGGGTGCAAGTCTTCAAGGGTAGGTAGGGTGGTGCCAAAAATACGTTCAGCAGTTTCGATTGTTCGTTGCAGTCGGATTTTGTCCCTTTTTATGGCAGCCCCAAACCAGACTGTGATGGAGGTACACAATACTGGTTTGATGACTGATGTGTAGAACTGTTTCAGCAGCTCTGGTTACCGGCCGTGCTTCCTCAGAAGCCGCATGAAGTACATCCTTTGCTGAGCTTTTTGGAGGATGGAGTTGATGTTCGTCTCCCACTTAAGGTCCTATGAGACGGTAATTCCCTAGAGCTTGAAGGTCTTGATGGTTGACACAAAACTGTTGGACACCATGAAAGGCTGCTGTGGTGAAGTTCACAATAATTTCTAGTCTTTAGAGTGTTCAACGCCAGGTTGAGTTGGCCACACCAAAGCTCCAGTCTCGCCACTTCCTGACGATATAAAGACTTGTTGTCGACTTTGATGAGGTTGATGACTTTGGTGTCGTCCGCGAATTTTAGGAGTTTGACACCCGGATACCTTGAGGTGCAGTTGTTTGTGTAGAGCAAGATGAGAATAGGGGAGAGGACACAACCTTGGGGTGGCCCACTGCTGATAGTGCACGTGGATGAGGTTCTGCTTAAAAAATAAATAAGATTGAACTGAATTAAAAAAAATATATTGTACTCTATTTTAAAAAGGCCACTGAAAGATCAGGCACATACCATTTGAGGAAGCCCACTTTGAGAATCACTACAACAAGTGAATAGGTAATCAGGTTATTATTTAGATTTGAGCACTTATTCATTGGGGACTGACAAACTTAGATTCTTACGCGTTAATAAAAACTGTAAATTTTGGAAAGAAGATGGAATTGTCCAGAAAAAATATGACTGCCAATCAGAAAAAGATAGCCATTACCTTCTTAGAAATACAGTTTGGATGTCAGTAGTCCTGACAACAGACAAACTCACTTTTACTGAATAACCTCATTTATAAATTATATAATATGTCTACTAATGCTGGACAACATGGCCTTTAAAAAACGTTTTTCACAAAAATAAAAATTGGGATTTTAATTTTTCGTTTTTTCATCCTTTGTTTGTTTTAAAAGAAGACAATTATTTGATTAAAACAGACGTAGATTTTTTTTTTTTGGAGGGGGGGGGATTAGCTATATGTTTTCTGATACCAAACACAATTTTCCCCCGCAGAATGAACTTGCTTCATCATCTACAGAAGAGAAATATTTATTTCATCTTTTTTTTTTTTTTTTTAAATAAAGTGGTTCTTGTTGGGCTGGGCGGGGTGGGCTTTTAAAATGTATATGAAAATAGGATTCTTATTAAATTAACATTTTTGCTGTCCAATGATTAGCAGAATAAAAGGAGCCCTCAAACTTCATGGCTCAGATGGTCCATAGTTTGTCCAAGAGTAATTGGTTCATTCATCTGCAATCATAGCTGCCCCTTTCATTCCCTTTAAATGTACATGCTAGTCACACACTGTCAGTTTTGACATGGCAGAGTGTAGACGGCCCCATTTTTTGCAATAATTTTTTTTATTATTTTCCCCAGCCAGGGAGGTTGAAGTGAGCAAATTACGTTAACATGGAACTACAAGCAGATTTCCACGCCTTGAGAGGAGATCATGCCGTAAAGTGGCATGTGCCCCCAATCATTTGTATGCCCCCCTCCATAGCTGTGTTTGCCAAAGCGATCTAATAATAATAATAATTGGTGGCACGGGGGTTGACATTTGCCTCATACCTCTTAACACCCAGGTTCAGGATTAGGTTTAGGGTTGGGGTTAGCCTAACCCTAGCCCATGTGTGGTGTTTTCATGTTCTCCCTGTGCCTGTTTGGGTTTTTCTCTGTGTACTATGGTTTCCTCCCACTTCTCCAAAAACATGCATGGTCGGTTGATTTATGACTAAATTGCCTGTCGGTGTGAGAGTCAATGATTGTTTCTTTTTCGTGGCGTCCAGTTCAGGGTGTGCCCCGCCTCTTGGCCAGAGTCTGCTGGGATAGGTTTCAGCATGTCCATAACCCTCGTGAGCATAAGTGATAGGGAGAATGTATGGATGGCTAGTATCATAATAATATTAGATTACTGTATTTTACGCTTGTGACTATTGGGGCTTTCCCACCAAACAGCAAAGGAACTTCGAGTTCCTGATCGCAAAAGCTTTCTGTGGTGCCTGTGCTTTGGGTTTCTATCACACTTAAGAGTTCAGAGTATCTTATGCAAATGAGCTAAAAATGCTGGTATTTCAAGCTTTCTCTGTCTTATTTTATATCCTTAACAACATTTTTAATATTTTTAATTTCTTTAAAACGTACCCCTTTTATCTAGGTGAGGCAATTGAGAAGTAATGATTATTTGCCAAATAGAATCAATTTTATCAGAACATTAAGTATTCAGTTAAATATAGGTTTAATATGATTTGTACATAGTTCGGTTTACATGATTTGCAAATCATTGTTTTTCACTGTTTCACAAATCACAGTTTTTATTTGTTTAACAATGTCCAAACGTCATTGGAATTGTGTTTGTATCTGCATTTCAGTCAATTGTGCTTGTGATCTGTAATGACAAAAATGTTAAATTTAATATATAATACAGGGCTGAGAATTTTCCGCGGTTTTGCGGAATTCCGAGTTTTTTTCAGCTGAAATTGTCATTTTTGTGAAACATGTAAATCCGGTGAGAAAATTTGGGGGGGGGACGGTTTGACACGGGGCGAGGCTATGATCAAGACCAGCCGTCAGCATCTATCGGCAACGCTCGTCGTGGAATAAGTTCCAGCTGTGATAGCGGAAAACCGCATTGCTATCTGTTTGCATTAAATTTGGTCTTGAGAATAACGACAACATTCCAATTTCCAGCAGCATTTTGGCGGTATTTCGTTGGTATTTTCGCTCTGACGTTAACATTTCATAGAGAAGCATTCTGTTTACTACAGCATAGTTATAACTTATAGACATACGTACGCGTATGTTATCGGGCGGTCTGCACGTTTGCCAGTCTGGTGAAAGTCTTGGAGCAAAAAGATGAAGTGTTTTTCCAAATTGGTCATTCTTATCCCTGATAATACTTTAGCTGCACCACAGAGTGGTGAAAGTTGAGTGAGGCTGGATTGAGTTTGCCAGGGCTGCTGAAGTCAGTGTATCAATAACCAACAGTGACATTTTAACATTCCCATCTAAAAATATTGAATCGGGCTTCATCTTACATGAAAAAGAAAACACATATGAATTGATTAACCTCAACTATTTTTGTATATTTTTTATGTCCCCTCACTTGGAGTTGATACCTTCTAAAAGAGCCTAACCACCTTTGCATCACCATACTGGACCAGCTGACACTTTCTCATTTGTGTTCGAAGGAGGACCAGAGAACAGAACATGGCAAATCGGGCTTTAGATCTAACAAAGCTGCCTACCCTTGTCATAGTGTCACATTACTTTTAATCATCTTGGCTTTGCAACGGACTATAAATACAGCGACAGGATTGACATTGCATTCGAGAGCGAAATACTATAGTTAACGAAGCTCCTAATCAAATCCGAAATGACTTAGTATCCCAACATACTGTAAGATATAGAAGTAAATACAGTATGTGCCACCAGGATTTGAATTTGAAATGCCATAGAAAACACGATTTGAATTTAAAATGTAAAGTGATCACATTTTCAATAGTTGTATTTCAGTGTAACTTTTCAATGTAAACAATTTAACTGGCTAGAATTTGCAGTCTGAAATTCAACCGGCTACAATTCACTGTCTAAAATTCACCGTCAGGTCAGGACCAAACAGCCAGCCAATCCAGTTACGCTTTCTTAATATGTGACGTCACGTGACTTAGAAAGCGTAACCCTGGTGGCGGAGATAGGTAATTTTAGACAGCGAATTGCAGCCAGTTGAATTGTTAACATTGAAAAGTTACACTGAAATACAAGGATTGAAAATGTGATC
Organism: Syngnathoides biaculeatus; assembly: GCF_019802595.1. NCBI lineage: Eukaryota > Metazoa > Chordata > Actinopteri > Syngnathiformes > Syngnathidae > Syngnathoides > Syngnathoides biaculeatus. The sequence goes on from NC_084641.1 coordinate 21,489,124, forward strand.
TCTTTACATTTCAAATTGAAATCCTGTTTTCTGTGGCATTTTAAATTCAAATCCTATGGCACATATTTACTTCCATACAAGATGCGTGTTCTATCAGACTTTTTTCCTTAAAATGTTGCTTGATGTTATAAGCATTGAAATTGTAGTAGCACCACATTTTTGCTCTCAGAGCAGAGTGCCAATAATGTACAGACTCAAGGTTAACATATTTTTTTGTCATTAAAAATAAAATGCACAGTACTATGGATGACTACATTTGCCAACATTTGTTTGCTCTTTTACATGGTAAACATGGTATAATCATTTTAGTGCATTATATAATATATAAAATTGACCAGTATGGCACTGGTGGTATCCAGTACCCGTATGTATTCACATCTATAGGCAAGATTCGATGACAGCCCCTCCATTTTAACAATCCTAAAGTATTGTATTATTTTGATGGTGATGCACTCATCCACACACAAGGATCGAGAGCGGGTGTGTCAAGTTGCTCTGCATGACTGTGCGCTCATTATGAGTTGCACAAGCTTCCTGACTGCAAGGAGCCAGTGTCCTTCTTAGAACTCAGTTGGAAGCGATTAGAACATGCTGGCAGCACACTGGCAGTAGCCCGGACTTTCTTTGACTTTCACCACTCTCCCCAAAATACCCTGACATTTCGGTAACAGTAACTTTTTTAAAACTGCGGTAATTGCTCCACATCTAAATCAAGGATAAACGTGTTTGAAACGTGGTAATCAGTTTTATGTCCAACATGTAGATTATTTTTTTTGCTGCAGTCAGCGCAAGTTTGTGAATGTTTTCCTTCTGCTTGGTCAGTTTGCACCATACTATTCTAACTATCCGGGGCCACATCCCCCAAGCAAGATATTCTGTACACACCATCCCATTACTGAACAATGTTTGAAAGAAGAATGAAAATAACTGTGAGTGAAATGATTTGCTCCAACTCTGCCAATGCAGATGTGGTGTTCCATGTGGACTTTGGTGATGTTTGATGCCTGTGATTTTCTTTTTCTAAGATTCTGATTGATAAATGGCAAATCCACTACATTTATATAGGGCTTTAGCTACACCATTACGTTGCCTAAAGTGCTGTTCAAAGCCTCATGTACATTCATTCAGAAAGACACACACGTTCATCCACCAATCGGAGGCTTCTGCCATGCCCATCGGGAACAAAAATTAAGATTCAGTCTTTCCCAAGAACACTTCAACATGTAAAGCAAGGATTTGAACGAGCAACCCTCCGGACACTACACAACTCACTCTGTCATCTGAGCCATACATTTTTTTCTTGTGTCCTCTTCGGTTGTTGGATTAAGCAGAATGGAGAACCTGCATTCCCTTTGTG